>NC_133972.1:40912135-41545469 GCF_047716275.1 Strix uralensis | reverse complement strand
TTAGAAGCAGTTTCATTTCTGCCTGGACTAAATGCTGAGTTTGTTGACATGTTTCAGAGGGAACTGTACTGTGGAACGGATCTGGCTGAAAGTGCTTAACAATAACAGTAACAAAAGCTTAGGAAGCTGAAAAATAATTTGATTCACCACACACCCAGCATGTCATAGGGTGAGGCATCAGTTCACCCTTACTGGTTTGTTTTGTTTTAGGTTTGTTTCATATAGATTTTACTGCTAAGATGTAATACAATGAGAATATGTGTTACAAATAAAAATATTCTTTTGCTATCTAAAAATGTTACTACATCCTTTGATTCAGCTGAAGCAAATCACAATTCATGCTTCCTCTATACTATGTTACTGATGTACCTGCTGAAAGTAATATTCAAGAATATACTTACGTGGTAATGACATTTCAAAAAATCTGCAAAAACTCTTACTTGACTTCCATTTTTGTCATAATGAAATAATTTTGTTGAGGGCCCTTTTTTATATTATTTGAGAAAAATCTTAAGTAAATGTTACAATGTACATCATGGTATTATTTCACTGATTTACAAGAGGACTATAAAAAAAAAAAATTATATAATACTTAGCACAGAGTTCCACAAATAGAGCATCTTCTTAGTACACTTCTGTCAAATTTCTGGCATTGTCTTAAATGCTATTAATTAACAGATTTTTGTATATAATACAACTAGTCTTTGTCATTGCTTTTAAGATTTATGTATGATATCTGAATTTTATTTGCATGCATGCTTTCAGCCATGGCATAGAACAACCATGTTATAACAACTGTTGTTCTAAATAGTTATTTTCAGAAGTGCTGTATGATGCTTTTTGTATATAGCTTGATTATGGTATAAATGTAAATGTATCTGTTGTTTATACATATTGGTTAACTTCTGGCTTCATTTGAAAAACCTATTGCTAAATATTGCATGCTCCAGAACTAATTTGAAAGAAAACTGTAATCATGTTTTCGTGTATTTCAGATTTATTCTGTTCATAATTCTTTTCTACTTAGAGATCTGTCACTTCTGGTGTAGAAAGTATTAAAAATAAAGAATGAAAATGAATTATGAAATTACACTGGAATATATGAAATGTTTGCCATGTAAGTTAAGCAAATATATTTTGAAACACATCTTTCTAGCCTTTCTGTATCTATCAGTCACTTTGAAAAACTCTCTGGCCTTTAAAAAAAATAGGTCCAGTGTTAAGATGTGTATTTTAAAATGCAGGGATGTGTATGTACTGTGCAAGTGAATGCATTACATTTTCCATACTTTTCTGACTTTATATTTTGTTTGTAAATTCATCTGGGAACTCTTTACTTAGGCCATTTTAGCCAAATTTTTTTTATTATAAAGTTGTAAATATACATGAATAATACTAGGGGGTTTTATTTTGATGGCTACAAATATGCTTTAGATATGCTCGCAGTTATAAAACTTACCCACATAACCTTTCATGACTTCTACTTGGTAATTTTTATAGTATCTAGGTTTCAGTAGAATATATAAAACCACCTTTCAATCAAAGAAAAGAGCCTTTGGTGTGACAAATACCACTGAATTTTAAGATGGCATCAGGGGCACAATATTTTACTATTTGTGCACAACGAGACTGATTATAAGTCAGTCCTGGACACCACTTAGAAGCCTGGTATTGGCATGTGGACAGTCTATAAGAGGTCTGGGAAGCAATTTTCTTATTCCTTGTAACTGACAGAAATCCACTACTGACCCAGGCACTGAGCATCTCAGGGTTTTTTTCAACATAGCTGCTCTCCATCCTGATCATAGGAATCAGCAATACTTAATAATGGCTGACATAGGCATTTCTAACACCTGAAATGAAAGCTTTTAGAATACCAAGAACAAATTATCCTAACTTCTTACTTGACTGTTCCCATACAGCTGAGTCCTGAGTACCCCCGAGCTCACTGCACTACTCCTTGTAATGAAAGAGCATCTGCTAATGTCCACTCTGAACCTCCCAAGCTGCAGGTTGTGGCTATGAGCCCATGTGATGTCGTCGGTCATGAGTGAGGAGAGTTTGGCTGTGCTGTCTGTGTAACTGCCCCACAGGTGGCTGTGGGTTGCAGCTTGATCCCCCTGCCTTGCCCCTTAGCGTCCTCTTTCCCAGGCTAAATAAGGCCAGCTCCCTCAGCCTCTCCTTGTAGGTCATATACTGCAGGACCCCTGCCATCTTGGTAGCTGTTAAGTGGGCTGTGCTTTCTCATCTCTCTTGAATTGGGTGGCCTGAAACGGGTTATAGCGTTTTAAGCACAGTGTCATTAGCTCTGAGTAGAGAGGAGTAATAACCTCCCTTGATTTGCTGGTCCTGCTTTCATTCAACCATACCAAGCTTGACGTTCACTTTAACCCCCAGGTCCTTTCATCAGGGTCAAGAGCAACTCAGCCAGTTGTTTCTCAGTCTGCAGTGATGCATGGAGTTACTCCCCCTCCATGCAAAATTTTATTCTGCTTCTTGATGAACTTCATGATTATGTGCTGGTCTAGTCCTCAAGTTTCTCAAGCAAATTTTGTATTGAAGCTTTACTGTTCAATGTGGCAGCCACCCTTCCTAACTTAGCATCATTCTGAAAGTTGCAGAGAGTGAATTTTGTCTCATGATGATTTTTTTAATGAACTCTGTTAGCCCCAAAATCCCCCTGTGGTAATTTGTCTGTTATTGGATACCATCTAGAACTCAAGTTACTGTGTGCTGATCTTTGAGTCCAGCTGGCTTTCAGCCCATTCATCCAGTCTTGTACTTGATAAGGAGAATGCTGTATGGGGCTGTTTGAAGAGCTTTATGCTGAATAAACTTTGGTATGTTACCACCACTGTTCTTCCCTCTTTTACACATCCATTCATTTCATCGCGGTCATTTCAAACATGGCCAACTCATCTACCCTTGTTAAATCTTTGCTGAGTGTTCTGAGTTACTTTCTTGTCCTTCACGTGTTTGAAAATAGATCCCGAGAGGACGTGCTCCTTGATATTTCCTGGGGCAGGGGTGAAGCTGACCAGCCTGTGAATTCCTAGGTCCTACTTATTACCTTTTTTTAATGGGCAAGTCTTAACACTTTAAGATGGGCTTGTCTTAGCACTTTTCATTTGTCAAAGACCTGCCTTCATTGTCATGGTGTTTCTTAGATCTTACACAAGAGCCTGACAGAGGTAACAAGCATCCCTTTCGGAACCATTGGATCCCCATGGATTGAAATATATTCAAATGGAGTAGACCCTGACTTGTTGCTTTCCTGCTGTTGGCTGTGATTCTCTTTCCCATGTCACACTGGTAGGCATGGAAGTCTGAGAGCAAGTTTTCGCTGTGCCGACTGAAGCATTGAGCACAAAGGCATCAAGTACATGAGCCCCTTCTGCATTATTAGTTGAAATCTAATCCATATTTTCTCTGTGCTTCCTTTCACTGCTAATGTTCTTGTAGAACTACTTTCTGGTTCTCACTGGATCCGTCTGGAGTTTTGCCTTCTGAATTTTACCACCACTTATTTTGCATATTTAGTTCCATAAGAAGCTTCTTGCTTAACCAAAGAGACCACCTGCTGGATTTCCTCATCTCCTGTACAATGAGATGTTGTGTTTCTCTGAACTCTGAATAAATTTTATTTTAAAAATCATCCCTCTCTCACTTGATAACCTTGCCTTTCATGACAGTCACCTTCAGGATTCTGCCTAACAGTTCCTTTGACAAGCCAAGGTTTCTTCTTCAAAGCCAATATGCATCTTTTTGTAGTCTTCATTATGAAGTAGTAGTAAATTCTCCTGTAATTTTTAAACTGTAACAGTGATAAGAGACTGTACTTACGCTTCCCTTTGTTCTCTGGACACAATATTCCAATAAGCAATAAAGATTCAGTAGAGCCTTTAATCTTCTCAGTCTAAACTATAAATAAAACCTGATCTTAATTTATTTCTCTGTTTCTCAGTCATAGCAGTAAAGTGCATCACAGATTTTGACCTGGGCTATGATATACAGCAGCTTGGTAAAGAGGTTCCATGTGATGCTGTAGAGACTTGAATGGTTTACAGTAGACCTGTTACAGTTTTAAGCTTTGTAGGAATGGGAGTTTTGGGAAGAAAAAAACCCTTTAAATGTCTTGAAGAAATTACTTCAAAAAGGAAGAAAAAATACCCATCTATTACCCCTGAATCTGTGTTTTAGACTAAGCAGACTAATATAGTTACATGAAGCCTCTTACCTACAGTGGGAAAGCTCACACTTAGTATTAGAGATGTGCTTGATAGAGCAGCCAAGTGGGAAAGCAGAATTCCTGCTTTGGCTCATTCTGTGGCATTCTGATAGTCATGCTTAGATTTTAACATACTGAAGTTACACAGGAAGTTCTAAATTCTTCACAGGTAACAATCAGCCATCAATAACTGATGGCTAACTTAGTGGCTTAGGCCTGCATTTTCATTAACAGAAGCATGAAAACCATGCAGTCCAGTAACTTTTCAACTTCATTAGACCCTGGTGGTGACTGTTGAGTGTTAAAACTTAGACATTGGAGTGAAATTTAGATTTTTTCCTGTCAAAACTCATCTGTCCCCAGTGATAAAGAGCTAACCCACAAAAATTACTTCATCTACTTTTCTGTAAAAAAGAAACAGTAATAATAACAAACAACTGTAGACTTCATTTACTATACTGAAATGGAAAAAATATACTTGCCACCATTTTTTGATTAAAAAAGCTATTCAGATTTTTTTACATCAAGTCAATCTTATAATCTAATTTATTGTCTTATATAACTGCTAATTAAAATATTTCTCACAGTATATCATAATAATAGCAACAATAATAAGCAATCAAAGCCAGTTCTGTATTTGAAAGAAGTTTAGATTTTTATTCCCAATAAAAGATGTGATCTGAAAAATTAATGGTATGTTAGTGTATTTATATAGTATTTAAGAGGGAGTACACAGTTCTCACAGTAACAGTTGCAATGAGTGACAGTACTCATAATAAAAAGAAATTGTGTAATATATAAACTCAATAAAAATGTTTACATTTTATGCAGTTGATTTACTTTACTGATAGATTAAGTCTTTAATTACACACAGTTTATACCAGAGATAATTTTACTGGGAAAATACTTTGTAACTATATCGTCAACAGAAGCTGAAGCCCTTTTAGTCTGCTTTGGGATCAGGCAGACAAAGTGGTTGATGCTGAGGGTCGGATTGTGGTTTCCCTGAAAGTGTTTCTACAGGTGTGTCTGGAGTGCGTGCTGCTTTGGAGCAGCCTGAATGTTCCTGCTGCTGTGAATACCTCAAAACTCTTAAAACTTTGAAGTATAGAGATTAGACATAAAAAACTGAATTACAGCAGAACTCATATCTTCTGTGATACAAACCATTGGGAAGGTACTGAAGGACTGGCAGTTGATTTTTAGGTCAATTTTCATTGCTAGTTAGGTTATCAGAGGAAAGCTCACAGTTTTGTCTTTAAGCCAGCTAGCCATATTTAGTTGGTCAAGCATGTTTTGTGTGCGCAGACATCCTAAGACTAAGGCCGGATGAGTAAAGGCCAACTTAGTTCTGCAGTGAAAATGTTTTCCTAATTTTTTGTTTCACTTCATTCCACCTCCATGAAATAAAAACAAATCCAAGGGGGAAATAACCCCCAGTCTGAGGAAATACCAAATGTCTGTCTTGTAAGGCAAAGTTTTACTTTTCAAATTGTATCTATACTTATGTAGGAGATCAGAAGTATTTTGAAAATACATTTCAGTTCTTTAGGAAGTACAAAGTTTTGCTTTAAAAGACCAGCTTTCATATAATTCAAAATTAAAGCATTCTGTCCTTAAATTGATCTGTACTTCTGTAGATAAAATAGCTTCTTTAATTTCTGTGCTTATATTTGCCTTTCCCTTTTTCTTTTGTTACTCTGACATTTTTGCATGTTAAATACATCTTGTTGGGTTAAATAATTGAACATAATGTGTAACTTTGCTGTCAGAACAGATATGCATTTCATAAGACTTCCCATCTGTTCGCTTTCAAAACCAAGACAGCATACAAACTGAGAAAAACTAAGCATGTGGTAAAGGCATTACTTTGGACATGGTGCATTAAGCTGCTGAGTTCCAGTGTTTCAGGTCAATTTTAGTTGTATTTTATCTTACTGACTTTATCACATGGTTACTTTTGGCTTATTTGTACTAATGTTTCATTGATAAATTTGCCCCTCATTGCAGTATGTTAAAGAAGATTACTTTTAGCCGTTTAAACAGGAGAGTGAAAAGAGTTTAGTACATTATTTTTTAAAACTAAAATTGTTTTATATTAAAACTGAGGACTCCATTTCTTTTTTGAATCTCTACAAATGGCTTCTTTTTTGAAGCAACACCTTTTTTCAGGCAGCAGTTAAGCCTAACGTTTAGAATTTATATTCCAGTTACTGGTCATTCATTCATTAAACTAAGAGACCTTTCATGAAATTCCAGTTTGTAATCTTAAAAAAGTTGACCTGCCAGCTGCATATTGCTGACACCATCTATTGCCACATCCTGATTCAGCTATAGTGTCATTATTTTATAATGATGACTGCATTATTCGTCAGTTATCCAAGTATCTGAAAAAGATCACTTCCTGAATGAGAGACCAAATGACTCAAGTTGAAAGAGTTGTACTGAACTTTAGAAAAAATATCCATGTAAATAATTTGGAGTCTGGCATGCACATCAGTGTCAGTGTTCCCCTTAATTCTGATGAAATGTAAACAAGGTGTCCAATGTTTTGCGGTGCAGCAACCTACATGAACAGGATCCGTGGATAGTGGCTCACCCCTTTCCCCTCAAGGCTTTGTTAACTCCCCATCTGTACCACAATTTTTTTTCTTTAAGATTTATGCTGTTTAATTGTGAAGTTCCCACTGGTACACCTCTTTTCTGTTAAAATTGTTGTAAACTAGACTTGTATGGGAAGAGACGATTTCATAAATATCATATCTGCGTTTATAAATTATTATGCTCATTGTGTACCAAGCAGGTTTTTTTTCTTTTGAACTCATCTAAGTACTCAACTGAAAATAAATACAATCTGTTACAGTGTAGATTACATGATATTGTGCAGCTGGGATTGAGAATTAGTTTTGTACTGTCATATGATCTTGTGTTATACAAGCCCTATCAGTATTTCGGTCAATAATAATAAAATTTATGTTCTACAACCTGTTTTTCTGACTATGTAATGAATATGCTAGCAGTCACAAGATTCGGTGGAATTAATGGGTTGGCATTCAGTTGAATATGTTTTTTCTTACAGTGAGGACAGAGATTAAACTTGAAAATGCTCTCTTCATGTGCTCATTCAAAATAATAGCAGGAAGAAGGAAGAGTTTTGCTTTAAGTGGAAAGGGATAGCCACTCCTTGCACTTGCACACTGAATCAGATAGAGACAGCTGCAGAGGGAAGATATGCATTGCAAAAACCAGATCAATTGGCTTCAGTCACATCCAAATGAAATTACATCAGTCAATAACCTTCCTTTCAAGTTACTGAAATCTTTCTGGCCCAAGTTTCTCTTGTCAAGTTACTGAGTTTTGCCAATGATTAAAGTATCTTGAAATTGCTTCGATAACATCAAGGACCTTGTTGTGATAAGGTCTGTAAATGCAGTCTCTTAAAAGAGAAAGCTGAGTTTCATGTAGGGTATTGAGTGTATTGACTGAATTTTTTTCATGGGTTCTCAGAAGCTTGTATTCACAAAGACAGTGCAGAATGAAGGAAAATGACACTTTTATTACCGAATGAAACTATTTCACATGTGTGATACCAATATCTTATTTAATCTTTTGTGTAGGGTATGTCATTTCTTCTAGGCTTTGAAATAGTTTGAAAATGTGTTCTTGTTTTGAAGTGGGCATAGTAGCACTTGGAGAACAGAATTCTGTAAATCAAGACTACTGCTAGTCTTACTTGTTTACCTCAGTCAGCAGTGCAGTGACCTTCTCTGAATGTCGCTATTTATGCTCCAGTGTGCCACTTACTAAAATGAAGCAGAGCTTCACCATTCCAGTGGTACCTCAGGTGCTGTGATGTTTTGTCTTGCAGATGACTTTTTTACAGACTAATCAGTGTGTGTATTAGCAAATAGAAATCTGTAACCATTCAGGAAGCATTTTTTAATGTTTATAACTTGATCAATACTGAGAAGAATCAAAGTAATTAGCAGTATCTATAAGACACATTGTTCATCATTGTTTTGGGGATCTGTTTCTTTTTGCCACTAAAGAGCTCTGTAACTCTCATCCACTTAATGGAGCTGTGGGTACACATTAATTCCTGGGATCAAGAGGTGTACCTTGAGCAGCCTGAATTTTAAAAATGCATATTACTTACATCACCTTCAGATGGTTTGGTGTTTACTGCAGATATAGTTCCTTGCCTTCTAAAATTGGTCTTTGTCAGCACTTCTACAACTAAATAGCTCCATTTTCCCTCTCTTTCATTACCATTTTACCTCATTAAAGTTTTTCCCAAATACCTCTTTAGGCTTGCTAGACTTACCTGGTGGGAGAGTCCTAATGTTTCAGAATTGGTAAGATATGCTGAAGCAGCTTCCTACCTTCAGACCTTTGAAGATAAACTGATCTTACATTATGGTCGCAGATGTATTTTACCTGTGCCCAGTTAGCAGCCAAAAACATTCTCACAACAGGTATTTAACAGGCATTTAATGGCTAAAAAAAGCAAGGATCAAAGCTACTAACATAAGCCTTACATTTGCAATTTGTACTTTTCAGTAACTGTTACACAAATGAAGAGGGCCTTTGGCAATTCCAGTAGGAAGTATTGAAATAACTTGTGGGGTTTCTTGTGCTGTAAATTCCTTTGAAAAGGAAATATGCTCATATTAATATCCCCCCCCCCCATTACATACTTAACTGAGGAAGCAGATTACAGCCATGTGTGGTTAGGGAGGAGAGTGAGAGAGGTTGATGTGTTTCTCTCCCTTTGGACCAAAACTTGAAGGAAAGTGCTTTCATAGTTAATTTTGTCCTGGGATGAAGGAGAGCTGGGAGAGAACAACTCTTCTAAAGGACCAAATATGCAATTGAGAACCTCACTGTTGCAAGCATCTATTATGGCATTACCTGTGATGCTTTTTTCTATCTGATATTTGTTCCATCTACTGGTGAGAAAGGAAAGCTGTTCAGTTTTGCTCACTGTCCTTATTTCAGATTTTTGTGTTCAGTAAATCCTTTTCCCAACTAAGGCTGAAAATGCAAGTTCGGATATCGTAGGCAGCTCTGGGTACTGCAGTCAGTAGAAATTAGACTGGATGTATAGAAACAGGAGCACTTCTTCAGATGAGGGGGGTATGGGAAATGGTATGTAGGGAGGGGTTTGAGAACAGCAAAAGCAGAGAATAGAGCAGGAGAAGTGTGATCAATGTTTTTTAATAAGTAGTTCTCCAAAATCAGTAGTCAGTTACCAGATGAGTTTGTGGGTTACAAGCTTAAAGAAAAGCTATCTTATTTATCCATTTATATTCCTTTGTCTTTTACCAATCTGTTGCTGGTTAGAAATGTGTTTAAACAAAGTCAGTAGTGATTCCTTAACTAAATAATACTTTAGAGATGAGAGGGGTGAAGATAACCCTAAGTGATGTAAAATAAATGGTGTCAATTTTAAAAACAGTAGAAATGGAAAAATGGTCCAACCATTAAAAAAGTAAATTTCCTTTAATGTATCAGTAAATTATAATATTCTTCAAAATTTCTTGATATGTTGTTGTCAGTAAAAATGCAATAAAAAGAAATATTATAGGAATCACTAGTGCAGATATAGGTTACGCTTTCTACTTCATGCCTGCGTTCTTACAGCCTTACCTAAAGTACTACAAAAAATTAGGATCTTGCGTTTGCTCTATAGTTACAAGTTTCCTCTGTGAGTCTTGCTTGTCTTCTGTTACTTTGATTTGTGAGCTTATTGTTAAAATTTGACTTCTTTTTTTATTAGTTAACTATGACATTTTTTGTATATAAAAATGTTTGCATAGATATAATGTTATATAAAAATAACTTATAAGTATAAATTTATTTAAGTACATATACATATATATGAGTACATATACGTGCATGTATATGTTTATATATATATATATATACACACACACTCATTTTGAGAAACAGAAATCAGAAGCTGTATTAAAGGTATGGATCGCTGTATTCATGTTCAAACCTTGCTAGCCCAGGTAGGGCATAGCCCTTCACATTCTGATGACCTGACTCCAATGGTACAGTCGCAGCTACTCATACTGTTGCTGAGAGGATAGAGGTGGCACAAAGACCTTGAGCTTATCTCAGATTGTTTGCTGATGCTACCCTTCATGTTTCTGCACTTAAATGTGTACTCATGTCAACCTCACCCACTCTGAGGTGATCAGAACAAAACCAGTTGCAATCACTAAGGAAAGGAGATTGTAATAAGATGACTATTAAAGGTATTTCTATTTTACAGCTCAACTTTTCTTCAGTTTTCTTAAAAAGTTCAAAATTGGACTGTAGTATTGCAGTTCAGGACACCTGATGTAAAATTCTAATCATGTCCCAAGTGAGAGATGAACTGAGAATTGAAATGGGTTTACATATACTACTTCCTTTCCGTGCCTCTAATTCTTGGACTCAGAGTCCTTACACTCAAAATTAATTTTCAAAGAACTGTTGTTGGAACATGCAACAACATTATGGCTCCTGTTCATCAGATTGTTTTTATTTTATGAAAATATGACAGCAGTTTAAAATTCCTTTTTATTTACAATTCTCCTTTAATAAATTTCAAAGCAGAAAACAGAACAAATGCAGTGGAGACTTTATATAGTCTTTCTTTGAAAACTGATGTGTATTTGGTATGCCAGCACAGCTTAAAGACAACATGGATTTTTTTCTACTTAAAAATCTCACAATGCTATCACTTATATTAATGTGCTGTATTGCAAGTAGATTTTATAAAGAGTTTAAATGTAGAGAGTCAGCACTTTAAAATCGTATTTATTTTTTAAAAAAAAAAGAATCCTTGAAAAGTATGTATGTCATGAGAGTGTCAAAACACAGGAAGTACAAGTAGGATAAAAAAGCTTGAAGACTTCTGTATTCTTTCCTCAAAGACATTTTTTCAGGAGTGGCTAAAGCTTTCTGTGTACTGGATTATTACATTGCATTATGAAAGAAACCCTCCCTTACTTAGTGCTTCCTAAATCGTAAGACTTATTTGCTGTTCTATAGAACAAGCATTTTTAAAGGTTGTAACACAGTACCTGTGTTGTTTGTGCTTGTCATGTAGTCAGTCCCATAGCTGCATTTGTGTGGGTTTCGAATCTGAGGAAAAGGCTATCTTCACAATCAAGCCTACTTGTATTAAATTGTTGCTTTTGTGATTATAAAAAGAAAATTATCTTCTCTGTCTTATGGTGGACTGCCTTTGTTCTTTGAGCTGTATTGAGAAAAAGTTTAAAGGATGCTATAGTTAACTCAGTTTAATGTTTTGACACTTGTAAGTTTCGTATGAGTGTCTTAAACTATTTGGATCTGAGCATACACGTTGCTTGAATTTAGTGTGATGTTAAAATGTTTCATAAGACAGAGCAGAGCTGCTATGATCTTTCAATGTTAATATTTTTTTCTTATCACTTTACTGTGTAGATACCCTTCATGAGACACAACTCTGCCACAACTCATCCTCGGAGGCAATCGTGGAAACCTTTTATAATATGATTTTTAAATGTGGATAAAGCTCTCAATAGAGTACCTAAAGTAAAGGAGAACAGCTACCTTGTCTCTACTATAAGCTTATTACGACAAAAAGTTGAGTTTGCTTGTCAGGCTTGGATAGAATGTAATTGATTGGTTTGTTATTTGGACTGACAAGGTAGTTAACTTGCCTGCATTTTTTGCACTAATCAGGAACATTTCTTATGTGCATTGTTGAAAAATCCCGGATAAATGTCTTGTCAGAATTGTCCTATTAAGTAATGTCTTTTTCCCCTGTGCTTCGTTGGCAAATGATGTTATACAATGCTTGGATTCACTGAAGAGTGACAGAAGCCTGTGGGACTTAAATATTGTACGTTCCTCTATGGTGATACGGAATGAAATAAGCAACAGTTTGCCATCCGCCTGCCGCTCTACTTATATGCAGTTTCATAAGAACATTTCTATATAGAACACCATGTTGTACATAGACCTTACTGTAAAAAGGATTGTTTCCTAAAAAAAAATAATGTTCAGTGATAATGAGACCTGTAAAACACTTGAGACTTACTATTCTGAAGGAATAGATTTGCCACGGAAAAATTGATTTTATGCTTATTAGTATGAACCAATTGTTTCTGACTTCAGACACTCAAGTGAATAGAACTATACCTATATTGCTTTCTGAAAAATTTTTAAGAAAAAGAAAAATTTACATATATGCAGACATTTGTTTTGTTTGGCTTCTCTGGCAGTGTTCAGGACAATCTCACAATACAAATATGAAATTGTTATGTAAGTTGGGGAAGGAATGAAGAACTGATCACACAGCATGACAGCTGAGATCTTCGTCTTCATCCGTATATATCCCGGTAGATGCAGACATAGTGTTTTGATCTACAAATGGTACCAATCCAGTTCTTAAATCTACAGTAGCAGTGTGTTGACATCTTCATCGTTTTCATCTTGAACTTGCTCGGAAAAATTCTGCTCAAATGCAATCACACTTGTAACTTTATGACATACAATCTTTGAATTTCTTGAGATATGGTGGTTTTTGTCATCTATCAAGGCACATTTCCATTTGAAAATATTTTTTAAATTTAAGAAAGAAATTAAATGCTGTAATAAATAATAGGAGAAATATACGAATTTGTGTATACTTATCTACAAGTCATATCTTACCAGGGCATTTCATGTTTGGATATTATATTAAATAAAATTAACCTGATGTCTAACACGTCGTTTTGTTTTAAAGAGGGGGTGGGATGATACCAGAGTAAGATTTTTGTCTGAACTATCAGAAACGCTTACCATTCTCTATTGGCAAGGTACACAAAGACACCTTAAAAATAAAGAAATTTGCACTAGGAAGTAGGTGTTGATGCAGGAATTTGATCTGTAAGAATCCATGGATCCGTTTTAGGAAGAAAAGTCCGAGTTTAGTGACCACTTGCCCAAAATTCTAGAGGTAAAAAGTTACATCCAAACACTGTGCTAATGAGGGGAAATAAATGCTGTTTGCCTGTATGTCGTGCTGAGTTTAGAAAAAAAAAAAAAAAGTAATGTTTACTGTGATTTATGATCAGTTATTAAACTAACTCAGTCTAGGTATTGTGAGTAGGAGAGAATGATAAATGTAGTATATCTTGGCTTTAGTAAGACTTTTAAAATATTTTTGTGTGTGACATTCTGCTAAATAAGCTAGAGAAATATTCTGTTAATTAAGCTGCAATAAAATATGTAGCCGATTAGAAGAGTAGACTAGTTACCATGGACTCACTGTCAAATGATATTCCACTCACTGGGTTCCACTCAGGACTCTCCTGCATTCAGTATTATTATATTTTTGTTAATTTTTGCTGCTTTAGTGTATTAGGTGCTGGAATAAAGTGTTTGGTTACCTTTGCAGGTGATGCCAGTATGAGGTGAGAGACTACAGTGTTAGAATTAAAAATGAAATTTTAATAAAGCATCCAGAGAAAGCATGCAGTGCCATAAAGGAAAAGGCAAATCACTATTTAGTGCGTGATTACCGTACAAGGAGTAACTGGTTAGGAGATACATCTTCAGAAAAAGAAGGTATGGGGGACTCTGGATCACAAATTGATCATACCTGAGATGTACAGAGATGTACCTGAGATGTTAAATGTGTTACATTTAACACATGAAAATATTCCTCCTGAATATTCAGAAAACCAGTATCTCACCCTCATGAAAAGCTTCAGCTAGCATATTCTGTCCACTTAGGCAAGAAATATGTAGAGAAAGTCCAAAGCAAAATGAGTTGAATGATAAGACAACTATGAGAGACATAAATGAATAAAAAAGCTTAAAATAGTTGGATTTCTTTACTTTAGAGAAGACTGGAATCTGTCTTCAAACAGCCTAAATTAATATAAAGGTGATGAAGAGAGAAGTTGCTGCAAAAAAAGGGAAAAATGAAGTTGTTCTTCAAATCTGGTCAGACCAAAAATAAGTTAAATTGTAGCAAGATGATTTGGGTTAGGGAATAGAAAGTTTTTTTCTAACAATAATTGTACTAGAGAAGTTTGTTAGGGAAGTTGAGTGTTCCCTGCTATTGGAGGATTTTAAGGACAGACTAATGTGTGTTAAAAACCATTTGAGTATTGTTGATGCTCCCCTGGGCATGCTTGATATCCTAATGTGATTTTCTGCTGTATTTTGTATGTTTGTTCCCCAGTACAACTTCTATGTAGGATTTTCTTCCTTCCTTTGCACTTTCTTCTGACACACTTGGTATTTCACCTTTTGAAAGAAGTTGATGGCAATATTCAGAACTATAATGGACTTCTGTAGTAGCTCACAAACAATACACCGTTCAGTATAGTTGTTAGTCTGAATACCTGAGAATGGCACTATAAAGGCAATCATGTATTATGACTAGAATGTACTTTAGAAAAACTAGTGCAGCATTTGCTAATATCTTTCTTAAGTTTTATACTCTTCAGTTTGTCACAGGGGTTGTCCTGGTTCTTTCAGAATTTCCTGGTTTTCCCAAGAAAGAAAATATTTTGGACTTTGTTGAGGACTATAATATGTGTAGTATTATCTTAATAGATGTCTTGAAGGCATTATCTTCACAGAAATACTTAGTCTTAGAAATACTGAAAATATATAAGTTCTATAGAGTAGCTGTATAATATTAACAAAAGCAAACACATTTGACATAGTGTTTACATCAATATATTCCCCTTGTATATGTGGGCCTTTAATGAATTTTGCAAAATAATTTATTAAAGCCATGTGTTTTATAGTTTTGAAGTAATATGAGAGAGAGAGAGGAGTGAACACTTGCTGAAAGGAAGCTGTTCACATACAGGTATAGTCAAGTTTCTTTATAGCGTTCTTATAATTCATTGTATACATGCAAACTTAAGTTTCATGAAACAGATGAATTCAGAAAAAATCTGTATTACATAGGAATGTCACATAATGATAGCCAATTCAGATTCTTCTTTGCCCATAAATAATCAGTGTTAGGTTTTTGGATTTGGGGGGTTGTTTGATTTAGTATTAAAAAGCATGAATTAATCAAGTAGGACGGGTGGCACTTTTGGGTTTAGCATGATAAATTTAACTACACAAATATCTGCCAGATTAATGCTTATTTTCTTCTGCTCATTTCTGGTAAAATTGGTTGACACTGTCAGTTTTATTAAAATTAAGTATTCAATGTTCAGTTTACATGAAGATAAGCATCTGGGGAATGGGAAGTAGAAGCTGCATAAAATGTTTTTTTCCTTTTGAACTTATAGGTAGGATGTTTTGCTTACCTTTTTTGCTTTAAAGTACAACTTCCTAGAGAACAAAGCCATAGAAATTCATGCTGTTATGTATTATAACTAGTGAAAAATACAGGATTTTTAAAAAACTCGCTTCATGTAGCAGATGCTGAAAAGTGTAGCATAGATCTTCTGAGTGAATGAAGGCTTTTCCACAGTATTATTGTACACTAAAGAGAAAAAATAGTCATTTTATTTAATGCCCTTGAGTTTGGATGGAAATTTGAGTAAGTTAGAGATTATACCATTTCCCACATCCAAAACTGTATAGGTACTTTATCGTGAAACTACTATTAGCTGGAGATCAGTAGGTTTATCCTGCTCTGTCAGGCCATATGTCCATCTTGCCCCTACACTGTCTTCATCGGTAGTAAGTAGATATAAAACCTGAAATGTAATAATCATCCTGCATCTGGTATATTCTCTCACCTTTCAGAAATAGCCATGCCCCTCTCTCTTCCAGGCTTGACAGATGAGAACAAGTCTACTGTCTCATCTAGCATTATAAACTATGGAAGTCAGGAACTTCCTTTTGTATGCTTGCATGGTACCCGGCGTAATAGAAATTTGGATGAGGCTTTTAATTACTTTGTGTAATACCATAAACATTATCGTTCCCAGAAAGAATATTTCATTTATTAAATCAAAATTATGAAAATATTAGAATCCAGAAAGATGTAGGTTGGAAGGAGCCTCTGGAGGACATCTGTTCCAGCCACCCACTCAAAACAGGACTGACTGCAAAGTTAGATCTAACTTTGAAATTAGATCAAGTTCCTTAGAATTATATGCAGTTGAATTTTGAGCGTCTTTGCAGATAGTGAGCCTTTCAGGATAACCAGTACCTGTGTTTGAAGAGGCTGTATAATTGGGCTATATCCTGGTTTATATTCAATACTGTAAGCATGTGCAGCCATGTTAGAATTTTAGTGCTGGAATCTGTAACACTCCTGATGGTGAAGTCACATAAAGCTTGTCTGGCATATGTGAGAAGACTTTTAAATTATCCTGGTTATAATAGTTTCTTAAAACTGTTCTGTAGAACAGAAACTGCATGATGACTTTACCATCCATTTTTAATTGTTATGCCTCTTATAGGCAAGGGAAAAAATGTAGAACTCAGGAAGAGGAAAAACAGCTTTTTTCCATTTTCTGCTTAATATGTTTTTCTCTTTTGACAATATTTGCCTAAAAACAAAACAGTTGCTAAGGATCTAGACCTTATATTTTAGAGTCTAAATACAGCACTGCATCACTTCTGTTTTGTCCTTGGCCTATGACATAATCACAACAAAATGAAAGCAATGTCTGTTGGAATCCATGGGGCTGAATTTAAGAGTTTTGGTGTAGAATGGCAGGGTAAGATATGAAGATGTATCTTTACTTATCTTCCCTTTTTTCAAAAGGTGTCAGATAAAAAGAAGAATGTTTTCTACATGTTCCATAATGAAAAATTACTATTGTCTTGAGCTCCTCCCTCAGTAAGCAGAATAAATGTACTTTTTGGACAGCATTAATAACTGCATTAAATATAAGATTATACAGTTGTTTCACCATTGGATCTTTAATTAAGGAAGGTGCCTTCTTTGACATGACATGTGAGTTGCTGGTATAATCCGTCCCATAGTGTTCATTCCTGTCACCCAAAATCTATCACTTCTGTGGTCTGGTTGCAATTAAAGTATCACAGGAGCACTCCTCACCAGCTCCAGTCCAGCGTCAGTCATCTTGGTTCTACAGTTTGAAGTCCTATGAGCTACATCAGTTTACTCTGTTTTTTTGGGGAATGCTTACATGCTCCTTTCCATTGGGTCTATCATACAGCCACTAAGAAGAAACAAAATGATGACAGTGCCTTAAACTGTCATAGCTGGTTTTAAGTTGTTCATCTGACCATAAGAATGTGCTGCAATTTAAAATGAACCCCTGTGCATGTGTCCAGTTGTTTGCAGTTTCAGAGCAGCCCAGCACTTGGGGACTGAGGGATTAAAGGGGAGAGACGTCAGTGCCTGAGAAGAAATATCTCTTGCTCAGGTGTTAGTCAGAAATGGGGTCCAGAACAAGGCAACAAGGAGAGATGTATATCAATAGTTCAATCCATACAGGTGCTGGAATAGTTATTATGTCTCATCCCCCCAGCTAATGGGTGAGTGAATGCACACCCATCCCACTGCAGTTGTCCGAGAGTTTAAAAATTCTGGATTAGATTACTTCTAGTTTTGTTCTAATTAAGTTTGCCAAAGTAAGGCTTATATGACAAGTTCACTAATTTTAACGGAGATGATGGTTTATCAATATGTATCGTAGTTTTATATCTTTTTTTCCGTTAACGTAAATCTTTCTAAGCTGTTGTGATGAATAGGGTGTAGCGTATATATTTTGTAATTTTGTATTTTGTTCAACATGGTACTTTTTGGCATGACACTGGAGATGATGTGCAGTGTTGTGTACATAAGTGAGAGATTTTCTGTAGTCTCTGAAGCATATTTGGAAAGTTGTATTTAAAGATTAGCTTATTAATGTTGTGTTTCAGGGACATGTAAGTAATTACTTTTACAGCTCTAGATGGGCGATGCTGTCTTGTGAATGCAAAATAGGTTTCTTCACTCTGGCTGAATCAGCTCTTTGTGGTTTTCAATATTAACCAGTGACTTACAAATGTGCCAGTGATGGGCAGGTTTTGCATTCACTGTTCCTCTGTAAAAGCACAGGTCTTTTTCCCCAGTGCTCGCAGAAAGACTTCTGCAGGCCAACTGATAAGACTCCCTCCTGTGCAGGTAGATGCAATGTAATGAAATTGGATGTATGTGCTGGGCTTTGTAAATAAAATGAGATTGACCCCAGCCATTATCTCATTTATCTCATTTACATTGTAAAATCAGTATCTACACTATTGATTAGAACATAATTAGTTAATTATGAACAGGAAAATGCAAAGTTATGTAGGGCATGAGCACAGCCAGCTGTACTGCTAAAAAACTAATAAAAACAATCCAAGGGCATGAGCAGATGGAGATCGCTTTATTAAAGAACAAAGCAGACGTATTTCAGGTATGGAAATGCCTAATCAAGCTTTCTTGTTGTGAAGATGTAGCTGACCTGCATTCTATACTTTTATAAGTGAAAAATGTTTTGTTTTCTTATTTTTTAATTTATTAACCTAACTCCTTCAGAATTCACCTTTCTTCACACCCCATTTTCTCAGTATATAGTGGGCATATATCTATCCTCATTAATTGCTGGAATGAAGAACACAATGATTTCTAATTTTGATGCATAAAGTAATTTCAGGCTTGTTAAAACATTGATAGTAAGCAATTACCTGTCAGTTAGAGGTAATTTAGGAGGTTAAGTTAGCTTGTCTTTGTGTGAAGCTCTGTTTTTATTTTCACAGTTTTCAGTACAACTGCTAGGCAGACCACTGAAGATAGCTGTGCACTTAATTGCATTTGTAAATCATGTACTTAACCACAAAAATGTTATCCACAAACAAGGGCAAGGCAAAATATTTACTAGTTTAAGGACTGTTATGAAGGTGTGACCTTGAATCCACAAGGGTAAAAATTTTAACTGAACCTTTAAAATGGAGGAAGTGGTATCTTTCCCTTTTTACCCCCCTAACCCAATAGTTTGACTTGTACTATTAAGCCATCTTTGGGATGGAAGTAGATGATATTTGTAAATGACAGTGCCATTTGGTTCCTTTGCTCTGTAAGTGTCTATATTGTGAATGATCTGTGAGTGCATTTACTGAAAGCCTGCAAGACTGTCAGTGTGACACTTTTGTGACCCAACAATCTCATTCTCTAATTAAGTTGAAAGTACTCCTTATTTTGTGTCTCTTTCTTATTTTCTGAATCTGACAGTGGATTTTCTATCATTTTATCTTCCTAGACAAAAGAACACAAGTAATAGCATACACTTGAGGGCTTAATCTTATTTTACCAGTGCCATTTTAACCTAGGTATAAGGTTTTCTTTCAGAATTAGGAATTAAGAACGCCAATTTTGTTTTCTGTACTGTGATGTGTGTAAGCTTCACCTTTTGTCCAAAGTCAGTCTCAGCAGACAAGAGAGTTGCCATACAGCTAAGGCATCTTCTTTAACCAAGGTACAGTATGTTTTCATCCATTTTCCCAGCATCATGCTCTGGGAACTTCAGAATCGGTGAATTTGTATTCTAATACAGGATTGTATTGTATTCTATATTGTATTACAATACAGAATTTGTATTCCAATAAAAAACAGTATGAAGGCAGCGTTAAAAATATTTAGTATAGTTTCATTTTTATCACCAGGCGGCTTTTTATGTTTTGATACGTGAAAATACACTTGTGTTATTTGCATTTTCTCAATTGTGCAGATTCACATAGAAGCTATTAGTGTCTGAAAACTTTTATATAGATATTTTTAATTCATTCTAGGAAAATGCAATTTTTCTTCTGCCAAACTAAACAGCTTTGAAGTGATAAAAATTAATGACAATAAATATTAAAAACATTCAGCTTTAGAATGGCGCCTCCAGATCTGTATTTAATTTCGTAATGTTCTGGTTATTTCAGCCCAGCCTTGCTAACTCCCTCAGCGTACTTCTGAAATGTGGCTGAAAGTGCAGTCGGGAACTACCACATTCTAGATACAAAATGGAAGAGATGTGAGAGGAGATGGCAAAGCATAATTTTAGAGGGGAGACATTTTCCTTTGAACGTATAAACACTTGTGTTTATAGACAATCACTTCAGAAAAAATCTAAATTAATACTGTTTGAAGTCAGATGTAGATTTTAGGATTAAGCTCTGGAAACACACTATATCAGTGAGAAGTAGTGTGATGCTTTATTTTGTGATGCTTAGAGGATCCCAAACAGTTTACAAGAAGGGAGTTCTGATAAGCACTACTAATGCAAGCACTTATGTGAGTAAGATTCTAGATACAGAAATAGGTTAGTAAAAATATATTCCTCTACAGATGAGAACATTGAGGCTCAAAGAAGGCTTAATCTTTTGCTGAAGGTCACATACGTTGTTGGGATGTAGGAGTGTAACCTATCTCATCTCCCACTCTCAACCTTTTTATTAGTTTAATATGCCTTTTGCAAGAAATAAAACGATGTATTCCTATTTGTGAATAATATATTACTACATTAGAACTCTTCTGTCTTTAAAAACTGAGAATGGTTTCCTTTTTTAAGTGTTTTCTTTGTCCTGGAATTAGAATGAGTTATTACTAAACAATCCTAAGGATATAGATTTTAATATGGTAAATCCCATTTTTTTAGAAATACCAAAACCTGTGTTGCATACAGTGGATAGGTAGATTATTGCTTTTAATTTCTACTTTGCAGTACATGCAATACAATTACCAGTGCTCATGTCTTACATATAACTGCTAAAAAAATAAGGCTTGCCTAGCAAGCACAGCCTTCACAGCAAGGGCAAAAGTATTTACTTAGGTTAAACAATCATGATCAGAAAACTGTTAACTCTTTTTATTTGGAGATTAATCCTTGGAGAAAAGTCACATGAACATTTTCTTATGTTAATATAGCAGTATGTTGTGTTAGTTGAATCCTCTTTCTGTGATGCACTGTGTGTTCTGTTGATAAATTACATCCCTCTGTCTTTGATCTGATAATGCCTGTGCTATGCTATTATTGCAATTTTTGGAGTTTCTTGTGCTTGCATGTTTTGTGGAGGAGAAAGTGAGTGGCCAGGAGAGCAGAGAATGAAAGTGTAGGGGATTTCTTAGAAAATTTTTCAACATTTACTCTATTTCCTATTTTTGGATCATTTATACTGGCTTTAATTCAGTTTAAAGGCATTTAATGAAGAGAATATTGCAAAGTAAATTTGAAAAAAGCTTTCTGTTTCATACAAAAGAATACAGGGGGATATGCAAATAAAGTGGAGTTCAGTAGGATATATGAAAATATTTGCTTTTAAAAACCTCTTTCTCATTTTGAGCATAGTATTGTACTGATTTAAAAATCCTTTCATGAAGCACTTGTTACACTGTAGCATTCTTCAATGTAGGTACTTAAGAATAGGTGAACAATAGCTATGCTGTATGCTTTTTGTGAGCTTTTTATGTGAACCATGCATAATACAAAATGCTAATAAAAGGTTTATTTAAAAAGAACATAAAATTGTTGTGTGTACATAGGGCAATTTTATAAGTGAAAGATCACAGTGAAATCCTTTTAAATTGACGTCCCTTTCCAGAAAATTCAAAGCAAATCAGAAAACATTTTGTGCATTTATTTATCAACCACATAGTCCTAGTGTAAAAAATATAATTCATAGCTGTAAATTATACTTGAATTGCTGGATACATGAGAAAACATTTCAGAGTTTGCCTTAAAAAAGTAGATGTGTAAAATAGTGTCTTAAAACTGAAAAATCTATGTTGTCACTGTCTAAACAAATGACAAATCTCTTGAAAATAAATGGCAGTGAATGACATCGAACTATCTAAAAAAGTTGAGCTGGTTATACATTTTTTCTTTAATTTACAAGTCTCTGAAATAATGTCATTTATATAAGATGACGACAAAGGTGATGTATGAGTGTCTGCATCAGAATATTCCAAATTAGGCAGAGCCTACTTGAAGTGATTGTGTTCGAAAATACCCCTTATAGAAAATGGATTTTCTGTATCGTGATAATGGAGCAGGAAATCTTATGCTGAGAATTGCAGGGAAGCTCAATCTAAAATAGTATAGAAGTACCATTTATATATAAATATAAATTTTGTTTTTCTCTTGCAGGTGTGATGAATGCAGGCTTTGCTACCATTTTGGCTGTCTAGACCCTCCTTTGAAAAAGTCTCCTAAACAGACTGGCTATGGATGGATTTGTCAGGAATGTGACTCTACATCCTCCAAAGTAAGTTAATTCATCCTGTGAAATAGTTGAAGTATTCTGGTTTTAGCAGTCTTACTTAGCGTCTGAAGTTTTTGTTGAAAAGTCTGCTCTGAAAAACAGTAAGATGTCATAAAATAATGTTTTCAGATTCTCTGTAAAACAGGTAAAAACCAGAATGTATGCAAAATGGAAATATTCCTTATCAATAAAGAGAATTTTATTATCCCAATTAAATGCTTTCTTTTCACATTATCTTCTCTCTGAGAAAGGAGTTAGTATGGATACCATGTCAGGATTGGCAACATTGTTGACAAGTGGAAGTATTTCAGGAGTAGTACAGAATACAAACCTCTAAGGACAGAGTTAGAAAATGCATGTTTTTCTAAATAAATGAAGATGATTTGAATTACTAAACCTGTTTTTTTCACTGGAAAATTGTATGAAGGTTGTTAATACTTTATATCGATTGGTATGCCTTGATCAAATATAACGCTGTAAAACTAGAACTAAATTTTTTACATGGATTAACTCTCTTTAATAATATTGAAAGTAATAGTGTGCTTCTGTAGTACCAACCTTTCAAAAAATAAAGATTTTGATTCTTTGTCTGCACAGAAGCTTCTTTAGTACTGGCATTCTTTTCTGTCATCACTGTAACCTCTGAAGAGACATTTTCTAATTGTTTTTCAAAATTGGATTTATAAATGCATCTGGTATCTCAACATTAAAATAGCAGAGAATTCTGAAAGTCTTTAAAATTTTACAGGCTATTCTGCCACTTTCTTTGTATTTCACAGAATTTTTTAACTACTAAGGAGGTGACTCAATATTTGGATACGCAGGGACACAGCTATGCGGAGATGCTGTCATAAGTTGCCTGTTAGCATACTTAGTAAACTCTTTCATGATGTTACTCTTAAGAATGGAAGATACAAAATGTTCAGAGAGGTGTATAATTTTTTGGCTTGCTAGTGTCCCTTTCCAACTGAAAAATATGTTACGCAGTTTCACCCCAGGGGGTTTATCAGATTGCTCTTCTGTAAGGAGATATGAAGACAGACATTGGAAATTAGCTGTCCACTGCAGTTTGGACATCAAGTGATCTTTCTTGAATACCACTTACATGCAACAGACATTTCAAGAGTGAATTAAAATTGTTATTGAATTTCTGTCACCTGCTGAAACTAAAAGGGGTTCTTGATAATGTTAGTTAAAATCTTGTGTCTCCTGTTTTCTTGGCTTCTTCTGAGTAAACAAAAAAACAGGGTTTGTAATTTCTAAATGTGTTTTTCGGGAGATTAGCACACTGTGTACCAGATAAAATTTTAAAAATAATTTATCATGTAAATTATTTATGATTGACTTCACTTAGTGCAGGGTGTGTATTAGTTTTAAGGTGCATGCTGAAAAATACAATGTTCTGAAGAATAAACAAAGTTTATCATTAGAATGCTGATATATTTTGTGTTATCTTGGTGATTATTACAAATTTAAAAATGCTTGTTATTGTGTCTAATTTTCTTTTTCATTCATAAAGTTTTTTAATAAGTAAATTTAAATAAAGTCCTTTGCACTTTCAAGCACAGGAAATTTGAATTGTCTTTGAGTGGATATGTGATGAATATGAAAGACACTGAAAAAATTGTCTTATGGGGACTCCTTGTGGTTTTGTTTAGTCACTTTCCCACAGTTTTTCCACAGAGCTGTGCAGAGAAATTTCTCTGAAAAAGCTATATTGCTCTCTATGTTTTAAAAAGTCTTTTTTGTAGCTTTCTTTTGGTTTATTCTCTACTGTGTAACAAATTCAAACAACATGGTGTTGAGTTAAACAATTTGTGCCTCAATGTGAGTGTATTTTTAAAAGGATTAGGGCTTTGTTTATGTTCTTAATCATTTTTAAATTGAATATTCTGTATGGCTTTAGGATTGTGTATTGTATATCCATGATTTTGCACAGCTTTTCACAGCCAGCAGGAGCTGATATGGTAAGACTTTTTCTACCCTTCACTAGAGGGGGTAGTCTCTCAAATGTGTACTTAGAGCTCAGAAGAGGAAAACCATAGAGCAAGTTGTGTTGTTTGCTGCGCTCTGCCTGACCTGTGGATGAATGGCAAACCTGAGTACCAGCAATTTCAATCTCTCAGTCACTCTCTAAATCCAATTTTTGGTGTGTCACAATGAAGTTTTTTGTATGGATTATAGCAGCAAAATGGGATTGAATTTCCAGTTTTGGCCAAGGAGACTATTGTTTAGTTTTCATTCCTTCAACTTTATTAATCTGTTTTGTTCCAATTTAAATCACTGCTATAGTATACATTTTAAAATTCCCCAACAATATCTTCTGTAGCACTATTGGGCCTTAAAAACAAGTGGTAAGTAAATTACACTATTTCAGTGACGAGAAAGATTATAGTGCATAGCATATAATGGTTCAGTTAGTTTTTATTTCTAATTATGAATTTCAATTTTAGATGTTCAGGAAAAGTTGCGTACTGCTGACAACGAATAATGTGATTTTATTTTCAGACTTTGCTAAGCACTTGCAGGTGTCAGCAATGCAAGGGATGTAATTTAGCGGTAGTAAACATATGCTTTAAATTGTTATCTATCACAAGTGTTGGACATGCTACTTCCATTTTGCTTATACTGGTAACAGGACTCTCCAGCAATTGTGTCAGTTTTTCCACCAGCGTAACATATTCCCATATTACCCTGCCTGTCAAATAATAGACAGACAGGGACTTTGCTGTAGGGCATGAGGGCAACAGCTTCTCTGCTAGTAATACTCGCTGTCACTTTTATGGAATGGGTGATTCTCGCTACTAAGGTCTGACAAGCTCTCTCATCTCAAAAACATTGTAGATTTTGTTACATCACATGAAAGCTGAAGTAAACCTATAAGCTCTCCATTTCTATAACATTATCCATCTACCCTGCAAAAGGATTATGGTGCGCTTTCAGGATTGCCAAACAGCACTCTAAATCATAAATTTCCTGACGGTTTGAAATAGTGATATTTAAAATGAATATAGACGTTGTTTTAGTGGAATTTAGTAAAAACAAAATAAATGAAATATAAACCAAATTATTCAACGTTATGATGTGGTAATACTCAGTAGGAATAAATGTGGCCTGACCGTTTGTTCATTATGTGTGATAAGGGTCTCATTATGAGGTCTCAGTATTATTATTATTAGATGTGCATTCCTTTCTATTGCCTTCCATTTAAAACATACTGTTTAAAGTGTCTTCTCCAATTTTAAAATTTTACAAAGGACCAAGGCAGCAAAGAATTTAAACATACATCATGGTGTTACAGTGACCGTGCTAGTTAGATTTCTGTCTGCTCATCTTTGTGTACAATCTGTTTTGCAAAACGCTGCAGAGTGTACATGTCAGGTCATTATTTGAGTGCTGCAAGATGAGCTGCCTTGTCTCTAGACTTCTGTTTAGTTTGCTTTTATTTCATCTTTTTACTGTATTGCTTTTTTTCAGTGGAAATAAATTGTCAGTATATATGCATAGAATTTTCATCTAAACCCCTCAGGAAATATTTTGTGGAACTACAAATACATGACACACCAACCCTGGCAAGTAATATATTTTTGTACACCTTTTGTGTTGGAAAGCAATCATGGATGATTATGATTATTAGCCAGGTAGAAGCATTTCTTTGGGTATATCTCACTTTCACATAGTGAATAAGCAAATGTAATTGGACACTGTAATATTAAAATATTGACTATAAGTTTGAAATAATATTTTAAATTTAAAATAATCTTTAAAATGTAAAATTTATGTCAAACCTCTTAATTTAGTCAGATAAAAAGAAAAAAGTGAGCAATTCAATTTAATTCCTGTAGTCCATGGAAGTTTATTCTAGTAAAAAATAAACCTGATGGTTAAAAAGGCCTATGGGGAGCATAGAAGTTTCTGATCTACTCATGAGTTGTGCAGGTGACAGCCTCATTATGGTTTATGGAATTTAATCTTTTTCATTATGCCTTTTTTCAAACTCAGGGAGCATTTCCTCACACAAGTGTGTTAAAAAATAAACAATGAAACCAAAAAGTCCTGACGTCAAGCTCTCAGAATTTAGGAAATATCAAAATTAAAGTGGCATGCAGTGCTTTAAGTCCCTTTGTGGCTATGTGTGAATTTGCAGCCTTTAATCACTTCATGCTGTGATACTATTTTTTTTCTATAGGACCCCTGCCTTCTCTGATTTAGCTGTCATGGATCACCAAAAGGGATTAATTTGGGTTGAGTATTAGGAGAAGATACTGTCTTTAGGTTTTGCAAGACATAAAAACTAAAGCAATGATTTCAGGAACAGAAAAAAAAACATTTGAAGTAGTTGAGTTGTGACCAGAAAATTGAATTTTACCTTTGTCTCACCCAGAGCTCCTGTGAGTGCTAGACAAATTAAAATTTTAAAATGTTGAGTAATTTTTTCTCCTTGTTTGCGGTTGTCCAGCTTGGATCCCTTGGCCCAGCTTGCAAAATGCTGAATTCTCTGAGCTGCAGCAAGTGATAGTGTAAGCTGTGGTTTGAAAGTACTAAGACTCCATAATGATGCAGTCTGGACTATTGCAAATTGAGTAACTAATTTAATACAAATTTTAATTTTTACTCTCTCTGTATGTTGGCTTCCATTTTGCAAAATGTCAATACTGCTCCCTTATTTTAGAAATTTTCCGTAGATTTGGATGAGTTGTTCTCTGGAGCTGCCTTTTCCTGTCCATTGACTATAGGAGGGAGCCGAGACAGCTAGTTTAGATTAGCGAGGGTTATAGTTTAGGTGGGATTCTCCTTGCTTCAATACACACAGAAGATGGTTGAATCAGCGTTGCATGTACAGACCTTATCTGTGCAATTACTAAATGTTTGGAACAGAACATTTTCAATATAGTCAAAATCTTTAACATTTTATATATGCATAAAACCCTATTTGAGTTTGGCACACAGGGGTAGTATATATGCATGCTTAATCATGTCTCAAATATATTTTATATATGATAATATTTTATCATTCAATACAATGTGATTTTAAGTAGTTGCATTTAAATTTAGAAAATAAACCCAAAAAATCCTTAAAGGTCTTTTGTATTTATTCAGACTTTTTTCACTCGTATATTCTGACAAAGGGTGACTGCAGCTGTAAAGAAACTGTGACCCTAATTTAGCCAGCTTACATCAGACAGACTGTTGCATCAGAGCACCTCCTTTTGAGGACACAACATACAAGCAAATGTACTGTCACCGTGGCAAACATCATTGCAGCTGAAGAATGATAAAAGAATGCTGCTAATACATCTGCTTGCTGATACAAGTAGAACATAATGCAAAAAAGTTCCATTTTTATGCAACATTTTTCAGCCCGAATTTAGGAGTACTTCGAAGTGGCTTACAGAACAATAAATTGCATAGTGTAATTCACTGACTGTATTTGTAAAAGTAGAATCTGTCTTTTACTAGGTGTGGATATTATGATCTATTTTATTATATGGTCATCAAGAACGATAAAGTTAAATATTTTTGTGTGTATTCATATATTTTAAAGTTGGTTGAGGAGAGTTGAATTATGCTACATAAATTAGGACTTTGGTTCCTCGTGTGACGTGGAACAAACATGTTTTTCATATAGTAATTGGAAAATATGTTGTTATTTTGAAATCACTGTTGTCTTCCTAGGTTTGTGAGGAGCAGTCAAACATTGGCACTCGAATGATTTCCTTAAAATTGAACAAGGAAAAATTATCCAAATCTGTAAGGCTGTGTGAAGATTTAGCATAAGTTCTTACACCACTTGTGCCCTGGTTTAAGAATTTCAATAATGCTAAACTCTGGCACGGAAATTAATTTCACTACCAAGATGGTAAAAAAAAAAAAAAAGTGTGAAATTGCAGTCTACAGTAGTTCTTATCAGTTGGCTGAAATATTGCCAACTGTGTTCTAATATTTGCTCCCCAGGTATCATATTTAAAAAAATTAGTTGGCACAGCCTCTGTTATTTTCTGGCAAACAGGTATAATACATCTATGTAATGAATAATTTATACCGTAAATGTTCCAAAAATAATCAGCCTTGAAATTAACTTAAGATGGGACTTGATTTATGAACAGCGGGTAAGCTCAGCATAAAGTTAGTTGGTATTAAATCCCCAAATTAATCCAAATAATCAGATACACTTAGTTGGCAGAAGATTCCCTTAGCTGGGAGAAGCTTAGGTTTTAATGAAAAATAAGGTTAAGCACTGTAAAATATTTCTGGAATGGATCGATATTTTAAATATTTTAATTCTTCTCCACATCAAAATCAATTCTACCAGTTCCAGTACCCCTTGGTACTGACTACCAGATCCTCATCATGGACTTCTAGTGCTTGTACTTGTTCTTAGGTGCAGCTTAATTGTATCAAAAAAGTATAGTAAAAAATGGACAATACACTACAGTGTTGTCTTTCCCATAACATTGTATTAACAAGTCCCTTTCTGACTGGTTAAACAGATGATAGTACATCTAATACCAGCCGAAAGTTTAAAGAAATTGGAATACAGGGATCTTTTTCTTAATGAGGTATTCTTCCAAATGGAAAACTAGATTTCTGAATTTGAAGGACAACACTGGGATAGATCAAAGAGTATTAATTAAAATGTTTAAAAAATAAAGTACCAATTAGGAGTCCAAAGTGAAATACATAATTTTTTCTTGCATTAAACTTTGTCAAAAGCCAGCAGTTATAATAAACGTGATAATAATATGTTTTCCCGGTGGTGTATTCTTGGAAAATTAAGATTTAAACTATACGCAGCAGTTTTAAATGAGTATTTTTGTTTAAAAAGCCCCATTGTAATAGTACTTGGTCCAAAAATTGTCTGTTTTCCAAGATTTATTTTCTTCTTCCCCATATTTTTTTCTTATCCAGGAGACTGAAGAAATCGCTTGCTGCTTACCTTCATTCCCTCTTTTTTATAGACTGCCCAACAGCGCAGAATTTTTTCCAAAGCTGAAACTTTGCACACTGTTATAAGTTCTTTATCTTAATGGGAGAGCAGTAATATCATTTAATGCCTTCCATAATGCTCAGTATTTTATGACAAAAGCAGGAGGAAAAAATGTTTCAAATACTACTGAAAAGAGTGATTGATTCTGATGTCATTATACATACACCTTATACTACCTTTAAAATGAAGCAAATTATTGTTTCAGGAGGCTTTATGAGTGACTCACGAATCAAATCATTACTGAGGTAGTCCTACTTTTCATAAGTTGTCTTGATAGTTTTGCTTTTGTGACTAAAAATATGTTACTGAAGTAAAAACAAACAAGGGTGGCTGAAATTAGAAACTAGCTTGGTCATTAATTATGACTTCGGTTAAAATACACACCCATGTCTAATTTCTGTTGGAACATTTAAGAGGTACCTGATTAATAAAGTAGTAGACTTTAAAAAATTTAAATCACAAACACAGCGTAGTGGTTATATGTTTTAATGCATCTAATCTGAATATACACAGGCTAGTATTTAAATGTCTAAACCTCTAGTTTAGATGTGGTTTAGTTTAGATAGAATAACTATTACCTGCTCTAAGTTAGTGGTTAAGGAAGCAAAATCTCTTCGTGGGCAGCTGTTAGAAACGCCGCTGCTACTCCTTACCTTCTTCAGGTTATGCTTCTAAGAAAATCTGCTTACAATTACGGTTTATCTGGGAAATAGCTCTTCTACTGAATTATGACTTACACTTCCTAAGCCATGACAAAATGAATTTACCGCCTACATTGCCTGCTACTGTAGTGCTGAGTGGCAAGGAATATCTGCTGGGACCTGTGTGCAATTGGGAAAAATCCAAAAAGCAGCTATCATAATGTTTGAAGTAAAGCCACTAAACCTAGTTTTATGCTAATGCAACGTGAGAGAATAAAAACCGAACATTTTTTCAGCCCTGAGCAGCACCCTGCAACAGGAAGATTTTATACCTTCTCTTTGGTATGAGCTATGTGTACTCTCAAAGGATGCAAGAGGAGTAGTGTCTAGGAAGGATAGGGGGAATCCTTACTACTTAACTGGAGGCTTTCTGTTTCTTGCTTTTGAAAATCAATTTCTTAGATATTTACAATATTAAGCAGCATTGTGACCGTGAATTTTACATATTGAAGATGCTATATTGAAATCTAAAAGACATGGAGATAGTAATTTTAACCCATTTTTTTTCAGTTCACTTTTTAAGTGAAGTCTCAAAAGGAAGATACAAGTATGTGAAAGTCACTAAGTTGTAGCTGCCAAAGCATCATAGCTTACACCACTGGTAGACATTCAGAACTCCTTCAATCAATCTAGTTGTCTTCCTACTTCTAGACTCCCTAAAATAATGAGCCTTTTGAGTATTGATAATTAGGATCTTCATGCTGATAGTGGAGCCATTAACAAATTTACCAATAAATAGTAATTGACCATTACTATGTTCTCTTAACAACCCTATTGGAAATTTTGATTGTTATTTACTTAATTAGTAGAACACATGTTGATATTGAAAGCATCTGAAAAAAGTGTGAATGAATAGCTTGTAACTGACACTTGAATTTTTTAACCTTTTGAGCCTTGATTAAATTCTTGGTTTAGATGACATAAGCTGCCAAGAGGAAAGTATTAAAAAAATTTCCATTGTGCATCATCTTTTCTAATTTGAATATTCATGAAGATTTGAAGAGTCAACAATAATAGTAAAAGGTGTGTACTTTGCAGTAACATAAACAAAGAGAATCCTGAGAGAAGCAAAGGTATATCTAGAGTCTGGTGGCATCCCATTCCACTCGAATTTTGCAAAGTAGTGTTCTGTTGCTACCAAACTCCTGAGATAAATTTCTTTACCTAGAAATATATTTCTTGCCTTTTGTTTAATGTAGAACTAGAAGGTATGTAATTAAAGAAGAATTATATATCTTAATTCCTCACTAGTCCAGCTTTATTACCCTGCAAATTATATTAGCACATCACCTGTAATCATATTCTATATGATGGAGAAAGAATTAAGATCATTAACTGTTAGTCTCTGGATAAGATCTGAACACATTATCATAGTTGCCTAATTACCTGCTCATGTTTACTCTCAAGGTTGATTTTATTTTAAAGGCTTTCAAAGGAGTGCAACCATATATGTCACTTTAAGTAATGTGTCACTCATCAGTATAAATTACAAATGCTTCCTGGGCAAAATCTAACCATATTGAACCAGGAGAGGGAGAAGAGAGGGGGAAAGAAACCAAAAAAGTGCCATTCTGTGAAGTGCTAAGCAAGTAATGAATTTTAGCAGAGTCAAGATTTGCTTTTCATCGTAGTGTTAGTGAGTGGTAGTGAGGTTTAGTCACCATTCTCAAATAGAGATTCTCTTAGTGCCAGCCACATTTAATCACATTTTGCAGAAGACAGCTGGGCATTGCCAATTTGTGCTGTGTCAGCCACTTTCTGTGCAAAGGAGTGTCTCATCGCTTGGATTTTAGCATTCTGTAGCAGAAAAGTTCCCTCTTCTTAAAACTGGCTCAGCAAATAGCTTGTATGGGCATATAACTGTAAGAGCATTACACTCAGCTCTACCAAGAAAAAGCACAAATATTATGTGGAATTTTAAGATGGCTTTTGAAAAGATTTTTACAAAACCTTTAAAATGTATAGTGTATTGATAAATTCTGGTAGCCATTAGGTTTATCTTAGATTTTTTAGTAAATGTGTCTCTGGTAACGGTTGAAAATTATTACCTGGTTCAGTGGTTTGAAACACCTTTGGGCAGGTTTGCAAAGTCTTAACTGTACTTCAGCTCTGTCAAACAGTACCAGAAGATGTCATATATGAAAGGTCTTGGAATCTGTAGATATCAAGATTTCTTCTAGCTACTAATTCCATGAAGACTGAAGGACAGATGGTGTCCTTTTAGATGTGGTATAAATAGCCAAAGAAAAGAAGTGTCAAAAAGGAAATAGCAAGACAACTGAGTATTTGTGAAAGGTACACACAAGTGTACTTAAGAGTGGGTTAACCACTTCACATTTTTATTTTTGCAAATAGAAGGGTGTCAGCAAATTGATACAGTCATTGACAATGAATATTAAATGTGTAACGCATCCTGTGCAATAAATAAGGATACATACCAGGTACCAATATTTGCAAGTGTATTGTGTATTAATTGAATGTGCAGTTTGTCTTACCGTTTTCTTCTGGTGCCTAATGTCTCCACTGCTTGTTATAGGTTGAAAGTATTGCAGAAGGCAGAGGAACTTCAGATCAAAACGATATTCTAAATAATTTTTTAAAAACTGCTGGTGGTAAGGAACTTTTTGAAGGTTTTTATAAGATGTCTGCATTCATGTAAGGATAGCTTCAAGAATCTTATATTTGAAAGGTAACTCTGAGAAAATACAAAAAGTTTGAGATTCGGGAGATGTGATTTATTAATCTGTTATTAATTCTCTCACTGGAATGACCTATAGACCTATTGTTGTTTATGTCCTTTCTGGGTACAGCATAGACAGAGACTGAAAAGGTCCTTGATATAAAATAGTAAAATATTCAGAAGACAATTTGTACCCTTTCTCAAGTACCCTGGTTAGTATACAATGAATCATCTTACCCAGAAACTCATTCTTCCATGCAAAGCAACCTGCTTCAGCTAAAGAATAGTAAGATGGCTTAAGCAATCCCTTGGGAAATGTGATTTTGAACCCTCTTAAGAAGAAGAAGAGGGAAGTGAACCAGGATCTTCCCCATGATGCTTGAATGTGTTCACTAATTAATTTAGGTCATCAATCAAACCATTGTCTAAAAGTAAGGCTTTGAGTCTGTCGCATTGGTTCACATTACAGAGTGGTCTCAAGAGTCTGCAAACCGGGTTCCTGTCAAGGGACACTAAAGCTGAGGATGTGTTCTGACTGCTAATGGGCATGCCATCTCTGTGACCAAACTAGTCGTATCTTTGAAACATGTATAGCACGTCTGGCTGATCCTCAACACTGACTGCTTTGCTCTGCACAACTGTTCCTGTCTTACCGCAATAGTTAGTGGTATAAACCACTCTTGTATTTGCTGTATCAAAGGTATATTTGTGGCTTAGTTTAGTTGACTACAAAAGTTATTTCATTCCTACTTTGATAAGAGAATTCGTGGCGTTCGCATATCGGTAGTCTCAAGATTGAAAGTCTAAAAATTAACACACGGATATATACTGTTAGGGTATAAGATTTTATCATTTCCATGTTTGTATAAGCTCTGTATGCATATGCTTTTAACTGAAAGAATCTCATCTACAGTGTTGTTAAGCGACTATATTTAAAAGTAAGGGACTTGGTGTGTGTTTTCTACTATGAGATGAGAAACATAAAAGCGAATTTTGTCTGGTAGATGTAATTTTTAGAAACAAAAAAAACCAACATGGGGAAAATATTCATGCCTCCTAAAACAAGGCAGTAAAGTCAACATTTCAAGTGAATTTAGCCTCATCATTCCATGTACCGTTTTCAGAGTTCTTAATTAGGGAAGAATGAGGAATTTCCAGGACTTTCTGAGGATGCTTTAAAACAGCGGTGCTAGTTGTGACCTTTCAGTTCCTGTGGGCTCAGCAAAAGATGGCTGATTAATGTCACATCTTAAACTGTGTCAACTGTGCTGTTCATTTTCTTTTTAATAAACAGCCCTTTGTCAATTTAGCTCAGTTTGACGGAATAAAATAGCCTTTTGTTTTAGCTGGCTACTTTATATTAATAAGAGTATGCTTCTCTATTTAGCAGTATAAAGTTATATGGAAATTTTCTCTTAATTACTCTAGTGACTAGCTTGAATAAATAAGTCAGGGGCATCCACAAAATAGTGTTCCTAACATTTATTTGAATCTTTGTAAAGGATTTTCAAGAGATTTTTTTTAATTTTGCACATTCAGATGTTAAAGAGATCTGAAACGGAGGATATAAGAAACATTTTTATAGAAAGCTTTTCTGTAGATAGATTCGTTATTTTAAAATATTTTTACAACCTTGAATTAATGTTTTATTTTTCTGCTTTATTAGTTGAAAATAAACAGTGGTACTTTTTAAGAAGAGAGAGAGGGAGAAAGAGAAAAGCAGGATGGGAAAAAATAATGGGACTGCAAGAAGCTCCCTTGGTGTAGAAAGGGAAGTGTGAGCACACACACATTCATAAGAATGAGAGAATTCCATTTGGAAGAATACACAGAAACACATAGGGGAGAATTAAGAAATAGGGCTGTGGCAAAATGGAAAGATGAGGGCACACAGCCTTCTCCCAGAGCAGGGTAGCGCATTTATAGAAAATGTCTGAAGCACAGGCAGATAAGTGGGTGCCATATATCATAGAATCATACAATACCAGGTTGGAAGGGACCTCAAGAATCACCTGTTCCAACCTTTCTTGGCAAAAGCACTGTCTAGACAAGACGGCAGAGCACCCTGTCCAGCCGAATCTGAATACTGGGAAATCCACCACTTCCTGGGCAGATTATTCCAGTGGCTGATTGTTCTCATGGTGAAAAATTTTCCTCTTGTGTCCAATCAGAATCTCCCCAGGAGTAACTTGTGCCCATTACACCATTTTTCCATGTGCCTCCTTGTGAAAAGGGAGTCTCCATCTTTTTTGTAGCCACCCTTTAAATACTGGAACATGGTGATGAGGTCTCCCCTAAGCCTTCTCTTCTCAAGGCTGAACAAACCCAGTTCTCTCAGCCTTTCCTCATATGGAAAGTTTAGGGAGCTCTAAAACTTGCATAATAAACTTAAACTGAAAAAAAAATTGTATACTGTGCAATCCCTTTATTTTATCTTGTTAATGGAAAAAAATTCTGGAAGTGGGGAGAGATGAAAAGCAGTCTTGATTTAATAAGTAGCCTTTGACAATTTTGTGATGCTTTTGGCGATCACACATTTTAATATCACTCTGTTTTGCATTATGTTGGGAAAATCTGGACTTCAAGGAGTTGAAAAGCAAGAATCAGCGCTGATGAAGATGTAAAGAGCTAAATAAATATTACTTAAAGGACTTCTTAAAGGGTAAAAAAAACCAACAACCATATGAATGTGCTGACCCTGTCTTGAGAATTAAGTTAGATGGTACAATTTAAAGCTTTGTTCCAACATCTGACAGACACACTCTGCATGCTGATGCATAATATCTGAAGATTGTGTGCTTGAAAGAAAGCCTTTTCTGAGCTACATTCTATTTTTGTTAGAATAAAGCAGCTGCTTTTTGGAGCAAAGATCTTCTCAAGTGCTCAATCTTCTAGTTCAAGTTAAGTATTAGCCAAGTATTACAAGCAAATTTTGTGTATGCTTTCTCCCAAGCTGCTGAAGTGGAGTAAAGCAAACTGCTTTGACCATAGATTGTGTGAATATGCAGCTTGACCCTGAGAGGTGGGAAGTAAGTTTGCTGCTGTACCTTACTCCCAAGTTGTCACTGCCTCAGCAATCCAAGAGCATGGAAAGTTTGGGGCAATTTAAATATGATTTTAAAAATAATACAGATGGACTGAAGCTATCTTGTAGAGAGACAGTATGGATGGATTGCTGTGGTCTGCCCCTGATAATTTCTGAAGGGAAAAAAAATTGCTTAAATAAACAGACAACTGCAGACCCAAATGTAGCCTTACTAATGGAGCAGTTGTAGCTGCAATGCTGCCTTCCACACATAATGGCTGCTGTCTTTGTACATTTGTTGTTTAGAAAGTCATTTTAAATTTAGGTGTGAGGTGCCCTTATCATTCTGTAAATATGTTGAAGTCAGCAATTGCAGTTATGTACAACATACATACAGCTACACAGTAAGTGCCTCACTTACTGTGGCCATAGATGTTATGATGTGTTTGAGAATTTGTTTTGCAACTTTTGGTTGTTTTTTTGTTTTTTTAGATGGGGGGGAAGGATCACAGGGATCAGAGCGGTACAAAACAGACACAGGGAAGATGAAATGTCCTGATCCAGCAGGAATAAATAACGTGTGTATTGTCTTAAAGAACTTTTAGAACTCCATAAAATGATTTTTAAAACTCCATAAAATATAAAGACAAAAATAGCTTTCTAGGCTATTGTATATGCCTGTAACCTAATTCATAATAAGAAAAAATGGCAAAACAATATATAGGAAGAAAGTGGTGTGGACAAAAAAAGGAAAAAGTATTGAGTTACTCTTACATGCAGTGATAATGGCATAGTACAGCGGTCTTGCCAGTATATTAATATCCTGCAAAAGTATATTCATATAAATTCTGTTGCTCTGGTGCATCAGGTAATTACCAAATTATGCAAAACATAGGAGATTTAGCACAAAAAAGATTGGCTTTTTCCCTTTATTGAAGAAATTCTAAAAATTTCTGGTGATGATGTTCATGTTCATACAGAAAATTTTTGCCAATAGTTTGAGCCATACTGTACCTGTGATCAGTGGCTTTAATCCATAACAATAACAGGAAAGTTGTATTCCTTTGCATTATCCGTATGAGATTCATGTGGTGAATCTGTGTTTTAAAGTTTAATTCCAGTTTTTGTATTCTGATGTGGTTTTATTAATTACAGTTTTTTAAGAATTTATTTTCAATACAGTTCAGAGAATTCTGGGGTCAGAAAAAGCAGCCATTGGAAGGGTAGCTAAAAAAACAACTTCTGAGTGTTGGGAAATAACTAATGATGAAAAAGTAAAAGGGAGATACAACAATCTATGCGAGTTTGATTTGAAGGGTGGAGAATTCAGTCCAAAGAGGAGTAGAATTAGTACATTGAGTAATGGAAACGTAGAAAATACGTGAGTTAGAAAGGGGAAACTAATTCAGGTTCCAGAGGTCAGTGAATGATAATACCTCCAAATGGTAAAATGTTCTCCTGTTTGCTGTTTCTATTTGCATGTGATAAAGTTGGAAGAATAAATATGAAAAGCATTATTTTGAGAGTGCTCTTTCTAGCTTTAAATATATGTAATTTTTTTTTTTTCATTTGATGAAGGCATCCGGAGAAAACACATGACCCTGTTTCCTTTCACACTTCTAGTAAACTATTAGCAATGGTAGCATCCTTATTTTAAAACTGTAAGAGCAGGAAGTCACCCTTTGACACTTGGAAATGTAGGTCGATTTCAAAGATGCAAGCTTGCTTTGTCAGTGCTGTAGTTTGCTGAAGGATAGAGGGATAATAAATTGAAACAGATGGGTATTTATTGGAAACTTCTTTTAACTTTATTAGTTCCTTCATATTGCACAGTGTGTTTGAAGAAAAAAAAAATGGTGCGAGGCTAAAGAATGTAATTAAGTTTCCGTATTTGGAAAACAGAGAAGTATAAAAAGTTTTTCTTTTATTTCTGTCTTTGAAAGAAAGCTGAGGTTTTAGAGCTAGGTTAAGGTTTATTACCTGAACTGAGGAAGTTTCAGAGTCATCTGAGAATGAGACCCTGTTGTGTTAATAGTGTATAAACACAGAAGTCATCGTCCCCTTCTCAAGAGAGAGAAAAAAGATCCAAGGACAGAACAATGGTGTTGTCTCTGTGACTGGCAGCGTAGGAGGTTAGCACATGTACGTTAAAGGTTGCATTTGTAATTTCCTATCTTTGGAGAGGGCAGAGGAAGAGAGGAGATTGTCAGATGTTAAATAAAATCGGCATGAGGAGAGTGACAAAGGCAGAATAGAAAGAGGGAGGGAAATTTAATAGCTGTGGAGCGTGACTTTAAAGCCCATGTTCTTACCTTATTAACTAGGGGTAAAATCCTAGGAATGGCAGAGTGATCTCACGTTTAAGTAGATTGAGATAAACTCTACATTTCTCCTGGGGATTTACTTTGGCCACCTGTGAACTGTGGAGAACTATAGATATCTCATCATCACTAGATTTTACCAAATTCTGGTAAGACGTGAATACTTTCGAAGTGTGCCCCTGGGGTATAAGATGGGTAAGGACAGGTAGGAGCGGTCTGTTCTCTGAATGAGGGACGCTCTGCAGTCTGGGCTAGAGAGGCACCTTCAGTCTGACCCAGGAAGGTTCTTCCTGTGCAGCACTGAAATGATACTCTGTGAGGCTACAAGCACTTGAGCACTTCAACAGAAATGTGCTAATTTCTTCCCACAGTCCTTCAGCCTCAAGAAGCTGGGTTCATGTTTCAGAAAGGGCTTTTTTTTAACCCTTTTTGTAAGTCTAAAGAGGGACAAATATTTCTACTTTACTACTGTTAAAAGTCTTCGTTGGTAACTTTGGCTTCAAATTCATTACTGCAGTCATGTTTTCAGAGCCTGGTGTGAGAGATAAACCCTTTGCAAATGAAGACAGCATCCATTTTCTTTCTACCTCAGGCCACACAGAATTGATTGGGGTAATAAAATGACAGTACCATGTAATATACTGACGGCTCTTTAATTTGAAAACTAGTTCCAGGCTGATTCAAAACTTGTTTAAAGCTAATTTATGACTTGGGTAATTTTCAACTGGACCAAGGTAAAGGTTGATATATGAAAACCGATGCAGAGTTAACATAATACATTCAGACCTGTCAGCTTGAAATCATCTGTAACGGGTTTGTGGGTTTCTGGGTTGATTTGTTTCAAATTTTTTTTTAGTTTTATTTTAAAGTAGAAATGGCAGAAAAAACAGTGGATGCTTGGCTGGTATAAATACCACTGTAAGACAGTTTTTCCATCATCTTGTTTAAAATGCAATTTCTTATGTTTTCTAGCAGAGTATTTTATGCATACTTTTTTATATACATCAGTTCTCCATTTTCTTTAAATCAGAAGCTGCATAGAGTTTCTATTTCGTATGAGTCAACATCTGTGCTGATGGTAACATAGACTAATAAACAAATACAGTATTTTGTTACCATCATGTTCACTGTGAACATTCCCTATGAATATACATGTCTGTACATACATATCTGTATCTTATTTACATATACAATACTTACCTGTACGTGTGTATTGATCTTGTATTTAATGGTCTGGTTTTTAAAAAATAAAAAGTAAAAATAGTCACGTCCTCAAATTCAGCCACAATGTCAGCATAGCATGCAACTATTTTCCTCCAAAATCTATCACTTCTATGTAGCTCACAAATGAAATCCACATCTGTTCTATATGCGCTATTGATTTTTCAGTGTACCATATCAATGATACTTCTGCACAGAAAAGGACAAAACTAAAAGCACACTGTTTGCTTCTGTTACAATAGGTGCAAATAGCAAATATGCCAAATGGGATGAAGGGGAGAAAAGAACTGAATGCTTTGAAGGAGGTGCTACAGTTGGATGCAGCTTTGATTTCTCACCTCCTACCAGTCTTTGTTAACTTTGATCTCTGCTGTCCTGAATATAAAAAATGCTGAAGGTCCAAGACTCAGAATTTAACCAGCTACACTTTTGTGTCTGCTGCAAAGAAGGTTCTGACTGGTGCCAAGACTAGTAAGCAAGTTCCATCCCAGGACTAGAATGTCTGATTTGATACGTATTTGTGTCAACATGTAACTCAAATACTGTTGTTTTTTGCAGAACTGTTATTGATTCAAGCCAGTGCTGTTGTGGTATCTTAAACTGCATGAACATTTAGGTCATATGAAAAGAGACATAGTTCAAAGCAGGGCTGTCTTGCATAAACACTGTAGAATGTTTATACATTTCATGTTTCCTCTTCAAGGTTTCATAAGTCCAGGAGGGTTCATGTGCTGAGGAGCTTTGATCAAAATCAGTATTTTGCAGGAAAAATGTGATTACTGAGCATTCTGAATTTGTTTGTTTATGATGCACTTATATTTTGATAAAGAATTTCTGTATTTTCGGGAAACTGGAAGTACCGCTTAGTCTTCTCCCATAATTTTTTAATTAATATAATTAAATATCATGATCAATTAGAAAGCTATGCTTTGATCTATCCAACTTGAAAATGCAGATATATGAGCTTTCATATGTAGGTTGGAAAATACAATATTTTAATGAAATGGAAGGGCTTAAGCACTAGAAAAGATGTGTACCAAATTACTTATTGTCTAGGTTACATGTCCATGATCAGTTGTGTCCATCACTGGTACAGTTGATGCTCACAGATCAATGAGAAGTGCCATTGACATGATTTTCATCATACAAGGCCTTGAAAAAGAAGTGACTTTTTGCAAAGTCACTCCACTATATTACAATATGCAAAATAGTTAGGAAGGACAAGAAGCTAATTTTATTGATTTTTTTAAATACATTTTTTGTTTTAACAGTTCTTCAATAAAAATGTTGTTTCAGGTCAGAGATACAGATTCTTGGCTTTTCTTTACATAAGTAAACAATGCCAATATTTTTCAGGTTGTTTTGTTTGCTAAATACAAGTCAAAGTGCCAGGATTTGTTGCCAGAACTGTGGCTTATTTGGCCATGTACTTATAACACACTGAGAAGAAGCTTTATGAAAGTTCTCACTTGCACCTTGCAGCATTTTTATCATTGTACCTTACATGAAAGGATCTTATTACACTTACTGAATGTTTTTCTTTCTGAAAGCTGTACTTCATATGTTGCCAGACTAGTTCAGAGCAGCATAGATTGCCTTTCTTACGTATGTTCAGGCTCTATACAGTTTTTCTAAGGAGTAACAGCAGTGTGAAAAGAAATAATAAAACCACAGTAACTGGAAGAGGAGACACCTTTTCTCGGCTTGGTTTCTGAATAATAAAGTAAATTTGATTTCCATCCATCTCCTTAAAAATTAAAGTATTATATTAGTTAGCTGGTTCTTAAGAAAACTATTGAGAAGGATAACCAAGCTGCTTGGAAAGAAGATATTAGAGACTTGATGGGGGAAGAGAATCCGTGACATGCTAGTCCTGTTGAGGCAAGAGGAATGAAACAGAAATGTATGTTTACCAAACTGCAGTTGCTCAGACATTTTTGAAAACCATTGTTTATTACTTTCAAAAATCATAAGTAACAAAAAAAATCTTGCTACTATTATCTGGCCACAGGTAATAGCAACATAATGAAAGTTTGTTCAGACACAAAAGACAGGCAGAATTCAAGGAGAGAAATCACTGAACCAAAGACATCAGACAAGTACGCAATTTTCTTCCAGCAGATGTGGTTGTTACTTTTGTTTTTGTAAGTAGCGCAGAAGAACTTCTGGAAACATATTGAGCTGATAAATTGCATGGTGATGATTTAACTTTCCAGTTATTAAGTAGAGAAAAAAACAGTACTGTTCTGTACTCAGGATCAGTTCATGGCTAATTGGGTCAACAAAAAGAGATAATCTCATCATTATAGTTTACTGGAAACCAAATTGAGGTGGCCTTTGAGGGAGAGGATGTTTGCCTGTGCAAGTCCAGATCTGCTAGGGAAAACAGCGAGCTGTCAGGATGAACATGATGCAAAGTTTAATTTGATGGCATATAGAGCATGGATCTTTTGTACAGAGGAAAAACAGACTTTTATTATCAGAATGCTAAGATGTTTTTCCTTGTAGTTCACTGTGTTTAGCCATGGTACTGATATTCTTTTGAGGAACTGAGATGAAAAATAGTGTTTTATTATTCCTGTCATGGAATTATTTGGGATGGTAGCTCTACCAAGGTATCTCATTTTTCCTTCTTCCACAGATCCAGTGCTTATGCCCATAAAACAGTTCAATGCAATGGGAGTTGGGACTTCATTGTTAGCATTTTAATCAAGAGTATTCTTTAGTCATTGCTGAAAAATCATTTTTCCTAAAATGTCTTCCTCATACCACACCTTAAACTTAAGGTTGTAAGCCACAGAATGGGGCAGAACATCCTTTTCCTAAGTCACAGCTGGTGCAATGAGAAAGGCATAAAAAGCTTTATTTGAAATATTTAAGCTCAGAAGCTCTTTTAAAGGGATTCACCTGAACAGGTATATGAAGTAGAGATACTAGAGTATTCCCCCTCCAGGCCCAAAGAGTTTTTTCCAACTTTCTAGCCTCCAGCAACCCCCTTCATTTATTAATTCTTTTAGAATACCTATTCTTACCTGTGATTCTCCGTATGATTCAGTGACAGGCGTTGGACCACAGTGTTCACTTTTTCCCTTCCAACAGTCCAAACATACATTGGGCTATAGGCAAATGCTGAATATTTTCATTATGAAATTTTAATTTACTTTTAGAGGTTGTTAATAATGAGCTTTGCAGCTTGCAGTTTCCAAAAGTATAATCTTGATTTCCTTGCAATTAATGACTGTAGAGAGAAAGTGATAAATCAAAAGCACATATTCTGCTTGCTAAGCGATGACATCTAAAATATCTTCTGTAATGAGCATTACAATAGCCACAGTAGAGGTAGTACCGATTAATGGATTTTTTTTTTTCCCTCTGTAATAAAATATCTCAATGCAGTTATCAAAACCACCCTGTGAAGCAGTGAAGGTCTTAAAGTGGTCTTTGTTTTGACTGATTTAGTCATGTTGCATTGCAAAGTCAAGATAACTTGGAAAGTAGAATGTAAACTACTTAAGAATTCTGATTTTATTTCTTTTACTGTAGTGTTAAAGTTACTAATAGACATCCAACTCTACTAACTTTTCTAACTTTACCAGGTTGTGTGCTATATCGATTTGCAGTGATTGATAAAATACATTTGTGTGGGGTTGTTCTAGCATGGTCCCACCTGTTTTGCAAGAACCTCCATCTTGAATAAGGGGATAAAATGTAATATTCCCTTCCTTGCAGTTCAGGAGCAGGGGTAGGTATGGGCAAAACAAGCATGCTTATTCAGAACTTCACAATTCTGAAATGCTATATAACTATTTAATAAGTCTTATAATGCTCTTGTGAAGAAAGTATTACCATTTTAAGAGAAAATATCTGACAGATGTTTTTGCCTGTGGGGTAAAAGAAGTTGCCCAGGGTGAAAGGAGTAGAGTTTTAAACCTCAAGTATTTTTCATTTCTCTGTCTGTGCTTAGAGCACAGTTCCTCTGAAGTCTCATTTTCTTGGCGTGCCACATCAACACGCTGCTGAGGGGTCAATTTGTCTCTGTTGCCCTCAGGACTCCGAGCCGTCAAATGAGGTGGTCTCAGAGCCCCCAGGTAATGTGGTACCCTCTACCTCAAGAAGTAGCTCTGAAGAGCTGGTATCGGTGGCACAGAAACGTCCAGAAGAGGTAGGACATTCTGTGTCTATTCTTTTTCAAGATTAACTGTTGGGGGATACACGTTTGCCTCTGTTTTTCATGCCTAGTGTTGTTTTACTCATAGCAGAGACTTTTTAAAGCTAAAGCTCAATTTTATCCTCCCATACCAACAACATGCAAGACCAAAATGAATCTCAGGACCTTGATTAACAGTACCTATAAGCCAAATATGTTCCATCAGCTACCTTTTTAATACTGTTTCTTATTATCAGTGATTGGGAAAATATTTTTTCTTGTTCCTGTCTTCCATGCCATGACAGTAACAGGAGTCCTGTTAGATTCTGACAAATTAAACTTTACGACACTAAAGAGTCAGAAGTAAAATCTGTTCATAGGTATATAGGTAGATGTAAAGCTTTTGTCATCTTTCACTAAATTTAAATACAGCTAACTGATGGATTGTGCAAAGGAAAGACCCTTGCTAATCCTGAGCATTTTTTTGTGCCCTTGTTTTCCAGAAAAATTATACTAGATGCTAATGATGTAGTATGATCATAAGTCCATACTCCCTGTTGTTATAAGAAAAGGTGCTGGCTTGTAAGGTAGTTCCATAAAATAGCCAATGACTTGGGGTTTTTTCTGTTCCTGCAATGCGTACTTGTCACAGTACATCATAGCTGGAGGAGAGGTTGTCTGCAGAATTCAGATTCACAACTTATTTTATGGTGGCAATCATCCTTTCAGAGAACAATTATTATACTTAAATTAACCCTTCCTGTGAGAAGGAGATCCTTCATTTGTACTAGCCTTAACGTTATTAATCTTGGCTTCCTCAAACAGTTTAGTTATTATTAAAGATATTCTAAGTGCCAGGTAATATAAAGACTAGTCTTTCCTGATTTTTTCTCAGATTTCTTTTGACTATAATCTTCCCCGTAGAATATGAAATAGCCATAGGAAATACAGTGCCATTTATTGGTTGTTTAGTGCAACCTTTAGTTAATTATCAAATACCTTCTTGAATTTCTCCTTTCCTCTGATAGTCTTGTCAATATGTCTGAAGAAGAGGGAAGTCCGCAGTACAGGGCCAGGAGAATTCTTAAGAGTGTCTTCTGGATTAAGACCAAATAGGTACTTCACTTATTTTGGAGCATCACCACGTATTCTAAGATAGGAAGTCAGGTTATCACATCTAAGCAGTTATGAGGATAGAGTAATGTAAGATTTTAGTACTACTTTTGTTTATATTCTTGAATAGCAAAGGGACCTCTAGTCTGTGAGGGCCATGGGTTCTGCCTTTTAAATCTCAGCTTTGCCAACTTATCTCATTCCACTGGAGAAATTAAAATTGAGAGCACAGATGATATTTAAAAATAAAAGTAGAGGAAAAGTGCTGCAGAAAGAGGAATGAAATGTGGTTAGTAAAAGGCGACTGAGAAGAAGATGAGTATGCCTTTGTGAAATAAAAACTAACTAAACTGGGGGGGAGAGGAAACTTCAGAGAATGGAAAGATGGAAATATACCTTTTGAATTTTACTAAATATCTCAGTAATAGTTTATGGTGAAGCTGTTTTACTGAATGTGGGGTCATAAAGTATTATGTGTGTTTTATAAGGGAATGAGACTTTCTCCAATCATATTTACTGCAGTTTATATAAAAACAGAGAGAGGTGAGTCAGAAAGAGTTTTGTGGTTGGATTTGCAGGGAACCTTGAGAGGGGAGCACCAGTATGCTGAATTTCCAAATTCAGAACCCACCATGAAACCACCCATCTAAGTTACACATGGGTAAGTCAGCATGGTAAACAAACATTTATGAATTACACCCTAAAAAACAGGTCCAAAAAAGTGTTTGCAGAGCTTTGCTTCAACTAATGCCTTTTTTATTCCTCATTTTATTTGAAGTCTCCTGGTACATCACTCCCTTATATTCTTTCAGTATCTGCTTAATGAGTTAATATTTGGATTATCTACAGCTGCTAACTGATGCATTATTTGTATAATAATTTGTCTCATCTGAATTGAACCCATCAGTATTGGTGAGAAGGCAGTTAAAGAAAAGCTCAAATGCAGCCATGGAAAAGAGAAATAGGGGAAAAGTTTAAAGAAGGCACAATGGCTGACACCTAAGGATTTCAGGAAGGTGGAGGAGAGTTTAGGAGGATATGGAAATTGATGTTCAAAAAGAGTCGTCAGACTTGCCAATCTGAGAAGAAACAACTTCTAGTAAGAGAAAGTAAGGAATATCCCATGAGTCGCCACATTAATTTGTATAAAACATAGTTTTTTTCCTGCTTACAATTTGTTTTCCTCTTAGATAGGCCATCTGAATCTAACACTCACTGTGTCATCAGCTTTAATTTTTTGTGGAATGTCATTTGATCACTCAGATGAGGCTTTGTTTTTCTTGTCCAGTCATTCCTCCTAGTAGAAATAGAAATGATGGTCCAATTCTGAGATCTACTCAACAGGAAGACAGGATGGCATCTGCTCTTCTTACTGCCTCCCTTCTTCCCAGCCTCTTTTCATGCTCTAAAATCAGATTTAACTCTGCGGGGGATAAGGACAGTGTTCAGCTATGTGGTATATGACAAAAGCCACTGCAGAAATACTTAGCATGTCAGTTGTTTAGATACCTGTGAAATTTTTGTACCTGTGAAGGATTCAGGAAAGTTTCAGGAAAGTTTCATTCATTGGTGTATTTCAGGTGCAAAAACACTTTTGGTTGTAAAATAACCAAACAGTTTAAAGTTAGAAAGATAACTTGAATGTTTGAATTATTTTAATTAGTATCCATATGAAAATAAGGAATTTTCCTGTGTGATTGATGAGTTAGTATTGTATATATTTATTGTCTTTTTTACAAACTGGAATTGAAAAGTGGAATTGAAAGAAAAAAATGCATTTCAAATGGGACGGATGTGTGCCATCCTACTTTCAGTGTCATTTCATTAGACCTTCTTAGCAGTTTCTTACGAAACTGTAGAATAACACTGCTTTTCATAGAATGTTATACTAAATTATATAGTTTTGGTGGTTTTCCTCCAGCAGTAGTGCTTAAAATAGAAATTTTGTCCCCACAACCACTTCAGAATTCAAAACTGCATTATTGTTAGCATGCCCTGAGACAATACTTTGAATTATGTCTCTGATATCACACATTCTTTGCCATGAATTGATGAAAGAAAATTCTCTGGACATGTCAATTACTTAAGATTCAGAGCTTTTAAAATATTTTAAATATATGAATAGACTTGCTTGAACACTGTAATGGTGTGATAAAATCAAAAGGCAGATGAATCAGATTTCGTGACCCTTACTCTGCTTTCTGTGGTTGCTTTCATTGTGCATCTGGCAGTTACAGTATTTTGAGTAAATATATAGTTTTTTTAGATGAATACACACTGGCATTGAAGAAAGTGTTGTTAAAGTAGTTTCACTTTCCCTTTTTCATGTAGTGGCTAAAGAGCAAGATGGGTGGGCTGTATCTTGATACCATTTCTCATAAGCAGCACTTTAATGCACGGGGAGTGGTGGTGTCAGTGGTTGGTTATCTAAGTAAGAAGAGACTAGTTTTGACAGTTCCCTTAAACCTGAGTAAGTTTATCCTCTTCTTTAATTAGAAGTACAACAGAAATACATGAGTTATGTATATTAATTTCCTTTGCTGATCCTGTGGCAAATCAATTAATCATGTTTTAATAGTGTAAGCCTAGAGGTTAACAAAGCTGTTCTTTCTGAATGGCTGCATTGCCAGAGCAGTACAGATACAGATGAAATGCTGTGCCATTTTATCCTTTGGATAAAAAAAATGAGTTAAAGAACCGACCAACCTCCTACTTACCCCCATGAAAAAGCATACATATATGTTCCGGAGTATTTTAGGGTAAAATATTAATGGTGTGATGGTAGCATATGAACATGAGTAGCTTATGTATCTGTGGTGCTTTCTGAGTACAGTATTAAAACTATAAAAGCTGTACAAAGTGGTGTGATTCTCAACTAAAGAAAGATAAGATAGGTACCCATTAATCTGTTTCTGAACTATTAGACATTTGGTGCTTGCAGTTTATCTGGATAGAGCACAGACTTTTTTCCATTAGTAAAGCACAGCTGAGGTATAGTGTTTTGTTTTATAGGAAAATATGTGTCCTACACTTAAGTCATAGGCATTAGTCACAAGTATAGTACAAGCAGCTTAAAAGGATTATAGAATTCAGTGTTAAAATCATTGCATTATTCTTGGAAAATCTGGGGCAGCCATCTGCATTATTTCATATACGAACAAAGGGAATGATTCTTAGTTTATATTAATACAATTGGCAGCTGATACTATCTTTTGTTTCTTGAGTTATCTTCCTTCTTTGATCTCTGGATAAAATCTTTCCCAACAAGTCCCATTGCCGCTTCAAGTTAGTACAAAAAGATTTTTTTGTAAAAAAAACCAAAGCTATAAACTTCATCAGCAGAGCGTCCAATTCGTCCTTATGCTATTTTATTACACTGAGGTGTTTGCTTTTTAAGCAAAGTATGATGTAACATGTTCTGAAAGAACTGAATAAAATGTAATTCCATGGCAGAGCCTGTAATGATGCTCGTGTGATATTTTCTTGATCTGCTATTATTAGAAGACTTAAATAACTGGATTTCCATCACCAACATCTTTTATTTGAGAAAATAACTCCATTATCATGTAGAGTAACCGCTGGCAAGAAGCAGAAGGATGATTTGCACTCTTAGAGAACACAAGAAAATATTAGAGAAAACATACATTTGTATATCTATCTATATGTATAAATGCAAAGCTTTTATGCTTGTGCTTGTGAAAAGGCTGTGCATTCTTTTCTAAACTTCATAGGCATAACAATATTTTCCCTCTGTTCTGTGTAGCTGCTAGCTTGAGCTTATTTAACATAAGAATTGCATCTTTTTGCTATAAATATGTTGTTCTTCCTGACACACTGTTAATTGAAAAAAAAATACAGTTCCACGCATAGAATGGGTTGGACTGCATTTTTACTCTTGAACACTAAATTTTTTTGTTTAACTTCTGAAGAGCTTTCCTGCTCAGAAAAGTCACTGGAAATTTCCATGCTCTATGGACTGTTTTCTGATGAAAAAATCATGAGTGATAATTTACTAGTTATTCTGTATCATAGATAAATAATCCCCCTTTATATCAGAAGTTATAGGACTGTGATTTCATAACAGAGGTTGATTTGTACTCTGAACCTGCTGCTACACTTGAGATTAGGATGTTCATTTTGTGCAACATCACAAATACTACATGGCATACTTTAACAAGAGAAGAAAACATATTACGTCACCTGTGTCATCCATCCCCTAGCTGACATAAGATTGATCCCTCCGGTGCATTTCTTTGTACTTTATTCTAGTTTTAAAACTTCTGAGCAATGATGGTTTTCACACTTTTGGAGCCTTTTCCTTTATACTCCTGTTCAAAGAACCTCACAGAAGATTTACTGGATCTCTTCTCTTTGTTTTCTTTGAATGGCAACAGAGTTGCAACAGATTATAGATCTGAAATTGCTATGCATTTAGAATATCTTCTGGACCAAAGTCAGATTCATTTTAGAGAAGACTGAAATTTGGTTACTTGACTGAAATTTGGTGATTTGGCCCATAATCCAACTCCTCGTGTCAGAGTGTGGGTTCCAACCATCATACTTATTTATCAAAACAGAGAAGTTGAGTGACCTATTCAGATCATTTGGCACTCAGGAGATTTCTTTGATTTTACTTTTTATGCTTCTACAAGTAATTATTATGATTACTGTAGTTCCCATTAATATTTCATAACGAAAGTGCTAAGCCACATACCTAAAAAGCCTTAGAGTCTAATTTGTGTTAAAAGTGAATTAATAATGAACAGAGAAGAGAACATAATACCTTTGACTACTGAAGTGATTCCTCTGTAAAATAAAGTGGGAAATACAGTCAGGATGGAAATGCTCTGGAGTTAGGAATTCATATTTTCCGTCTAATCTATTCACATGACTGTTTTATGTAATGTTCTTAATAACAAAACATAAAGGTCACAAGATGGCTGGAAAATGCTGTCATGCAGTTCTGCGTTTGAAGTAAAAATTTATTTATGTCTATTTAAGCTGTAAATGGCCTTATGGAATGAGGGCTCCTCTTAGGAGAACATTATTAATTTAAAAAATGAATTAGGTCTGTTTAAAATTTCCACAAATCCAAGACATTTTTCTTTATTTAACCTTTTCACAGTCTCTGCCCTTCTTTAAAGTACATTCAGTCCTATATCATCTATTACTCAGGAAGGTATTTAATACATGACTTGGCATCATTTGCATTATACAAGAAGATTAACTTTACAAGCTCTGCTATTAATCTGAGTAGCTCTACATATTGACCTATGAAAGAACATAATTAAGTTAGCTTAATTAAGTTAATTAATTGTTACACTCTGATGAACTTACTATTGAGAGGAAATTAAAGGCAAATAGAAAATGGCATTCATTGGTTTGAAATAATATTTTAAAGGATTTTACAAAGATACATTATATTTAGATGACGAAAATATCTATTGTGTAATAACCAAAGCAGAGGCAATTAAACATGTCAAAAGCTAAGAATCCCTGCAGTATTCCCTCTTACGGCCTGACATTCAGACATGTTTCTAAAAGCAATAAAAAAAGTGTGCTAGAAATTTAGAAAATAACTGTTGTGGTATTTTTCCCCAATACCCAAATAATTGAATTCAGAAATTGACACCACTGTCTACACATGGACTACAGAGAAAAGCACACTATAAAAGTTAGATAAGGGTTATAATCTGGTATCAGGCTCTCCTTTCGGGGAGAGAAAAGGGGAAGGATTGAAAGACAGCACAGGGCAGCAAGCAGTACCCAGTCAAAAGTACATACTCGCACGTCAGCATAAGAATGTCTTTCTCAGGCAGTGATGGAGGGGAAGGGAGAGACGGTCCTGGAATTTCCTCCCTCAGCTGCATTTCTGTTGTCAGGAGTGCCTGCAAGTTCACTGCAGGAAAACGTACAGGGTTACAGCACAGATGCTGTGCATGGACAGACCCTCCACATGACTCCAACATCTGGGGTGTGTTCATCAATCTTGATATGCACTGATGTGTACTCTGAAGATCATCAATTCCAAGTAGCCATAATTAATAAAAAGTAAGGGAAAAAAGGTGAAACATGCACAAATGTGCCACAGTAAATGCTGCCAAATGAGCAGTTTATTAATCTGTGAGATCCATTAATTTTGCCATGGCTTTAGTTTGAAATGAATTTGTCTGAACAATTATTAGTTCTCTACTAATTTTTTTCCCTAGATATATAGATTTTCTGGATGGCATCCTCAGTGATTTTAGGATTTCATGCTTTCTTTCTGATGTAAAAAGGAGTATTTTTACTCAAGTGAAAACAGTATTTTCCCTGAGGTATTATTCTTTGGCATTTCCAGATCACATGAAAGGCTCATTGATCTGTGGATACATTCTCTGGAAAAATAGCAGCATTGAAGACGGGAAGCCAATGGCATTTAGAATCACTTGTGTACAAATTTGTATTCATATTCTGAATACAGATAAGTTGGAATTTCGTTCCTTCAAAGAAAAAAAAGAAAATCTTTCCTTGAATGATACTAGCTTCTTTTTATTTAAAAAGAAATTCTGAAACATTCTTTAAAATGGATGGGTTCAGAAGAAACAATTAAATTACAGCTACTGTACATTTAATAAGACATATTGTTTTTCTTTAACACCTTGCTCACAAAATAAATTAGTTTTAATTTTTGTAAATTCAATTTGAAATGAACATGTGGTTATATTTGGCCACTTTAAAGTGTTATAGAGTGTTAAACAACCAGTTATATTCTAAGAAGAAAGAGCAGCTTTGATTTCAGCTTAAACAACATGCTTTAAATCATAATTTTTTTTTTTTTTTTGGCTAGAGGAAGAAAGTGGAAAATTGAATGAAAAATTAGAATTAAGCAAGCTTTCAGTGGGAAAATAGCAGCAAGTTGTACAAGCTGAAGGTTTTTTCCCACATGCTGTATATTTTGATAGCTGTACTGATGTCAGTGGACTTCAGAGTACCTGTGTGCACTATCTGGTTAGCTATGACTGGATTGTTTTGAGATACTCATGTGATGGCATGGTACGATGTCACGTAAGCCACTGTTGTCATTTGCTCTGTGGCATGTGTGGTACACAATGGAAATTCTTTTCTGGAGGAAAGTAAACGTAACTCTTCAATATGTTATGCACACACTCTTTGTGTTCTTTTTTCTTTCTTTTTCAAGGGATTTGTTATCTTCTCTCTTATCTGTAATATTTGAATGAAAAATTAAGCAAATACATTCTCTTGTCATTGTATGCAGTGTAAATATTAGACTTCACATTGCACTATGTGAACAGAGCAATGATCCTTTTTCTAGGTGATATATAATGTCAGAAATTTTCTGGTTTATTTTAATATGACAGGTTGAAAATATCATCAGAACCCTTTAAAGTTATTATAGTCTAGATTTCAGATAATGAAGCTTGAGCAGAGTTGAAAATTTCAATGTCATCTTTAAGGTAGTGAAGATAAGCAGAGGTCAGTCAGTAGTCATTAATAACGTAGGTTATATAGATTTTTCCCTATCCAGTTGTTTCAGGGTTATCTCTGAACTGCAGTTCAATCCCAGTAGTGTCGCAATGCTGCTTCATCAAACTATTGTTTCTGTAAATTTCTCTCACTATTAAGCAGAAATTTAGACATTGAAAGAGTTCATATTACCTAAATATTTTAATACAATAGGATCAGTGATGTTATTTATTAGAATAGCTCTTTCTACTATTAATGTGAATTTTTTGAGTCATATATAATCTACCCTAATTAACAGTAAATTAAAACTAAATTTGTTGACGACAAGTATGTATTTTCTGAAGACTATGAAGTAGATTAACACATACCATTATCTTTCATAGCCCTCATTGACCTGATGAATTCTTCTTAAGTGAACAGTTTTCCTATAATTAATTTTTTATTTTTTAAAAGTGGCTACTCGGCTATCTTAGTCTCACAGAACCTCTAGATTACCTGAGATACCCAGAACTATATATTCTATGCTATAGTTATGGGCTTTAGAAACTGTGCAAACGTTAATGAAAATACAGAAAAAAACCCAGTTAAATTCAAAGAGACTTAAACTGGATGAGGAGTGGTATCTTTGGGAAGTTGGTTCTCCCTTATCCAGTCCTGATGTATTTTGCTCTGGTAAGATTGTTGTTTAAATTGATAGAAGTCAGCACAGGAAATTAGTACACACGCCTTCTGTCAATAAAGATACCTTTGTGTCCTCTCGTAAGGACTGCTTTGGTATTATTCTATATTCTCCATATACACAAAAGAGGTGGAGATATGCCTACTGCACAATTTAGCTGGATAAAATTATTTGTCTAAACCTCCATAGATTGTGCCATTGTTCACTGCAAAAGATGCTTGCAGGGGGCTTTTCAGGGCACTCAGAGTAGGCTTTAACCTAGGGGACACTGCTGGCTAAGACAAGGGTCTGGAGATGCTCTGCAGTTCAGTGGCCAGCAGAGCAAGTCCTCAGCCAGTTTACACCAGCCCAAGCCCCCGCTGCTGCTGAAAGGGCTGTCTATTCCCACAGCCTGCCTGCTGGTCTTGTTGGACCAAAAGATGCGTGAGCTGGGTCAGTGGGCTCTTCTGGCAGACCATGGGGTGACATCCACAGGGGGTGGAGGGAATACATAGCTGTGGACCACAACCTCCCTCTTCAGTGGCAGCCTGCAGTTAAATAGTCCAGGACTGACAGTGAGACTGCATTGTGATTTCAGTGCTCTAGAGAAATTAAATTAAAATAACTCTCAAAATACATGTTGATGTTTCTGGCATTAGTGTATTGACCAGTTCTTCTGTATTTATCCACTCAAAAGGAGCACTTTTTTCCTCATTTTACAACTCTCCGCTCAGTTTAGCCCACAAGAGTAGGCTTGTCATATTTGGGTTGTTCAGGAGATTGACTAAAATTAAGAGCTACTGCTTAATGTTGTAAGTGATGAAAATCCTGCTCTTCTTTCTGCAAATTAGGATCAATTACTACTTCTAAGATTTTCAGACAGGTGATTAGTTACACAAAATTTAGACTCTGATTTACAATCAAGAACTGCAGTCATTGGAAGGCACAAGAAGTGGTATACGTGTGCTTGTATCATTGTGACTTTTTTTGTGACCTTTATTGGAAGAAACCTTTTCAGAGTATTAGTGCACAGAGGTCTGGCCACACCTTGCTTGTTGGAAATCTGTCACTATTGGTTTGGATTCACAAGTTATAGAGAACCATGTTCAAATCTAAGACTCTAACCTGAGCATCCTCTCTCCAAAAGCAGAGTAAATTTAAGTAGTAAGTTCTAATTTGGGGTAGATTTACAACCAAAATTCCAAAATGAGCAGTCAGTATAGAAAGTTGCCTTAAATCTGTACAAGTGAATGACAATAGGAGTGTTCCCTGTATCCTTGGTTAGTTGAGGGGGTTTTTTTAGTGTGTTAAATATTAGTGATAATTTCAGTTTTATTAATCAGTAGATAGGTTTTGTTCTCTAAAATTCATAGATCAGAGGGCCAGAAGAAGAGGTTATTATCAGATAGTTTCATTTATTATGTAGTATATGCCATAGTACTTCTAAATTTCATGTGGATAAAAGCATATTTTTGCAAAAAAGGTATCCATCTTCATTAAAACCATTTCAAATTATATGGAGTTTAGGTTCACTCCATATATATAAATATTAATTTACTTCATGTGCTAATGAGCTCCAGTGTTAAATATTAGTTTAATTTCTAGTCTGGATTTGTTTTAGTTCAGTTTCCTTCTTTGTCAGCTAGATCAGAGACAGATTTGGTTTGGATTTTCTTTTCACTGTATAAGCCTTTACGGACTGTGAGCTACTAGTCTTCCACTTTAACATACGTTTTCCAAACCTTTGATTGTACTTGACTCCATTTTTCTCAAATTTTCAATAGACTTTTTGCATGTAGGCAAACTGTAGGTAAACTCAGTTAATCTAATATTGGTCACATAGGATGGGTATTATGAAGATAAATATCCATAGTTTAGGAGGATAAAGACATACATTTAGAAAATATCTTCTCAGGGAAGTGTAGAAAATTAAACACAAATTCAAGAATAAGGGCATATGTATTCTAATGTAGCTCTGAATCTGAAAATGGAAGAGAAGATATGAAAAGCAGGAAGCATGTAAAGGACATAAAGAAAGGAGCAGAGAATTTTTTCTGCATTTTAGATGCTTATTTTTATTCTCATTTTTTGACAGTCTTTATGTATATAGTTAGCTCTGGGAAAAAGATCTCAGTAAGTCAGCATTTAAAAATGGAGTCACCCATAGAATATAATTTGTGTGTGTGTGCACGCTGTGCAAAATTTTAGATGTTTGTTTCTGCAAAATGTTGCTTGTTTTAACAGCCTCTTTATAGTTTCAAGGGTGTTATTTGAAATGGGGATAGAGGCAAAAATGATGCAGTGTCTTTCAGAGCCTGTAGATAACCCAAAAGTCACCATTGTTCATATTATAGCCTGATAAGCAGCAAAGTGAAAATAACCCAGTTTTGGAGTCATGTTGTTACTTGAGAAAGCTTTCACTGTCTGCAGAGGCACCAAGTTATTCAAAAAGGGGAAGCACCTTAAAAACTTACAAAACCCAAACCCAACCCCTGTTCCTGTAAGACTGAGTAAAGTTCCTTCTTCACCACAAGCGTGACACTGTGAGAGATCTCTCGTTATGCCATGGAGGGAAATACATTTGATGCCTCCATCCCTGCCTCAAGGTCTCATGTAGAAACACTGAACACTTAGAGAAAATTGGAAAATAAACTTTTGTTTGAATTACTCTGTTTGAGATTGAAAGGTGGAACAATTTATAGTGTTCTTTAAAATAATATTACTATTCCTAAAGTCTAAGTTTTCTAAATTCTTCCTACGATACAAGGTATTTTGGGTGAAATTTCTTTATCTCAAAGGTTATTGAATTTAGTAAATAACATTAAATTTGGGAAACTAATAGGGATAAATTTGATTTGTTCTAGCCTTCATCTTGCAGTCTTCCCTGGGCATCTGCCTGTGGCCATAGAAGATGACAAGAAACTGGACTGGATAAACATTTGTTGTTACCCAGTGCAGCTCTTTATTTCTTTATGCCAAAAGTTAACTTGACAGTGTCTGGGTAGAGTGGTGAAGCCGAGAAATACTCTCAAAGATTAAAAATTTTCAGATGCAATATTGCATATGTGGTGTGGTTTCAGTTTTGGGTTTTTTCCTGCTAAGTTAGCATCTATGAATTGTGTTTTATAGTTCACTGTTTAATACAAATGTAGCACATTTGGAAGACGGCTTAGCCAATTTTTCAAGAGTATTATGACTTTAGAACTTCCTGATTTTTATTTACTGAATTAATTCTAGTTGATTTTCATTTAAATCAATATGCATTTTAATTTGAATTTAATAAGCAAGGGGTCTTTATATTACAGTCTGTGAAGCTCCCATAACACAATTAGCAAATAATTCTGTGCAATTATATGTTATACTTTTAGCATGGCAGTCTTACCCCAAGAGCTTGTCATTTTGAGCATTTATTTTTAACTCTATAGTCTGCATTGTGAATACATTTCAATTTTGCAGTCAAGGCTGTATGGTTAAAAGCACTGAATAGAAAAAAAAATGATCCTTACCTTGGAGAGCTTCCATTTCTAGTATAAAACAAAATGATGTGGATAAAAAATTTTAAAAAATCAAGTTGTATTAGTTCTGTTTGCTACATTTTGACTAAGATTTGCACTTAATAGGAGAGGTTTTCTTTTTTTAAAAAGAAAGACTAATAATAAGACATAATATTGTTTCAAATATTTGGAAATTTCACTGGTTTTTATTCTACAGAGTTTATTATGCAGCAGGTTATAATAGCCTCTACTTCTCTACATAATACAGAAACTTAAGTTAGTAATAGAAAGAGGATTGAAGACAGTAAACAGATTGCATAATGGAACAAATGAATTTCTATTCTTATTAATTGGTAAACTTAAGATAGAGAAGTATTGCACATATAAAGTGGGAAAATGGAAGGCTGTTCGCATAAATACTTTTTCCACTGTTAAAGCACATCATTAATAGACTTTATCAAATCAGACCAAGGATCTGTATCAAGCAGCTTCATCATCCATGTAGTCATGAAGTGAATGTCATCAGAAATCACTGGGCTTAAACACTTATCAGCTCAATATGATAAAATGACTGCATTTTTATTTACACAATAACCTCAGATCCTCATATTAAAAAGTGGCAAATTTTTTCGCCCTTTGCTGTTCTAAGTGTGACACATGTAACAATTATTCATCATTCCGTAATGGATCATTTTTATCAGAGTCCTGTGTCTCTTCTGTATATATAGAATAAATATTTATGTTTTCTCATTTTTCTGAACTAGAAGATACTGATAGAATAGGTTTGAAGTGTCAACTATAATTCATTGCCTGCAAAGAAAAGCTTTATACTGATACTGTGTGAAAGGAAAAGAATATCTAAATCATTTCAGCAGCGAGCTTATAACCAAGATAATATCAGCATTTTCCTTCTTGAAAATATATCTGCCATAAATTAGAGGAGGTCTTCAGTATTTTATTAAAATGCTTCTGACAAGTTTAACCCCATCTTCAACAGGAATGTAGGTATGAATACAAAAACCTTTTTTTAAAAAGAAAAGTGAAGGTCAAGTGAAAGTTAAAACAAGCTTGCAGTAAACTTCTTACTAATTCTGCAAATATTTTGTGTAGAACACAACAAATTATGATGCTCATTTAGTATCAATCTAAAGGTACACATTTTATTGTTATAGAAAGCTTAAGATATATATAACACTTTGCTATTTTGCACAATGGTAATATAGTTTGCAAAAAAACCACAAAATATGTGTATACTGTGTGAATTTGAATGAACTCTTAATTTAGTTAAAATTAGCCTTAGCTGTAAACATAATTGAGGAGAGGTGCATATCACAGTATATAATTATGTTTGAATATATACATAGAAAAGTAATTGGGATCATATGAATATAATTAGAATTCAAAATATGTTTGTAATGAAGCATTTTATACACGAATACTATGGCTCAGTATCTTATACACTTTCAGCTATGCTTCCAGTTTCTTTTACAAGAAAATGCAGGAAAGTGTCATTACTATTTGTAATGGACTAATAGCCCAAGAGAAAAGTTGTATGTGATTAAACCCTGCACCTGTTTTGCTGATTTCATAGCTGTCCCTTTATTATTTTTTAAAACTATTGGATTTGAAGTACATTAAAGGGTCATATACCAAATGTACGTGCTTCCTGTTCAAGGGTGAGTGGTTGTTTCATGCTTTCTTTGTGAGTGCTCCTTCCCCAGGTCCTGCGCTGCAGCAGCAGCAGCACCTCCCACACTTACAGCAACTTGCTCCGTAATTCCAGCTGCAGCTGGAGAGCGTGCGTCTTCTGAGAGGGGCTCTTTCCAAGGCACTTGGTCAGAAGAGACATTTCTTTTCTGGAGCCTGCCCCATCCACAAAAGACCCAAAGTGTCCGTCACAGGCTGGAACAGCTTTCTGCAAATAAGTAGAAAGCTGAAATGAAGTCTCGGTGTTTCTGATGTGTATAAGAATTTTACTTTGAACAGGTTTTTTCCTGCAATAATTTTAACTTTCATCACTCATTAGTATCACATCACACTGATATTGAAACAAGCTGGAAGATTTTATAAATTGATGTATTTAATAGGAAACTTATGAAAATATGATTTTTATGAGGTATACCCAATGTTTCAGTTTAGAATTGCTGCCTATAAACTTGATAATTGTTTTCTTTAAAAAATCAGATATTAAAAGACAACATAAGAATGAATTCTTCCTTTCCATGACAAAAACACAGAAGCAGTCCTTCATTTTGGAAGCAATTAGTATGTTAGGAAGGTCATTATTGTAAAGCTATGCATTTGTCCCTACTAGTGACATGAATAAGCTAAGTGATCTTATGGTATTTGCTGTTGTCAAATTGGATTAGCATCTTAGGCAGGATAAGAATGTCATTAATGTGAAACAAAAATTAATTACTATGATAAGGCAATAAAACTTCTTTAATACTCCATGATCAGTAGCTTGAAAGAAACTTATAATTTCAATTTTAATTCCTTCCGTAAATATTTCCAGTTCCTACAGTCTCTGAATCTTTACCTTCTGTGATTATTTACAGACAAAGTGGAATTTACTCTTGGATGGGCATGCTGTAGAAACAAAGTGTTAAGAGTGACTCCATTTGCTTGCCATAATGTTTTCAGCATATGTATTAAGGAACTGTTGCACTATCCATCTTAAAATCAATGTGGAAGAGTTATGTTCTGGGAATTCCTTCTACTGTCCACTGAGTGCATCTTGTGTAAGCAAATTGTCTAACTTTCAGAGAGCTCAAACGCAAGAAAGATGAATCTGAGTCACAGTGGTTAAAATTAAGAGCGGTTCTGTATCAAACTGCATAGAAGTGAATTGATTAACTTTGGTCATACTTCATTCAGGCATATTTTAAGATTATGCTGTTTATGTATGCTGAATGTTGGTCAGCCACCTCAAGAGGCCTCAAAATAATACAGTACTTTAACCCAAACAGCTGTTTACAGGCAGGATGAGAATCTCCTTTAACTGATAGGTTCCACTGCTTATTAGAGAGAAACAGTGGCATTGATCACATTTGTATCTATAAATTCTACACCTGATTTATAAGAAGCATCATACTGGAAAGATTGTTGTTTTCTAGACAGCAGACAACCATTTGTATTTGGTCTTGTCCTGCAGTTTCGCTGTGGGTCTGCTTCTGGAGAACTATCTAGAGCTTTCAGTTGCTTGCATACAATCAAATGCACACTGAGAACTTAGAGTTCACAACAGCCCATTGTTCTTCCCTTTAAAATAGATATTTCTGTTTCAGTATAAGAGGGATACTATGTGAGAATATGTCAGTATTGAAGTATGAGGTCATATCTGTTGGAAATAAGGCACTTAAGTTAGGGTGGCACCTGCGTTTGGCTTTTGGCTATGAAGAGGCATGCTACCAACTTAGCATTCACAGCGCATCTTTCAAAGAACTGCCTTCTGCTATACTGTGGGACAAGTTCATCAGGCAGAACCACTGTTAGGCTAGCAGTACATATAGTTGCACATAGCAGAGGCTTTTCTCGCTCTGGAAAAGCCTCAGTATCTTCTGTTTCAAGAAAGTAGATACATTAGGTGAATTGATTTCAATACAAGTCAGCTTTTTGTGGAAGTAGTGAGAAGCACTTGGTTGTCTTCATCCCTTCCTGAACCACAGAAGCCTGCCTATGTTGCAGAACAAGTATGATGCCTTCATGGCAGGTTGAGCAGGCATGCTGAGTGCTACTTCCTTTATACTTTTCAAACATACAGCAGTACTTCTGAGGCAACAAGCTCCAGGATTATATAATCTGGTAGACTTTGATTGACTAGTGGTGACTTCTGAATTTTAGCATGAGAATTCACATCTTCACAATACTCTGTGAGGAACTTGCTTCACATCTTCCAACACCAAAAAACTTCATTAAAGAAACCTACTGTTGGTCAGAAATAAAGTCATACTGCTTTTTTCATAATAACATTCCAGCTAGCTGTAAGTGTGTGGCTTAGAAATTTCAGCAAGTCAGCCACATATGCTTGAGTGTGCCACTCAAAGAGTATGAAAAAAATTAACTGCAGAGTATCTACTGCTTAATTTTGCAGGGGTTGATAGATCACTGGTTCATAAACATTAATGTAGAAAGTTGGAGAACGATGCACAAGCTATGGAGGAGATCTGACCTTTTATATGTTTGGACAGGCATGACATTTTGTAGTCAATTGACTCTTCTTATCCTTTCATGCCCTGGGTTATGAAATCATATGCCCTGAGGAAAGGAAATTCAATTATGCATTTAACATTTTTGGATTGGTGGGGAATATGCATCTGGCGTGATGAAAGCAGGATGGTTTTATCTATAAAAGTTAGTTACAAAAATTATCTCAGTTGATATCAATGTGATCACAACCTGCTCTATTCGTCAGAAAATCTGTAACACTTGAGACAAAGGCTGCTATTATCACTGTTAGAATCTAAATCTTTTTCCAGAGTGATGAAATATTAATGTGATGGGAGTTCTAAAATATTAAAAAATTTGGCTTATGAAGGTGATGATAGAAATCTGTCACTGTGTCCAAAAAGGATTTAGGGGCAACAGCTGACCTAACAGTTTACTAGCAAATAGACCAGTACCATGCAACTTGAGTTCTCCACTCCACTCCACCCCATCCCAACCCCACCAAAATGTTTCAGTTTTTGACAATTCCTTTTGTGTGAAAAGACTGGAAGCTTAATTTTCCAGGTACAGAAGAAAAATAAAATAAATAAAATAAAATATAAAATAAAATAAAATTAAACTAAACTAAACTAAACTAAACTAAAATAAAATAAAATAAAATAAAATAAAATAAAATAAAATAAAATAAAACACTGGAATGAGCGGTAACTGGGTGCTGCTAAGCAAGGACTACTGATTTAGTCATGGACTAGTTGTCTTCCCAAATGAGAGAATAAGGACTGAAGTCTGGCAACTGCTGTTATTGGCTATGGACTAGACAGGTGGACTGTCATTTAAAACAAGCAAGCAAACAAGCTGAACACATAGGCAGTTGGAAAATTAATTTCTGTATTGTATCCTTTCATCTGAAATGTCCAATTTTTAGACTCCCAGTCACTCATGGTGAGGTGGATAAAGTCAGAACTCAACAGAATAAACCTCTCCGAAAACAGGACTCCTGGCCTGAAAGGTCTTTATGACATGAATGAGTTGAAAGTTACATTTATCAGTGAAATATTCCGTGCCTCTGTCAACCATTACAAAATGGGCTCCATAGGTGGTGGTTTTCTGGTTGGAATATATTGCTGTAGTCTCCGCACATGTTTCTAAGTTTTCAGAGAGACTGGCGCCTGTTTCAGTTTTTCCTCTTGGATTCCTTTAAATGCCAGATTAGAGGAAAAATTATGATTCAGAATTTTAAAAAAGCAAAACAACTGCCAGATATTTCCTTTCTAGGAAAATCTCCTTAGCTCCCCTACCTTGAACATAAGTGGTAAACTGTTATTTCTACCTTATCCTTCTACCAAGAGAAGACAGTCTTTTAAGGAAGTAGACAGAGAACAACAACAAAGAAAGAAGAGCTTGTGTCTAAAGGAAAGAATACTGAGAAGATTTTAAGCATTATCCTAAGGATCTTTCAGGAACTTTCCTGGTTAAAAAGATGAGAATTTTGTGAAGTAGACTGTCAAAGCTAGAAGGAAACAAGCCCGAAGATGGTGAAACATCCACCAAAGGGTGAAGTTCTACACATCTTGAGAAGACAGCAAAAGGAAATAGTTTGTGGGAGGAAGGTGTCACGGCCTTGACACATGTTATTTTCACCTGCTTTTGTCTAAAGCTATCAGCTCAAAACAAAACAACCAAATGGGCATGGAGAAAATTCTCTTTTATTCTTCATATTAATGGATAAGACCTTGAAAATGAAAAAATATATTTGGGACTTTACCTAAGAAGTAGGGGAGGGCGGTGTTGCATTTAATGAAACTGTTCAGACAACATAATAGTCGTAGCTCTCACCTCAATCACTCAGAGAAACAACAGGAAGAAGACAATCACAGATACAGCCTGTATTTTTACATAGGCCAGGAATGCAAATCCTTTTCATTAAGCAAGAATACTAGCTTACTACTGAGAGCCAGTGCAGGCAAAGTACAGTTCAACTCACCTTGGAAGGAATATTGACAGGAAATGTTTTCCATTTTCTTGGGTCTTCTGCCTCCTTCCTGCACACTTTTGTGCTTCTACCAGCTTAACTTGAAATATCCTGTATCCTTATATCTTGTGAGAAATTGCAGAAATTATTAAGGAACAATTAAGTTTCTGTGGAGAAGTGTGTAAAACTGACAAGTTTGGTTATGCAAAAGAAACTACTTCAAGAAAATGTTGGCTTCACAAATGATAGAAAATACCATTTCCTTTTTGCCAGCGGTAGCCAGCTGAGAACTTAGCATGGATCCCCAGACTACACAATTGACTTGAGTTACCTACCTTTGGCTTATATTTGTTGTGTTTTCCCACCCTGACGGAGAGCTGAAGGCTGTTAGAGTGAGCTGCCAGTGAGCACTCGATTCACTTGCTTTGTGCTTTCTGCAGATTCTGAGTTGTAGGACTGTAATCCATTAGTTTACTGAAATCTGCTTTTAATTTGGATAGGTACCGTTTTCTTTCTCCAGCTCCTACTCAAGGCATGAGTTAAAGACAGAAACCTCTATGAACAGATACTAGTTTGGCTAGGATAAAAAGGTATGTGGCACTGAATATTGTGATGGGAATATTTTAGTGGTATGTTTTCATCATGTTTAAGTTGCTTAAAGATTGTTGGGGTTTTATTTTTGGTTTAAATACCTGGTGAATCTCACTGTACTGACAGAAAGTCTGACATCCCATCCTCAAGCAATGAGCAGCAATGTTGTGTTGTCTTTGAGTCATCAATGCACCCAGAGCTTCTGCAAGGCAGACACGGTGATAGTGGTGATAGTGGTTTTCTGTCCTTTCTTTGCCTGGCATCCACAAGTGTCTGTCATTTTCAGGACATTGTTGACGTTGCTTCCTGTGGTTAATCAGTCTAAGAAAGAAAAAACAGAAGTAGCAATGTTCATTGACTAGGAAATTATTGTTTTCCATGGCGGTAAAATATGAATAAGGGTTTTCTGAACAGGCTTCTGTCTGCTGTGGGGCAGCTGTTTAAGGTAGGCATGGGTGCTTTGGCCGATAGAAAAGAGGAGATAATACCTGCTAATGAGGGAGCTCTTGCTAAATAGGGCAGCTTACACACTTATGGGCTGCACCAGCAAAGTACCTAATGCTGTAATAACCTACAAATCCAAGCTATTCAAGTTGGGATAAGTGTTACAATCAATTATTGTGACTTTCAATAGAGTGCCTGTTCTTCTTCTTTTTGTCAGACTTAGCCTCTTATCTGCCTTGTTGAGTCATGTCTTGATGTGTGATAATTATATCCAGTCGTAGCTAGTTCTGAATGCTGGTTTGTATGAAGCTATCTGTGGGTTAAACTTCTCAGTTAATGAGGAGCTGACTGTGTGGGATTGGATTACCGCCTGGATTAGATTTCTAACGCAATTCATTTCCAGGCATCCTCTTTCAGTATTTTCACTACACTTTAGTCTATATTAAGGTGGAAATTGGATTAAAAGGACAAAGCGTGAAGTCATTTGCTGAAGCAAGCAGAGTGTTAGTGCCAAATTTTGTATAAAAGGATGCTTCTGAAAGGGCTGCGGGTCTCTCTTCTAATCCATGGAGAATCCTGCCGCCTCTGAGTTTAAGGACTTCATTTCCAAATACAATGCACAGGGGGTACATAAACCCCTGTTAAACAGTTCATTTTGTGCATTCATCTCTTGTTTGTTTACGGTATTAAAAATGTTGTTTTCAGCCTGGAACAATCCCATTCATGCAGAAATCACTTTGTAAATGTAAATACTGTATTAGTGGCAGCTCTGTTCAGAGCAAGTATTTTAACCTGTTGGGCAATACCAATAGCTGTATTTAAAGTTTTAAATATACAAAAGAAAATTCTGCCTTTTATCTTTCTCAAGGAAATAAAGATTTTCAAGAGGACAAATTGGTTATATAGAGAGACAGTGCTCACTATATCTGAAAATGTTGTGTTGCCAGGGCAAATGAATTATTGCTGTTCTTGGATGAAGGGAATGTTGTGTGTGAAACTTCCACTGTCCATTGAGTAAACAGGAAGGTTTGAATTGTAAGCACAAGACAGGACATAAATGATACATTTTAAAAATCTAAAATCAGAAACAAAATATCTGAAAGACTGTGCACCCAAAGATGTAATTCTGGACCACAACCTTAACAATTATCATCACATGATGCAAGACAGCCTAAATATGAAAGTATATTCACATGGAAAAAAGTGATCTAACTCAAGCTGACCACTGCAGCTTTCACAGAGAGGATATTGACTACCACTTAAATGCTATTAGGATGTGGTCTTCCTTGGAGAGCAGGTACTTGTCCTTCTGAAAAAGAGGAATAGACACATCAATTTCATTTGACCCTGCTGGCTGATGTACTAGTGCTGACTTGGTAGTTACTTCCTTATTTCATTATGTTTTAAAAATTGACTCCATTCTCTTTTCATCATTCCAAACCAGACACCTTTTTTATGCATTGCCTTCTGATTGCTCTCAAAGCATCTTTCCAATTAAATAATTTCCTGATAAAAAACAAGTTTATGTGAAGTAGAACTGTTTTTCATATGCTTTATAGCTTGCTGCATATTATACCATATCGTGTATCATAAAATTCCTACTATTAATGGTTGTTTACTTTTCCTAGAGACAAAAAATATGCATCAGAATTTAAAACCAGACAATTTCTTGCAATAACTGAACTCGTTTTATGTTGTCTTTGCTGGTTTCAGAAGGAACAGGTGTTGTTCTGCACTAGAAAAGTTAAGGCTTTTGAAGCCTTCTGTACTTTCTGAATGTAATAACAATGACAGCACTTAACACATATATAAATCTTTTCATGCATAGAGCTCCATCCTGACACTGAAAGTATTATTATTCACATTTTACGGATAAGTTCTTTAATGTAGCAGCAAGTTCAATTTCCACACCCCCCAGGCCCAATATGTATTATAGTAGGGGGACAAATGTCAGAGATTTGACCTGAGAAATTCCTCATCTGAGTCTCAGACCTTGCTTTACTATGGACACATGCACTAGCTTTATCCTGGCTTCTATTAGTGACCCTCCTCTAGATTATAAATCCTATTATGTACCACTCCTCCATTTCTTCCTCTTCTCCAGTGACATTTTCCAGCTCATTATCCAGAGGTTTTCTCAGCTTTCTCCACACACCATGCTTCGTATAGGGAGTTCTTACCTTGACCTCAACTCTGTGTCACCCACAGAAGCACACCTCTAGAGACTGATTCCTCAAGGCCCAGTACTGTTTTGATAAAATATCTACAATAACTGTCTGATTTTTTATGTTTGTCCTGTGTAGTCAGTATATTTGTTTTATAAAGAAATATAAAATATTTCTATATGAAATAGTTTTATATACATTTTGGTGATAATCAGTTTTTTATCATTCTTCATTTATTAGCTACACGTGGCACAAAAATGTGATTGAGATACATGCCCATTATCCTGACCCACTTAGCTTTTATGATGTTTTACTTCTTGTCCTCTTGTCATTTTTTTTCATAAATTATTTTAGACTCTGCAAGATCAGACTCTCCAGATGTGTTTGTACAGGATGTGTCATGATATGACTTGGCCAAGATTCAGATTATTGAGTAGTAGTACAGTTAAATAAATATTATATTGATATATTGCCATTTATCAAATTGAACAGCAAAATCTTCAAAGGAGCTAGAGACCTTTCTATATCTAGGTGTTAAAAAGGCATCATGTTGGGGGTTTTGAATGGACAGGGGAAGCAACAGCTAACAAAATTTTTCAGGTTTTGCTTTTTTGAGAACTTACCTCCTGAAAGGTACAGCTAGATGAGAGGAAGCAGGCAAAATGAGTTGTATCAAATACTAGGTAGTATTTGCCACAGGAGAACATGAGCTTGTTTTTTCTACATAACGTTTTTTTTTTTACTCCCTGCTCTGTTTTGTGATTAAAGGAGACATATGTAATAAACAGAAAATAATTAAATCGTTACTGGCTGTTAACTCTTAGAATCGTGATATCCAATTCCTCAAGCTCCTGTATGTGCAGAAAGAGAAAAGCCAATGAATAAAGCCAGACAAATAGATTGCAACTAAGTAAAATGAATGAATATGTAAGCCTTTGCTTGATATTGTTAGGTAACACTGACAGTTACGAGAGCAGTTGTTGTACAGGAGCAGAGAGCAGCAACTACTGAACATTGCTGCGGGGCTATTGCTGACCCTACTTAAGGTGCTGGGCAGAAGCTCTAGAGGCAGCTGTTTGGCAGCACTCGGATTTCAGGAAAAAATAGCCCTCTGAAAATAGGCTCAACTTCCTCTTAATTACCCATAATTTAATTGCCATGCTTGATCCAAGGCCTGTTTAATTCCAGTATTCTATTCCAGAGAAGCCTTGTTCTACTGTATTTCATACATAATCCCAGTAAATAGTACTGTTCAGGTCAGTGATCAGATGAGTTGAATGTAACGATGCATGTATACGTGTTTGCAAATTGTGGCCCTTAATGGTTGTGAAGAATATTATGTCTTGGAAACTCTGTGATATAATGTAAAGGGAGACAAAAAACCTGAGTGAGTAGTCTTCTGAGGAATGGAGTTTAGTGAGCTTCAAAAGGAGTTTCAATGAAATATATTAAGTGGCCTCAGTGTTTTCAGGAAAAAGTAGATAAATAATGATTTATAATGTGAGTTCTGTAATGAGCTCTTCTACCATAAATATGCAAAACACTAATTAGTTATAACCAAATTTCCCTAGCTTTGGGAATCTTTTAGAATACAGCCTTTTAGTAATTGAATCACATCAAAGTATTTTTTCTCCCACTCTTCTAACAAAGCTATGTGTGGTTTGTTGGAGGGCAGACAGAGATGGGAAGCAAGCTGTTGACAAACCAAAAGATGACTTTGATGTAGTAGAGTGAAACAGTAACTTCTAAATTTTTTAGAAGGAAATGCACCATGAACCTGTACGGAACCCTATTTGTGGTGACTACCGGCACCAAGGTGAGGTCTGTCAATTTGATTCTAAGTTTCTGAAAGGCAACTACGTTTTTCTTTTTTTAACGAAGTATATAAATATTGTTAGAGAAAAAGTTTTGGAAGGATATCAGATTGTGTTTAGAGGCAGATGCTGCTTTTATAGGGCAGGTTTTTGTAAAGTTCCTTTTGATGATAGTACTAGCTTAAATGGTTGGACATTGCATTATTTCCAGTTGAAAGAGTTTCATCAGATTCTGACTTCAAAAAATTACAGTAAAGCAACATTGCTATCATGACAAATTACCAAAACATCCCTCAGTATACCCACTGAATTAAATAACATTTGGCTTTAGAATCTTACTTGGAAATGCAAAGATGAGTGGAAGTTGAAGAGAATTCATTCTACTGTTAAAGCTAATACATTCATTTTTTAATTTAGAAACTGATCAGCTTGAAACTGTTTAAACCTTGGTATATTAAATGTTACAATTTTGACTCAAAATTGACTGTGTTTATTACCAATACACCCTTGATGATTCAAATACAGCTGATTTGATCTGTTGTATGAACAGGACTGTTCAGGCATCATTGCAGGATCAGAACAGTAAGTGCTATCTTCAAATACAGAAATAAAGGCAAAATATAAAACCAAACAAATCTACAAGCCTTCCTTTGCCATCAAATCAACTGAGTTCCAAGTTCTAAAGACAGAGATTTCTTGTCTTGTTTGATTTCAGGTCCATAGCTAAATGTTTGGGCTATATTGTCAAATTAAAAGTATGTTTATATAGCTTGTAAAGGAATGATTTTGACTTCTGGGTAGGTCTGCAGTGCTAATGTTAATTTAGATTAAATGAATGATATCAGTAGCGAAGGTGTAAGTCTTCCATGAGGGATTGTACCTGGGTTGTTAGCATGAAGATGTGGATCTGGTCCTAGCCTAGAATGTTCTTTTGGGGATTTTATTAGATGGATGTTGAAATCATTGAAACATCTGTCTAGTTATATTTGTTGGATTCTGAATTTAAATGTCAGTATGTGTTTTGGGGGACCTACTGAAAGAACTTGTGGGTTTTTTTAAAAAGCAAAGTCTCTTACATCTCTGATTTCTTCATCAGTAGCACAGGTTCTGTTTGCTGTCATAGTCTATCCTCCATCTACTTCTACAGCTTCGTCTATTTCTATCAGTTTTGTTTGCAACTTCATGGATTGTGACTAAATACAGGCATTCAGTATTGCAACAAATATAAAGCCATTTTTTACAGCATTTACTTATATCACATTTTGAAAAATAGGTGACTAAAATAAAGGCCTTTTCCATGTTGTTCAGACTCCTGTGTCATCATATTAACTCCATTGAAAGATCCATCTTTTATGCCTCGAGCCTGAATAGAATTTCATGGCTGTACTCAGGTGAAATGTTCTGAAGAAATATAAAAGAAGGAAGAAGAAAGCTTTCTGAATTGTTAGCTATCACATTATAGCAGTATTTTCATGAATTCCCAAGTTATTAAATTTATAATACTGCAGTAGACTTTTTCTAATTAAATGTGCATTTTCTTTTGTCATAAGGAAAGAAAAAACTTTGGTTATGTTTTTTACAGTAATTTAATTAAGCATTTCCTGTAAGTTCATTTCAGTATCTATCATGGCTCACTAAAGTTGGAATTCAGTATAGAATGTTAGGTTATTTGCCCTTTGTCTTAGATGAAATAAGAATCCTAAATATGCAGAGTCATGAAATTTAATTGTGTTCCTCAATTGCTTATTCAATGCTTTGGAAACCTGAATCAAGAAATACTGAAGAAGAGGGCCAAAGGTTGTTAAATGTAGCGAGTAACACAGATTTTGAACTTTACTTAATGAACCGAGTGTTTATTACTATGAAACAAATGCATCATTTAAAGAATTATGGTGGAAATGTAAAACATTAAAACTCTAATTAATTTTGGTCAGAAGCATGCAATGCACTCATTTTTCCTAAAACATTTTCATTAGGGTCTAGATTTTCTCCGTTACTGAGATAAATTTATTCCTTTCATACAGTAGGGCTATCTTTTGCCATTAAAAACTTGTACTTCAATGATGTTTAGAGTGTAAGCAGCATGTCTTGATTGTAGCTTACAGAAGCATTTTTCTAGAACTGAGTTATGCCTACTTTTCCATTTAATGTTATTAATCATTTTGGAAACAAAGAATTTTCAGACCTCTCAATAAAAGACTGTCTATAGCCAAACTTACTTATGAAAACAGTTAAAGCATGAAAAAAATCTTCAGCTATCATTTAGTAACTACCAAGATACATGTACAGCCTAACAACTGAGCAGTTAAAAATTAGCTGTTTTTTTTTTATTAACCAGTACTTAGAAATAAAATTATTTAAAAGGGCTATTAATTCCTTATTGTTGGCCTGAGCACCTTATATTCTCGTTTAACTATTGTAAAAAGAAGCCATTTTATTTCTTAGTATCAAGAATACAAACATGAAGAAGTTTTGCTTCTTATAATTTAGTAAGTGTATAGTGTAAATATGGTGGAAACATAACCATGAATATTTAAAATCATCTTTATTTGATTAGAGTATGCATTTCTAGGCTATGGAGTATTATTCTGTAGTAGTATTATGAATATATATGAAGTGTAACTTTCTATTTTAATTTATAATTCATAAAAATAATTATTATATTGCCACATAAGTAGAAAATGCTACTGTGGTTTCCGTATGTATGTTTATATATGCACAGATGTAAGTATTATAACTGAGTGACAAATTTGCCTTAGAAATGATCAGGACAGCATCAGTCTTGAAGTCTTGAAAACTAATGCAAATGTGCACTCTGAGACCAGAGTGGAAATTAAGGAGGCCTGTCCCATACAGGCACAGTACAATCCCATTAAAGTTGCTTTTCATCTATTTCTTATTTGATGTTTCAGGTTTGTGATATCTAAACATTTACAGATACAGTCTAAAGTTCATAAATCTAAACTTTTAAAGACTCAAGTTGTTCAAGAGGAAATTTTCCTCTACTTTCTTCAAGGAGAACCAGATGAACTTGTAAAACAATGGTTGGGTTTCAAGCACCACCTGCCCTGAAGAGCATCCCAACTGTAGTGGCAGTCAGCCAAAAGGGCCACTCAGTGGAATGGTTGCCTCCTAAAAAAAGAGAGAAACAGATGGAAGATTTGAAATCTGGCATGAAATTCCACTTCTGTACTAAGCATTAAATGAAATTTGACTGTAAGGGTTCTTGCAATGGTACGTTTATCTCTATAATCAGAATTAGAAACAAGGAAATAGAAAATACAGAACACTGACAAACATTTCAAAAAGACTTAAAGTTCTTGTACCATTGCAAGTTAAAGGAAAGTGTTTGTGATAAACATGCAGCTGCTTGTAGCTTCTTAAGAGCTTTAGTATAAAAATAATTCTCCTAGTCTTGCATTGCCACCTAGAGCACTCTCCCGCGTACTGCATCGGTGAAGGATATCAACAGTTAAACATTGCTCTTTTTACTGAACAAAATGGGGTGGAAAGCTGCTTCCAGTTAATTGATGTCATGTTTACTTACATTATAATGTTAGTTCATTCATAGCCTCCATTTTTTAATGTACCAGATCAGCAGAGATTTCGTTGTAGGAATTTGGTGGGCTTTGACAGTAAGAATTAATGCAGATGAGCATTAAAAGTTACGACTGTCAGCTTGCCAGTGGTCCCAGAGGGGGCATTTTCTTGATGGCTGCTTCAGAATACTTCATGAAGCAAATGTCAAACTTGTCAAGGCTGTCACTATGAAAATGATCCATGTAGCAAGGGTCTCCTTTTCTTGGGAAACAAACAGCTGCCTTATCACTGCAGAGCTACAGTGACAGAAAACTGTCATCTATCACAAGAAATTTATATTTGCTTCTAATATCCATTGGTAAAGAACTGTTCCAGTTGTACTCTGTATTTTTGCACCACTCTTCATTATAAGGGTTGTCAGGAATACATTTGAAGAAGACAGCATAGACTTTGAAAGAAAAATAACTTTTGAATTTAGGTGCCGAATGCTCACCTTTTGCCGATTTAACAGAGAGATTGATTTAACAACCAATTTTTGCCTGAAACTCATTCTCCTCCAAATTTGGCCTATGACATTGGAAAGCTAGACTTTAACATACACAAAAAAAACCTCTCATAGTTTCTAAAGTCCCTTTTTCCTGATATGTGTTTGAAGAGTGTTAAAAGTATTTTTACCTACTTGCAAATGGCGTTTTGCTAGCTAGAATCTGTGAGGCAGGAGAAGAAATAACAGTTGGACACCTTCACCGTAGCTTAGTATATTAGTCATATTAGAGCTCTTTTGGGTTAAGATACTATGAAAAGTAATAGTATCTGAATTTGGTCCTGAGTGCTTTTGAGCTGATATTTCTAGATTATGTGATAGCATAGAGAACCCTTTAGTCATTCCTCATGTAGTAGGATATATTTGTGGTTTGCATACTTTTTTATTATTCAGATGTTCATTTACATCATGTTGTAATATAAAGCTATTTATTAAGTTTAGAATAAGGGTTACAGTTTGCAAAGCACAAAAAAGCAAGTTTATTTTATTAAGTGTACCTTTGCAATGCAACTTTAGAAATTACAGGTGTGGTGTAATGCACAAATCTGTGAATTTCTAGCACAGTTAATTGAGGTGTGATCTGTTCGACATACAGAATTAGTGTCAGATTCCCTGTAGAGTTAAGAATTGTCTAATCCACTGTTATCTTCCAGATTTCATTTCATTAACTAATGGAATAAAAAGAAATTCTCAGACATATTGAATGAGATTGCTTGGAGGGGGGAAAAAGAGAAAGAGACACTCAAAAGCTTATTTCTAGGCTTTTTTTTTTTTTTTTTTTCCCCAATGCCAGAATTTGTCTACAGGGGAATATTCTGGAATAATTACTGCAAATTTAACTTTCCCCGTGGGACCTGTTATTCTTTGCTTGGAGCACCATTTGTAGTTGACCTTGAACATGTTTTCAAAGGGGATGAAGTTATATGACAGTCTTCTTCAACTGTCAGATCAAAATTTTCAGACATAGGATCTTAAAAGTGAGCTTCTTACCTTTAGTTTTTGGCACCTAAAGATATCTCAGCTGCTCACGGCTTGGATGGGCACACGCTTCGCTGGGTAAAAAGCTGGCTGGATGGCCAGGCCCAAAGAGTTGTGGTGAACAGAGTTAAATCCAGTTGGCGGCCAGTCACGAGTGGTGTCCCCCAGGGCTTGGTTTTGGGGCCACTCCTGTTTAACATCTTTATTGATGATCTAGATGAGGGGTTCGAGTGCACCCTCAGTAAGTTTGCAGATGACACCAAGTTGGGTGGGAGTGTTGATCTGCTCGAGGGTAGGGAGGCTCTGCAGAGGGATCTGGACAGGCTGGAGCGATGGGCTAAGGCCAACTGTAGGAGTTTCAATAAGGCCAAATGCCGGGTGCTGCACTTCGGCCACAACAACCCCCAGCAGCGCTACAGGCTTGGGGAGGCGTGGCTGGAGAGCTGCCAGTCAGAGAGGGACCTGGGGGTGTTGATTGACAGCCGGCTGAACATGAGCCAGCAGTGTGCCCAGGTGGCCAAGAAGGCCAATGGTATCCTGGCTTGTATCAGAAATAGCGTGGCCAGCAGGGACAGGGAAGTGATCTTACCCCTGTACTGGGCACTGGTGAGAGGCCGCACCTCGATTCCTGTGTTCAGTTTTGGTTCCTCACTACAAAAAGGACATTGAATTACTCAAGCGTGTCCAAAGAAGGGCAACAAAGCTGGTGAAGGGTCTGGAGCACATGTCGTACGAGGAGCGGCTGAGGGAACTGGGGTTGTTTAGTGTGGAGAAGAGGAGTCTGAGGGGAGACCTCATCACCCTCTATAACTACCTGAAGGGAGGTTGCAGAAAGCTGGGGATGAACCTCTTTAACCAAGTAATAAGCGATAGAACAAGAGGTAATGACCTCAAGTTGCACCAGGGAAGGTTTAGACTAGATATTAGGAAGCATTTATTTCCAGAACGGGTTGTTAGGCATTGGAATGGGCTGCCCAGGGAGGTGGTGGAGTCCCCATCCCTGGAGGTGTTTAAGAGTAGGGTCGACTTAGCGCTGAGGGATATGGTGTAGATGGGAACTGTTAATGTTGGGTTGATGGTTGGACTGGATGATCTTCAAGGTCTTTTCCAACCTAGACAATTCTGTGATTCTGTGAAGTATTCCCATTAAGTTCAGTAAAGCTATTGAATGCTCAATACTTTAATAATAATTCACAAGACTTCTTTAGGTAGCAGATTGTAGGATCAAGAATTTAAAACTGAGACCAGACTGAGACCTTAGGACATTTGAAGACATCCATAGAGCATCCAAAGGACCCTTTAATCCAATACCTTGTTTCCATCAGGGAAAAGGTGGGATGCTTGGGGAAAGGATGTGTGAGAAAAGCAGAGGTGGAAGGTCCATCAGTGTCACCAGGACACCAATGAGGTGTCCAGTCACAGAATCACAGAATCATCTAGGTTGGAAAAGACCTTGAAGATGACCTCGTTCAACCCTTAACCTAACATTGACAGTTCTCAACTACACCATATCCCTAAGCGCTATGTCAACCCGAAATCATCAGTGTCATCAGTGGCTTAAAGAGCTCCTGAGCTGACATTTCATTTCAGTGTGTTGGGTTTAACAGCACTTTCTAATGTCCTTTGTACTTTTCTTTATCACTGTTAGTTTTGTAAATCTGAAAGAATGGCAATTCCAGATAAATAAATTTCATTCATTTCAACATGAAAGTAATATTTGGGCTGTTAAATGCACTCTTTCAGTAAGAACAGTAATACAGTCTTGAGGGATTCTCTTCCCTTTGCTACTCTTACAAGTCACCAGATCTGTGCTGAGGCATCTTGTAGGTGAGCATGTTCAAAATTCACCATATAATATTCAAGTCTATGGTTGTCTGTAGTCAGAAAAGTTACTGAGAGATGTTTGATTTGTTACATCTGTTAGCAAAAACTACTTTGATTGTTGAAGATATTAACACCAAAATGGCTGTTCTCTGTTACAGGATTTTTAGTACAGAAAACACTAGATGGTGGAGTCATAGGTGACTGGAAGCAAAATAAATAATAACATAAAATAGAGATGTGAGACATTAATAGAAATAATGTCAACTGAATTTCTGTGAAACAGAGACTGGAATTCAGTATTTCATCTTCTGTGTAGCCACTGGTAATAGCAACTTTACACACGGTCATCATCACTGTTTTTTAACAGGTAACATGAAAATAAAAGGTTTTCCTTTGCTGTGTGTCAGAATTAAAAACATTATAATGATGATAACGATAGGTGGTAATTAGTAAAACAAATATATTAAATATGTTTAATCTGCAGTCTGTTTGGCATAATTCCTTGATAATTAGGCTGTATACGCTATTTAGCTGAAAATTCAAACATTATTAATGACAATAGAAACTCCAACCAGTTCAATATTCTATGTGCAATCATTGGGATGTGTCTTGGGCTATTAAAAAAAAAGATAAAACATTTCATAGAAATTTTGCCTTGTCAGCAAACTGAAATAATAGTGAGTCTTCGCATCTTGGAGTATGGGTAATATGTGTGCTCTAAATTGCCAGTTCAAATCTTTCCCAAGTATACTGGCAGTGATATTGCAATTATTATTTACTGGAGTTGACATCTCAAAATTTTCTGATAATTTTCAGTCATTAGTAAGTTTGCCATTCTCAGGCCACTGCTGTCACTTCTTTTCTGGCAGAAAGCTGCATGAGTGCCAGAACTGGTGGTTCATACTTTCCAGTGTTCCCTGCTAATCATTTCTGCCATCTCTTTTGTGCTGGCACTGTTGTTCATGTGGCAGTGCACAGGTCTAGGAACTGATCTGGCTGAAGACATATCTGACAAAGAAAAAGTTTTCTGCCCTTGATAATTCATACTACGTGAAAGTTCAACCATCATTACTCTGTGTTTTGCACAGCAGTCACCCATGTTCAGAGATACTAAACTTAGATTTCTGCTTAAAAATGTTGTTGAAAAACAGAGATAGAGCAAAAGTGCCTCTACAAAATTAAGATGTCCTGTGTGGAGCATGGTTTAATATAGTACTATACAGAAAGCTTTTGTGCATAAAAATATTAAAATAACAAAAAATAACAAAATATCAGTCAGGAACCTGGATGACTTGTGTGTAGGAATGTGCCCACATAAGTCCAATTTATACTCTACTGGTAGATTTAACCTGTTTGAATATGTTTTATCTGGTTGAAGCAACAGTAGATGAACAAATGAAAGAGTATTGGTACTGCAAAATATCCCAAGGCGGATGCTTCCATCTTGAGTATTCACACAGAACAAATCCTGGACTTGCCATAGCCACTCAGCCATCATTTCTGCATCTCAGAAAACACTGATCACTGCAGCTGCTGCTGTAACCTAGGAAATCTGCCAGAGAGCAAGCATGACCTTACAGAGCACAGAATTACAACATTTCAAGTCTACACAAAGCCAGAATATTCTGTTACAAAACCTCTTTCACTGGATAAAACCTTTCTGTCCACAAAAAATAGACTCAGGAAGCTGATGTTCAGTATTGAGCCTAATATCTCTTCACCCTCTTGTAGTCCTCAGTGAAGGTATGACCCTGTAGTCTCTGAAATTTCTGCATGCTCCCTCTATTAGGAGAGGAAGCCCTAAGCAATGTCAAGTGTGCTGGGAAAAGAATGATTGTGTAGGGTTTATATTACCTGTATGAGGGAGTACAAGTCAGGACATTCTAATAATGGCAGGCTGTGTGCTAGGGAGGTGGATTAGTTGGCATTGAGGTCAGTAGGAAAACAACTTCTGCAGGTAAGGACCTTCAGAAATATGCAGATTTGCTGTTCTTTTGTTAACAGGTCCTTCATGAAAGAACCTGGATGGTTTTCTATAGCAGCCAAAAGTTTCTGTGGGCGGCTTTTTTATTCAGAGATATTCATTGTCACCTGTAAGCAGTACATCTAATCTTAGTTACACACTGCTCTTGTGTCATTTCCTGTTCTGCCTTGCCTTTATTTTCTTTAGAAGTTTGACCTTAGTGTGTGTACTATATATTACACTCTCTTGAAAATATGCTACACTTGTAATTTCAACAAATCAACGATCTGTTTTCACACACATGCACCATGTTTCCTCACCTGAACTAAAGGAGCAACAAGGCTCACTACATGTTTTAAAGGTAATTGAAGAGATGACAGTCCAGAAAGATAAGGGTAAAAGCTTTTAGCCTTTAGTGGTCAGTCATGTAAATATTTCCCAGTGCCTATCCTATCTCCAGAAGCGGGGAGGATTTAGAAGCAAAATGGAGTGTATGTTTCTTTAATAGAACAACTAGCTTTTCCATTTTATTTTAGTGTTGTGTAACATAATACGAGACCATATTTTTTAAATGAGATGTTTCCATTGCTCTTCTATTTTGTGCTGCCCATGTGATCTTCCTATATATTTTATACCTCTAAATCTTTGTTATAATTATCCTTACAAAACACCCTTTTATGATGAAAGGAGGTCTAGGATGCAAAAAGATAAAGTTATTTTCCTAGAAGAATGAAGGTGCTGTTTTAAAGCAGGAAGCTGCACCCTGGGTTCCTGGGTCCCACCTAGTGTCCCTGACATTTCCTTTCTCTCAACTGTTGACTTGGGATGAGTGCTGTTACAGCCGCCAGGATGCTTCTTCATTCCCAAATGTCTATTCATTTCTTATTCCTTGTGGTTTTGGAATGAGGAAAATTATCTGTATATTGAATTAAAATGCAGGCCATACTTTGAATGGGTGATAAGGACTGTTCATGATACGATGGGTTGCAAGTTGCCTTATGAAACCATTTTCTCAATCTTCCATAATTTATACTTTGGAGGTCACGATTTTGTACTGGACACAAAATAGTATCCATTCCTATGGAAACAGGCATTATGATGTCACTTCATTTTTTCAGTGAGATCCAAAGGAACCTGTAGTGAATTATGAGACCTACTCTTGGAGCTGAAGCTGTAGAATATTGTAAGCATGCTGCTGCCTGACATGCTCATGTTTCCTATTTTAGACCTGACTGATCTTCAGATAACATATGGTGGTACAAGTAATTGGAAAATTGGCAGACCTGTCAAGAAAATATGCTAGATGGGACAAAAATACGATGCTGCAGCACATAAAGTGTCTCTGAAGTTAAATTTATTGTCTTTTATCAAATAGTGAAGTAAACGTATCTGGTCTCAAAAAAATGAAACGTTTTTCAATGGCAGATGCTTTTCAAAAGTAATTTTTAGAGCAATGATGAAAGTTCTTGCATTCAAAAGTAATTTAGTGGAAATCTCTGGTCAAGAACAAAGGAAAGGTGTATAATACTATCTGCTGCAGATGTTTGAATATTTTGTAATCCATGTATGGTTTAGTAATTTCTTTATGTAACCATCCAGTAAATTGGTCAGTGAATACTTACTCATTAAATTATTCTTATACTATAAATGTAGGTGATTACGCTTGTTTAAAGTTATTATAATTTCTATTTCACCTCTTGAGCAAAAACAAATGCTTGAATAAATGACATTTTTTGCTTATTTTGGTGCTTATTGGTCAGGCAAAGGATGGCAAAACTCTGCACAGAATTCTATACATATGCCTAAGTACAAAAAGTGTACTTCTTCAATGAGTTGATTAATGTTCAGGTTTTCATTTTCTTTTACAGGAAGATGAAAATGAAGCTGAGGCAGAAAATCCATCTCAGGAGCTGAATCTGGAACAGAAAAAATCAAAAAAATAGGAGATCGCTGTCTTGTTTGAAATATTTGCAAGTTGTGTAACAGTGATTATAGTTTCTCATTGTAAAATTAACAAAAAAAGTTCTCAATAAAGTCATTGAAAATTAAATTCATGCTGCACTGGGGAATTAATTAAGTAGCTCCTGGTGATATTCTTGATTGCATTAAAAGCTGAATTATCAGAACTGAGCACCATACCAATGAAATTCTAAAAGCTTTTTGAACACGGTACAGAAAGCTGATGGGTTTTTCATCACTAATAGCATTTACTAACCAAACAGGTCAATTTTTTTTTTTTTTTTACTCTACAAAGCAATGTTATCCTTAAAGGATAGTTATAACTCATAGATATTTTAGTATTTCTGAGCAAGAGCTTTGATTCTTAAAAGTTAGATAAATGTGTTCTACTAAATGAGTTCTGAAATTTCTTCTGATCAGTGATTAAAATAAATGTTGCTGAGGACCGGGTGGAGGCAAGGATTTTTTGGCATGTACAGTATGTTTTCATAAGTAATTAGTTTTACATGTTTGTATCTCATGTGATTTTTAATTGTTTTCATGTTACATTATCATTTTCTTCCATGTAAACCTTTTCCATCTTCACATGATCATTGTCTTTTAATGAATGTCACGTTTTTGTCTTGATTAGGACATCCTATCCAGGTCTAATTCCTTCATGCCAATCTTTCCATTATGACAGAATAAAATAACTTCTTGCTGTGTCATTAGACCTTTAAGTGAGCAGAGAAAATCTAAAATAAAAAACTTTTATTCCTATACTCATCATTTTGATTTCCAATTTACATCTGCTTTTTAGCCTGTGCAGGTCAGTAAATGGGAAGATTAGTACAAGAAACTCAGATGTAGATTTATGGCTCGATAGTTTCACAGATTGCAATGAAGAAACCAAAAATCTTACTGATTCTGTTTTAGGATTAAAGCAACACTCACTGAATTCCCTTGAGGGAAGTTTATCTTGCTCTAGGAGAAATGAATCATCTTCAATTGAAAAAGTTCACCTCTTTTCCCACTCTTTTATATTTTTACTGTTATTCTGTATATAGAGTGTTAAATCAGATTGTAAATAGTATTAATCTTCAAGTTTATCCTGTCTGTATAAATTATAGTTTCAGCTATTTTAAAAACAACATGCCTGTGCGTAAGCAATATCTTTTACAAATTCTTTTCTGGTTCATGAGGTTCAAATCTGTGTAGCTCATGGACAAATTTCAATCACAATTACTCTACAGGAGTTTAATAACACTAGATCTCATTTTAACGAATGCAGCTATCATGTAAATTAGCATATAAAATAAATTCAGCATTGGTCTGTTTGGTGCAGATCATCCACTGTAACCATCTCAGAAAGGGGGGGGGGGGGTGGGATATGATTTTGACTTCACTGCAGTGCAAGAGACAGATTTAGGAAAGAGAGAAGCACAGATTTAGCATGCAGGACCTTATGGACTGTTCTCTGGACAACGGTGTGTAGGATCACAAGGAAGATGAGAATGAAGTGAAAATTTTTCCTTTTTTTCAGGCTAACCCAAAAAGCCAAGGTCAATCCTCAGAGCTTAGTATTCATCAGGATCTGAAGAAAGGGCAGGTTTGCCATTGGAAAGGGCTGAAAGGCCTCTGAATTTTAAAGGACAGAACAAATGACTTATAAGAAAAGGTGAGAGAATTAGGTTTCACACAGGACTTACACAAAGGTAGGATAATGTCAGGGGGAGTTACTGGCTAGGATGGATTATGGCCATGTCTTGGCCTCTCTGCCTACCCCCATCCCCTGTGCACTTGGTTTATCCACCCAAATTATCCTATCCAAAATTAGCAGATAGGATCTAATTTGTGCAAAATACTCTATTTCTATTCCATCCATGGCAGCAAGTTTGTCTTTTCGCTGTGAGTCTAAGCTCTGTGACAGCCTGGGACTGTAAGGGTGCATAAGATGAGAAAGGTGGTTATTCAGTGTTCAGGTTTTTTATGAAAATATATTACTTGGCTCTCAGACACCTGAGTGAGAAAAATGGTACAGACATTGAAAGATACAGAGGCTTCCATTTGATGCGTAATGCTGATGAGCTTAAAAGGAGTGTTCTGTATCTTTCCTAAATTCTTAAAAATTTAATGAGCAAGTACAATTACGTAAATCATATTTCTAGTTAACTCCTTTTTCAGAAATCCAACATATGTCATCAGAAGTCTACAGTCAGGATTGATACATAGAAACCAGTCCCTTGGTTAAGTTATTTGTATTCAGAATTCAAATACCAGAATTTAGAGATTTTCACTGCAAAATAATATTAATCAGCACTGTATCATAATCAGCTGGGTTTGAGATGAAGTGAGACAAATGTGACTGAATCAAAATACAGTCCTAACTTCATCCCTTTCAGAAAAATGGAGGAGACCTATTTAATGACATATAGACATTTTTACTAAACAGAGGGGGTTTTAACTGATAAAGATCAAATAAAAACTATACAAAATAGGTGACTGTTTCCTTTATCTTGATTCTGATCTAGTTAAAATTTGCAGCCGAATGGATTTTTTATATATTCTTGAGTTTTCAGAATACCAGTATGGATTTTCTTTTTTTTTTTTCCAATGTCTGGAGGTAAAGCAGATGGTTACAACAGTCCTACATGACTATGACATGATGCTGCTGAGTGTTACTCTTCATCATAACTAAGTTGAAAACCTGATGCAGAATATTGTGGCTTTTGTTAAAGCTATGTCCACACTGCAGTCAAACACAACCCAGCTTGGATACTGAAAGCAACCTAGCTTCTGTAGGGTGGAACTCAAACCATTATCTGAAGATGCTCAAAGGCTAACTTAGAGATGGGATGAGCAAATGTTTAGACAGCTTTAATTCAGCTGATTACAGGCATTTTTATGGAGCGGTATATTCCTTATATGTAAACATACACAGACACCCCTATGTACATGAGGCCGAGCAGCCAGTTATAATGTCCTTTTTATTTTGTTCTCTCTCCCTCTCTGCAGTTATTTAATAGTAAGGCTCTGAAAGTCTAGATGAAGAACTATTTGTTTCCCACCCCATCCGTCTCATGCTTGGCAGTGGTGGTGCACCCAGTTGGGAATTGCAGTTTTCTGGTTTGCACCAGTGATAGCTATTTTAGGGTGGCTTCGGGGATAATTGTTTTCCATGCTTGAAGAGAAACTGTCATTTTCCTCATATTAAAGCAAATTTACTGCTTTTTCTGCAGTTTATGATGGATTACTGTTGGGTTTTGTTCAGTCCTCCATGTTTGCTCTTTCCCCCCTGTGGAACAGTGGGATATCGAGCATTTTGTGGACTCTGACACTGTGTTTTCTGCTACAGACAATCACTTCACCTTCAGATAAGAGCAAATTTGTCTATGACTATAATTTTTTATTTTAGAAAATAATTTCTGACCTTTCCACTGGCTGTTAGGTTTCTGCACTGCTCCCTCATGTGGGGGTCAGCAACCTGAGGTGTGGGAGTTCTTATCAATCACCCACAGAGTAACGTTTCTGATTTATGAGAGTGTGGTTTATGTTGTATCATAAATAGAGGTGCAATAGTCTGCTCTTAGTTAAAATTAATTTCCTTAGTATATTACCTAGTTGTCGTCATGCAAGGATTCTTATTCTGAATGCTACATTCTCACATTAAAGATAGGAGTCCACATGACTGGTATGAGCCAAAAAAGCAAAGCTACTTTTGACACATATGCTGTTAATCTCCTGTTTGTAGCTCCACAGACATTGAAATAGTTGGATGTAAAATGTTGTGCAGTCATAAGTATTCTATACACACCAGATATATCTTGGTATTTTAATCCCAGTATATGTGTAACTTCTTACTGGTTAAAATGAGAATTCACAGTATTTTGTTATTAATATGTTGAAATGTATTGCTATGCTGAACATTTGGTGCTCATTTATGGTTTTTCTCACAAACAGCACTAGTCATAGGGCATTATATGCATGAAATGTGACACAACAGCTAATCCTAACACAATACTCATTTTTTGCTCATTAGAAAGCATTTTCATACCTTTAAGTTAAGAAAATGATTTAAACACGATTATTCCTCTCAGACACCTCAATATTTGCACAGTCAGAATTTTTAAAGGGAAAAACCCATACTGACAGAAAAATATATCACTTCAGTGCTTCTTTGTTATTGCAGTCCCATAAGCTGTCTACCTCTTGGTTGGTTGCTCTGCATCACACTACAGAAACTAACTCTCTCTGACATTAGGCTGGATAGGTTTTACTCTGTGGAAAGTGAAGGTTGATTAGAAACTGACTCTATTTCACATGACCTAAAGAAAACAATTTTTACATAGCAATGAGTAAACAACTTCTATCACCTATCTGAGGCTATAGTGCAAAATCATAGCAGGTAATAAATGTTTCCCCATGGTGAATTCAATGTGGATTCTGCAGCGATGTTATCTGGAGAAGGAAGTAAAATGCTGAAGGCAACAGCATGAAAATGCATGCAGCTATGGTATAATTCTGATTTGTTTTGGAAGAACTATTAATTTCCTTGTTACAAAGCCAAGTAAGAGCAACCCTTTAAAACTCTTGAACCATGAAAGCCATTTCCTTAAGGGTTTTAAATTTGGGAACAGACTCATGAAATTTATAGCTTTGATGAGATATTCTTTGCCTGCAGTCAGAATGAGAGCCAGATCATTGGTTTCCCAGCATGACACCTATGTATTCTTGTGTGCACTAGATATCATTAGGCTCATAATAACACAGCTATCATCACATTAACGTCTAAAAGGTTCAGTTTTGATGCTTGGTTTAAGTGTCTCATTTATACCTACAGCATACTAAGCAGCTGAATAAAAACAAAAGCTATACCATACCTATATTGTGCTATTGTTCTGCACTTTAACCAAAAATATAGTCATTTTATGCCTGATCAAATTTTTATTAATTTTTTTTCTTGCCAAGTCATGTTGTTTTGAAAGAGCTGCAATGCTGAACTAATAGCATACCATGAATACAGTAGCAGATAATGGTACAGTGAGACCATTTTTTTCAGGTTCCTGCAGTAAGGACAGTAATGAACATGGTATACATATTGATCTAGTAATTGTAGATTTTAGTATATTATTGAAAGTTTATGTACTACGTCTGCCATCTTATGGTAGAAAAGAAGTGTATCAGAACAAGTCAATAGCACCTCATATTCTTTCAGGTAAAGCTGGGTAACCTGTAGAGTTCTAGCAAGGCACAAGCAATTAGAAGTCACACAAAGAAGGAATTACAGCTGAAAGCAATTAATGTCACTACTCTGCTACATACTTCTGCTAGTTTCTGTTGGAAAAATAAAGTATATCCCTTTGCAGCATAAAGTTGCCACCAGGTTTTATAGTGAATATCTTAGTTTTTGTACCAAATGAAATTTGCAGAGAGAGATACTAAGAGAAGTCAGTTTTTATTCTGCCATGTGACTGAACAGGTGGCTAGAGTTTGGGAGAAACATCCTCATTCTCATAATGGAAAGAAAATGTTTGGAGAAACAGCAGTATAGAAAATCTAGTAACTCATGGCTTATAGGCAAATTACTTATTGCTGTGATCTGAAATTTTTTTCCCAGATCAGTGTCAGCTTCTATTTCTATAGACAGGAGTTGATGCCTGTAGGAGTTCTGCTATAGTCTGCAAGTTGGGGCTGTGACATAAATTGAGTCAAAACCAGCCAATTCCAGTGATCTGGAAACAAAAAAAAAAATACAGGGACAGCTTCAATCTTTAATCATCAGTAAGTTGTGAAGGTTTTAAAGGCTCTGTAAGACAATATCCAGCAAGTGGATATTGTCTTGTGGCATAAGAAACACTAATTGAGTGCTGAGGAGGTGGGATTTATAAAAGCTAGAACATAACAGTAACAGGAAGACAACTAGAACACAAGAAAGGCTTTGGGATGTTTTTGTTTTAATTGTATGTCCTGGTTTGGGGGGGGGGGGGGGGGGTGGTAGTGGGGAGGGGGCTACAGCAGTGGCCCCCTGTGAGAAGCTTCTTGAAGCTCCCCCAGCTCCAAGTCAGGTGCACTGTTGCACCAAGGCTGGGCCAATTAGCTGCGCCTCTACGATAATGTATTTAAGAAGGGGAACCTGGGAGGAGGAGAGGGAGTTGTGAGGAGGAGTTGTGAGGAGAACATCTGTGTGAACACTGAGGTCAGTGGAAGAAAGGAGGAGGAAGGGCAGGAGGTGTGCCAGAGCAGAGACTCTCCTGTACCCCGTGGTGAGATGGCAGGACCACCCATGGGGGTCTATGATGGAGCAGATGCCAACCTACAGCCCGTGGAGGACCCCACACTGACCTATGTGTCTGTGCCCAAAGAAGACTGGGACACCATGGGAAGAAGCCCTCACTGTTGTAGTTCGGCGCTGGGAGGACTGCAACACACAGGGGTGACCCACATGCCTGTGGCAGTGACTCATGTCAGAGTTGGTTTGTGGAGGACTGTCTCCTGTGAGAGGGGGACTGCGCTGGAACAGGGGAAGAATGACAGAAGTTCCCCCTCCCTGAGGGGGAAGAAGTGGCAGTACTGACCGTACCCCACATTCCCTGCCCCCTCTGCTACTGGAGGGGAGAAGGTAGAGATATCAGGAGCAAAGCTGAGCCTGGGAAGAAGGGAGGGGTGGGGGAAGGTGTTTTCAAGCTGTGGTAATTCTTCTCATGGTCCTACTCTGTCTGTTAAGTGTTCTTGTTGTTAGTGTCTGTCTTAAATTTATGTTCTTTTTTTTCTTCCCGTAATGAGTCTGGGTTTTGCCTGTGCCTTAAAAAGGATGACATCATCCCTCCTTGTCCTTATCTCAAATTGCTGGGTCTTCTGCTTTCCTCCTTCCCAGTGCTGGGGTGGAGCAGGTGAGTAAGCGGCTGCTGAGTTGCCCTCTGAGCTCAAACTATGACATTGTTGAGATACAATTGCATATCATTTATTTTAAGGATTATTGTTTCAATCAATATCTGAATTTTTTTGACTCAACACTGGACATTTTAACATCTTGCTATGAAGGATGTGTTATAAAATAACCTTTTTTTCTTAAATATTTTAATAATCAGTTGTATTTTTTATGTCTTTATATCTTCAGACATCAACCTCTCTTTCAAATATTTAATCAGCTGCAGTATTATGAGATGTTTTGTCCCTGAAAAGAAATGCAATGTTCGTTCTTAATCACAAACGTCAAGTCAAGCACTTCGGTGGAAAATGCCTATTTTGGCCCTCGTTTGTTCCCTAAAAATTTCCTGCCACATTTCTAATTCAAGCATAGTGCAGATAATGCATGTCATTGCTAAACCCACCCTTTAACCTTCATTGTTCGTGTTATGGAATTGTTTTTAATTGCTAACCAGCTTGCTTATCTAAATCTTGGTATGTATTTTAAGAATTTTCTTTTGCTGTGTAGTTACACTGTTGATTCACATTTTTAGGATTTGGAGTTGAAACAAAACCAAGACTACCCTTTCTTCCTTGTGGATAAAACCTTTTCAGACCAGCCAGGAGAATTGTCACCTTTCAGAGATGTCAGCGCGATGGGATCCAGCAAGATGAAACTGCTGCCAGCAGTGGGACAGAAGGACAGAGAAAAGACTCCCATTCCCCAGACCTTTGTTTCCATTACAGATGCCAAGAGCTGAAAACCCAGACTGAAGAAGAGGTATAGCTTGGATCGTGTTTTTTAGCACATCCCTACATAGTCTTCTCTACTTCTGGATCTTTGTTAAGAGAGAAGGAAGTAAAAGACTGCATTGCTGAATGCTTAAGATATGTGGTAGGCCACACTGGAGCAAATAGGGCAGACCTAGTCTCAGTGAATATCATCCTTGGGTCCAAGCAGTTACACAATTTCTTCTTACCAGCTCATCTCCGAGGAGAAAGCTTGCAGACGTTGCTCTACTCGTCACTACACACAATAATTGATATGCACTTTTATTAGCTTTTAAAAATCTGCAGATGTGAAGACAGGATTGTTAGAATAATCTTTTAATTTTTCATAGGTTATCCCCACCCAGTTATTCATAATGGATATACTTTCAGAGACAGGCCAGACCTATTGAGTAACTTCAGCACCACATATATGCAGACACTGTTGTCTTGCAAGTGGTTTCTGAGGAGTGGATGAGGCTGGACTTCAGTCACTTTGCTGCTCGCAGCCCCAGGAGCATCTCACTGGGTGGATGTGGGCAGTAACTCCTCTTCCTAAGGATCTGCCAACAGCAGCATGCCACGGTGTGACTATCTGTCATGTCTGCAACTGTCGTGCCCGCAACTGTTGTGTCCCAAAACAGTGAGTATATGGGGGCCAGAATGGTTGGTGTAGGGCAGCTGTAATGCAACCTGCTGATCAGTATATTAGCTCAGTCCTTCAGCCAGAGATTGACCAAGGTCAGAGTATGAAAAAGAGTGAATTGGCTATATAAGACTGAGATGATGATGAAAGTTTGGCATCATCAGCTGAGAAGTTGGCAGAAGTAACAGTAGGCCTTTAGACTGAACAAATAAGTTTTTCCATTAACAACTATAACTGACAACTAGGTGTTTAGACCCACATTTTCTGGTCATCTCATCATTCCATTCTCAATCTAGTCAGATTTTGCTGTCCACACCTGGTTAGGAAGTTACAGCTTGTTTGATGTAGACATCAGGCCTGTTGTTATCTTTCCGCTTTTCCTCAAGGCTGGAATTCTGTGTAACGTTAGTCCCCAAAACTGGTTAGAGTCTCAAGTAAATGTAGGGTGTCACTAAAGAAGGGAAAATACACAAAGCTCTCATTCTTGGCCTACTTGTTGGTCTCTGGTATGAATTTAAATACAAATTTATGACCAGCCACCCTGCTTCTGCCCTGTAGCCTGGGACTCTCCTTTTTTCAAATATTTCCTCTTGCCTGGAATGCTGCCACCACTGAAATCATGCAGGCTTATTTGATTTAGGTTCCCTTACCACAGAAAATGGCAGTTCCAAGTGTTTTCTGAGAGGACACCAACGCTGAATTAATTTCCCACCTTCTTACTGTCAAGTGCTCGTTAACCTTCAGAGAGCAGCAGAGTTTTGCAGCAGGACAAAACCCATCTTCATAAGGGCTTGAGAGGAGGCTAAAGATATTGTGTGGATTCGGAAGGAGTCCCTGCAAGATATAACCCTTATAACAGTGAAAACAACTGTTTTGTTGGAATGATTAATTATTAAGTCATTTTTCCAGTGTAATCAATCACCTTGCATTCTTGTTTGAGCAATTAGTCTTGGATAGAAGTTTTTAGATTATTTTAAAACTGAATATTTATTGCACGTGAAGTGTCTAGTTGCTGACTTGCATGCAAGTTCATGGCCTATTCCCTTTACTGCTTCATTCACAATGAGCGAGAACTTTTTATTATGACTATTTGCCATTATTGTGGGGTTTTTTTATTAATTATAGTAATGCCTCATCATCAACCTGAAGCCCAAATTTTTAGGAACAGTAAAAGTGAATGAGAATAAATCAGTCTCCATTCTATTCTGAGTTAAAATTTAAATGCACCTAGCAAGGGTTTGGCTGTAGCCTGTGTGTTTTTTCCTGGTGGTATGGTGAGATTTCTTTGTTTGGAGGAAGTAACTTACAAAGCCTTGGAAATGTTCATAACTAACTCTAAAAGGTTTGTGCAAAGGAAATTGCACAAACTTGAGAGGATTGCACAAACTCTACAGGATTTTAATAAAACAGTGACAACAGTGACCATTTATCTTAGAGAAATTATCAAGTTAAGATTTGTAAGTTTTAATTTTAGTATTTTAAATGTTAGCACAAGATCAAGTGTAATATCAAATTCTAATACCAAGGTTCACCATTAACCATGTCAATGTTTGACACACTATTTAAAATTTTGGTGTCTAAGAATCTTAAAATGTAGCTAAAATATAGAAGGGAAAAAAAATACAACTACTACCTCCCCATCATTTATTCTATGTTGAACAGATCTGTAGAATGTGAATGGTTTACCTTTGGAGTCATCTGGGTCTGTGAAGGAAAACAAATGAATGTACCTCAGACATAATAATTTAGAAGTGGGAAAATGCACTGATTTTCAAACCTTTGTAGTTAGTTTAGAAAAAGTAGACTCCTATTTCTACCACAGATGGTAAAAATAGAATAATAATGGTTGACATGCATCAAGATTCTACCTGTAGTATTGATAGGAAAATCAGATGCACCATTAACATGTTGCACAGAACTGGGGATGAGTCTCTTTAACCAAGTACTAAGCGATAGGACAAGAGGGAATGGCCTCAAGTTGTGCCAGGTAAGGTTTAGACTCGATATTAGGAAGTATTTCTTTCCAGAATGGGTTGTTAGGCGTTGGAATGGGCTGCCCAGGGAGGTGGTGGAGTCCCCATCCCTGGAGGTGTTTAAGAGTAGGGTCAACATAGCGCTGAGGGATATGGTGTAGTTGGGAACTGTCAATGTTAGGTTAATAATTGGACTGGATGATCTTCAAGGTCTTTTCCAACCTAGACAATTCTGTGATTCTGTGATTCTGTGTATTTCAGTATATGTGTTACAGTCTAGACATTCAGTCTGGTAAACAGAAGAATGGTGTTTTTCAAATATTAAAGTATATACCATTCATAAAGTACATGCAGTGAGAGAAGTATGGATCACTAACACCAGAATTATGGATTTCTAACACCACTACAGCTTTGTTATTTTTGAAATCTCACAGGAACAAATCAGCAAGACCAAACATTCAGGCATACCAGTAGATATTCCATTGCACCTCATGATCACAGTCCCCAAAAATTGAACAATTTGCCATGTTTGCCCAAGTTGGCAGTGAAGAGTTAGAGAAATGCAGCAATTAAGCATCAGGTTTGTACCATCACATTTCAAAGATCTTGATTTTTAAGTAAAGTTATTTTCTCATCAGGAGCATAGTACCATCAGAAATCAAATTAATATAACAGTTGTGAATTATATTTCACTTCCGAATTGTATTTCATTTGCTTTTAAGAGTACTATTTTATCTATGGCATGAGGAATTCTAATTTTAGATCACAGCCCTGTCTAGTACATATCTCCTAATACCCGATATCCAAACATTTTTAAACATGATCAGCTGTTTTTCTAACTCCAGATATCAATATAGTAGTATATATATACACACATACATAAAAATATGTATTATGTTTCTTCCAGTTACATGGATTTATAGGTTGTGCAGTCTCCATTCTTAGAAGATAAAGCCCTGAGTAACCTGATCTGATCTCAAGCTGACCCTGCTTTGAGCAGGAGGCTCGGCTAGAGACCTCCTGAGCTGCTTTCCCATCTGAATTATTCTATGATTCTGTGATAATTATTTCACATTTATATACTTAGCAGCTTGTATGTGCAAATATAAAAGGTAATAAAACACTTTGCTTATAAACTCTAAGTGTGTCTGTTTTCCCTCTGGGATTGTGAGGGAAATGTCACTTTCCTGTGCATGACCCTGAGCTTCACGATGCATCCATTTTCCCAACTTTGAGCAGAATCCAGGCATTTCCCTGGGTTTTGGGGGTCCAGGTGAGCTCCTGGGGCTCAAACCAACACTACCTTCTAAAATATGACTCATAGTGCAACTGTTCAGCCTCTAAAAATGAATAGCAGATTTTAGTTCTCCCTTTCAGAGTGCATCAGCAATTTGGGCATATTGATTTATTGTTTATCCCTTCAGAAATATGGAAACAGAACTGAGGTGTTGGTTTGGGAGGTTAATTGTTTTCTTTTTTTCCCTCTCCTTAAATTTTTAACAACTCAAACATACAGACTTATGTGCTGCTTGTGGAGCTCAAGCTGACACAATTAAATGTGCTCTGGCAGTGACAAGGAGTTTCAGGAAATTTTCCCCATTCCTTTGTGCACAAGTCTTGCTCTACTGACCACCAGTTCTGTATCTTTGGAAAGTGACTGACTTCTGGACTTTTATCACAAACCACACAAGCTTAAACTTGCAAGATAATACGTACATGGTATTTCTAAAAAATAGTGGCGGTCTCATAGATATACCTTGGAAGGGATTAATACTTTTGAGTTTATGATCAGTGTACGAGAGAACACTGATAAATGTATGTTTTTCTTGTATTTTTCTTTTGTTGTTTTACTTCCATCACGATAATTATTTTTGCATCTCTTCATTTTATGTCTCACCATAAATGAAACATCTGATAAATACCAAGGAAGAAAAAAGGGGTTATAGGTAGAAAACGTTTTAAATCAGTGTTTTAATCTGTTAGGTAGCACTGACTATAGCATTTCCCTTGCCTACTCTTTCTTCGAAAGGCTGGATATAAGCTTTTGCTCTGTAAGGATCTGCCTGTCTCACCCTGCTGACAGAAATGCTGTCCATATGCCCTATAAGTAACTGCGGGCTACAGAGCTGTTCTAGTAGCTGTCACTGTTCTGTGGTTCTGTAGAAGTTCCTGGTCAGCGTTTCATTACATCCATGTTAGCTAAATGCTCTGTTAGAAATACAGTCATCCCAGAGTGTAATCTACAGTGTTATTGCTTTAGGGTACATCCTGCATAGTCTCCTTTCAAACAAAGATGTGTTCATCTTTTGATGATCATTCATTAGAGAGTTCATCCATGGTGTATATAACATCTTAATAAAGCCTAAGGGTTAAGTATTTAAGATAAGCAGTGTGGCATAAGGTGGTGATTCTCCTGTGAAGCAGTAACCTCAGGAGCTTCGATTCAGGAGAAGCTTCTTGACATCTTTCCCTTGGGTCAGGTCAGTCGAGACTAAAAGCATTGCAAATGTCACATATGGAGGTCTGTTGAAGACACAAGTGGTACTTATTTACAAGCCTTTGCTGGCTGGCTTATCTTTGAAGCACTATTGATTACCTCATGAGGAGGAGGCTGTATATTCTTTCCCTTCTGCCAAAGCAAGGTAAGTTATGTGGGCACAGGTAATGGAAACAGTGAATGTGGGGGAAAGGAGATCTATCAGTGAAGTAAAGTACACCAGGCACTCTGATGTCAAGAAAGGTGCTGTCATAAAAAAGAGGGGAACAATCAAAGCCGCCAAGAACTTGTTGGAGTTAACCTATGCTAGTATGGCAAGCAGCAGAGCCATTCATATGGCAGATTATGATACAAGTTGTCTTGTTTTGCCTTACTAAATTATTCTATACCCATGTCTTGTGAAAGAAACTGATTTGCTATCACAATGTAAGTACATCACCATGGCAGAAGGGTTCTGAAGAACTGTGGGTTGTATGTCTTCTTGCAGGCTTCACCTAGCAAAATGCTGCTTTATCACAACATGCAGGGCAACAACATCATTCGGAAACCCGGGTGTTCTGCCTGCCCCCCTCTCTCCCATTCACCTCTTTTAGTATGTAAATATCATGTTCATGGGTAATCTCCCCTACCCTAACAAGCATAACCAACCCTGGTGCTTTAATCATGACTGAGACTACATGCAGGCTCCTCTCGACACCGGCAGCAGCATAATGTTTATGCTATACAATTGCATTAAGCATGCTAACATGGGTGGGACTGGGGTAGGGCATCACTGGAGTCCCCTCAGCCCTCCCTGCCTCCCTTCCCCACTCCAGGTGGGTCTGTTCCTGACGGAGACCACTAGTTCCTCTGAACTGAAATATTGGTTTCACCATCACTCAGAAGAACTCTGAGCTGACTCCCGTGGGCAACACTTCCGAGCTCTGGTTAACTTAGTAGTTTTAAGTAACATTTTTGAGATGAAGCATATTGACTCTGATTGAGCAGAGGCTACATTCTTTCTCTAAATACTTTACATATTTGAGGAAATAAATTATGTCTATAGATATAGTCAAAAAGCCATGTATAGTCATAAATTCTTTATTCCATGACAACCTTTTCTTTAGATCAGTACAGTATTAGCGACACTGTTCTGCTCATGCTTCTGAACCCAAAGCTGCAAAGCCTCTTCTGAGTTGGACTCTTCTGAAGCAGAGACAAAACTTGCTTTCATTTTGGCTAAGTTGGAAGAAGTTTGTAAATCTGACAAGTGTCTACACGGAATTAAGATGGAATAATGAATAGTTTCGTCTGATCCACAATAACGTGTGTGCGCATGGGCCTGCATGCATACTATGTTTACACACATACAATATGTGTGTATGTGACCATTTGCTTGATTTTTTCTTGACTGTATGCTACAAGAAATATTGTTTTGTTGTTAAACTGTGTTGCAGAATGATTTAATTTATAGTAGGAGCTGGCATTTTAATTTCCACTTTGAAAAACTTCTTAGTTTATTAATATAGTTGACTTCATGGGCACATAGGAGCTTGGGGAGAAGTCTTAGTGTTCCGCTTTTGTAGAGATGATAATGTATTCTTCTAACAGTAAGACAAACTAGCATACTTCATGACATTCTATACAATGAGTATTCCCATTAAAAATATTTTAGAATGTGGTCAAATTACATTTATGTCATAAAATGAAGTTGTACAATGATAGAACTCTAATTGAATTATGATTTTTTTCCATTTGGCATAAAAAGAAAATCCAAACTCTTCCTGTTTATCAGCTTAACTTTGCTAATTGAAGGAAATTGTTTGTATGTCCTTTATAGGACATACAAACCACATTTGTAATGCCAAATCAGCTTTTTCAAGATTGTTGCAAGGTAGAGGGGAATGGCTGCAGAATAGCTGCAGAATGATTCTTCTGTAAAGACTAATGCTTTTATTTCTTTTCTTGTCTAAAACCTATTCAACCTGTTGATTCAACTTATATATATAGCAAAACAAGTGAATAAGAAACCTGACAACAATTTATTTTTGTATACTAATTACACAAAGTAAGCCAAGAGATGCATACGACTAAGGGTGGAATATACTGGCTTTCTGGCAAATTTACATATTTTTATTACACCTGTCCATAGGCACTCTATAGAATAATAGGACCACTGTAATGAGAAATGACATTAAGTTGTTTGCAGCATATTACAAATGTCCAGTTTATTTAGAATATTAATTCACAGTGCGAATGTGACAACTTTGCTTGCTTAGGACTTTGGGGAAACAGTGTGTGTTTCTTAATGTGATTATGATTTTTTTAAAAGTTCTCATCTAAAAAATTACTTGAAGCTTCTATTTTGACATTAGACATTTCTTAATTGTGCCAGTCACTACACAGAAGAATTTTCATTCCCATGTGAAAGAATTCAGCAGAGACTGATTTTAATAGCATCAAGTGTTATAACAAAACATTTTGATTTCCATACTGCCACTATTTATCCCAGCAGAAAAACTCTTATTTCTGAATTCCCCATGGAATTAGCTCTTGTATTGCTAATTACTGTACCACTTCCCTGAAGCTTATCTTCACTAAGGTCTAAGTTTCTGGTATAAAGCTTGACTGTAAAAGAAAGCTCAAATAAAGGACATTTTCCACTAAAAACTGGTAAATTATAGTCAACATTCTCATAATGCCTGTTATCCTGTAAATATCTACACATGTACACAGACTGTAATTACACCTGATATTACAATAGAAATGACACATTCTGCTGATGCCTTCTTACTTACTTACCACTTGGATGTTTGTTTAATGGCATAGCATGAAGAGCCCCCATTAGTGACATGGACAAAGTATGCAGCCAGGACTTGAATATTAAATGATGAAAATTTACGCTTGCATTTGAATGCATGCCAGGGCAACCTATTTTTATATCAATATATAACAAATCCAAACAAGTTTCCCATATGCATATATTTAAGCTGTGAAGATGATTAATGATTAGTTTCTGAAGGCTTTTACATAAGCTCATGCTTTTAATGTATAATGTTAAATTATTTGCATAATGGAAATATATTAAATTTTATCATATTTGGGCTGTGATTGTGCCTTACAGCCCAAGTTCTTTTATACTGGATATTATAAACATCAAAGAATGTTTTATTTTTTGATTCATGTGGTAAGTATAACAGAAGATTATGTAAGGTAAGAGATCAGACATGTTAAAAAAATAATATATATGCAGATGAAGGATAGCAGTGTGTCCTGGTTTCAGACTTCAGGCACTCTTTAAGTCAACCTATCTAGAGTCAAGACATGACTGGTTTAATTCATAGTTTAAATTACTACTATGGTAAGTAAAAGAAGACTTCGATTAAGAATGTAATTTTTACAAAGAGGAAAATATGGTGCAGGTTCCTATTACAGCAAAAAGAAATGTTTGATTCCATGCTGAAGGGACCAGTAAGGCACTATATAAAATGAAAGGATTTAGTGAACTTGCTTTCATAATCTATCCATCATCTAAGGACTCTCTTTTCAATACAGAAATACTTCATGCAAGTTGTGTATATTTACAACTGCTGAAGAATGCTATTGACACGGGAAGGAACTACACCACACAGTCACATTAGCTATTCATCTTTATGTAACCTTTAGGTGTACATTTTGTCATAGTTAGTAGAAAATATAAATTGTTACTACATCAGATCTCGGATTCATCCCCAAAATGTTGTCTACATTATCATGTGCATTGTACATATAAAGATAAATGCTTGGAGTTTTTTCCCTGTATCTTCTCAAAGGTTGGAAAAAACAGTTGATCTGCACTTAGTGATTGATAATAGGAGGAATCTGATGAGCTTTGTATCTGGAATACTACCACATTAAATAACAGTATATCACGTTTGAATGATTATGAGTATTGCACTGGTGGGTAAAAAAAAAATATATTTTCTGTCCATTGTTTAATCTTGGCAAAAAATTATTCCTTATTGAAAAATAAATAGAATTTTACTACTACTTAATTCCTCCTGTCAGTAGAACATTGCCATCACCTTTTTGCATGTTTCACTGATCTTTAAATGGCATAAAATATTAATGAGTTTAAGGGTTATTTTCAAGGAGAGCTTTTGTACGTACTGCCTATCTTTTGTTTAACAAGGAAGCATTTTCTACTTTGAAGACTGGACTTACTGTACCTTTTTTCTTTCAGCTCTTTCACTACTAATGTGATCAAAAAGATGGTTAATGTGCAATTTCAGGAACGGTTATAGAAATCTTTTTCAAGTAGGTTTCATTCTTGGGCTCTGGTCATCTTGTAGACAAACTGATGAATTGTGAAGTTATTTTTTGATGTGTGTTGAGCATGTGCACCTTTCAGTGTAGTCATATAAAATCTTCCCTCTTCTTCTGACATTGCACTGACCCATGGTGAGTTATTTCATCCAGCCTTTGTAATTTCAAATGGGTTTGTCTGGTACTGTTTAAGCTTACTTATATCTTGGTTGTTGCAGTGTTTCAGATTGGCTTTGAAGAACTGATGCTTATGTATCAAATAGATAAATGCTTTAATAAATGCCTAAAATGGTCTGTGCTTTCATCCTGTTATTTCCAGGACTCCGCAGAGTTCCTGGTTTTGGTCTTAATTTGCTTTATTCTTAGGAGCCTTCACTGGATAACATCTAATTCACAATACAAACACTGTACCATGTGCTGATGATTATATATAGGTATGGATTGGTTCCTTTTCTTCCCTCAGGGAATAAGTTGTAAGACATTCACTCATAGATATTTTGAGGCACGCTGTTAACACAATTTGTTTCACTTGGCATCTTTTTTATCCAGCTCCTGGGTATGATTGTAGGTACAGATAAATTCATCCCCTTATATATACAACAGACTGTTCTCTTATTTCACAGACTGTCACCCCAGACACTATGGGTGTTTAAGCATGTGGCTCATCTTACATGAATTTAACATACTGGGTTTTGTTTGATAATTGAACCCCCAAAGTGGCTCCTAGCACCTGAGGACATGACTAGGACCCAGAGGAAATGCATTTAGGTGTTGTTTGAAGTGCTTTACCATTTGCAGGCTCCAAGCCCTTGCAGGATTTAAATGCTAAGGTTAAATAGGCAGCTAGTTAACTTAATTGTATTTTAAAAAATTATATTAGTTTTTACAGGGCATTGATTTTGCACATCATCTGAATCATCTGAGGAGTCCAATTTAACCGATCATTTGCATAGCCTTCCTAGGCTGAAGTCTTTTGATAGAACACACCTAGAAGTAAGAAGAGCTGTGTTTCCAAACAGCAGTGGCACAAAGGGGTGAGGGATTACTGTGAGCGGCACTGCCAAGATCATTTCAACAGCATGAAAACCGCTGATAAACGCTGTGGAAAAAACCTGAAGTCTCCAGTTCACGGAGGCCTGCTTGTCCAGATAGGCTTGAACGGCTGCCAGTGGGTGAATCAGATGTCACTTGGGTTTGCACTAGAGGAGACAATCTGTTCCAGCAGTGCCAGAGCCTGAAAAGAGGGAATGAATCAATGGGAAGAGACTCCATACACAATGTCCTTTTCATGTTACCAGGAAAACCAGTTTTATGCCAAATTACTCTGGGATCAGGCTTGTGCCATTTACCTCATTGGAAAGCAATAGCTCCCCTTTATCAGTCAGTACAGTACTCATTTTCATTCCCATCTTTGCATTAAGGAAAAGGATATGGTTTCTTTGAGAATAGCGTTGAACTGGGTTTCATTCTGTGAGGCCGTGCAACTGTTGATAAGTAATTCTATTTGCAGACATTTAAATAGCTGTTGTTTCCATGATAAGGAGAATTTAGATTTCCGTTTGAACTAGCTGCAATTTTATGGGTTGCAGGTTCCATTCTACCGCTGGGGTACTGTCTGCCCCCCTTAGAAAAATGCCAAATTAAATGAGAGCAAAATAAATTAATCTCAATTTTGTGATTTTAAGCTTTATTCTTTCCCCAGAAGCACAGACATGCACGTGCACACACACACAGAGACACACACACGGTCACTGAATGCTGGTTTTGGTCATTTGAAGAGCTGCAAATGGCTTGAATTTTTTAAAATGGCCAGTGAGGGACCCAGTAAGTTTTTATATTCAGCAGTGGATCTTAGCTGTGTTCCCACCTTGGCTATAACAGTCCATCTTTTCTGTTCAGGTTTGTTTTAGATGGCTTTCAGGTCTCTTAAATATATTCATTAATTTTCTCCAAAACTGACCTTTAAATAATGACCAGTTTCTCTCAAGTTTTTTGAAAAAAATTTATGTTGGATGCAGACAGAAAAGAAGGACTTTGAATAATCTATCCTGCCAGTCAGTGAAAAGCCATTCTTAGGTTTAAGTTTCTGAGGGGATAGATTATTGCTGAGTGATAAATTTGTACTTGATATTAAGCAAGTAGTGCTTGTACGGAAGCAGCCAGGATGACAGCTAGTGGTTCCTGAATAGGGAGACATGACACAGCTATAATTTATTGGCTCATTGCAGTGCTCTCTTATCCATTCCCATTGCCCATCTTTCTAAATAAATTTGTTGCTTTGGGTAGCCTATTTGCTAATCAGGAAAATTGCTATCAGGGCAGAAATGAATGGTATATAGGAGAAAGGAAAGCTTAATTTAGATTTAGAATTAATCCTTTCAGATCTTTTGCAAAATACTTTTTTCTCTCACACAGCGTGATCACTTTTGTGGTATTTTCATATCTTGCCATTCTTTTAATAATTGTACCTCTCTTGATGCAGCACTTCTCAAATGTGTCACAAGTGTCCCCTGTGCTATCTTTTCCATGCATATTTTGTGTTTGTTGCTGATTTAAGCCATAAATATTTCAAAAGCTGTAAGTTAAAAAAAAATCAATGATGACATATCATGCAGTGTTCATAATATATAAAGACAGTGGTCTGAAATAGCCATTTTAAAGTTCTGGAAAATTAATCACTGTAATATTTATTACAGAACTGTCTCCTTTATCAACATAATTATTATTGTTATTGGTACTGCTATAGACATCCTATTATTGTAGCCTTGTGCATATTAGCCAGGAGCCTGTTTCATATGTGAAGGCAAAATTTCTGCAGGATTTTTTGCCAAGCGTTTGAAATACTGAGATGTATTCAGATTTAGCTGCACAGAGATATTCCTGTGTCCTCTTAATCATTTTTTTTATCCACCAGCTGTACTTCCTCCTTTGGACAGGGACAAAAGAGCCCTTCTATGACATTGAACCATGACTAACTTCTGCTGCCCTGGACATGAGGGTGGGACTTCAGCACCTAATAGCTGGGTGAAGTGACCGCACTACTCTCTAGCCTGTAGGCACAAGTGTGTAAAGCAATAGAAAGCATATGGTCCTCATGGCCTCCAGCCCTGAAGTCTCTGAAACACATGGATGATGTACAGGAGATGGTGTCAAAACAGAGCTAGAGCAGTAGCTGCACACCGCTTCTGATTGCAGGCCTTTGGTGTCATGCTTGTGACTCCAAATGCTACCATGAATAATTGAATCTCACTTAGAGTTGCATCTTCCCTCTGTCATCCTATTTTAAGAGATTATGAGTTTGGAACCTCTGGTGAAGACATATTATGGGTGTGTTAAAAATGCATATTCTTTTATTGCCTCAGGTTTTTGTTTGTTTTTTTTTTAATTTTATAAGAAGTAAGCTGCCAAGGACTATATGGGAGTTCAGAACTGAATGGCTGTTAATTTTATGCCTCCAAGTAGGCTTCATGGTTCTGATGTGATTTGCAGATGCTGAGAGATGCCCATTGCCCAGGCTTAAAAGGCAATTCTGCCACAACCATCACAGTAGGTTCTGTGTGCTCTGTGTGTCTTACACACTTAGCTATACAGGGCTCTGCTAGCCATAGCCCTAATTAGCTGGATAACTATAGTAATAATAGTAGTGTGGGTTCTATTGTTCTGTTGGGAGGAAACCAGCCTTAGTGCCAACCCTACAAGTTTCATCTGGATTTCCTCCAGCACGCTCTTCATTGCCAGTAGCAAAGACTGTGCAGCTCCAGTTACGCCCTTCAGGTTATATCCAAAAGATGTTCGTGTAAACCTAATGGGGCTGTCCCCAGAATTCTGGCCCTGAAGGTCTGAGAGTTTAAGTCTCAAGAGTACCAGAAAAGCTTCTGAGTTTGACACTTACGGAAATTAATGACCTATTTAGACTTGGTAACTAGAAATATTTATGATTGCAGTCAAAGAATTATTGTGGATATAAAGCCTCACAATACGTCAGTTTGGAAGTTTACGTGGGAAGAAGTATCTGATAAGGGAGTTCTGACCCACAGAAGGTAAGTTCTGTCATTTTTGTGAATTTTCATGCATGTCAATGCATTCAACTGTTAGCAGAGCTGACCAGACATGATTTTCTTTTCATAAAATGGTGAGATTGGGTAATCTGTTGTACTTTCTCAATTAGTTGTAATGAGAGACATTTAACTACATTATTGGAAAACTAATATAATTATCAGATGCTGTATTGGAAAATTCATAATGATTTGAAGCTGCTGGCAACATTTAATGAGATTTCCAGTTTTACTTTCATTCATTCAAGTATGTCCTTTAGCAGTCAGATTGGTAGAGGTTGAGATATTTTGGCATGAAAGAGTTTCTTAAATGCAAAATTCTTGTATAGTGGGGACTGTTCATACCCCAAACCTTATCTGAGCCCGATTATAATGGAGAACCTTTATTTGCTCATTTTTTCCATGATGAAGTTTCTGTCATAAATGATGAAAAAAATAGATTTTTCCTGATATCAGATTGCTACTTAATCTGCAAATGCGTTATGAAAGAAAAAAAAAATAAGGCTCTATTGGAGGGTTTAAATACTCATAATGATTTTCTTGAGGAGAAAAAAGGGCAAAATTAAGCAAAACAAGACCCAACAATACTCGTGGTATGCACTCATATACAGCTTGTGACTATACAATGCTATAACACAGACTTCAAGACTGCATTTAAATATAATGATAACCCACAGAAAAAATATATTTATCCTTCTCTGTTAGAAAAATGACTTGTGAAGAATAAAAGTTTTCTGTAGTTTTAAGTAAGCTATACCTTTTAGTGTAACTTTGAAGTAATTATTTTTATCTTGTATAATATGACCCAAATATTGTATTTTTGTCAGCATGTCTAATAGGTTGCTCAATACCCTTGTTCTGTACAGGTCATTGAGCCCATTCATGTTCAATGATATACAGTATGAATGTTCATGGGTAGTTTGATACATCTTTAATAGAAGGTGAAAGAAATGGCACAAGTTTATTTTTTGACCTTCTAGAAGTGCATTTCCAGGCAAAGTGAATTGCACTTCTAGCCTCATCAATGGAAAGAGAAATTCTGGAGTAGAAAATGTTTAATTACTGCAGATAAACCTCTGAGAGCTGGACAGTCATTTCCTGTGATTACCATTATAAAGCAAATTAAAGGAACATTTGTTTTAGATAAACTATTGTACAAAGTGAAAGGTCATCACAAGCATTTTCCTCTCACTTTTGAGTTCTTGGATTAGTTTATGCTGCTTTGATGACCTCATCTCTGCCCTCAGTGCAAAATGCTCTGAATAAGTAGTTCTGTTCAGGGCCGTTAGCTTAAGACTACATGAAAGAACTCTGAATACATGATCATAAGTAGCATATACTCAAAATTTAAAGTGACAATTTTACTTCTTAGAAAGTAATAATTTGATATGTGAAATCATGATGAGAATTAATATGATGATGAAAAGTCTCCGGTCAATAAGATGTATATTATATTGAACAGACAAATATGAAAAGAACACTGAAAGCCTAGTCCAAGATGACCATTAACTTTATTAATGTAGAATGAAAATGATTTGTGGTCATTCTGACCCATTTTATAATACCAAGTTGCACAAAACCAAATTCATGAGACCCAGGACAGGCAGTCCAGGCACAATCCCAGACAACTTTGGTGGACTCCCAGCATGGAGCTGGTAGAAACCAGTAGTGTTTATCTGGAGGTTGAAGAGAGATACCTGTACTCTCTGACTTGTCACTGAACTGATGGATGAGAGAATTAATTGGAGCAGCATGGTGGAGTCTGACTGAATTGAACAAACTGGTATAACTGTTCACTTCTCAATGGCAGTGCAGGGAGATGAGTCTGACATTGTACAATGAAAGGAAAGAGGAGTAGGTACTCCTTCAGTGTGCCTCTTCTCTGGCAGATCAACAGGCTGTGTGTTCTTGCTCTGAAAATTGCTGGCAAAGGAGTGTGGCAAGAGTTCAATGACATATTAATAAGACATTTGTAGTGTTTTATATCAGTGCATACACAGCATAAGGGAGTTTTAAAACTTAGTGGAGGTACAATGACACATATTCTGAAAGACCACATGGAGTGATCATGTAGTGGAGTCAGGTAGAATAAAATGATGGGAAGAAGCACAAAACATAAGTCTGTATTTTAGCGTCTTTTAACATGGCATCTCTGAGTATAAGATCCTGTGAAAGAGAAGTCTCTTTCCTACTTGATGCACACTGTTCCTGCCTAACACACAGTGGGTTGATGGATGGCAGATGACAGTAATGCTTATAACTTGCACGTGGGGAGGTAAGAAAAGGCACAGACTGCAGAAGCATACTGCAAATTAATAGCTGAAAAACACTGTGAAATGGGTTAACAGTGCAATTCAGTATATAAATGTTGACAGGCCTGAGAATTGGATTTTCTTCTTTTAGTTGAGGCAGTTTGTATTGCATGTTCCTTCTAGAAAAACAAGTCTAGAAAAGGAAGATTAAAATTTTTCTCTGCAGGCAACAAACCAGAGTAAGAATGTCCTTAAAATATAGTAGCTTTGCCTTAATCTGCAACAAACCCTGTGTAGTGTAAGCATGGCAGACCATGTTCATTGCAGCAGTGGGACATTTGTTCTCAGCTTGAATTTGAATTAGGTTCAAAGCACTGATCTCCACTACTATGCTCTGTGACCATGACCCCAGTTTTCTTACTTTATTTAGAATGGCTATGGGATTGTCATGCCCACACCACAGTTAGCTTGTGGGTTTAGTTTCATCAGTTTTATGGAAAAAAATCAGCTAATGACAGTGTTATGTTTCTCTCTCAGCTTCTGCTCCAAAGAGTCTTCAGGAAATGAGACTGTCATTAGTTAAAGGACCAACTTACAACTGGGTGGCATTTGGTAACACATGTAACATTGCAATGTTTATAACAAGCATTGTACCATTGAGGAAGGTGGCTAATGGGCAGTTCTGTGACACTGCAGGTCAAAACATCAGTAATCAGTTTTGTTTTTATAGAGAAAGGAGGGTTATGAACAGGGAAGAATATACATTGGGAGAAGAAGAACCCAAAAAGCTGTGCTAAAATGCTAAACGGCACTTAAGAGACAGAATGAAAACATTTACAACAGAGTTTGTCTAATTAAAATTTCACTGAGGTTTAGAGATCAAATGCAGTGCAAAGTTTGTACTCACCTTATCCGTGTCACATTTGTGCTTTGACATGCGCTCTGCAGTTTCCAACATATTACTGTTTATTTCCAACCTAATTGGAAGGGAGTGGCTCTTCTTTAACTAGTTCTTTTGATTTTCACCCCAGCATACTTTATTAATTATGCTACAGTACATTGCAGGCATTATAAATCTTGCTGTGCACATACCAGTATCCTCTAAATTGCCTTTATGGGCATTTATGTTGGACTTCTGCCAACTCACTGGTCCATCTTCAACTTCTAGGGCATTTTTTAATCTAGTCTCAGTTTCACCCCTGACTTTATTGTTAATTGTATAAGATTGATTTAAAAGTCTACTTATCATTGTACAGTTGTGTTTGACAGATGTTTAACTGTTTGAGAATAAGGGATGACAAATTAATAACACTTCAAGAGCAACTGACACTGAAAATTTTCAGAATGAAGAGTAAAGTGCTCTTTATGATTGCTGTAAGACCAGGATTTTGCCTGCGATGAGGTGATGCAGTAATGCCAAGGTCTTTACTGTAAGAAGGTGTAAAAGCAGTGACTAATTGCTTTGATACACAGTTTTGGAGAGTGAACAGATTACCAAAGTATGCTGCAAGCAAAGTACAACAACTACAGTGAGAGAGGGAGAGATGCACATAGTGTTCTGCAACCAGACAGCAGGCAACTTGGGCAAAAAAGAATTCAGAGATGAGGCTTGACAACCCCATCAGAAGAGCTATAAATGAAGCATAGAAAGTGTGCAGATTAATTTTAAGAGAGAAGGCTTTCTGGCTCTGGTTTTACAGTCGGTGTACGGTCATCTGGATCCTTGCTGACACTATGAGCACAGCTGTGGCTGTATCTTACCTTTCCTACCTTTGCACTCGCTCTAGCAGTCATGGGTGCTGGCTGTGAGCACACCAAATGAACACCTTTTTGGGCTCCATGGTTCTGGGCCCACTCTCATCTGATGTGTGTGATGGGGGAACCATGGGACTGATGTCTTTTGTCTTGGCTTTACCAGACTGGTTACAGATTTGAATCATGAGACCTTTTCTTGTCCCTGGGGATTTTACGTGTATATAACTGCATGATCATTGAATAGATGTTAGAAATGTTTTCTCTCCCTCATTCCCTTGCTGCTTTTTTTGTTATTTTCTTTCATGAAGCAGTTTTGGATGCCACATGCTGAGTGTCTCACTCATTGCAGCATTTAGCAAGAACACTCTGGCAGATAGATTTGGCTTATGAATTGATTTTCATAATGTTCCAACATCCACATCATGCTTTTTTTCCCTGACAAGTGGGAGATTTAAAAAATAATTAAAAATAAGCACATTATAACCCAGCAGGAATGATTTTTGCAAAGTTACATCTTAATGCAAGAACTACATAGTAGGAAGCTTTTTAGGTCAGCATATTTGAGCTCTAGAGTTGGTTTGGGTTTTGTTTTACTTCATGTTTGTTTTTTTAATGCCTGCTATGGTTTGATGAACTGTACCATTTCTGCTGTTTCAGAGACATCACAAAGAGTTAGCAGGTGTAGGAGGAGAACAACTGTCAAACTGGAACAACAGGAATTTTTGTATGTGTGTTTTGTTTGAGTGCAATGACCCTCCAGGAAAAGTCAGACATTCAAAGAAATCACCGTGTAAGACCAGTTTTGTGTATAGATTTTCAAAAAAGCTTGCTGCTGCTATGTGGGGGAGATAAGAGCAATCATATTAAAAGGTGCCCAGGCTGAAGAGATGTTGCAAGTTTACATGATGCCCAGGAGAAAAATAAACCATTATTCCTACAATCAGTCTTCTAACATATGTGGCCTTCATTTTTCTGTTAGGGAATTAAAGTTTTTCAGCATTTAAGGAGATTTGCAAAGGATTTTACTGATTTATAGGCTTTTTCTCTTACTCAGCAAGTCATCAGACACTTCCCCTCAACGCCACAAAACATGGGAACCTACCAGCAAAAGCTGTGCTGCCGGCTATTCCTGCCCCAGCCTGAGCTCTGCTGAGCGATATGTTTCTACAAATCAGTGGGCAAATTTCTCATTTTTCAACAAACTATCTGGAAGCTGATGGGAGCAACAGAAAACCTGTCTCATCTTCAGTGCCGTTGGCAGGATAAGCAGCCCAGGAACATGTTTGCCAGAGAGATCATCATGCTGTCAGAAGGCATTAGAAGAGTTTAAGCAACTTCAGAGCCCAGTATGCAGGACAGCATGTGCATACAAAGTCATCGGTTGTTACTTGATGTGCTCGCAGTTTAAAAGACTCATTTCAGAGGGAGTTGCTTGCAGAGTATCTCCTGGGTTTGTTAATATCTCTTCCTCTTGAACTTGCACGTGTAAAACATAAGCTGTGGAGTCTGAGTATGTAGGTTTAAATTATTGATTGTGTTGTTCAAATCAAACATTGTAGTGTGGCATGTAACATAAGAATATATCAGCTATTTTTTGAAAGTATCTTTTCTGTGTTATAGAATGCCTCAGACAAGTGGCCTTAACTAGTGAGTTTTGACCTCTACTCTAACAGTCTCTACTGGGGCTACTTCGATGAAAATAGTAAATAATACATTTCAGGAGACAGATGGGTTTGCATTTTTGCTGAAATAAGTATGTGCAGATTTGTTTTAATTGTGATTGAGGGTGTCTTAGATACAAGACACTCTAAAAAAGTTCACTTAGTTGAATGGATGTTTCTCTAGCTTCTTAGCAGGAAAAATCTTGTTCTTCAGCATACAGATAAAGTATGAAAAAATTCACAGAAATGCTGACAGAATAAAAGATATAGTGTATTTATGAAAAATGTTGAAAGATTGGCCTGTAGATTGTCTTTATTATAGATACTGTAGTTTTTACTTACGTTTTGCTAAATCAATCATTTAAAATATTTAGAAATGTTTTAATTTTCTCATTACTCATTCTCTAAAATATCTGAAATGAAATAAAAAATGATCAAGACAGTTTTCTCTTAACTGGTTCCAACAAACAGGCCTGTTCGGTCTGAGATTTGAAAGGCTTTCTGCCCATCTGTTTTCTTTTTTGGTCTTTGGCGTTTTACCCACTGAGATTAAGTGATCGAAGAGGTAACATCTGTACTCTTTCCAAATCTGGATTACACTCTATGGGAAATAAACATAGGAAATTTGGTGGAATTAAACTTTTATAAAAGGTCTGTAACAGAGGAAACTCTTTAAGTGTGTGTATGCAGTAAATACAGGGAAATCATTGCTTGTCCTCTGGGTTTCACACTGGCATACAGTGAAAGGCTCGACAGAAAAAAGAGAGAGGGTGTTCTTGTTTATTCAAGATTATGCATTTTTCTAACAAAGAGCTGCTTCAGCTAACCTATAATACTGGTTTTCTGCTTTGTGGGCTAAAAACAAAAAAGGAAATTATAGACAATAAGGGAATTTCCAATTTATAAAGTAATAACTGGATGGAGTGCCACTGCTTTTCCTTTTGTAGCAACAAAGATGGCACTCTCAAATGGCATATTCTTCAAGCAGAGCTTTTATGCACACAGGGCTTCATTTATAGCACTCCAGCTCCTACTAAAATTAGTGACTCAGAAATAAGGCATGTAGTCTTCCTTTGAAGCAAACTTCTATTGCATGAATATTTCATGAAGCTTTCTAGACAGATGGAAGTAGAAAACAAAAACTTGCTTTGGCTACACAAAATGTACCTCAGAATGAGAGTCACTGGGCTGTTTTCTAGAAATCTAACAAAGAAGGTCCTATCCACATTTCTGGAAAAAAAAGACCAAGGATCAAACATACTCCTCCACAGTGACCAAAATGAAATTACTAATACTTAATATTAGGAATTATTGCTAGAAACAACTTGAAAATAGGAGTTTCAACTTGCAAAAAAAAATCAACAGTTGGTACTGTGGGCTTCATTGTTTGATTCTGTTCCACAATAGAGCGAAATTTTTCTTGTCGTTTCAGGTGGTGGTAGGGGAAAGTCACCCAGTGTTCAGGACAGTTAAGACAGAAGTAAATAATCTGAATAACCACCAGAATTGTGAAAGATTTAAATCCCTTCTCTGCTAATTCAAAGAAAAAATATGAAATTTGTAAGTAGCCCAAACATGCTTAGCCATCTTTTGGTCACTAAACAATCTTTGCTCACTCTGAGAGTATCCCCTACAGAGTCTCGGGCAAAACTGGTATATTTCTTTTGAAACTATTGTCTAGGTGATTTGACCATTTTCCACCAGATGAAGAAATTCTGAATCAAAGATTTCCCAGGCAACACCTATGTTCAGCTCCAGGAACTATCTCTAGTGTAACATAGGGAAAAAAACCCCATGTGGTGGCACAAATCATACCTAAGTAACTCATGTTCTGCTTTGATGAGGTATGCATTTTATCCTGTAGTGGGATGCTACTGAAAGCAGAGGAATAGTTGTATTTAAAAAAAAGGTAAAATATTACAGAGGAAGCAGATACAAAAGAGAAGTTGTTTAATAGATGAAATTGTTAAAATAATTTAAATGTTGAAATAGTTCTCTCAGCATCTTGGAAGATCTAGAAATTTTCTGTTTAAGATTAATTAAGCACATAAAACTCTGCTTTGTGCCCACCCCCATCCAACTGGGAAACATCTGGTTTTGAGCTATCAGAGATCATAACTGTGCTAATAAAGAGAAGATTCTGAGAGTGGTGAGAATTATTTAACATTTGTCTTTACGAAGGATTTAAATTGTCTTTTCATAATGATGTTTCAGTTTCAAAAATTTGCAAAAAAAAGAAAGTTCAAATAGATAGGAGGCAAGAAAGTTCAGCACACACAGAGAAGGATATTCTTTGAAGTTCCTCAGCTACCAAGGACAAATTTTGCCATTAAACCATGAGAAAAAAAACCTTTTATAGCTAAAGACTCGAAAGCTTCTAAATGTTGTGAACTGCTGAGGCCACCTCAGAGCAATAGCAAAGATTTTGCATCCTGTAAGTCCAAACTAGGACATAGTGAAATTGATCTCAGGAAGTCTGCAGACTCTTGAAGGTTTCAGAAATCATTTTCCACTAACACTTTACCTGTGGTCTTTATAGACATTTTTTATCCATGCTTCAGCACAGTTGCTCTGTTATGATCCATCTTAGGACTAATATGAACTTATCTTTTGGTGCAAATGTTCTTTATGTAAATTATAGAATGGAGAACAGAGAAGTTTTATATCCTTTTATTGCATAATGCTTCATCATATGGAACAAAGATTTTATATTATGCTTTGGAGATGCTGATATAAGGAAAAGGATAAGAAGGCAAATAAATGCGTCTTTAACACTATGATAATTTACAAAAGGAAAAAGGATATCAATGTTTGTTTCATTGACTTTTGCTAACAAGTTCTTGTGAAATTATTTAAAGTTTTCTGTCAAGCATACTCTCATCCTTTTTTCTCCTATGTTGATACTGCATATTCTGTGCAAGTAATATGTCATTCTTCTGCCATAATCTCTTTAGTGTTTAGAGTTAAAATAATTCTCTAGGTAAAAATTCATTATTTTTATATCATCATTTCAAAATATTCTGTAATTTATCATAATTCCAAATGCTTCTGCAGACATTTTCTGAGCTTTAATCCTTGTTATAGCATAAGACATGGGATATTTGTGGATTAACACAGTATTCATCTGGGATGGCTTGAGTAATATGTTTTCACATGGTTCCACTACTTATTGAACCAGTTGTACCAAAATTAAATTATTTATATATATCTTTATAATTTTTTAAAATTGAATAACTGGATGAAGAGAGGTTACATTTACAAACCTCTTTGAAACGTTTTTGTCTGTTTCAATGGTATTGTCTGGTATGAGTAAAATATGATGTATTTGCAGGTTGCTAAATCCACTCTTACAACACTATTTAAGTAATTATTCACAGTTATTGCTAGTAGTGCTAGTCACTCAGTAGTGTACGTGATTTAAAGAAAAGATATTTGTGGCTGATTTTGAATGTTTGCTGCTAAGACTGAGAGAAGAAATTTTATCATTTTATTGTATGGAGATGATTCACTGGTACACCTGATGTTGGAACTATGAGTCAAGTCATTGCATCTGGCCATGAGATAAAGGAAATAATGGGTATAAATTTTTTGACAAAAATTCATATGTTTCAGTGTAGACACCCAGAGCCTGCTCACATTTCAAAATGTGGAAATCTGGGTGATGCGGGGTGAAACATCCTCTTGGAAAGGGCAACTACTGGTCACAACATGGTCAGAACTTGAAAAGTTAGAATCTAAAATTTAGAATAAAATTTGAATCTGCTTATAAACAAACCCCCTCCCAAAATAAGAAAAAAGCTCTTTATGTTAGAATCTCCAATTCTGAAGCAGGAGAGGTGATCTGAAGTGGAGGACAACCAGAGATTGGAAAAGGGTGTGGAAAGCCAGACAGGAATGCTGAAAATTGAAGAAATGCTATGAGGAAAAAAACCAAAATTACCTTCTTCAGCTTGTTTCTGTTGTTGAATGCATCAATTCTTGGGTTCAACCTCCTCAGCAATGTTCAAACTGCTGATTATGTCTGCAATTTTTTTTCTTTCTCCTTCATCTTTTTTCCGTAATAGCTGGTGCTTTGGAGTCAGTAGCTGATAGGATTTAGCTGCATACTATGCTGAATGTTGCACCACGCTGAAACCACTTTTTTGCTTCTTGTGACATGTAGTCTAGTACTAATGGGCATGTGTTTCAAAATGGAGTGTCTTCCCTAATGAATGGAACTGGCGTTCAGTCAGTCCCAGAGAGTTTGCTACCTAATCCCGACTCAGTAGTGTCTTCTCAGGGTCAACGATGAGATCGAGAGTGGAACTGAGGAAAGGACTCAGTGAGGTCATTTAATACAAAGGAGGATGAAGACAAAAGGGTGACTGAAAATGGTGTCAGATAGGACTGCTATTTTAACAGAAGGGTGTCTTTGGAAGCTACTGTCTGTTATGTTGACACTTAGTACACTGAGAGAAATTAATCTTGATATAGGCCAGTATTTGTGTGGTTTAGGAGAGTCTTCAGAAAGCGACTGAATAAAATATGTAGTACACAGGGAGTGTATAGAGGGTAGCATAGGAGATGCATAGGCAAGAGTCTAAGAAGGACATTAAAGGATGATGATATGGTGTGCTTTATTTTTTGTATTTCTGACCATATGTGTATAATTTCAGAATTAACACATTTACACTGACATTTTTTTTATTATTTCTTCTGAACAACCAGTTACAGTGTCTCTGTTTATTGTTCATACTGTTGTAGATGTATTGTTTGCAAGATGGTTGCTCAAATCCATCACCCTTCTTCCCTTGAAGTATATGTACCAAAAAACCTCTAAAAATCAAGGTTTATTGTACGTATTTGAAGTTTCCACAGGGGGAATTTTCCATCAGACATCTCAAAGAAGTTCTATTTGTTCTGCCTAGTTTAGTCTTTTTTCTACTTTGTGGATAAAATGAAAGATGTTTCTTTTAAAAGCAATTTTCTCAAATCCTCTACAAAAGTCAAAATCAGTCGGTTTAATTATTCCCTTGGCAACTGGCTCCTTAGGCAACACTGCAGCAATTATAAATAATACTAATACATTCCTCTGATGGTTTCTGATAACAAGTCAATTCAGAATTCCTCTTGTCTTTTTATAACATGGGGCACTGGTTTTTGAGAAAGAGGCAGAAATATTTGTATGAATACGTATGAGAGAGAGAGAAGCAGAACAGATCTGCATACTGAGTTACAGTACATAACTGGAAAGAAAGGATCAAGAATTAATTTTAAGAGATTTACTTACAGGGATGTTATGACCATCCTCTCCAAAACAGAATAAAAGCAAGGACCTAAACCTATTTTAAATTGTTTGCTATTCAGTAAACAACCCAGTTGAAAAACTTAACTGATTTACCTTAATATAAAATGGAGGAGTGTCATAATCAAGGTTTGTAAAAGCAACTTAGATACTTCCATTTCTGTGGCAGCCAACTTGGAATATTTCAAAGGCCTTGATAATGAATATTAATGGTCAGTCAGAGATTGCTGGCTGCTGTACCCAAAAATCTGACTGACATGTGATTAACTGCTAATACTTAATAAACAAAAGAAAGAAAGAAAGAAAGAAAAGGGAAAAAAAATAAATAAAAGGAGGAAAAAAAGAGATAAAAGGAGGAGAGAAAAAGGAAAACAAAATAAAAAGATTAAAAAAAGAGGAATAAGAAGGATCCAGATATAGAAAGCTTGAAATTCATATCCTTGAACCTTCAATTGTATCATATTTGCTGTTAAAGAAAGGTGTACATGTACGTAACAGAACTTGTACAGAATATTGTACAAAAGGCCTGATACTATGTAACACCTGTGCATTCAAGAGCTATTATCTGAAGTAGAACTAACCTGCTTTCATTCTTGTAATATAGTTCAGTGTTTTTTTCCCAAATTACAGAAGTTAAAGTACATAGAAATCTCATTTGAAATCATGTTTCAGTAATTACAGCTCTTAGAATAAATATACTTATGTAGAACAAATATAATTTGTACTTCACAAACAGTGCTTCCATTATTAGAGATGGATGTATATTACATACAAAAATGCTGATAATAAAATGTTTGCCAGCATATCTTCCTGAAGCTGTGTATACACAATCATTTTTGTATAGAAATATTGCAGTGTAGATTGGTAGGGACAATTTCCCTCATAAAAATAAATGTGACTTTACTTCATATGATGAAGGTCATATGAAGAGGTTTCATCTCTTTCCTAGAATTTTCATGGACTCAAACATACGACTGAATCTCATATATCAGTAATGGCTGTTCATCTAAATGACCTTCACTGTTGTTTCCTGGCTCAATGTTTTTTTCTCATCTTTAAGCTCAATAAGCAATGATTTTATATGTCTTCTAGTTAATTGCCCGAAGTTATTTAGTACTTTCTAGCCAAGAACCTAACTCTCTGGGATGCAACCAGATAATCATTTCCAATTAATCGTTAATTTATTATTACAATAAAAATTAGCTGTATTGTTCACTTTCTTTTTTAAATTGTTTATTTTGTAATTCTCAGTATCAGGAAGTACCAAACCAGGTACCTGACAGAGACCAAGGAAACTTAAACCAGCATAAGTTAATTTTCATAAAGAACTATTGAATAACACCCCCAAAAGCATATAGGATTGTGTTATCTTGTGCAGGTGACTTAAAAGTGTAACCATTTAGCTGAAACCTGCCTGATGCCCTAGATTTATTTCTGTTAACTTAAAACACAGATAATGTGTTTTAAACACATTCTTAAACATTCCAAACCTCTCTCAAGCAGAAGAGATTAATTAAAAAACAATTCAAAATATCTTGTACTATAATTTTCAGGCATTACAGCATTAATCAGGCATTGGAAAGTAAACATAAAACTTTCATGAAGATAGGAATACCAGACCTCTGTGAAGACAGTATTTTCAGCGCATTGCACATACATGACAAGAAGCAGTCAGGATCTGATAGGTTAAATGAGTAACATGTCACAGCTTTTAGATTCTGTTTCACAGTAGTACTTCTCCCAGTAATACTCCACAACCGCTGGAGATGTTGAAATGCATAGAGTAACATCTCTATATGTCAGTCCACTGTCTCAAACTTTAATCAAAATGATGATTGCCTTCATCTTGAGCACAGATGCAGATGGATAAGTTAAATGTAATTTGCTAAAAATGGCTTAAGTGGGGTTAAAGAATGTTAGAAATGCAAAGCTACTTTTCTTTATGTCAAAGAACAAAACAACGCAAATAAATTATTGTTCAAGCTGAAATGGTATAGGAAAGCTCAAAATCTCTGGTATAAATGAGAACTCTTTTACCAATGATTTTTATAGCATCATATTTGAAAAAGCAAAAGATTTAAAAAACAACAACATTTATTCATCCCTGTTGCTGAACTCTCCTGTTACTGTTGTACGTAGTGAAAATCAATGATGATAGCACTTCTTTCCATGTTTGGATTTCAAGTACTGGACAGGAATATTTATTTATTGAAAACCCATTGTGGTCTTTTCATTGTTGAAGGTGGTGGAGTTGGAAGAGAAGTAATTTTGTTGGTCTTGATGTTAGTGATAGGCACTGCAATTTCCCTGGGGGAATGACTGACTAGGTTCTGTGAAAGGTTTAATGGTTCATTTAGTGCCAGGCAAAGGAAGATTTGAGGCTTTCAAAAGTGTGTGAGATAAGAAACTGAGAAGTAATGTGTTCAGAGCTTTATTTTTTTTTTTTAAGCTGATTTATTACTATGTATTTTTGTAAGTCATTGTTCTCAGGAAACCTTCTCCAACATCTCCATCTTCTCTGTCTCCATAGACAAATGCTAGTTACATATTACAAACAAGAGTACTCACAGGTAGGTCTGCAGAGGCTTTTTCTATAGTACACAACTATGATATGAAGGGCAGGTTTCAGGAAGAATGCCTAAGCAATGAGGAATATGAAAGGTTCAGAGAAGAGATCTATTCCCTAGTTAAAGAAGAAAAAAAGAATATGTGCAGAGGGTTTATGAGCTATAAATTAGGGAATATGGGTCAGTTAAGCTTAGAAAAGTAAACAGTAGCATGGAAAATACAGAGATTCAAGGACCAATGTGCTTCTGCTAAGTATATTGGGAAGCAACATCCATCAAGGTCCATTTCCACATGCCCATGACATCTTGGGGTTACGCGTGTGCGGGAAAGAGACAAAGGAATTACTGAAGAAGCAGAGGGAGACAGAAGCTTGAGATGGAGGCTGCGGTCTGGAGGGATTTTGGTGCTGAGACAAGGAAAACAGATTCTGGTAGTTTGTTACTGTCTGTGCAAAGAATGCGAGAATTTGTACTTTCATATAAATAAATGGAATTACAGAGAAGATAACGGGCTTAATTACCAATTTCTTTCAAACTAAAATAATTCTAATTTATTACATCTAATCAGATTTAAAAAAAAAAAAAAATTCCATGCGACGTTAATTTACATCTAATTTAAGGGGGCAGACACCAGTGTGGAATATCTGTAACCTGGCAATCGCATCATCTACATGAGAAGGCAAATACATATTACACCCATAGCTGATGACGGTAGTTACCTGCTAGGCAGAAGCTGCTGTTTGAGTCCAAATTTTAAAAGTAGAGACTATACATTTGGAAACTATTGTTCTGCCACTATTAGTTCGCAGTATTACTGTACATAGACATAGCTAATATGGGCAGAACTAAATTTCTCATGAATATAATTGTGTCTGAACAGTGTATGAAAAATTCCTCACATACCTTTAGTTAGGATTCCTTTATTCAAAGGGATGCATATGCTTCTGACACAGAAGATGGGTAGAACCTGCTGAACATTCCCAGATATGCATCATGTTTTGTCTTGTAAGACACATGATTAAAGTAGTTATAAAGTCTTACTTGTACATAATAGCCCATGCATAAAGGTTACTAACAAGAGCTGTGGTGTGTCAGTAAACACCTGGATTAAATTTGACTGCTTTGGTGGTGCTAAGCCTGTACCAGTGCTCTCAATAGTAGATGCTGAGCACACTGGAGCACCTTTACAAACTTCATCATGCTGTCAGCCCCAGAAGGCATGTCCTTAAAATTTCTGTAGCAAAAACGTTTCTCAGTTTGGCTTTGTGTTGGTTATGTTTTTCTTTTTCAAAGTGTTTCACCATGATTAGTACATTTGAATGCCACTGTTTTCAAGACAACTCCCTGATTGAATTGGGGACCATGTTAGTTCTCCCCATGACCCGTCAGAGATAAAGAATTTGTTTACTGTAAATTGCTCACCACTCACTCCTATGCACCATCTGCCACGCTTACCCACAAAGAGCTGCATTTCTAATAATAGCTCTTTTAACTTAAGAAAAATAGTACAAGATATTTCATGTACATGCATGGGATATAACTGCAATTTTAATCTTCCTGGTTATTTTACCCTTACATATTAAGCTTTAGTGTCAATGAATAAATTTATTTTAGATTTCAAACTTTGTGTAACAGTCAAAGTTTTGCATCATCAAAAAAATTAGTGAGGAGGGTACTAATCTGCCTTGGCTGAACCTAACTGTAAGTTTAGACTTCGTTAGCAAATTAGTGCCTTTTAACCAGTAATAGCCTTTTCTCATCCTGTATCTGTGAGGTCCTATTTTAGGAACAGGAAAATAAGATACAGAGAGGCAAGCACTAGATATAACAGTGCAAATGAATGCCTATCACTTGGGTGCATAATGGGTGGGTAGCTGGCCCTCCTCATGTTCTTAAAAAAACCCCAACAAATAGAATCCCCCTCCCAAAGCCTGAACAGGCTTGCCTCTTTATTTAAAATCTATCTGAAAGAGGAACTGCTGTTCTCAGCTTCTTATAGTCAAATTCAGGCAAATCTTTTTTGCCTGATACCATGATCATTAGTGACAGTGAAAACCAGAAATAACGTGGTTTGGTTCTGCCACTGGTGATGACAACCTCTGGCTTTACATCTGGCAGCCCCTCACTTTGAAGGTTTGGGATTTTCTATGTCACTTTTGCCAGAAGTACCAGAGTTTAGAACACACTTGTTAGACCTGAAGTGGGACATTGAGGTTCAAATTCCTTACTGACTCACCAGCATCATATCTCCAGCTTTCAAGGGAGTCTTAGTAACTATTAAGCCAAGCCAATTGTGGACACTTTCTACTCCTTTTGCACTTGGGGCACTGCAGCAAAATATGTAAGGCAAGAATGGCTGGTGAAAAGTAACATGGGAAGACAACAGATGTTACACCAAATGTTTAAGATACTACCCTCAATGGATGGGGTCATTGCAACTGGAGACTCTTTTGTGTGTTTCGCAATGTATAACTAGCCTTTAATAAAAGGAAGCATTCCTCTCAGCTGACTCCAAATTCCTTCTCAGGTGGCTTCAAACACCCCATCTGTATGACACACTGCAAGTTTGCAGGTTTCAGACTTATCCCCACTGCCTCCAACACCAGGCAGACTTAGTTGTGAAGCAAAAATTATTTTCGTAGGTCTATAGTTCTAAGTTTGGAAATTATACTTTTGGAAAGAGAAGGTTACAAAGAAGCAAACCAAAAACACAATTCCAGCTGTCCAATTGCTTAACTTCTCATGAAAGTCCCCAAGGCTTGTCGCCCTGTCCGCTTTCCCTGCTTCCTACCAGCCTGGATTCCTGTTTCTTGTCCAAACAAATGGGCAACATTGATGAATTACATTTCACATCTACACTGTCTTTTCCAGACATGAATGTGCTTGGTGGCTCAGTCTTGGAGTTGTATCAACTGGGTATTTATAGGTGACTTCCCAGGTCTGTCATGCAGCTAATCAGACAGGCAGCCAACTGTTTCTCCCACAGTTTGGATTTTCGATGTTTTTGTAGGGTTACTTGCACCCTCATTTTAAATGTGGTATAGAAGATCAGCTATAAATAAGTTTTGTGACCATTTTGATTCATTTTTTTAATAACTTCCTATAGAAATTGCATGTGATTCTTCATTAATACAGATGGAAACTTTAGCAACAAACTGTTCTTTCAGGGCAACACAACATGAGCTTATTCCTTTGGTGTTTCTGGTGTCCAATATAATAGTACCCCTTTCTTTTCATTTTCTGTTATAAGAAACCAAGGTTTTCAGTTGCATTTAGGTGAGCTTGTCCATGTTTCTAGTTGCTTTGGCTTCTTCTGTAGTTCTTTGTACAATGCAGTGTGCATCCCTCCATGCAGTGCCCTAGAACAGGGCTCCTGTATTTAGAAAAATAAATGTCATATAGCTCTTCAGCACAGCTTTGAATATTACAAATGCTAGATGAATATTTATTCTTTTTTTTAAAAAAACAAACTTGCTCATCAAGTACCTGACTATGAATTTGGGTCTAATTCAAGTATAGTTTTGTCTGGATGTTGAATGAGGTTTACAATTTGATTTTTATCATTTAAATGTTTAATTTTATTAAACATATAATTAAAATGTTTAAATTTAAATTTGCTTAAAAATCTTCAACTCTAAATATTTAGTTTATGCATCAATTTAAAAGGTTAAGAATGTTTTGTTGTATGAAATATATATATAAACATTTAAGTGTATACAAGAGAAATATATTACAGTATAAACATGCATTATATATCTACATTTTTAATATGAATATATATGTGTATATATGTATATATGCCCCCTCTCCTTCCAACTTTGATTGTACCATCTGGATTGCTTTTTACCTTCTTCCTGCCACCTCACAGTATATTTAGTAGATATATACTGTGCTGACAATATACAGTGGTGTTTTCTCATTAAAATATCTGGGAGATCACTGCTATTCCATTGCTTCCACTTTAGCAACAACTTTAAAATCAGTTGTGTATAGACATCACTGTTGTGATTGCAGCAGAATGTTCTGATTTGCTTATCTTCAAAACGGTTCTTGTAAATTAAGAAGTATTCCATTAAAATATTTTCAGTGATCAAATATAAAAATTAAAACAAATAACTTTAAAATATGTGGGAATAGGGAGAAATATTAACTATTTTTCTTTATTTTACCGGGTTCACAAAGGGAAAAGTATTTTTTCTCTGAAAGAAATTATAGTATACAAATGTTTCCAAAGGAAGGCTGATTTTTATTATGCTCTTCACTTGATTTATTATTCACAAAGAACCTTTGAACAGAAACTGGCTGGTGTGTGAGCCAAAATACTGACTTTAAAGAGGTCCTTTGGCTGTAATTCTTACTGCCCTGTGAAAATCAGCAGGGAATATTGCAAGCATGTTAAACTTTGTGTTTGAAAGTTAAATCTGTTAAAAGTATACTTACCAAAACATATATTGTAAAATAAAATGAAGCATTTCTTTGATATTTTATGTTCTTTTTCTTCTCAGTTATAAAAAAATGCATGCTACTCATTCTGTCCTACATTTTCAGTTTGCATATCTTACTAATTTCATTTTTATTTTGGAAAAAAAGAGTAAGAAAAATATTAGGTCCAATCTAATTTCATTTTAATTTGGCTCAATATAATGATTGCCAAAGAATGGTAATTAGACTTGTTAAAAAAGAATGCAACACGAAGAGGGGAAAATGGCATTATGAAAAAAATCTCTGAGACAGTAGGAAAGCTGTAGGCTTTTCTTAGACCTTATGGACAATCTTCTGTCTCCCAAGGCAAGACATTTAGTCTTTGTTAGCTCAGTCTTCCAACCCTTAAGTAAAGATAATATGCTGCTGTATTTGGGGGACTGTGAAATAAGTGCCTACAAACTCTTGGAGCATGTTGTAATTGAACAATGTTCTCTTTTGCTGTTGATAGATGATAATCATATCATCTGAGAGAGACTGATGGCCTATGTACTAAGTTTTCAACTGTATTATTTATAAGAATTGTTTTTACAATGTGCTTATAAAAAATGAAATTCTGATATCCAGACTTATTTCAAGATTGCAGAAACCACTCTTACTCTAGATAAAAGCTTTTTTTAACCCCCTGAACTCATTAACCAACTAGTGAAAAGAAGGCAAAGGGGTTTGCTTCTTCTGAGCCTCTGTGCTGTTCCTCTCAAAAACTCAGTCCTTCACCATTTTGGCACCTCCGGAGAATACAAACTGTACCAGTAGTTCCCAAATCAGCATCAGGGAGGTGCATGACTCAAGGTTTAGGCAGGAATGCAGGCTTTTATAGTCAAGCTTTGCTTCAAACCAGTCCTTATAGGAATTGAGAGTTGTCTTCCTCATTATGCTTCTTTCTATACCTGCTTCTCCCAGCAGGAGGTTTTAAATTGCCAGCGTTAAGCAATTTAATAATTACTTTTGGAAAGTGAAAGTGCACATGGTTAGGCAATTTCATGTTCATTTTGAAAATATGTTTTTCTTCTTGTTTCAGAAAAAGAGGTGGAAATTATGCTTGTTTGTAGCTGAAATTAGTTTGTGTAAGTGGTTAGGTATTTGATTGTTTGAGCATCTGTCTTTAAAAGCTGAGAGTTTTGTTGCCTTAAGCAGAAATCAGTGAGGTGAGAGAAGATAGTGGGAAAGAGACAGAAATTGCTCTCAGGCTACTTGCCACACTAACAAGAAGTCTAGTTGCAGAGGGCAGGAGCTGTTGGACTCACATGGTGGATGTAATGGGAAAATCAGAGATCCACTTTAAAAATGCATATTTTTGCAAGTAGAAATAATCCCAGCTGCAAGTCATTTGGTGTGAAATTCTTTTCCTTTCCTTAGATATAACTCCATGATGGCAAAGAAAATCCCTGATAAAGGAAACTAGTTGGAACTTCAGTGAGAGTCCTGTGTTTCCCTGCCTTGCAGTAGTCCCCCTTATGCCTTGCAGTAGCCCTCTGCCCCCAGGATCCTAACATGATTGCAAGATTGAACAAACGTTATCAAAATTTGACCAGCAGAGCAAAAAAAGTGATTTCCTGCTATTTTAAAATATTTTAATATCAGTCTCTTCATATTTTTCTTTTTAGGGAACACTGTGATTTTTGTGCTATATCATCCCTTCCAATTCTTCCAGTGCAGGTCACACATCTTTTCTTGTTCTCATGTCCCACACCTGAAAAACTAAATAGGACAGGGAAACTGAGAAAAGCAGTTAGACAGCCTCTCCTAAACCAAGATCAGAGCTCTGTTGCTAATCCGGTTTCTGACAGTTACCCTTGTTTGCCCTTGGCTAGTATTAGAGGTTAGATATATAGATGAGGAACGTGGCAAGGGAGGTAAGGAGACATGTAAACTTGTAGCATATTAGGCCAAATGGGAGAATACTTTGCTTGGTCAAAGGAATGAAGTAAGAACTTAGCATATTGCTGTTGCTATTCCTCGTAAAGAAGAAAAACAAAAGTTAAAGTAGATGATGGCCATAAGATCATGAACATCCTTGGGGCAGGTGGGAGTGAGAATGGATCCCAAAGGAACAGTTGGCCTCTTACAGGACTATTACATTTTTCAGTAGGAAAAGGCAAGTTAAAAGTTTGTTGTACAGCTATTCAGATTTTTCTTTCAGAAGTGAAGGACAACACCCCCATGACTGAAAGGATACACCGTCTGTCAGCCCAGCATCTGCCTTCTGGCAGAATCCCCAGGACCTTAACCTTCAGAAGCCAAAATATCTGAGAGAGAACATTCTCCACTTAGTAAGAGAGCAAGCATATTTGAATGGCAACTGAAGTTTCCTTTTACAGTTCATATAACATAACTATGCTGTACCAAGGCAAAGGACAGAGTTTCTCAAATTAAAGCGAATTATGCATGAACAGTAAGTAAAATATGCCATGTCATTTCTGTCCAAACCTGGGAATGTACCATGTTTTGTTACAAAATGTGACACATTTCTTTCATCTCCTCTGTAAAAATGGCTAAAATGTGGAAAATATAGAAGCAGGAAAATTAGTGTCCTCAAATCCTTACCTTTCAAAAGTTCCACAGAAAAAATGGCTCAGCTGAGACCCACTTGGAAAAAGTTTGATGCAGTATCTCTGTGTTATATAAAGTAGTGATATTTTTATTATTTGCAAAGCTATTATTTGAATCTCATGGTAAGTTGAAACTAATAAAATGCAATATGCAGCCATGAAAACTTTCTGTTTATGAATGTATGGTCCTATTTGTGGATGGTCCAGGGGATAATTGATTCTGGTGCTTATTTTTTTCCCCATGTAGTATCACAATAATATTTTATTTACATACAGTATGATAATAATCTGTGAGTAGTGGAGAATTTTTTTAAAGAAAAAACAAACTTGATCACAGTTACGGTTAAATTGTGGCTACTAATTACGGCTATTAGCCTATTATGTGTCATAAAGGAAGGAAAAAGTTATTAACCAGGAAGTTATGTGTTAAACAGAAACAAACTGTTTTACTGTCCCGGGAAGCAGATTGGAATTGATTGGAAAATAGATAGTAGGCAGGTGTGAAGTGTATCATTACCTAAAATGCAATTTCATAAGTGTCAAACACACACAACTATCCTGCAATACTCTGGCTAGCTCATAGATTGTCCTGAAATTAGTGTCTACCTACCAACTCAATATATCTTCCCAGTTTCAAAGTTCTCTTGTACTCATGTCTTTTGCAAATGCTTGCAGCCTGTAACAAATAATAGTGTAGTGAAATAAACTACTAATGACTACAAAACCATGATAGCCCATAATATAAAGTTCCTTAGAATTTGTAGTGGAGATCTTTTCTTTCAGTAAAAAGGATTATGAAGAGCAGAGTCCCTCACAAACCATAAAATCTCTAAGAACAGTAGATTACATTTGCAGATAAATCATTCTAGCACAATTCTAACACAAAGGGACATCTAAAGGATGCTGATAAAACACGGAACTTCCTTATCAGATATTTAGAAAACTACATTTATAGAGAGTAATTGAAGAGAAAAAAAAAAAATCCCTGGGACCTTATTGTTTTGCACATGAAAAACACCTGAATTTTGCATCTTAAAACTGATTTAAGGAATGGGGAGAGGGATTACACGAATCATTACTATATCCTTATCATTGTTGTTTTAAATATCCTGCAATTATTAGGAAAAAAAATAATATCAATTTCTAACTGAATTGTATACAAAGGCTCCACTGGTAAATGGTTTTTTTCTACTGCTTATCTTTTGTAGACTCACGTGGTCTAATCACTCCCAGAGCTAAGGACTAACATTAATCCTCCAGATTATGTTAATGATCCTGGACTGATGCTGTTTGGGCATTTAAGGGAGTCTTGAGTCCAAAATGTTTAGCGCATAGCAAGAAAACAATACCATACATAAGGGTATCTATCCATTTATAAGGCTGCTCTGGCACAGTTAAAGGCCATCTTTAGACTGGAAGATGCAAATTGCAGTTGTTTGCATGATTGGTTTCTTTAAAAAGATTATATGCGACAGACTTTCTGCTGGAGTATCAATCTTGCCACAAATTCCTTTGATGGGGTTGGCTCTGAGGCTCTGAGACTTAGCCTCAGAAAGACAAAAAGCTAGTCAAACAGCTAGAGCTGTCCATATGGCTTCTTCTTTATTGATGACCCACCTCTTGTAGCACAATTCCTCTGCTGCTTTTGGAAAAAAAAATCAGAAATCCTTGTTTTGGTTCCTGTATGATTCTCCCTCAATAGTTCTTTTCATTATTCTGGAAATTAATATCAAAGAGAGAATCTGAAAGACATACATAACAGAAGGTTTGTCTCCACAGATGCAGGGGCAGGAGGGAGAGGAGTACAAGCATCATGCCCAAATAATGATAAATACAGTGATTTCCAAATGCACTGAAGTGAAGGAAGATCCTGTGTGTTATCTGCAGCTGTTTTACAACTGATTTGATGTTAATTGACATCCATGATAGCTAACTCTTTTCTAAATCACTTTCAAAATGGAACAAATCTCCTAGTTCACCAAGCACTGCTAATATTTTAATATTTGCCTGATGGTTGTTCTGTTCTTTCGGCCTCCCAGCATCTTTCTAAATCTCTGTTGAATGGGGCCTGTCTTCCATAGAATATAATAGTGGTGAAAACCAGAGTTCAGCACAGCAGTTCATTAGCAAGAAATGCTAATGGGAGCAGTCAGACATTTTGGCTGCTTCAGTACAAATCGAAAGAATTTCAGCCTAATGCTCACTATGGCCCCTTCAACAGGATCAGGCAAAGTGTATGTTAGACACAAATTTCTCCACTCAGTGAGGGGGATTTAATCAGACTTTTTAACCTAAAGAAAGAGAGATGTCCTCCAAAACACACGGATTTTTTTCTTAATGCTATTGCAAGTAGTAGGGAGGGGATTTTTTTTTTTTTTTTTGCATTAACAGGGACAATTCTGTTTCCTCTTTTTCCAGAGTGACTCAGCTGAACTCCTACAGTTCTGCTTTGGCATTGGAGAGGTTATGACTGTTTCTGTACAGATTAGCAACGTTCTCACCTGAATTACAGGATTTATGGAAGTCTGGAAAGCATGCAGCCAAAGGCATCTATAAAACTGTTTTAGGGTTTTTTTCTGTAATTTTCAGAAAAAAATTCTGATGTCCTTTAGGAATACAAGCCTATAGAAATACTCAAGTTTTTGTGTGCTACTAATGTAAAACTCGTATCATAGTAAAATGGCAAAACCATCTTTCTGTATGAAGTGAAGATAAAAAAAATGTTTTTCCTACTCATGCTTAGTTTTTCCGGTGCTCTTGAAATAATTACCGAATTATTCCACCTAAAAATATTTTCACATATTCGTATGCCTAAACACGGATTTAAGTGTTTCATAATATATCTGTGATCCATTAATAAAAATATATCCCTTTCCTACATGTGAATGTGTCCTTAAGAAGCTGCACGGTGAAATATATTTCATATTTTTTAATATATCCTGTCTTAATAGTTATCATGTGCTTCATGTGACCACCTTCTACTTTGTCAGCTTGGAGCGAGATAGCAGTCCCCCCGACCTTCAGGAACTGCCGTTGTACCAACCACCTGGGCGTATTTGCATTCTTTACCTTTTTGCAGTGGAATAATAATAATGGAAGAGGGAAAAGAATGCAAAAGAGCAGGTTCATGTAATTTCTTTCTCAAAGTCAAGTATATACTGCTCTCTTGTGGAACTTGTACGGCAGTTACCAGCACTGGATAAAGGTGTCCTTGCCTTTCTGACTCTTTTATTTTGTTCTACTGAATATTACTAAGGGAAATTTAGTGCATATGATGTGGCAGTTTTTTCGAATTCTGCTATATAAATGCCAATCTTTCCTCTTAATTTACTTTATTGGTTTTTTTCTTTGATGGTCAGCATCCATTGTTGACATAGCCGTGTGTGCTGCTTTTGAAATTAGGATTTGTGATATTTTGCAAAAAACCCATGCATTTATAAGTACTGGAAGATTGTCTTCTCTTCTCTTTAGGTGACACTGAAATACATCTGTTGTTTACTCTGGTACACTTTTAATTAGCCTCAGTAAGAAGATAAGTGGTTTAAAAAAAGGAATGAAACCTGGGTATTTGTCTGCATGATGTTTGTGTATAGGGGTGTGTTGTCCAAATTATGGACTCTAAAATATTTTCTCGTGTATTATGAAACTGAGTGCAGAGTGAAATTTTTAGAATAATGTTGCAAAATATATCACTGTCCAGTCAAAGAACAGAGGTAGTCCAGCCACTGAGCACCTGGGAGGAAAAGAACTCCAGAAGCAGTCAAACTTCGGATGCCTGGTTTCCTGAGGATGTCTTCTGGGTGAGATTCTCCACTTTCCTAAAAATATGTGTGTGTGAGTTTACGTGGCAGTTGCTCTGTCATTAGGAGCACTGCTCTCTCTACCTTGCCATTCATTTTCATTACAAGACAGAAGTATTTGAGGCTGTTGTCTTTAGGTCAGATGTGGTCAAAAATGTTATTTATGATTGAAGGATAGAGAGGCAGAGCAATTTTATTACCTTATTTACCTGGAAAACATAAGTCAGCTCTATTTGTGCCTGAACATGCGCTACATCTTACATATTTTACAGCGTATTTTATCCAGCAGGATCCTAAAGAAATATACAGTCTAAAGACTAAACTTCCCCCTTCTGGCTCAGCCTGAGAACTTCAACTGCAAACTTGATCTGTTTCTGGAAAGGCTACTTGAGTTCATTCATATAACACATACACAGCAAAATGCTCGACTGGATAGAAACACTTCATTCCCCTGATATAAATTCTTGCTGCCACCTCAGCTGAGAAAACAATTCTCCTTAGGGCGAGTACTTATTCCTGTGAGCACCAAGGATTTTGAGGATAAGTTATGTAAGAGTACCACCATTATTAAAACCACACAACCAATTTCAAGAAGGCTGAGTTTACTCTTGCCAAGTAAGCCCTGTTCAGTAAGGTGGGGTAGGAATTAGACTTTTGGTCCACTCTAACCCTTGGAGGAGTGCAGCCTATTTTCAAAGGGGAGTAAGTAAGGTCCTAGAAGTATCTTTAGTGCAAAACATGCTTCCATGAGGAATTATTGCACTGGCTAATGTGCTATAAATACAGCCCCTAGCTCCTTGCATACCAGCTTCTCTGTATAGCCAAGCCTTGTATTCTCTTGCTTGCAGACAAGATATTCTCTGGTGAAAAGAGGGAGTCTAAAGAATCAAGTCATAATCAGCGTGCTTTTGTGAGTCCTGTGAAATACAGTGAGAGTTACAAAGGAAAAGCAAGTAGACTTGAGTGTACAATATTTCAGGAGAGATTGGGAGAGGGCGTTTTTACGATATTCTATTATGTCTCCTCTTTAGAGAGAGGCTAAGCCAGTGACAAAGGAATAGTTTTCCAAAGTGCTATTTGTTCACAGGATGGATAGGAGCTGACAAGCTGACCATCAGAACGGCTTCTTTGTCCTTGGAGCTCCAGGTGGTTTAACAGTGTAGAGAAGTTATGTGTTTTTACCAAAATGACTGTTCATTCGTTTTTAGATGTCTTTTCAGCCCTTTCCAGCGTATTTTCAAGGGCTTTTAAAGGAAAAAAAACAGAGCAGTGTATAAGGGGAGGAGGGTGGGGAGGCGAGGGTAAGGTAAGACTGGGTGTATGTGTGACGTGGAGAGGGTCACTCTTGCCTTATGTAGAAATACATTCATCCAGAGAAGGCTCAGAGGTAGAAGTAATCCACATTCATGCTACATAAATAAGAATAATGGCAGAAGCACATGTATAATCAGCTTTTCTAGCAGCAAGATTATCATGGCTATATTGCATCCTATGCATTTTCTGAAAGCATATTTAAAGATGTAAACAGCAGTATTGAAATCATGCTAGAAACCTTACAATATTTTTTTTAATATAGCATTTTACTATTTATTGGTTTTTAATAAAATATTTGAAAGGTCTGCCCTTTATATCAAGTAAAGATAATATGATAATTACCTAATGTGGACAGCAAATAGCATTGCTGGCATTCATGATTATAATCTGATTTAGTCCATGTAGAATAGAATAGAATAGAGTAGAATAGAATAGAATAGAATAGAATAGAATAGAATAGAATAGAATAGAATAGAATAGAATAGAATAGAATAGAATAGAATAGAATAGAATAGAATAGATTTATTGCCATTAAAGAAAAAGGAGTTATTCTTGCTTACTAATTTTGGTTCTGATTCTGAGCAGTTTGTAGAGGTATAAATTCAGGGCTGAGCAGAGGGTAATAATGACCTTCTTCAAACTGTTACTAATGCAGCTCTGTGTGCAGCTGCCTCCATCATGACCAGGGTCTGCAGCCGAGTCACAGTCAGCGTGTTGTCCACCAGGACCCACCCTCAGGCCTGCGAGCTATCTCAGCACCACTGTAATCTCTCTACAATGTTTGTAAGGATATATTTCTTTTTGTATCTTTTCATAATTATCATTAAATTCTTTACATCTTTTGAAATAATTAAGCAAAGTATATCACTGGTTTAGCAAGTGGTGACACTTAATTTTGCCCAGAAGGGGATAGGAATAGGGATAAGCAACTGCATATATTCTCTATTGCCTACTTGGGGGTGGAAAAAATGCTGACTTCCATATACAGTAGTTACACTGTTATCTTTTCAGGCAAGAAATAGGAAAGAGAATTGGTTTATATTGCATCAACTGGGCTAGAGACCTCTAATCCATTAGATTATCCATAGAACTATGTTGACTTGGCTGAGGTTTGGGGACTGTTGGGATAAACTGGAGAATGACATTGGCCACCCTAAATTTCCAATAAAACTACATTGGCAGTTTATCCAAAGAGGGAAAAGTATCCACATGCAGGGCATAATCGTGTGATTATATTTTATTTGTATCATTACTAGAAGCCAAAAGATGGCTGTGAAATTTGATGGAAACTAAGGCCCTCGTTTTGAAAGATTTCACTGTTACATGTATAGCGAACTCTTGTGCTCGAGCTGCTTTCCTGCAGTTTGTCCTCTTTGCTGAGCTTCTGCACAGAATAAGAGTGGTAAAATCTATCTGCAGATTTTAGTTTCTCCAAGAATGCTGTTCCCCTAATAAGACTGGTCTTTTTAACCAAGATTTACTTGCACCTTTACAAGTCAGTTTTTCCAAAATATTTAGTAAACTTATTAAACTTCTGGTCCTTATTTCTTTCTTCCATTTATTTACAGAAACTGTTCATTAGTGCATATGACTGTATCTGCTCTTCAGCAGTAGCATGAACTGTGCTGTGTTTTGTATCATGTCTTCAGAAAATTGCATTGTATTTGTCGTAGTTTGAGCTCAGAGGGCAACTGAGCACCACACAGCCACTCACCTCTCCCTTCCCCCTCAGCGCTGGGAAGGGGAAAATAAGCAAAAGCGATGCTCACTTCTGTCCTTCCCCCCCAGCGCTGAAAAGGAGGTAAGCAAAGGGCTTAGAACACTGAGATAAGGACAAGGAGGGATGATGTCATCCTTTTTAAGGCACAGGCAAAAACCAGACTTGTTAGGGAAAGAAAAAAAGAACATAAATTTAAGACAGACACTAACAACAAGAACACTCAACAGACAGAGTAGGACCATGAGAAGAATTACCACAGCTTGAAAACACCTTTCCCCACCCCTCCCTTCTTCCCAGGCTCAGCTTTGCTCTCGGTATCTCTGCCTTCTCCCCTCCAGTAGCAGAGGGGGCAGGGAATGTGGGGTGCAGTCAGTACTGCCACTTCTTCCCCCTCAGGGAGGGGGAACTTCTGTCATTCTTCCCCTGTTCCAGCGCAGTCCCCCTCTCACAGGAGACAGTCCTCCACAAACCAACTCTGACATGAGTCACTCCCATGGGCATGTGGGTCACCCCTGCGTGTTGCAGTCCTCCTGGTGCCAAACTACAACAGTGACGGCTTCTTCCCGTGGGGTCCCAGCCTTCTTTGGCACAGTCACCTGGCACAGTGTGGTGTCCCCTTCAGGCCACAAATCAGTATCTGCTCCACTGTAGACCCCCATGGGTGGCAGGGGGGCAGCCCTGCCATCTCATCACAGGGTACAGGGGAGTTTCTGCTCTGGCACACCTCCTGCCCTTCTCCTCCTTCCTTCCACTGACCTCGGTGTTCACACAGATGTTCTCCTCGCAACTCCCACTACTCCTCCCAGGTTCCCTTTCTTAAATACGTTATCGCAGAGGTGCAGCCAATCGGCCTGGCCTTGGTGCAAAGGCAGATCTGACTGGGGCCGGTGAAACTTCGAGAAGCTTCTCACAGGGGGCCACTGCTGTAGCCCCCTCCCCGCTACCAAAAGCCCCCACCGCTCACTCAAACCAGGACAGTGTTTTTTCCTTCTATTTTATGACTTCACTTCCATCTTTTTTCTAAAGCTTAGTCATAGTACCGAAGTCTTTCCTCAGACTTATTGTGTTTTTTACTAGATTTTTACCACGTGTGCTAATCTGATTTCAGAAGGGAGAGCTGTATACTGCTGATTTACATGTCAATGTTTCTAGGGGTGCTGAATCAGCAAAAAGGAGCACAAAGGGCAGGGGCAGTGGCAACCGTGGTAGCTAAAGCCAGAGAAAACATTGGCAGAGCAGGGCTTTGCCAGATGTACCGCAGTGGATAGTGCAATGCTGTATTCAAAGACATGGAATTAAGAGCAGGAATAGAAAAAGGAAATGTTGATCTCTGCTGAGACCTGCCTGGTGCAGTAATCTGTGTCTGAACCTCCACATTGCTTTGATTTTATTTCTGCATCTGCTACAAAGACAACACCTTGGGACACTTTACAGGATATGGATCTCCAGAGTGGAACCGCATCTGCCTGGGCGGCGAAAACGTTGAGTAGCTGGGTTCGGTTTTATGCGGTGGAATCGAATGAACAGAAAACACCGGTTTTAACCTCAGCTGGTAGGAAAGCAGTTGAGCCATTTGGCGGCAGTGCCACCTCGTGGAAGCGGGGCGGCCGAGCCGCCCCCCGGCCCCACCGACCCCCGCCCCGTCCCCCGGGGTCCCGCCGAACCCCTTCCCCATCCCCGGGGTCCCGCCGAACCCCCTCCCCATCCCCGGGGTCCCTCCGGGCACGGCCGGCGCCGGTGCGGTCCCCGTGGAACTGCCCGTGCCCGGTTTAGGGGCAGCGGGTGCCAACGCTGTCGCTGGTTCTCTGTGAGATACTGATACATTGGACAAAAAACAGACAATATTTTAAAATTTACAGATTTGCTTAATGTTACATTCTGTTTGATTTTGCAAAAGATAGCTCTCATGAAGGGTGCTTGCTGATACCTTGTTACGTTTCTCCTCCCTCCTTGCCTCCCCAATGACTTTTTTCTTTTTTCCCCTCTGCATCTTGCCTTCCATAGTTAACAATGTCATCTTACCATAAGATTGTCATCTTTCCATAACAGAGAGCATTTCTGAATCAGTAGGGGTATAGCTCCCTGGTGAGCTAGGCAAAGGCACTGTCCCATTGTTGCCAGACCTCCAGCTTGCCATGTATGCTAAAGCACAGGGTTGTAAAAACTCAGGTGTTGTGGTTAGGAGGGGAGGACAGGTCAGACTGGAGCAATCCTTTGCCAGAAAAATAATTAAAATATCATTTTATCTCATCTAAAATATTCATCACCCAGACCTGGTGATGGATACAGTGATAGAATGTTTCAGATGTAGCCAAAGTCTTTTCATAATGGAAGACTCAATATTTTTCAGGTAATGAGGCCCTCTGATAACCAAATGTGAAATATTTGTATTACGCTTCAGTTTATTTCCATTCTCATTTTCCACTTTTTTCCCTTCTCAAAGCACATAAGCTCACTGACTAGAGTCTTATGAGCTTTGTCTCTTCATTTTATTACCTACTGCCAAATACACTTCTCTTATTTAAGCCCAGCGCACATTTCAGCATCAGCACTGCTAGGCATAACCAGCTTGGCAAAGTTTATTTTAGCAAGCTATTTACTGTAATTTCTGATGGAGATTGGAGACACTTTGGTTGATTGACAGCTGATTTGCAGTCAATCAAAAGTAGACACATAATTTAATTCCAGTGTCGTCTCCAGAGAAATCCTTTGAAAGCACTATTATAAAGTGGGAATAGCATGGACAACAAAAAGAAAGAGAGAACAGACGCCTCACTTGTGTAGTTTCCATCCAAATGTGTGCCTTGCTCATTATTCATGTGTTCAGTACAGGAGCTCTCATATCCATCTGTTATTGAGGAAGGAACTGGAAATAGCCATTGTGTTGTTGTAGGAACACTGACATGAAGAAAGAGTAACAAAAAACTCTGGTAATAGTGTTAATAATTGTAGATTCCATATGTAAAAAATAGGGCAGCACTTAGTTTTCTAAAAAAGTAATTACCTTGTATGTGTTTCTCTGTTGCAGACGCACCATTAACTTTCCTAGGTCTAACTTCTGGTAAAAGGCAGGTTTAACCTGCCTAGATGCGTGAGAAAATTCATCCTCCCAGGACAGGACAGTGACCACCTCACATCTCACTGCTCGTTCCAAGGGAGGTCACTCCTCATTCTTCACTTTAACATGGTACAGTGAGGCTTTTGGATGTGTCCAGCTTAGTTGTCGTGGGTTTTCACTCTGTGTTGTACTGTGCTTAACATCGATAGTAAAAGAGATGTTACTTTGCTTGGCAGTGATTTCATTTTCATTTCTGAGAGAGATATTATTTGGTTTGTAAGATAAGAGACAGCTGACTATCAACACAGGCAGAGCTCTTCACTGATAATGCCAAGCTTAAAAATGAATAATGACCTTTCTGCCACTTCAGCAAATGACTAGCTGTTTGTCCAGAAGGTGTAGCTACTTTTGCAGGCCCCCCAAAAATGCAAGGCAGAACACTGGACACCTGACTACCTACTGGGGACTCCTAGGTATTGTATGCCCTCTCTTATTATGCAAGAGAGAAAATGTGTCTGTTACTGTTAGGTCTTCAAAGGGGAAGCAAATGTATTTGAAACTGTATTGTCATCCACATATCCAAGTTCAGGCCTTACATAATCAAAAACTGTCTAATGTTTTGGGCTTAGGCATATGTCTTGGCTCACTGGTACTGTGCTTAGCTAGCTGGTACCCTGCTTGCATTTATAATTTATTAATGGTATTATTAATATAGCTTCTAGAGCTAGTCCCCTAGCAATGGATATTGGGCATACACAGGCTAAAACTAGCTTATATATGTAGAAAGATTTCTGATAAAACACTTTGTTCTTTCCCCCTGGTCTTGTACCAAGACATTATAACATGCTAGTAGTTCAAGTGTCTTAAGACATAAGTATATACAAGCAGATCAGTTTTAAACTATGAGTTTTTCAGGAGTCTAAAGTTCATAACAATTAGCACTGGGAAAATTCTGTAAAGATTTTCACCATTCATATTTTGATGTGCAAAGACTAATGCTTATACTAAAAGCTCTGCTAGAGATTCATTGCTTTCATTTGCACCTCTACTTGATTAATCTTTTTTCTTGGCCCATCACTTTTTTTTCAGCAGTTATGGTTCTTTGCTCTTAATCTAACACCTTTGATGTCCCACTTTGATTCAAAGAAATGAAAGTTGGATGGTAATGTTTGAAAAGGTGCTATTCCTGTTAAATGATGAAGTCATTTTGGTTCAGTTTGTTCAGATAGGTCTCCTTTTGGCTAATTGGTCTGATGACATATAAAAGTGTCTAGAAGACATCACACAAGTGACAGAAAAAACATTCCCCCAATTTGTTTTAGCATTCTGGTAAACTTTTCTGAAGTTTCTCCTTTCTTCTTTTTAGAGCTGTAAACATCAGAAGGGGGCTTTATTAAATTGCTTTTACCTCAGACTACAGGGGGCTTTAATGGAAAAGGGAATAATGTTTGAAACTGTTGAGTCTTTGTTCTTTTTCTAAGGCAAGCACATTGAGAGTCCACACAGTGGGATCTTAATAACTGGGCTTATTACCTTCACAGCAGTAAAAAATACTGGGGTACCTGGGTTTACCGAACTGGTAAAAAGGATACTAAGCAATTCCATACATTATGTACTTGAAAAAGGACATAACAGTATAAATATGTTATTATCAAAATGTTAATCAGTCCTATAGAACATATCTGTGAAGTCTGAGAAGATATTCACAGACTATTTTGCAGACTTTCAAGTACCACAGTGACACCTGGAAGCGTCGCTGCATTTCTCTGAGTACTGAGTCAATAACAGCATTCTCTGGAGCCCTTATGGATCCATCTGTGCTAAAGATAGACCATGACTAGGGCATCTTCTTCAGGACTGAGAACAAGCAGCATGGCACATTTTGCATTAATAGAGCTGCATTTCTCCATTGCCTTTCCTTTAACCACCACCAAAAAACTCCTCAGTGCCCAGCCTTGTGCTGGCTGTGTTGTGCCTCCATGTACACATTGCCTGGGAAAAGTTCTGACTGACACAGGGTGAGCCGTCCTTGACAATCAGTCCATGACCACTTCACTTACAAGGTGGCGTGTAAATGTGTGTTCTACATAGCTAGGTAACTTTTCCATAAGAGTGAGCAGGACAACAAGGATATTCACAGTGTATGTTGCCATATGTATATGCCAAGGAAGGTAAGTTCCACTTTTCTTTAAAAAAAGTGTTTTAAGAACTGCAGTTATTGGTGTTATGAAATCAGACAGAGCATATCCTTTATGGCCTTGATTTTTCTATTTCTCCCCTTGTAATTGAAATAAACGCTTAATTTATTTTCTTCTAAATTAAAAAGTTGTCAAGATACCATGGTATTCTCTGTGGACTCTGTGTTATAATCACAACTGATAAAGCTGAAATTCTCTGGTCTTGCCTCTGGGAGGAGATAGTTGTGGTTTTTTGCATCAGTCTGTCCATGTTCTGTGAGTACTCTCATTTTTTCCTGCTTTTATTGTTTCTCCTTCAACAATCATTAGTGTTGGGCAAAGAAAACATGCAATCTTGAGAGTTCTCTGTGCCAGGCTTTCTGCCTGGCTGGCTTTCCTTGCTGTTGCTACATGATCTCAAAATGCTGTTGCAGCTCTCTGCTCTTCATAGTACAGTATTCACTGGAACTGCAATTTCTAGTGCAAGCTGTAAAATCAAAGTAGATATTGTGAACGAGTTGATTTTCTGTTCGTTCATTTCTTATATCATCTATCAACTGATCTCCTGAATCATTTAAGGTCCTCCAAACCTGGCTTTGGTAATTTCTGTTGTTTTGCCATGTAACCAGACACTATTTTTTTTTAAACTTTTATTTATGAAACAGAAGAAATCTGCAATAATTAGTAAGTTTAATGCTAGAAAGTTTTGTAAAGTTTCTATGGTTACCTAAATGTCTTGTCTGCTAATTTATTAGGAGTCAGGCTGAACAGTGAGTTCTTTTCATCCTTAATTCAGTGAAGTTGGCATCTTTTTCATCCTTTAGATCATTACCTATTACATGCTTCCAGCATATTTGTATTATCTGCTCTTGGCCCTCTGTTATGCAAATAAGAAAAGCAGTTTTCCTCTAAGTTTTTACCCTTTTTGTACTATTATGATGACTTATAAAGGGTTCCAGTGTTGTGGTTGTACTCTAATTTTTGTAGGCTCACACAGTTATGCTTCATACCCCTGTACACCTGTACAGATCTTGGTGCTCAAGTGCTGTGTCTGCCCTGTTCTCACCAGACTGTAGGGAAGTTGTTCTGAGAATCAAAATTGAGTGGAGTTATTCTATAGCTAGAGACTTTATTTTACCTCAAAGTACTATTTACTTTGCCTGGGAGTCCAATGCATGAAAATCCTGAGTATTAAATGAGGGTTTTGGGAAGCCACACAGGCCATGGTTATAGGTGGTACAAGGGTGAAACCAAATCTGGTAGTTTAACTCTTCATCTTGCAGTACTATAGTGTTTTCCTGTGGAGAAGAGAAGAAACAGAAACATGCCTCTGAGTGTTTGCTATGGAAAGATCATGAAATAGATATTTGTTTTACCAGAGGAGCCATTCAGGTGTAGCTACATACTCCTTCACTGAAGTGTACAGAAAATTTACATCACCCTCTTAGATGAAGATAAGGACCTACAACTGGAAAATTAACATGTTGGCTGAATTTGTTAGCATATTTATTAGGACATCAGCTTCTCTATACTAGAAGTCTCACATATGTTTGTTATAAAACCAGTGTACAATGTGTGAAATAACCTTCCCTAATTATAATCTAGACAATGCCAGGAAAGTGAAGCTAATTACAATAAGCTCTATTAAGTCATCTAACATGGCAGTATATGCCATGAGGTAAAAGTGCTTGGATGCAGACTGGTGACAAGGGAAATATGTGGCGAGATCATGCCCGTTTTTTTTTTTTTCCTTCTTTCAGCCAACAAATTAGAAGCTCATCTGAAAAATCATTTTAATTTGATATATTGTTGTGGTGATGACAACTTGAACAGCATTTAATTCTCAGGAAACAAATCTTGTAAGAACAAAGCCCAAAATCTTCAGTGATGGAATGTAGTAATTTCACAATCTTATTTAATTTTGGTACCTAAAAATCTGAAGGTGATTAGTTAATGTCTTTGGGGCATGCTTTCACTATATTTTAGGTCCATTTTACAAGTAGTGAATAAATATGCTTCTATTAGTGTACGAAGGAAGTTGACCTCTTTGATCAGTTGAGAACCTGGCAATTGGTTATATGCATGATATACAAAATGCAGATAAGCTGTAAGAGAGAAAGCCTTTACTGAGACACTCGTTGGCTTTTAAAATATGGAAAAGTTGATGACAAATTTATTTTATTTTTCCCTTTTTACTGTAGTATTTTCATCTCAGAGATTACTATCTGTAGTGGGGACGGCTGTCTATGATTAATTAATTAGTTTTATATCATAATTTTAAATATTTTCCAATCCCCAGGAGCCCGGCCTGGCCTACTTGTGGGTGTGAGAAATAATGATATTGTCCATGTTTGTGCCTGAAAGTATTAGAACCTAGAAAACAAACCACTTTTCTGCTATTTGTTAATCCCATCAAGTCTTCTGTGGATCCTAAACTGTTATCTGCCTCAGTGTCCAAAAAATCCACAGTCATGCATGGAAGCAAAAATGTATATATATTACAATACTGTCAATTATATAATCACTTGGTATTTTTTCTCACAGGGTCCAGTCTTTATTCACTTCAGATAGCCAACTGTCACCATTCACTTCTCTGCGTTTGCTTCTCGACCCTTACCCCCATCCTCCACCCAAATTCATCTTTCCTCTTGTCCATAAGTCCCTTAATCTTCTGCTGACTCCTTAGTGTGCCTTTGCCGCAATTAGCCTGCCTCTTTAAACCTGCCTCCCACATGTCAGTGGTGCGCAGATCGCAAAGACTAATGCTGCAGGAGGTTAAGACCTTCACGGGGACATCAGTACAAACATCAATATGATGGCTACAAAATGTCCATTTATTAAACTGTGTATCTTACCTATATACATTCACCAAGCATCTCCTTTGTGGGTGTGCCCTTAGTGTTACAAGCCTATCCATCACCTTACCTCGTAACAAGGGAGGGCTACAGCTATTCCTTCCGTACATCACAAGATCTTCCGAACGCCACTCCCTGCATGCCATGGCAAAGAAATTGTGGGGAAATTGTTTCTAATCTTCTAAGAAGTTTCTATGGGACAAGGGGGAAATGAAGGATTTCAAAAGCTTTGTAATTTTTCCTGATTCCAAAGACAGTAGAAAGCATGGTTTTGACTTTACAGTCAGCTTCTCCTCTCAGTTCCCCTGTTTTGGGTTCTCCTCCAAAGTGAAGAAAAATTAAAGCTTCTAACCAAAGGATTCTCAGATATTTTTAAATGAGAAAGTCAACATATGGTATCCTAAATTGCATAAAGATTAATGAAGGTCAAAGTAATGGAAACAAGTTGTTATACTGGTAAATATTGCAGAACTGTCACTGTAGGCTACCCTGGCCTATCAGCAGTAACACTCCCAGTGTCTCCCAGCAGTGTAACAGTGGGGACCTGGGTGCTTTCCCCTGGTTTGCAGGACTGTTTGGCTCAGCAAATGTTCCACTGCTCTAAGGCAGTTTATTTTGAATGTTTCACCAGATGGGATTTCTACCACTTTCCTGGAGAGAGTATGCTTTAGTCTTAGAAATCATGAATATTCAAGCTGAAATCTGCCCAGATACTTTTTCAAGGCCATATATCTGGGCCATATATCAAAGTCTTTTTGTCTACATGCACTTCAGTTACATGTTTTTTCTTGCCTTATTCTCAACATACACTGAATATCTGAATGTGCTGGAATTTAATTCTGTTCTTATTTCACCTCATTATGACATTCACATTCCTTCAAATCTTCCTTTCAAAAGAATTTTGTTCAGCTGTTTTCAGCTCAGGACTCTTTCAATCATGCTATTGGTGGACAGGCATGTTTCAGGCACTTACCTGTGCACTAAGCTACCCCTGCTGCCTGAAGAAAAATCATGCTCCAGGGAAAGCAAAGACTGCCAGACACTCCTGCTTCTCACCTTTTATGAATTTATGGCAACGGCACCTGCTGCAGACCATACCTGAGATCTGCTTCTTAATTGGGCACTCTGGAACCATTAGAAGAGCGGTGAATGCTAAGAGGCAGCATAGGTTCAAAAACAAATTGGTGGCCATCATAGAAGAAAAAGCCACGTAAATCTGCGAGATACAGTGGCTGGTGGACACCTGCTGGCCTAGGGAGTCCTGAGACAAATGATGCTTGGCTTGGTAGTGTAAATGCAAAAAAAAAGCCCTTTGGGGTGTTATGAAAAGTTTGCATTTTTTGTTGTCCTTCAAACATGAATTTCAAATTTTCCACTCATTAATCTCTTTTGATAATAAGTTGTTTTGTAAAAAGATATGTTGTACTACTACTAAGTAATTCCTTGCTTATGCTTTCCCTATCTTCACCAGTTCTTTGTTGAATTATATTTAAAGGCACTATTTGGCTATTTACTATCACAAATGTAAGTTATTTTGAAATAATTCTACTCTGCCCTTGAGGGAGAGAAGCCTCACAGCACATGCTTTGTTATGTCTTTGATCATATCAGATTTTGCTGTGGCTCATTGCTTTATGACATATTTTCCCTTACTCTTCTTTGTCCCCCACTGCTATCTTGCAGTGTTTTACAGTTAATTCTAGCTACTCTTTAGTTCACTCCAGGCACTTTTTTGTTCCAGTTGCTCATAATTTTACTACTTTCAGTAACTAGCCCATAGGCTTCTTTACCATGTGTGCTCAGTCAGTATTATTCTTTTTTTAGCATTATCAAGTTCTGTATCCTTACTGTAGTTTTCTAGCTCATTGGTATGTTAGGCAGACAAAATTAGTTCAACTGGTTACCCTTGTGACACATCATCTGCCATTGCAGTCCAGATAAAAACCTTGCTTATGGTAATCTATACTTTAAATATTTCATACATAAGATATCATTGTTGATTTTTTTTCTGTCATCACATTGTTTTGCACATAGTGCAAATTTGGTAAATTTAGAATTTTTTTGTTCAGTTCTGAATTAAAAGATCCTACTAAACTAGCTTGAATTTCTCGATTAAAAATAGCAAATGTGCCCTTAAGGTAATGACAACCTTTGCTTTCATTTCTACACATTTGTCTAGTGATTTAAAGCCAGAGTCTATCTAGCTTTCAGGTTTTTCTGTTTCTTTTTAAAATTTGATGTACCAAGAAGGGATTACTGTATCTATATTCATGTATCTTAAAAATTCATCTATCCTTTTTCTCTCATCCATCTGACCCAGAATTCTCTCTGCTGCTGCAGAGTTGTTACACTCAAAATCTTGCTTATAGGCACAGAGGAAGCACACCTTTTATATAAGTAAAGTGTATAAGTATTGTTAGCATAACTGAAAGCAAAGCAGATTAGTCCAGATCTAATTGTTTTAAAAGAATGCTAATGCAGTTAAAATTTTTATACACACATCTCCTAGTGCCCACCCCTTCTCCCAGTGTTAGGCTCACATCTCCACTGCTCCTCTGGGTGCTCAGCTTGGTGGTGTCATGCTGGTGGCAGTGGTGGGGTGTTATGATAATCGTCAGCATCTGGAGTCCTTCACTTGGAGGAATATGATGTTCATGTTAATGGTTTCTTCTTCCTCACTCAACGAGCAACTTGGGGTTACTTTTATATGCTTGCCAACACCCTCTTACACCTTTGCTCTGTCTTTATTGGTCTGCAGTGCCGTATTACACCCAAATTTACTGTTTATGGTGTCTTTTACACGTTAGACACTATTTCTTTGTTTTCTTTGTTATCCCTAAAACCAGTTCTGTCCAGCTCCAGCTCTGCATTTCTTTAAATGAACATTGGTGAGTTATAGCCAAGGGATCTCCAGTGCCAGTCTGTGCCCCTTCCTTCAACATCCTGTGCTTGTGGCCCTCTTCACTGCATCCTGTCCTCACACTCAAGGGCCCTGCTGTCACACCAGGCCTGTCTTGCTCCTTACTGTATCATCATGTTAGAGTCATAAACACTATTCTGGACAGGATAACTGCTTGTTACAGCTCTCTGTGTAAAACTATGCTTGTACTATATCAAGACAAACAAAACAAATTAACTGTAGACACCTGGTACCCTTCCTGCTATTCCAGCTTGTTCTCCTTTGTTAATGCTCTTCTTAGCAGCTGGTTCAGCTGGGTCAAAAGACTTCTAGGAGATGAGAGACTGAAACATAGATCTAGATAATGTGGCTGAGAGTCAAATATGTACAAAGTTGACAAGTCAAAAGGGGAAAGATCCCCCCCCCGCCGCCCCCCGCCCCCGCAAGGCAATGGAAATATGAAGAAATGCACAGATAGTGCAAGTCTTCTACAGAGGAACTGAGAGCACAGTGAACAAATTCCCTCCCTGTCCTTAGAGATTGTATGGTAAATGGAAGATCTGGGTTTTTTTTGAAAAGCAATGAGTGAAAATCTGGAAATTTGCATGCAGTGATTTTGAGAATTATTTAAAATAATATTTTTTCCCTCTTTGAAAGTAATTTAATGTAATTTACTTTTATTTAATTGTCCTGTGATTCTGCTGGAAAAAAAAAAATAAACAACTCCCAATACCACTGCATATGTGTTTTCTTCTTATATACATAGTTCAATACAGTTTATGGGGGGAATGCCCAGGATGTTTTGCAAGGTAATTGACAATTACCGAAGTAGGGCTTAAAAGCTTTAAACAATGTAAATCAAGTAATAATAAATGTTATTATAACCTATATTCTATTCTTATAATCTCTGTAGTGTTATTATAGGTATATAAAGCCTTAAATAATAGCAAAAAGCTTTATAGCTTATAAGAACTTGTTAAACATAAGGACAATTTTTAATACATGGTGGTAAGGCTTTTTGATGAGACACATGAAGTATTCTGGAGAAACACATCATCGTACTGCCATTACATTGATCTAAGGTGGCAGATGGAAGTCTTGTCATCTGCAGTACCACGTCATTTCAAAGAGAATGAATTAACAGAGATGGAGTATAGTAATTTTTAATGTAAATAATGTTTTGCCCTTCTGAAAGGGCCCATTTACAATTTTGAGGCCATTAGGCTTCTGCCCTGGCTTCTTTAGCACTGTAATTCTGCAATGGGATTGAAGAGTATTTGAAATTGACAATTAACTTCTCGCTTGTGCTGCAAAGCTTCCTTTTATATTTCTGTAAAACTGAACAAATGACTGCTACTAATGGTTTGCTCATCAACTAGTAAGTGGAGGCCATTTAAGGCAGAAATGTAGAGTTTAGCTCCAGCTGCTATTCTAATGTTGCAGAAAGCTGTTTCTGCAGTTCATTAAATTCAACTTCAGGCAGTCACAAAACTGCCAGCTAATTATTTTTTTCTTTCCTTGGCTGATCGAAAACTGGTGTCACCAATTTCCCCTCATAAAATGATGCTACAGAATTCTTCAGTCTTGGAGATTGAAGAAACAGAGCAGTGACGAAGATACCAACATAATCCTTAAAATAACAGGTAACACTGACCCAGTGAAACTTTATTTCCTACCAGTATGTCGGACTATCTTGGGAGTCAAGCGTTATATGGGACATTGGTTCTTTGTTAGTAAGTCACAGGGCCAGTAATAATAACTAACTGGTAGTTTATGTTTCGGGGACTAATAACCAGATGAATGCCTAACACAGCCTGTTTGAAGAGAGTGATTCCAGCAAAAATTGGTCCTTGCAGAAGAAGCCAGTGAGGGAAAGAAGTGAGGGCCTTCGTGGCCTGGTTGGCCACCCAGAGATGCGGGTTACATGTGTTCAGCCCTCTGGCTGAAAAGGAGCAGACCTGTGTTATTCTTCAGTAGTGGGTATGTGGGGTGTTTTAGTCTCTATTATGTTGGTTCAAATCAAATTAAGTGATGAAAACTTTCATTTTGTGCAATATCAAAACTAAAAATGAGATCCAAAGCTGAAATACACATACATGGAGATTCCCCTCCTGAACTTAAGTACGGAATATTGATCTGAACTCAGCTCTGTGTTATCACATGTATGATGTTACACATCTCTGATAATTTTTTTAAAATATACCTTATCATCTGTACTACCCATGATTTTAAGTTGTTGATATAACTTATAGATAAAGTAACTAAAACCAGAACATCTATGTGTGTTTAGCGCAACATTCAGAAATAGTAAATGAGAATACATAACCTCCTGCCATGGAGGTGCTCAAGTGAATAGGGGTTTTGGTTGACTTCTGTGGTGATTTACTCTTCAGGGACTTCACAAATACAGAACATCTCCAAGCTAGTCCACCAAGCCTTCATCCCAGAATTCTTGAAAAATAATAGATACTGAGGATTTTGGCTTCTGTTAATCATTGTTTATTGTCATATCACAGTCAGTTTTCCAAAGAGGGAGCTCTCTGTTCTGCTATACTTGTACACACAGACCAGACAGCCTTTGCTATGATTTTAAAATGAAAATTAACACGAAATGAGTATAACAAGGGAACAGTAGAGAAAAGTGTAAAGTAACAGCAATAGAATGGTGTGACTGAACCTGGAGTAATGTAGAATCAAGTATCTTCAAGGTTTCCAAATACATAGCTGCAGCTTTGGTTGCATGACAAGAGGAAACAAATTATTTCAGCCTCAAATCCACATTTTAAGCATGCATATTTTTGCTTTTGATAGCATGACTTCAAATACCTGTTGTATACCAGTTATCAACCGGTAATTATTGTTGTCTAACCATGATCTTAAGAGTGAGAAGACACATCAAAAGAGAATGAAGGCTATGGCAGCAATCAGTGCAAATCAGAAGTAAGGATGAAATCTGGCATTTGCTTCAAGCACCAAGACACAATGGGGGCATAGGAAGAAAGTTATTAAGGGAATCAGGTTTGGAGTATGAAAACAAGACACAACATGTCACCCTTCCTTTGTTTTTCTGTGACAGTTTTCGTATTTTTTCTGTGACACAAGTTCTGTAAGTAAGTTTGGGAGATGTTTTTGTAGGACTTCATTAGGCAGTGCATTAAAAATAATCTCTCAATACTGGACAGTCAATAAACTGTGAATGTGCATTCACAGAACTGTTAACTAAATTCTGGTCATGGGCTCAGATTATATTGCTATTTCCATGTATGCATCTCAATGAGCAGCACTGGGAAGAATTAAAAAGCTGAGGTTTAAGTCATAGTTTGACACATATAGGTAAGAAAGGGGTTTTGTTTTTATAATTGTTAAGGGAAGGAAAAAAATTAGACTTGTTTCAAATCCAACACTGAATTTGTGATGAAACTTTTTTTATTTGTAAGCTAAGCAAAACTGATCTGATATTTATTGAGTGAGAAACAAGTAATCTTCTGCCATTTTAAAGAAATATAATGACTCTATGAATGCTATCTTTGAAAATAAACAAAAACTCATTTATTTTACAATTTAAATTTCAGAACATAATTCTAATAAACTTCAGGACTATGTTCTGAATACAACCCACAAAATATTTAAACATATGTGGGAGCCACCAACCCCTCACCTATAAACAGACAAGTACCAAACCTTATTTTCTCTAAAAAGACAAAAGATTTGTAAATACATAAACATAATTAAATAGGTTCAACCCTGAACTGTTTGAAATGTGATTTCTTTGAATATGGAAACCAACAATAGCTATGATCATGGATTATGATCCTGTGGCTAAGTTTTAGCTTCCTCACCTTGTCAAATTGATGGACATTTTCCCTTACCCAAAGGGGGCCCCAAACCAGACACAGGGCTCCTAACAGAGCCTTGTGAGGGCTGGGGGGATTAACTACCTCCTTCAAGCTCATGCCAATGCAGCCCTGCATGCTGTTGCCTCCCTCATTGCCAGGGTCTGCAACTGAGTCATGGTCAGTATGTTGTCCACCAGGACCCCCACCCCCACCTCCTCTTCAGCAGACCTGTTACCTAACCAGGCTGGGACAAGCAGGATTAGGTAGTATTCAACAGTATCAGAATATTAATACCAGAAATGGTTTATCCATCAGGCTGGAAAGGTCAACTTAAAGCACTGCCACGCTTGAATACCAGCAGATTGGTGCTAACAATCTGCCATTCTGAGACTACTGTTCATGAGGCTCAATCCTCTCCTGGTGCAAAATTACCTGATGGCAAATAGAATGAGCAATGGCATTTGTCACTGAAGGTGTGCCTCACAGTAAGCCTTGCAACCTTTCAGATCAAGCAGGACTTAGTAAAGATGCCAGTTTTCAAAAGGATGTAGGAGATGCTTCACCAGGATGTCACCACAGGACAAGCTGTGCATTGCCAGGGACACTGCCCAAATGAAGGTAAGCAAAATGAGTCAGCTGCTCGCTCTGATGAAAAATAAATGAACAGGCAAGCAGATACTAAGACTCCTCCTGCTACAGATCCCCACCCCCCTGAAAAAGTGCAAATTGTTTGTTCATCTGCCTGGTCATTGGCTGCTTTTGGATAGACATTCAGCTTTACTGTGTCTAAGAAAACAACCGGAAGATTCTGAAATAAATTTTTCTGTAGCCAAATTGTGCTTTAGTGATGCCAAGCAGATCGTGAATGGCTGCTTAAGCTCACTACTGTTTCAGCAGGATAATCTTCTAGACCTAATACTGTAGGTCTTCACATTACTAAAAAGTTAAAATATTTACAAGACTTATCTAAACTTCTAGATTTACCTGTCTGTTTATCGCCTTTCATAATACTTGTATTGGAAAATTGTATCCTCCCAGTATTTTTTTAAATAAAGAATAAATTTCCCAATCTGTAAGCCATTACTCTAGAAGCCTCACGACCAATTGCAGTCTTTCTTTACTGAACGTGAAGACCATATGATCTTCATGAGCGTACCGTAATTCTCTTCTGCAGAGTTTAAATAAGAATTTTATTTTTCTAGTCTCAAGTATCCTTTTTAACTGTTTGTAGAATTCTGCCTGTACTGAATTAAACAAACTTAAATGATCTAAAAAATTCCTCTATTAAATTGCAGGTGGGAAGACAAGTCCAATGCTTCTGTTACTTTACTGTGGATTCCAGCAGGAGAAAATGTATGTAGGCGGTACTTCTGAAAATCCTGAAATGCCTCTAAAATCAAAGTTGTATTGTCTTAAAACTGGGTTTCAAACTTTTAAGGGTTAGCCTGGAAGAGTTACTGGGAAGGTAATAAATACTAAAATTGGACCCCCATGAACTGGTGTGTAAATATATGCTGCAGAAATGGGCATGAAAAAATTGAGTTTTGGAGAGCGCAGAGATAGAATACGAGCAGTTATGAAAAAAGCGTGGAGTCACTTTTTTTCTTAGGTAATCAACAACAAATTCCTGATTCTAGAAGAAATTAGAGTGAATTTGGTAATGTTTATTCAACAACTGGGATGTAAACAACAATTTTATTGATTACATTGGGCATGTTTGCTTATTTGGAGGAGGGGGATTTTGCTCCCTGTTCCTTCTTGTATAGGGACAGAGACAGATTCAGCTTCAGTGAAGTGAATAGATGTCTTTCAGTGAGATCTTGATGCACCCCTTATTCTCCACAAATGGCCTGTTTTTTCTGAACTAAAAATGGCAATTAAGGGACAAAATTTTAAATACCATTGTTTTATTGCATTTATTGGACATTTATCGATTGATTAAATATGCATTGTAGACTTCTATGTCAACAAGGACTGTAGCAATGGACTTCAATAGTTACCATAACACCAGGAAGCATTTTTCTTTCTTTTTAAAGAGAAATACCAAATTTTTAACAAGAATATGTTTGCTAATTTCTTTCAAAAAAAGAGACTATTTAAAAGGTGGTCATATTTTAGGGATCTGGCTTTTATTGTTACTCTATCCCAGCATAGTATACTACATCTATTAAAAAAAGACATTAAATGATTTTGTGTTTATATTTATTGTCAGCAATACATCAGTTATGTAGAAAATAACCCAGATGAAAATGTAAGACTTGTTACATTTTCATGTCATCTGTATTAACTGAATAAAGCTTAGTGACAATATACACAAATTTGCAGTAGTTGTACGTAAACATTTTGTGCATTAAAAAAGAAATATACATAATTTAAAAAATAAAAATGCATTACACAATGTACAAATTAACATTAACAAAGAAAAGTAAACATTCCTCAGACAGCTGCCTCCTTGTTCTACAAAATAAATATTCAAGTAAATTAAGTTAGGCAAAATAAACTCTTAACTTTGGGTGAGCACAATTTACATAAAGGTAAAAAGACAGATTTCCATTTCATTCAAGGTATATTTTACAGTGATTTATACACAGAATTTTTAAATTGGTCTCTTCAGATTGTAATATTGGAAAACAAACTTTATTACATTTTGGCAGGAGGAAGGGAGTTTCAAAATTGATGCTTTATACCAAATATAAACAAGCTTGTGCAGTTGCATCAAAGTTTCAAAAAGGAACTGCTCCAGGACTCAAAGCAGACACAGTAACCTAGAAACTACAGATTTAAAAAGGAAAATACAAACCACCACATCAACAGGAAGATGTCTACTTTGCTATTTTCTGAATGGTTTATTTGATCACTGGAAACGTTACTTTCACAAACTAACACTCTACGGTAGTGGCTGCTTTAGGCACTGGACTTGTAGAAGCACTCTGATTTTTAAAGCAAATTGCTTTTCATTCTATACTGCTAACTCAGCTATTAGTTATTTCTGTTTCAATGTTTAAGGGCTTAATCACCTTTGCAACTTTCAGCTTTACATAAAATTTCAGCCCTCCTGATAGCCTAGTATTTTTTTCTTGATAACGAGGGAAGCCATTCTGGCTTCAAATTTCCGTGCACTTTGTTTGTAAAAAAACTAATAATAAAAATGCACTCTAGATTTTAAATGCAGCACTAGTATGATGCAGATGTGCACCAGCAAAATTCACTGACCAGATATAAAATGTAATACATACTAAAATACTTGCATGGATTGCAAAGGCTAAACGTACTTAAAAAAATCTCCTATCTCTTTCTTCGGTTGTCCATTTTACATAGTAAGAAAAAGGAGATGGCATACCTTTAACTTCAAGTTATTAAATTCTTAGATTTAGGACATAAAAATCTTCAAGGCAAGAACTAGGCAACGGCTCCTGCTAAGTCCAGCCAGTATAATAAAGAAAGATGACTCATTGCCAATGAAAGAAACCCTGTTCCCTCAATTTCCTATTGGTCCAATACTATTTGACAACACAGAATCAGACTTATAAAAGTACAGAAATCATGATTAAGCTTTATGTCTCCACATGATAGTTATCATTCTTTAAAACTTTATAAATTTTCTATGTTATTGTTTGCATGTCTGACAAAATAGGAATTAACAAGGTTTTTCTTGTTTTCTACTCAGGAATGCTGAAGTAATTAAAATCATCAAGATTTGTTTTTTCCCTATGGATCTTTACAAAGTGACGTAAGACTGAAGCCCCCAGTCCTGCAACATGTATATGAATGAACCACTGCTGTGGCAGGGGGCCATGGCACTTTACCAGCTGCAGCCAGATTAAGGTGTAAGATGAGAAATTAAACCTGTATAAAAGATTTTTACTATTGTTCCTCTCTGCTCATTGTTCCCATTTGGGGAATACTTACACAGTGGGAAGAAGGTCATTTTCTTGAAGCAGTAACACCACACTGGTAATATAAGTTAGCTAAGTTAAAGCAGGACCATAACCTCTCTTGAACATTCACAAATGCATATTGGTTCCAAGAATTATTCTATATGGACCAAAGGCAGGTATTTTTAAGGACTGAAGTTACCCACTGATGTCCATGAGAGTCTTGTCATCAATTTCAGTGGATCTGGGCCAAAGTTTGCAAAGCTACAGTTTTATTCAGTGTGCAAAACCTCGTGCTTCTTGAGTAAATAGTGTGATGAGTAGGCAGAAATGGTTTAGGTTATAAAAAAGACCTGAGAACCTAATACTGAACTTTATATAACAATTATTTTTGAGAGGTTGCCTGATAAAGTTTTGTATTGCTTAGTAGTGGCACAGTCACTTATATGTTCAGGCTACACATAGAAGCCATTTGATGAGAATATCCCTTCTCAGGTCATGAATCACATCTGTAACAGGCATGTAGATACAGTGGCAAGTCAATGAGCTTCATGTTGGAAGCATAACACTGAAAAGCCATAAACATGGAAGAGGTTAACAGTGAGTTTTTATACCACCAGAGTTTTAAAAAAAGTCATGAGTATTAAAATGGCAGAACTACCGATCTTATTGTTTACTTGCCAGTACACTCAAGAGTGTAACTGAATAATTAAAAGAGTCTATCCAATTATCCTAATTAGAAAAGACAAAAGGGCTCTGAGTATTGCACTGTCAGCAACAGTGAAAACACTCTCACTAGCAGAAGGAAAAAAAGCAAACCCATTTTATTTTAGTTAAACAAACAATCAGAATACCTTTTTAGACAGTAAGTATGTCACTCAGGATTACAGGGCAACCACTTTTCTTTTTCTTTTCTTTTTTTTTTCTAACAAAGTTAACAAATATAAAAAATCTAGTCATAAACAGCCTTCAAAGTACAATTAGAAACCAGCAGGACAATCTATACCAGTATAGGTAGATGGGGCAGGAAACTAGACACTTGTATTACTGCCATGATATAGACTACAAATGGCTGCTGTGACGAGGAACGGTGTGTACAGTACACGTCGTTAGCCGATTCCATCCAGTCACAGTCCAAACCAAACGCTACTCTCTTCAGGATTCAAGACCTGTCTACTTGACACTCCTTGCACAAGTTACATCATCATCCTTTCTGAAAAGAGGCAGTTTCTATGGCAATACTAGTTAAGTGCATATCATGCTGCACTAATATAGTGCAAAAATTTGCCTTACATGTAGCAAAAAAGATGCAGGCAACAGTTTAGAGTTAGAGAAAGTAGAAACATATTGTAACATTTACAATGGGTATTCTTTTTCCAGACAGCAGCCGCCAGAAAATACTGAATCTGAGAATGCCTCCTTTCTGGATGTACATATGAGGCCTTTATACTTTGGAGTGATAACAGGACAGAATTTTGCAAGTGAGTCATTGCCCTCTGAAATGCAGGTTAACACAAGTTATCATCAACTGGTAAACTGTTGAACTTGCTCAGTGGGTTAATCCCTGTTAAAAGTTAATATTGTACTAAGCATTAAAATGCTCTTTAACAAGTATATAATCTGATAGAGTAATACATATGGTTCAACTGAGTATATATGTTATGCTTGAATATAAAGAGTCATAGACAGCTGGGTACAAACTCTTCATGCGCACTGATTATACTTGGTTAATGATGCAGGGCCTTCCAACTGTTATTACTACGTCAGCTACAGTATTCTGGAGACAGAAGTGGTGCTTATAGTTTGTAAGATTGAGGAAAGACCACAAATCTCCAACTGCAGTGTCTGTTAATGTGATTCTGCCAGACTTCTCAGTGCTGATGGTCTAAAATAAAACAATAATACCTTGAATATCCGTAGGCATTATGAAATCCATCCTTCATCTATGGTGCAGTTACAAAAAAGAAAAAGTCAAAACACTTAATCCACTCTATAGAAAATCCCTGTGGCTTTGGATACCTTCTGATTTCAATCCATTAATTTAGACTCCATTTGTCACCATGAGAAGTTATATTTTACATATCTGCATCTCCATCATAAGCCAAGGTTAAAGGTTTCAGTCGGTTGTTCTGCCTTCTCTGGGGCTTCTTTGGCTTTTTGCTGAAACAATAAGATAATTTGTAAATAGAACAAGAAACTAATAACATATAAAGATGGATTTCAGTCTTAAATGAAGGATAAGTGTATTGTTTTAAGATAATGCATTTGGTTGTTCATTTGTAAAAGCTATAAGCCTAAAACCTTCACTTGGATCAGTAATTATCTCTTCATCAATCCAAAGCAACATTTAATTCAAAGCTCAGTTGTTCAGAAATGGGCTGTTATGGTGCTGATGTGACTTGATGAAATCCTTGGCTGGTACTGCTGCAAGATCAGTCAGTTTTCAGAAGAACCCAGAGCCTGCAGTGCAATATTTGGTCATGTATCAAAGCCACAGTCAGGTTCTTTTAAATTATATGACCCAAATCTTAACCTCTCTTGACACATCAAGGATTTCCACAGGAAAGTCCCATCTTTGGATTAGTTTCATCTCATTACACTTGCTGGAATGACTACGGTTAATTCTAGTTGTTATAATCAAACCAGTCATAAATAGCAGGGATATGGTTGTTAGCCATAACCATTCCCTGTCTAGCCTTAAAATAGATTTTAATCCAGCAGGATTTCCAACCCATTTGATATTGTTTTTAAAATTACCAAGCCAAAATGCATGTTTAGGCATGCTTTAGTACTTGTCTTCTTTTAGAGTGTAATATAAGTATTTCTTTAAATCAGACCTATGCATCTTCAGTCTTGACCAAAATCTTATCTCAGCTATGTCATTTAGGCTGCCCAAATCTAAATCTTTGTTACCAAACCAGCTGTGGCTTTCTGTGGCCACAGATTCCAGTCTGAAGAATCTGCAGTGGAGTTGTATGCTAATGGATTTTCTTTTCCTCAAAAAATAAAAGATTTCCTTCCTTACTTAGACAGAAGTGAGATTTTGGGGAAGGTCTACTAAAACCCAAACAAATCTAGAAGCCCCACAAATGCTTACTAATGCAGTACAGCCAAGAGCCTGATGTGTATGATCACACTTCCCTCACCTTCCACTTACACAGTCATTTGGATCAGAAATTCCAAACAGGACCTAGAAAACTTCAGGGAGAGCGTTCTCAAAGATAACTTGTTCTTGTAAAAAAATATTTGCTTTGCCAATGCACTAAGATTTTTCAACAAAATATTGTATGAAAAATAAACGAGAAAGTTTTCAGACCTTTTTTGGTTCTGTGTCTCTATATCCCGCCAAATATCAAATCTGACTGATCTGATTATTAAATTTCTTCCTTGCTATTTCTCTCTGCATTTTGTGATACAGACACAATGAAATTCTCATGGACACAGTACATTCTTAACAGAGATAAACTGAGCAAAAATAAACAATACAATAAGCTACCCTGTATTTGTAAGAAGTTCTAACCTCAGGAGAGCATCTGTTAATCCATCATCTAGACTACAACCACAGTCCACTACCCTGAGCTTGGACAAAAGGACATCAAAAATTAAACACTGCAGTTCACAGAAGTGCCTGCAGTTTCTACAGCAGCAAGTGTAAATGCTTGCATTATAGTCTGTGTGGGACTGCTTGTTTGTAAATAATTAAAGAACTCACCAGGCTAGATAGATCATAGAAACAATAAAGATGAGTAAAACAAATGCACCAGCAGCTACACCATAAACCCAGGTCTTCAGCCTCCCATCTAAAAGGAATGAATGTTAGTCAGTAGTGTTTGAGTTAGTCTTGTTGAATTAGATATGATATAGTATAGAAATATTTTATAACCCAAAATAAATGTCTTCACTAGCAATTACAGCTTAGTAAGTGTAAATACTATTAAACAACTGAACATTAACCTCTCTGTGCCCTTCTGCTCTGCTTTTCAGCCCAAGTCTGGGTAATCCAAACAGAGCCGAGATGTGGGGGCAGAGGCAGCAAGTGAGACCCCCAGAAACACAGCCCCTGGGCCCGCTGGTAGTGGGCAAACCTTCAGCGTGATTGTGGGGCTGCTTGTCAGCCCAGGACTCATTTATGCCACTAGCATCACTTTCCATTCTAGCTCCAGTAAATCAATCTCCTGTTATTTTTATTTTTGTTGCTATTAATGTTTTTAAACACCTTTAGGATGTTTTACATCATCCATACCTTAACTGCACATACACAATTTTCACTTCTGCATAAGGTAATAATTTTTCAATTTCTTCCCCTACCAAGTGCAAGTTTTGCTGCTATAAAACAACTTCCCCTCACAGAACAAGCAAAAATACACCAAAAAAGACAACCCATGCTCATAAACAGAACAACTGTCTGTTGATAATAAGGACTATTTATGTGCAGCCTGTGCAGTTTGTATTTTGGACATGATGTCCCTGCAGGCTGAGGTATACATCCCACACTCCTGCTTGCCTTGATCCTAGATGTACCCTGTTCTCCCAGGAAAAATGGTCTGATTTTCTCTGTCTGTGGGATTTTGCTCTGAACCCAAAATGAGCGTGTCACAACCCAAGGTCAGTGCATGCTGTTTGACTCACTACTTTTATCTGACTCATTTTGCAAATTTCTAAATGGCTTTTTGAAAACATTCTTTTACAGGAGGTTAGCTAGCCTTGTTTCACCTCCTTGACAATGAAAATTCCATTTAAAAAAATTATTTCATTTACAAGTGGCAAAGTTTTTATTTCATCAAGTCATGTATATTTTCAATGTAAGCACACACAGCTAAAATTTTTCTGACCAAATACTTATTTCTTCCTGATACCTCTGTAGAACAAAAAGGCATTACCAATGCAGTTGATGCTTCCACAATGTAATAAAATTATTCAGACTGACTTTGCTCAGATTCACAGTAGAACTCTATTGCTGTGCAGTTAAGTTCAGGCTTTCTGTTCTCTAGCAATGCAAAGTCTTGCAGTCGTGCGGACAACTTGTTCAAGACTAATCAAATTCACTACATTAATCAACCTAATGAAACGTTATAACTGATAATAACTGATATAACTGAAATAACTGATCCATTAAAGATGAACTGAACAGTAGATTTGACTTGACGTACCCAGTGATATGGTAAAACAAATGAGAGGAATTCAGGTTTCAGTACTGCTAAATAGGTTAGTTTCTTCTCTCCTTGGCTTATTTCCATTGGTAAATGTAAGGGGTTTCAGGTTGAGTTTGATTGTTTTAAAATAGTGTTATCTCCTTGAAAAAAAGACTGCATTATCTTCTGTATGGATTTATTTATTTTTGTCTGAATTCCCTCTGAACAGATTATTTCTATGTATACAAGGGAACTAGCATCTCAAACTCATCTGTTTTTAGTAATACATCAGCACAGACATTCGAAGAGGGTAGTTTTAATACCTTCTTTTCTGGAACTGCAATATAATTTGTTGAAGACAGTGGACGAATTATTGTAGATCTAGACTTAGAAACTGCGGAAAGTAATAATCATGCTAGAGCAAATTAAAATCTTTCCAATAGATACCCAATCCTGAAATTAAAACAATCAAGCATAAATCTCATCTGAAGTGTAAAATGTTCACTTTCTTCCACATTTGCTCATATCTTAATTGGATAAAGTATTAGTTCTATTGAGTACCATTGTTTCTGTCTGAGCTGAGCTATGTTTCCTTCCTAACCTGAATTACTGAAAAACTGGTGAGTTTTCATGAATCTCTCAACTGTTCCTTGCTCCAAAAAACCATGTCTAAGCTCACATGAGCATCTACATTCTTAAATAGTTGAAGGCAACTGTCTGACATTTGCTTACGGTTTTCACTCTGGCTGCTACAACCCACCTTCTGGCATTTTCAGGTGGAGTTAGCTAGAATGAGTAAAAGATAACATATTTGGTAAGATGCTATTTTTTAAAGGAGGACCAGAAAAGCTTAATTTTCTTTTTTTTTTTTTTTTTTATTGTGGATTAAAGTATTAACTAATTGAAGTAAAGACCATTTTATTGCAGGTATCAAATATAGTATCACAGTACAAATAACAGTAAATGCTAGTAGGACTAATGAATCTAACATAAGTATTTCTAACCCGAACATAATTTAATCTGCTTATTAGAAGTGTTGCTGTAGTTCTCAGTTTGCAGCATTTTACGGATTATGAATGTAAATATATTGTTTTCAGTTCTCAAATTAAAAACATTCATAAAAGCCTTAGAAGGAAATGAACATCCTAAGACACAACTGTGTTAGAATATGTAGCTCTATGATTTAAAAGACACTTAAGAAAATAACCAATTCCTGTCTACATATAATTAACAATTTGGACAAACGTCATATCTCTATTTGAAAATATGTTGTTAACTAAAGTTTTATTTATCTTAGTGCTTAATAGTACCAGGAAATATTTACTGAAATCTGATTACATGATGGACTTTATAAAGTATTTCTGATGCGATAACTGTCTTATATTTCTTGCCACTCTTGCACATAAGTCCTTGTTAGCTCTAAAGAACTTGTTCCATCATAAACCCAAATATTGTCTATAGAGACTTAGAGCATGTCTACTCTAAATATCAGTAATATGGTTAGCTCTTGTCTAACATGAATTAGTTTAAATATGGATATGGCAGAAAAGCATTAGCATATCTATACTTATTATTTTCCTACAATTTCTGCTACGGCTGCAAATTTTAAGCAGCCTTTACCCTTTGCAGTCTTCAGTGCTACCTTTGCACTCCTCTGTCAACAGCATTATTGGTTGAGACAGCATAATCTAATATCCTGGCTTGCACCTTAGCAGCCAACTCCCTTCTAAAGTCACATTTCAAATAGCTTCTGTGAATTTTAACAGGTAGAGGGGATTAAAAGGAAATCTTCTGCAATACAAGATTTCATTAAATATATTTATGGAGTAGCTGAGAAGGCTAGGGGTTTGTTTATGTCTCTTCCTTTTTCAGTCAGGGCAGATGCCTGTCTTCTTAAATGAACACTTAAGGGTTTTTCTTTTCTTCCTCGGCATCACAAAAAATGTAAATGCCAGACCCTGCAGCAGGACTTAGCATTAAGAACTGCTCATTGCATGACTTCACCTGGACCAAAAGGCTGTAGAAACCAGGTCCTTCCTCGTCCTGACTGGTTACTGGAGGGCTGGGTAGGGTTCACAGCTCGACTGGTTTTCACATCTCCCTTTTTGTCCTCCATGGTGGGGATCGCCACCACTGGGATGAGAGTGCACTGTTCGAGTGTGCCATCGGAGGACATAACTTCAGTGTATCCATCTTCACAACTGCACGCTCTAGTCTGTAGGGAACAAGTGTTTTACACTGTGTAGCAGAAAAACACAGTCTTCTGTGAGCTATAAAGCATAACAACATGGCTGACTGGAAGAGAAGACTGTTTTAATGAGTGCTAGCCTGAAGAGTACCTCTTCATATATTTTTATGCAGGATCGTACCAAATCAACAGAGATTATTCCACATTTAATTGAAAGGTAGAAAATGGTCTGAGGTTGATTTTAACAAATTCATTATTAGCAAAATCTCTGAATATATGTTTTGTTGGCATATTCTTTGTAATTCAGAGAGGTGTGTGGGAAGCCCTCATGGGGGTGTTTTATGCTCCAATGCAGTAGCACATACCTCACTGCAGTAAGTGTGGGGTTGACTGCACGGTGGGTTACATGACCTGTCAGCATCTGGTTGGCGCATCACTAAACAGCCCCCTGTAGGACAGAAAATCATATTTTGACATGGTAATACCTCACCACTGATTAAATTACTGATGTCATAACTTGCTACAGTATGTCATGGATTTCAATTTTATTGCTAATTTGAGTTTAAGTGCCCTTCTCTTATTCCAAGGTGAAGGATAATTGGTATCAAAAATCATTTTCTTATAGACAGAGTAAGGATACAGCACATGTATTTGCATTCATGTGCATTTTACAGAACTAATATTTGGCAAGTGAACCTTTTGTTTTTCCCTTTGTTCCTTTGACAGCTTGCTCAAAAAACAGTTTAAGTGTTTTGTTGGGCTTGAGGAAACAGATTTTGGTTCTCTACGGCCCTCCTTATGGTTTGCATATTAAAACTGTGGTCACAAAGAAAATAAAAGCATAATTTTGATTTGTATCTTTGCCTGTTAAACTGAAAACAAACTATGCATAGAGCTTATGAATGGATACCTGTTTTCTGCGGCTCCTCAGTAGCCACTTTTACACATGCTATAGCTTTGGCTCTTATGAAGCTACATTTCATGCTAGCCTAAGACTTTTCAGTACTTCAGTACTTTAATTCAGTAAAGCATGTACTGAATGCTATGATACTTGAAGATATAGTGGGTTTCAGTCTTTTTCCTTGTTATACAGACCTAGTTCTCATTTCTACAGCTTTATGTACAGTGCAGTTATTGTTATGGACCAATACACACAATCAGGCTTTCACTGTCATTTCAGCCAGAATGACTTCAAAATACTTTTAGAATCAATTTGAATTTACCTGGTTTCCTTCTAGCTTACAGGAGAGAGATATGCACCACATCGTTTAAAATTTATATTGCTACAGGATGACTTATATTGCACCTCCCAAATTAATAACATTTTTATACTGGTGTGATATGATGATGAAATCCTGATAACTGAGATTGGTCACGACCATAGCAGATGCAGTTAGATGTGGTTACGTAGATCCAAGTGTTAACAGGATGGCCAATGAAGAACAAATAAAACGCTGCTGGTTGCCATAAGTTTTCCCCATCCCCAGAAAGGAAGATCATACATCCTAGCATACAAATCACATGCCTGTGGGAATCTATGCAATAAAATCATCCAAGGAAGCTGCTGAAGGAAAGACTTGCCTCATCGCCCATGGGAAACAACACCTTCAAGTAGAAAAGAACTATTCAGCACAATAATATTATGCAAGTAAGTAAATAAATAAAGGCCTTAAAAAACCAACAGGACTCATAATAAAAATTTGATAATGTCTGAATTAAAATACACTGTGTTAGAGCCAAACGTGCAGCAACAAGGCAGCAAAGAAACACAATAATCAGAGATATGGGTTGATCCTACATCAAAATAGGTAATTTCCATTTAAATCATATATGTGCATCTATCAGTTTGAGCTCTTAAACTGTAGATTATACAAACCACTTTCAAAAAAACATTTAAATTTAAATTATAATCTCATTCACAACTTTATACTTCATGCAGAGGAGTGCTCACAGAACATTATACTTAAGTGCTTTTTTGAAAACTATCAGGAACATCTATTAAATACAGTTTTGCTTTGCATGGAAACTGGTGATTATATTGTCTGGGATTTCCACTAGTCTTCATTTCAAATCAGAAAGTTACCACAGCTTTAAAACCACGTACAAACAAACTTTGAAAAAAGAGATACAATATAGGTCTGAGGTTAGTGTGCCTAGGAGGTCCTGTCATGAAAGTATCTGCCAATAGCACATATTCACACACTTGTCTTTCCTGGAATTTCCTGGAATCACATGGCTGTATTCAGCTACATCAGAACAAACTATTATTTTTATGTGACTGACTGTGATTTATGAATATATCCTGATTTTAACATCTCAGATCCATAATCACCAAGATGCTATTTATTTTGGAATCCTGTAGGACCTTTATTAGACAATAACATATATTAATCTCAATAAGAATTCTTACTTCGAGTTTTACTTACCATACAAGCATCTTAGCTAGGCAGGAAGCAATCAAGGTGCAAAAATAATGCCTTGTTGCATTCATTATGAAGATGATGCATTTTAATATTCTTACGGCACAAGGTGACCTTTGCAAAAGAGACTTTGGGCTATTAAATATTATTTCAAAACCTTGTGAAAATAATACAGATATTTTTATTTCTACTGTTACAACAGACAGTAGTGGTGGATTCCATCATCAAGAAGTATTGTACTGGGAGTCCATGAATTAGAGCTCCCCACCTGACAGTGGCTATCATTAAGGATATGCTTACAATCTCTGTGATTCTTTTACTACCACCTGGGCTGATATAGAAATTATTTAAACAACAAATGCATAACTCTTAGTTTAAATGAATCCCTAATTCTGATAAATAAATTCATATAAATAGATATATATGAAGATTTTCTTGAATTCGGAGACCTCAGTCATTCTTAATTCATGGTGGTTTGTGTTTTGGTTTGTGCAAAAAGTAACTACGTCCCATACTTGTCCACTGAAGGATCCTGCTACAGGTTATGTCACTGAAGTAAATAAATAAACTTTCATTAGCACATTTATTAAAATTTGATATTTTGTAATTTTTAAGGAGATATATGATATATGCATGATATTATGGAGCTTTGCATCTCTGCCTCTGTATAGGCACTGAAATGAACTTTAATACATAAAAGTACTATTTGTTGTAGGGCTTGAAATCTGAAACCCTAAATTTAGAAATGTAAAGATGTCTGTGGTAAAAAAAAAAAAATTACAGAGTGTAAAATGTTCCAGGTCCAGTACAGAAGATAATATTTATATTTATTTTTAGCATTACATAATTCTGCATAATTCTGGAAAAGAAATGACATCTTTAGTATGCAAAAACATGATGATTCAAGACAACAGCAGGTTGATTCATACATCAGGAACAAGCGTTTTTAGCAGATTCTTTAAAAAAAAATAAATTTCCATTTGTTGGGAAAAGGCATTATTCATCTGTTTTCCAGCTTTTGTGTGTATATAAAAAGAATAGTTACCTGTGACGTTTAAACCATCTGACCTTTGGCACCACACGGTTCGAGAAGATCCCTTCCATGGGCTAGCCATCCACTTGTATTCATAGCACTGGCCATCTACACAGAGAATATTCACTTTTCAAGAAATTTGCTGACAACACTTTAGGCTACCACTGGCAGCAGCCACACTCATCAGTAGACCATACTCATTATGTTTAAACGGTTTTTATGGCTAAGTAGGCCCTTCCTCCTTCACTCAGCAACTTAGAAGGGTACACTGCACACATGGAGGCCCCAAGGTCTCCTGCACTTATTGGATATGTACAGAATAGACCAGATGTGTCCAGGACACTAACTATAATGGCTGTACACACTGCTTGTGAAGTAAGCATAATATAGTTAATGGCCAAAACAGATGTTTTCAATAACCTCATAATGGTTGTGGCCCATCTGTCACATAAAACTCATTCAGGAGTCAGGTTCCTTTCCTGGCAACACTGAGCTTCAGGGCTTGGTGAATTGGCCTGGGATGCATCTGGCTTCATGTCTCAGCTCTGCTGTACACCCCTTATATGGCCTGGGATAAATCATGAAGTCCTTCTGCACCTTAGCTCCCTTATAAATACAAAATTCCTTTTTGCCTGATCTGTCTGGCCTCTGAACGGACAAGAAATGTCTGTACAGGAAATTACTTGGATACTTTGTCCAGTACCAGCAGTAAGCATGACTAAGACGTTTTAATGCATTTGTCATGTGATTAGCACTTCAAAGGGTAGACAGAAACCTAAATTTGGTTATGTATCAAAACTTACAGATTTATTTTTATTAATGTTATCAAGCAGATAAGGCAATTACTTTTCTCTCATACCATAAAATAAAATTTCATTATTAAAAAAGGATCATAAGTTCTCCAAAGATTGTGTTTAAAGTGTAACATATGATAGCTAGCATTTAGAAGATTTTCTGTTTACAGTTGGTATCTGGAAAACAAAAATTTAAGTGCATTCCTAGGTCTATCAAATCTGTATTTGCCTAAATTTGATACTGTGAACAGAAAGAAAACAAAACTATTGTTTTTCTGTATTTTTTTCTTACAGGAAGTGGCTTTATGTTCATTTTGGTGCTTACCATTGCATGGTCTTGTTTCCAAAGCCTGTTCTGGACAGAGATGTTGATTCTCTAATTCCTGAATGATCACTGCCCGAGATCGGACTTGTATCCCTCCAAAGCCTAGATCCTCACCATTGACACAGGTTAGTTGACAAAGGCTCCACTCTGACCACTCTCTCAAGTAACAGTCACCTGTCAAATAGCAATTTTATAAGATGAATGATCATCATATGTGAAGCTTTTCACACTGAATATGTCTTAGAAAAAAATGTCCAAATCCAGTTTCTTAATTTTCCCTCTTCATAGTTTCTTTCACTCCTCTTTTTAAATGTGACTTAAGATAATATTTTGACACTCTCTGAATATAGTAATAAAAAGGTTATACGAAAACCTATTTATTCTAAAGCAGGGTAGTTTCCTATAGCATTCCCATAAGATCAGTCTCATTTTGAATTTCTGAGTAACACTCCAACCAATGGCTAGATTTTTGTAAATTTTAGGGTATTGTGCACTGTATGCCTTATGCTAAATTTATGTATCTTGTTCACAATTCTTTCATCTTAGAGGGAGAAAACATTGTCTAGTTTTAAAAAGATTAATTGTTGCTTATACTCATTCAGAATTTCTCTAAACAGACAGTAGAAGCAACTGCTGGAACATTCTTTGCAAGAAAGGGAAATGGGAAGGTGATTAAAATGTCTGCTCTGGCTATTTCATGTTAGGATAATAGAGACTGGTAGAATTTTATCTTACAGAGTAAAACTGAAAAATATAATTATACTAATGACACTAATTAGCATGATTGGATAAAGAACATTTAAGGAAGATCTGAGGCACAACACAAAGAGACCATTTTGTTAAAACTGCAGTACAAAATGGGACTAGACTGTGCACAGACTCATAAATAAACCTCTTAGTTCTCATTATTTCAGTGAAAGTGCTATTAAAAATTCATGCTACCTTGCATTATAGTGATGACAGATATAATCAGTACTGTGTTGACCAGATGCCTGATTAATGAAGGAATTTTATTTGCCAACGTTAGGAAAGCATGTGAAGAAATGAATAATTGAAGAACTGATGTATACATAATAGGAAAACAAGTAGTGATTTTTGGAAACATTAGTTGGAGTGTATCATTAGTACATCCCCACAGGGCAGTTATTCTTGCTGGCTAAATGTGAGATTGCTGAAGAACAGGTTCCTGCTCAGCAAAATCTTAAAAGCAAGCAGTAAGCATTTGGGGTTTTTTATATATAAATAATAATAAGAAAACATAACTACAAGCTTTTTATTCTTCCAATTTTCATTTAAAAAATATGTGAAAATCATGCAATTGGAATGCTGTGCACAAAGCAGTGATGGAAGCCTCTCTGGTTTTGATTATTTTCTATTTATTGAGGCAACTTTACCTTCAGTCCAGCCTGAAATAAACTGTAAAAAATTCTGAGACAGAGGAGAGTTGCAAGAGAACAAAACCAGAATACTGGTATGGAACAATAGCTACATTAGAACTGAAGGAGTTAACCACTATTTCTGAAGACACATCACTAATGACTCTACTGAACAACAGCAATATACTTCAAATTCTACAAATAAGCGTTTGAAATTAACTGGAGGGGTTTTCCTGGAAATTAACAGCTCTTATGGGCTCTTAATCCTTCTCAGTATGAGGGTCATGGACCTGATAATTTATAACAGCTCCTTTGGATTCAGTCCACAAGGACAATGATAGCGCATGTTACACCCAGCAAGTTAAACAGCTAGAAACACTCACATTTTCTCAGAGATTAAAGTATTAGTTTCAGTTGGAAAAAAAAATAAGACTCCCTAGAGCAGCTTCCTTAGACACCCATAAAAGGCATCAAGTTCTTAGCTACTATTAAAAATATTAATAAAATTGTTAGGTGATCTAAGCACTTAAAGCAAATATTTAGTTATAAGTCAACACTCTTTCTTATAGAGTTAAACACAGGTTTTATTTAAAAAGATTTTGTGAAAAAAATGTATTCTTATAAGGTACAATCTGTGACTGAGACATGTCTTATAAAATTTAAAACCTGGTATTTTTTCTAATTGATTTATTGTCATGAATCCACTACAGAAAGTAACTGTTGGTCATTTGATGGATTAATTCAATCAGTAAAGCATGTGAAAAATATTTAATTGCCTGTGGCTAATGCTAGGCACTGATAACTATAATGATACCCAACCAATCTTGAAATGCAACATTTATTTTAGTAGCTTTGTTACCTGGACAAGGGACAGTGCAGGTTTCCTCAAGTATCATCTTCTTATTACCATCTATAACAGGCTCTACTTCTCCACAGAATTCCTCATCTACTACTTTGCCAACATCTTCAATGGATCCATCAAAAACCACACAGGAAATGTTCCTCACTCGTGTTCCCTCTCCACATTGGGCATCCTGGGGAAGAAGGACATGCATGGATGCTGGGCTGAACAAAGTGACAGAAGACTAGATCTGAGCTACATATCACCCTGTTTTCTATTATTTTTTGCTTAACTACTTATTCATTCAGGGTGGGGGGGGGGGGGGGGAGAGACATTGTTTTTTACTTCTGAAACAAACAAACCAACCAATTAACCAAAAAAAAAAAACAAACCCAACCAAAAATTCTGCTGGCTGCTGCCACTGTTTCTTAAAGTACACTTATACTTTATTTATCTGTAGGACATTGTTGCATCTGTTGACAAGTATGAACTTTAAGAATACATCTTTAGTTTTTGTATAAGAGAAGTGGAAGAAAATTGTTTACAGTGTTATGAAGCAGGTATCTGAGCATATCACAAATATGCCTAGATATACAAGCTCCATACCTTCAAAGTCCTATATGGCTTTTACCTCTACTTTGCATGCAGACCATTGACCGTATTGCCATCGATAACAAGGTTTTACTGGACAGGGTTTGAATTGCTCCATCTGAGAAGGACAAGGCCTCCCATCACCCTGAAATGGTTGATTTATGGTCCTCCTTCTGATCATTTTTCCTGTAAATAAGAAACAGCAATATAACTAACAACAACATAGTTAGACTGATTTATTCCTCAAGATGGTTCTATTTTGGTGAAAAGTGTTATGTTTGAATAAAGTAATTTCTTCCACATTTGATAAATTAGATTGTAAAGCAGATCTGTTGGCTCTTGTCTGTTATATGGATTTATATTTTCCAAGTCAGACACTTTATATTCTATCATTTGTTTGTACTGCAAGAAGTGCAGGAGGATGTCTGATTAGGATTTCAGATTGCTCCTGTAACAGCAAGCAAAAGTAGTAATTTTCTAGTTTAGAAGCCTGGGGAAAAATACTCTTTCTGAACATGACAATATGTTTGTGGCACTTCAGTGGAGATTCTGTCTCCTCTTCTGGAGTCTGCTGCTAGAAGAGACCATCATGTTCTGTTCTTCCCTGAGTTAATCCAGAATCATGTATCCCATGTTGTCTGATTCCAGCAACCAGGAACAGCTTGCAAATTTCCCTCACTGTCTGTCTGGATAACGTGACATGCAGATTTTGTAGGAGATGGAGGATTCTTCACTCAGGCCCAAAGAAAATACAAGAGGCTTATCCAACATTAATCTTCTCTTCAACGATGAGTGGCACACTTACCCAGCATTATTAAGATACAGGTTCTATTTCAAATACTTATATAAACAGAAAGAGGAAGACATTTTTATCCTTTTGGCAACTCTTTCTTCTTTCATCTTGCAGTGGACGTTAGACCATTATGCTTCATTACAGAGAGGTCATGTGATATAACCAAAAAAATTGTTTTGTGCCAGAAGTAGTGGTAAAGTGGCTGATCTAGAGTTGGCACCTCTCAAAGGCTTTCACAAAACCAGTGCAGCTGTGGTATTTTAATCTATATATAGATAAATATATGAACCAAGTCTGAAATAAGATGTATATATTTAAATTTGTATACTGAGGCTTATAATAAACTAAGATTTACCTACATAACACCTGTGTTACCTGGCCAAAACAATTCATCTTGAATTCCAAATTTCAATCAGATGCATTTGGAATTGAACACCCTAATGATCATGACATGAATCTTTTGCTGAGACCAAGCTACACAAGCCACAATGCAGCAGCAGAACTATATAAATCTCCCAGACAGCCGTGTTCACTGCAGCTAGCTAGAAAGGTGTTTGCCAAGTGAAGCCTCATCATTCTTGGATTCACAGCTGCTCCAACTAAGATATCGCAGGAGAAAAAAGATTTTCTTGAAAGTACTGGAGAAAAAAAACAAACAGCAACGAGCAGAATTCTTACATACAGAATTCTTCCTCAACTTTATGGGCATTTGCATGGGTGCACAAAAGTGGTTCAGCTTTGTGGTCACTGGGTTTATTAGATGGCTATTACTTACTGAAAAACAGCGCTCACTCCCAACTTCCTGCCTAATACAAAAATTACAGCTTCAAGGCTTACATGTGAGGTTGCCATCATCTGTTAAAAACACCGAAAATTTGAAAGCTGTTTTACATTACTGTTCAAAATAAATTTTCTCACTTCTACAAATAAATTCTATACTTGGAAAGCAGAGGGATTTCAGATAGTGACCCACATTCACATTTTGTAAAAGCATAGCAGCAATAATTCTCATTCAGAAAAAAATCAGGCCAATTGTTCAGGTCTTGTATATAAACAGAAGCTTGTAAAGGAAAATCTGGCAACATATTTAAGTCTTCAATACAGCTGTTAGTTCAGTTCTCACTCTATAGGGATTATTTTGAAGATAGAATTGTAGATTATTTGAATGTAGAAGTGGTGCTTTGAGAGAAGGTCAAAGAACTGAAACATTATTACATTATTAGATACTGCAGTATCAAATTATTAACTGTTACCATTAAAAAATCCATAGGTCTTTCTCTTGGGATCCTGAGGTAGCCAGATCTTTCAGACATTTTTGCCTAGACATTTTCCCTGTGGTATGCCCCCCAAGGAACACAAAAAGATGCAATATCCTTTTACTCTGAGCCCAGCAGTTGAAATTGGATTCCATACACTGCTAACCATCCAACATCTGTAGTGACATATTCCAGACATGATTACAGAATGAAGAGGCTTCATAGATGGGCTTCTACCTTTCTCTTTCAGTAGTTTGTATACCTTACTTACCTGGCAAAATGGTACTTTCAGGTCCTTATTCTGAGACATATCAATGCAAATAAATAATATGAGTTCTTCCATAATTAGAATGTGCCTTTGATATCCATTTTCTGATACAGATTTGATTTAAAAAACTTAGATAATGGTTAGCAACATTTTGGAAAAAACAAATTAATGGGATGACAGTGAAAGTAACTTGTCCCTTTGCCCTTGTTCTATTTTTAAAAATATGGAATTCTGCAGTGTGCAATTTTGTTGGTTTTAATTATTGTGTTGCTCTTCAAGTTTAGTTGTTCTAAATTCACCACTAACGAAATTTAAGAGGAAATCCCTTCCTCCTCTTCCTCGCCCACACCAGCTGAAAAATAAATATTCACATCAGTGTTTGGTTTTGTCTCAATATATCATTCTTCATATCTTATTTTGTTCCCAGAATCAGAAATTATTCTGGGCCAAATTCTCATTATCTTCAGTGAGTACAGTCTTACTGAAGCATATTATTTCCCTGAATAAGCTGATTTACAGAATCACAGAATCATTCAGGTTGGAAAAGACCCTTGGGATCATCGAGTCCAACCATCAGTCCTACTCTACAAAGTTCTCCCCTACACCATATCCCCCAACATCTCATCCAAATGACCCTTAAACACATCCAGGGATGGTGACTCCACCACCTCCCTGGGCAGCCTATTCCACTGTCTGACCACTCTTCCTGTGAAAATTTTTTTCCTAATGTCCAGCCTGAACCTCCCCTGTTGCAGTTTAAAGCCGTTCCCCCTTGTTCTGTCACTAATCACCTGTGAGAAGAGACCAGCACCAACCTCTCTACAACGTCCTTTCAGGTAGTTGTAGAGAGTGATGAGGTCTCCCCTCAGCCTTCTCTTCCTCAAACTAAACAGTCCCAGCTCCTTCAATCACTCCTCATAGGATCTGTTCTCCAGGCCCTTCACCAGCTTCGTCGCCCTCCTCTGCACTCGCTCCAGCACCTCGATATCTCTCTTGTATTGAGGTGCCCAAAACTGGACACAATACTCCAGGTGTGGCCTCACCAGTGCAGAGTACAGGGGGACTATCACCTCCCTACTTCTGCTGGTCACACTATTTCTAATACAAGCCAGGATGCTGTTGGCTTTCTTGGCCACCTGGGCACACTGCTGGCTCATGTTCAGCTGCTTGTCAATTAGAACCCCCAGACCCTTCTCTTCCAGACAGCTCTCCAGCCACACCTCCCCAAGACTGTAGCCATGCAGGGGGTTGTTGTGGCCCAAGTGCAGGACCTGGCACTTGGCCTTGTTGAAGCTCATCCTGTTGACATTGGCCCACCGATCCAATCTATCCAAGTCCCTCTGTAGTGCCTCCCTATCTTCATGCAGATCAACACTCCCGCTTAACTTGGTGTCATCTGCGAATTTACTGATGATACACTCTATGTCCTTATCAAGGTCATCAATAAAGATGTTGAATAGAAATGGTCCCAACATGGAGCCCTGAGGAACACCGCTTGTGACCAGCCACCAGCTGGGTTTAGCTTCATTGACCACCACTCTCTGGGACCAGCCAGCCAGCCAGTGGTTGACCCAGCAGACCATTCACTCATCCAAGACATGAGCAGCCAGTTTTTCTATGAGAATTCTACAGGGAACTGTGTCAAATGCTTTTCGAAAATCCAGGTAGACAATATCCACAGCTTTTCCCGTGAGATTTATCTCCCCATCACTCTCCCTAGCTAGCTACATTTTGTACTTCTGCAAAAAGAGGTATTATTGCTTTTATTAAAGAAGAAAGAAAGAAAAAAAAAGCTCAGTCTTTAAAATATGCCAAAGGTACGTACTGACCTGTAAGGCCACATGTTTGAGAGCACTCAGACCAAGGGGACCAGTCAGAGAGCTGACAGTTCACAGGACATTCCACAACACAGGATGTATTCATTTGCCATGTCTTCTCCAAACCAAGCTAAAAGAAAATATTCAATAGTCAGCAGGTAACACCTGGTCTGTGTCATTGGTGCAGGGTATGCATTTGGACACAGTGAATCTGAGACAACTAAAACTTTAAGCAAAGCATGAAGTCATTACTAAATAAAAAGTAAAGCAAGTAGGACGTTTAAAAATCTCACTTCAAGACATTCCTAATGCATATGCTGATTTTTAAATACATGCTTAAATCCTATTTTCATCAATTATTTTCTAAATTAGAGCTTATAAATGGAGGGCTTCATCTCTACAGTATTACTGTATACAATACTTAAAGGACAAAGTAATTTATGAAGTATCAATAAAGTATTTTGAAATAGGAGTATAAAAATACTGAACTATCAACAGCTATTAACAGCTGAATTCAAGTGATACTAGGAGCCAGGTTCAAAACTAACAAAAAAGGATGAACATGCATTGGATAGTCAGTTTATTTGTCAGAAGATGTTGCAGATACTAAAAATTTACAGGAGGATCAAGAGAAACTGAACAAGTTAATGGAGAAATCTGAAGGTCTAAACACACATTGGGCAAATGCAATTCAAGAGCTGAAATCAAGTGGAGGCTGCGAGAGGAATAGATAGAAATTTCTGTATGTCTGTTCTCCTTACTCTTTCTTGGGCATCTGTTTATGCTTCTTTCTTGTTTTTTTCCTAACATGGTGTGTAAGTTTATTATATATATTATGTTATGCATTCTGATGTATGCAAAAATATTGACATGACATTGACAAGGATTTGTTCTAAAACAAATATAGCTTTGCATATTTGCTTGTTTTTCTGAAAAGCTTTGCAAAAAGCTGAACACTCTAACAACCCTAAAGTAAAAGCTGCAAATGCTGGAGAAGTATGAGAGAAGGGGACATAGAAAATAGCCAGACACTTGTTTTCCCAAAAATACATTCTGTACTGAGCTCTTCTCTGGGCAGGAGTCAGCCTAGCACTAACAAATGATGGAACCCCCACAGGGAAGGAAGAGTTTTGTGGCCATGCTGGAAGATGGCACAGTGGCTACATGGTCCTTTGGTCTGATCCTGTAAAGCCATTGCTATGTTCTTATAAACTATGCTCCAGATTTTCCCCATCCAAGGAAGAAAAGAGATATTCTCAGTAACACACATGAGAATATATTACGCAAGATGCAATACAACTGATAGCAAAAATATTAGCAAGACAATAATAATCCCTGCAGCCTGCCCAACTTCAGAAGGAGTTAAAAGGATAAGTTGATTATAGTGTGTATGATACAAAACACAAAAGAAAATCAATCCTTCCAATATGAACAGATCTGCAGTTTCCCAGCATAAAAGACTGTCCTCTTCATTGGTCCTCTCCAGTGGAACTTGATCATCATTGAGGCCTGTCAGAATCACAGGAGGTTGTGGATATCTTTTAAGTAGATAAAATCCCCACATAGTTTAAAAAAAGATAAAAAAGCAAACTAGACATTTCAAAACTTATTAATTTTAACAACTGGAAAGGTTAATGACATAAAACCAGCAGTTAAGACTTTAAAAAGGAAATAAAACCACTATTTCCTACTAAATGCAAGCATAGAACAATAATTAGGCACAACATTAGCATGTCCTCCATAAATAAACCACTACAAGTACTGGAAATGTCTCAACCTGATAGATTCACCAAGACTTAAATTTGCATTTGCAGTACCATTTATTGAGACAAATGAGGTTTTAGACCTCTGTTCTGTTTTATACATCAAAGAATGCGTTCTTGGCTTTTCTCTGTGGTACAGCATAACCTTGATTATCCAGCTATTGCACACAGACAACACCTGAAACCTTTGGATAATCTGAAGTTTGCATAATTAGGAAACTAGAGAACTGTCTTTAAAGTCCATATTTGGGTCAAATCTTCTGAGCAAAGGCTTTAAAGTGTGCTGAATTGATTCCTGCTAATTACAGAAACAAAACTGCTCTCTTTCAAGACTGGCCTTCTCAGCTGGACTTCGGCAGCTAGAAAAGGAAAAGCCCAAGAGAGATATTAAAGGTGAAGAGGAGAAAGCTGAAGGCCAGATTACCCACAGTGATCTGCCATTTGCATGCCTTAGATACTGAAGTGCAGCTGAAATAGATTTGGGGAACAATTGTCAGGCTGCAATTTGATATGAATCACATATTCTTTTCTCATCTCTCTCTTTCCTTCAATTGGTGAACCACAATTCACCTTGAAGAGCTTAGAAAACATTTGGAAAAGTGTTCAGTAGCTCCCTTCCCTGAAAGAGACTCTGTTCTGGATGAGTTGTGGTTTCTGATTTGAGAATGGCAAGTACCGGAGGAGCTACACTGAAAGCTACTGCTGAGCACCCTGTACTTCTGGTTGCACACGCCAGGGGCAGCGGGCTGCCAGATCAGCATGCTCTATAAACCCTGTGATCCACAAAAAGTATCTGTATTTGTTTATAGGAATGTTTGGCACTGCAGATTAACCTCTGCTGGAGGTTAATCACGTAATTTGACAAGCAGACTATCTGCCAATAAACCAGAAAAGTTTGCTTTCTAATGCAGACAAAACTGCTGGTTTCTAGGCTTTTCTGATCTTTAATTGAAGGTAAATGAATAAAAATAAGCCAATAAATATGAATATGACCAGGGCCATCTTGCTTTAGGTGATCTGATTTTCAAAGACTCAAGCAAAAGACAAGCTGAGTTCTTGTGATGTGCTAATTTTGTAGAGTTAGAGACCAAGTAATCCAGTATTACTTTGCCTTGAGAGTTTGAAGGGAACTATGTTAACATAACAAGGACTTGGAAATAAGCTCTAGAAATTGATTTATCCTGGCAGTAATCAGGATGACTGGCTAGCTTCTTTAGCTGATTGACTGAAACGCACAGGATCATATGAACGCATTAGGAAACCAGAGCACAGGGGCTCAGAAGAAATGTTTGTATTTAGCTATGCTGATGCTCATATCTGGAGATGGTGATAGTCAAAAGAAAATGTGAAGTTGGGGGTTTTTTGTACATGGCTTTTATTAGTTTCATGAACCACATATTGTATAGGAACTCAGACATTGCAATCAGGCTTCTTCATTTCTTAGGGATCAAAATACGTTTTAACTATTCTGATCTCTCTTCTTTGCATATAACAAGAATCATAATTCTGTAAATGTATCTACACATATATTAAACAAAACTTTTGTTTTATTTACACATCTAGTATAAAGTTTTATGATAGTCCAGGGGAAATTCCATTAGCTAAGACACTCCAAAATTATTTCATCTTCCTCTTATCATCTACTTTTCTAACCACATGCACCTTATTTTGAACTTCACTTAATCTTTCTGCACTGCCCTTATAATACAAAAAACCCAGCAAAAAATCCCACCCTGAAGGATCATGTGATTAGATTAGTAAGAGGTACATAGTATGTATTCACATTTTGATAATTTCTTGAATATTCCCCTCTCATGACCCGGAAGGTCACAGAGTTGGCTTTCACATCTTCAGAGTGAAGGGTCTGGTTAGACCTGAACAGCTTGGCTTTCTTGTTAATCAGTTAACAGGTTTTACTCCTCACAGTTATTGGATCAGCCTTTGACCTTGTTGTACCACTGCTTACACATCCATAATTCAACAAATAGTCTTAACAGTATGACTGGGGAGTGGACCAGAGCTTTCTACATGAAGATGTATCTCTATATGAGATATAATCTATAATCAAAAGGACAAATAAGACTGTATCACAGTGCTGATAAAGCCAGGACCTCACTGCAGGGATGTCTGTTGGCCAGCCAATTACAGCAATTAGCTTTTGAGATATTATCTTGTTGCCCTTATTATTTCTCTGAGTAATAAACTTTCATTTCTTAAATGCAGGAAAGCTCCAGAGCTTTTCTGCAATGAGATTTCAGTGTGAAATATAATCATTTGTTCTAAATGTTGCTCAAAATCTTTGGTTAACAACAGGAATAATTTCTTGGGTTTATGGTAAAAGAAATGTATTTCCGCTTAAAATTTAATAAAACATATTTTTTTCTACTGAAATATAGATGTGATATTTTATATCATGTCTTGGTATAAATTAATCAATATTGCAGTCTCTTGCCAAAAGACTAATTTTTTTTTTCCTTTTAATGCATTAAAACATTAACAAAATGCATTAATACATTCCCCTATTAACTTCACAGAAACTTTCTGGTAGGTAGCCAGATCCTGAGTTTTTTCCTGAGACATAAATGATAAAATTATTAGATTTGATTATAAACCCAAGAGCTATCTGTGAAGGAGGAACCTGGGACAAAAGCAGGGTGCCAGAGTCAGCTCAAACCTCCTGCCTTTGATAAGAACTTACAGGTTCAGGAATCTAGGATGTTAGAGAAGGTCAGCTACACCATTACAAAACTATACTCCAAAGTATGTGATGAGTTTCCTGACTCTCTCCACTTCTGATGAAACTCCTCTATGGGCACGTCCTGAAGAGCAGCTACTAGCCAAGGAAGGTCTAACAGAAAAGGTGTTGGTACCAAAGCTGCTGTGGAGACCACTTCACCTTAGTCCCCTATTGCAAGTGATTTTGTTTCTGATGTCAAGATGGTGGGGCAACGGCAGCTGAAACAAGTTCAGTTACTTCCCATCAGAAGAGCGTGTAGGATTGCCCTTAATGTAGCACTTGTGTTGTCTTCCCATTTGCCTTCACATTACTATCTCCATGCAATTGAAAACATTAAGAGCAACACACAAAATGTCAGAAAACCAGTGCTGCTAAATTTGAAGTTAGTTTGAACATTTCCAAAACAGCTCTTTCAAAATTTAAGGGCTCCTGACTGCTAATTAGTTCTCCATATATGCTCCTATTTAATATTGCATTCATGCTGCACATTTTTTCACACTAGCTTGGGTATCTTTTGCATTGCACAGCTGGATACAAGAAGTTAGCATTCAGCCCAGCTGCAGAATGGCACGTGAGAAATGTTTTCCAACACATTGAGTAAATGATTGATACTGGCAGCTGTCCAAGGCTCCATGCAGAAATTGTACCAAATTAGAAAGATGATTAGTGTTCTGATTAAGATTTATTATCTTTATTCTACTTTATTAATTATTGTTTCTAAGTCATTTCCTTCAGGACACAATAATTAGCATACATTCACGGAGGCACTTAAAAGTAACCGAAGGAAATTGTATAAAAATCACCATCGATGGCACAGTTCATTTCAGAGGTACTTAACAATCCATGAATAGAGTTTCAAAACATCTGGTGAAGATGGCTTACATGCCGTATTGCTCAGTTGGCTCAGCATTAATTAGCACCATTAGAAGGGAGCTTACTCACAGGTACCCACTCACCTCTTCACAGTACTTCAGGTCAACCGATTTGCCATCACTGCGAACACAATCGAGCATCCGTGTTTTGATACCATTACCACAGACAGCCTTCTCGCTGAGCTGACATGTGCTCCAGTCTGGAAATAAGGAATTCATTAGCGTAGCAGACATTTTAGATAAAACTCATAATGATCCAATTTCCCACCTAATTCTAATTCTGATGGCCTAAAATAATCCTCAAAAGCACCTTCTACACATCCAAAGGCTTATGAAGCCCAGCTGCCACACATTTTTGGAAAAAGCGACTTTTACTGCAAATAGTCAGTGCCATGATGCCTTCCTAAAAAGTTTATATTTGGTTTCGTCTGCATGGATTTTGAGCAAATCACAAAATGGTAGGAGAAATACATTTCCTGGAATTACAGCATGCACACTTCACCCAAGTTGCAAAGCCTCCAGTAATATTTCATCTGGATCAAACAGCCTGAATCAGTTTTCAGAACAAGCTCCACATCTCCCTCCAGATAAGAACAGAAAGCTGAAAAATCTGTGCTGTAAGGTGAATGGAAGTAAGCCATAGTCCCAGGCTGTCACTAGAGCGTAACACCACAAATACCTGTCACATTGTAGTCATAGTGGTAGCAGTTTTTGTTCAAAGTGCAGACTTCCGTCTCAGTGGCAGCAGGACAAGATTTTCCATCATCTGGTTGTCTCAGAGATTCAGCTGACCTTTCACGGACACTACTTCCATTGCATGGCTTGAAAGGGAGATTGGAAACAGCTTTGATATTTCGGTGCCTTGATACCTTTTTTCATGCAACATTACAACAACCTTTCAAGTAATCCCTTCACAAAACACAAACGTAAAATAATGGGCTCATGCTGTTGTGTAAGAGAAACCATGTTTGTTATTTCAGAGAGAATTCAAACTGCTCTTTCACCTTGGTACCACCCAAGGTGAAATATCCTCTTAACTTGGAAACACCTCGATACTTTTCTAACTAGTTCATGTTTCAGTACTAGTGTTTTGGAATTATTTCACTCATAAACTGGATATTGAAATGCTCACTTTCCAAATGCTACAATGTAGTGTACCAGATCCCAAACACTCAGAGGTCCTGAAACACTTTTTTATGTTTGGTTTGGGTTTTTTGAGATTTCTTTTAGAAATTCCTTAGAGGAAGAGGAGAGGAGACCCAAAATTATCTTTCTATGCTCAGTCTTGATCTACAGACTTTGCTCGTTCCAGGATAGTGACATCTTTAGTACAGTGACTGAACTGCTATGGAGAGGCTCACAGCTATACTCAAAGACAGACCCACAAGTCACTGCCAAAGCTATTCCACCACACAGAACCCACCCCACACTGAAGAATGACCACTGGAGACATTATATTTTGTGTTATGGAACAATTTCAATTAATGAAAAATACTGGCACGCTTTATTTGCAACCATCAACAACCCTAAAGGTGACAGTAAAGATAAATATTTACACATGTAATCCTGCTCAATTCAGCATCTTTGCACAATATGTCATGTATACATTTTTAAAGTATCCTCCTAACACTATATATGTTACACTTCAGTATACTTCTTACCAAAGAACATCGAGACCATGATCCCCATTCAGACATAACACAGTCCTCAGGACATGGTAACGTGCATTTTCTAGCACCAAGTGGCATCTCTTCAGGATCACATAGATAGTCCTCTACAGTGTCAGAAGGACCATCCACAGTGTTTAGCATGCACCTGGAAAAAAGAACTGCACATAAACTGCATTTGCCGTGGATTGCGTACAGTAACTGTGTTCCATAGTATTCTGAAACATTTTAACATTTTGTCAGCACATAACAACCATGAAGTAATTGAAGTAACACAACTAAGTATTGACCTATCAATATCCAAGAAAATCTGAAGAGCCAAAACTAATCCTTGTTTTTACAGATGACAGCCATATAAAGAAACACACAGAATTTAGACAGTCCCTATGAGTGATTTGCCAAGAGCTTCTGGGCAGGTGATTTACTTGACATTACCTTACCTCTAAGCCAGAATAATGCAAATCATCTACAGTTTAGACATATTTTGTGCATGCTTCAACTGATAACTTTCAATCTAGAACTATTAAAACTTTTAAAATTTTATATTGTCAGTATTAATCCCTAATTTACATAGATACTTTTAAAATACCATTATATTAAAAGCAGATGGAGGCCTGGTTAAGATGAGAAACTAGTATGTTTAGCTTTGTAGAGCTGAAGATGACTGTCTTCATTCCACAGTATTTCCAATGCTGTGGCATCTACTGTTAACTTATCCCTTCCACCTGTCAGCAGAGGACCAACTAGTACATGGCTAGGATCATTCAAACTAAGAGGCTTGCATCTGTTTTTCAAAATTGCAAGAGAAAAGCTCATATCAGTAGGAAGCCTTTCACACACAGAGAAATATTTGGAGTTTCTTCCATTTGACCACATTAATTTTTTTACAAATATCTTACTTTGTCAGACTAAACTAGTTTTTGAAACACTCTCTATTCTAATGTAAACACAAGAGATACAGCATGAGCATATATTAGCTGTGTGGAATTAGGACTTTAATGGCATTATGTGATAATAAATGAAAAGTTAGATGTTTTTCGTCCCAAAGGGCTGAAAACACTTTCTTTCTTCATCTTTGATGGTAGTGTTAAAATCTATATTTCAACTTAAACACCGATTAATTTTGATTTTTCATATTGGAGGGGTTTTTAAGAGTATTCTTATGGGAATTTGTTTAGATGCTACTGTGTGAGAACAGTTATGCATAGCCTTTCTAACTTTGGTCAAGAAAATATAAAGACTGACCTTCTTGAAGTAAATGCTTACACTGAGGAAACAGTGCTATTGTGAACAAAATTCTATAAATGTGTCCGTTTCTAAGCTAAAGAGAACATTTAGCAGTTTACCATATACAGCTCTCATTTTGGACCTTCAAACTGAATTCACATTATGCTTTATTATTCAGAATTATAATCTCAAATTGTGTGTCGTTTTGTGGTTAGCTGTTAAAAAAACAACCTCCAGCCAACCCAAACTCCATGTACTCCTTTACTTGCTATTGTATCACACCATGTGAAACTAATTTTAATTAACCTTTGATTAGAGCTCTAGGATGATGAGCAAACACAGATGCCTAGATCAGGTTCAATAACCAACAGATTTATGGATTTTTCTATTTCACTTCATTCACTTTTGCCACTTTTTTGTGTAATAAGTGTAACTATTATTCCCAAGTGTGTAGGTACTTAAAAGGGTCTTTAAAATCATAGTTTCATAGAGAAAGAGGACCATTTCACCTTTCAGAAAAGCACTAAAATCATAATGTTACAGTGTTTGTGGTAGTGTAAGTACAGTATACATTAGTTTATAAACTAGGAATTGAGGTCTATATCCATAATCAGTAGACAGAGCCACACTGCACTCACTGAAGCTATTCTGATTGACATCAGCCAGGGTTCTGGTCCAGTACACTATGGCTGGACTTAACACTATACATTACACAGAATTACATCAAATTAAATACAGCCATGACTGAAAGTGAGGTTCTCTAAAGTGAAGAAGGAGCAATACTGGTTTACCTGACTTTCCTTGTTTGAACACCTTCTCCACAGTTCTCTTTTAAGTCCACATTTGTCACCTTGCAGACACTCCACGGCTCAGTAACCCATACGTACTGGCTGCAGTCACTGTGGCAGGGGACTACCTCATATACCTGGAATCCACATCGAGTGACAGTTTTGTTGCACACAAGTAAGACAAACATGCAACAGTGATCATGCAAAGAAAGGTTAATGCTCTTTTTGGTAAGAATAACAAATGTAAACTTGCTGATTTAGAGGCTGTAGTAGTAATACAGATAAAATACTTGATAGAAAACTACAGAAATAACAAAAAGTGAGAAGCTAAGACATCTAATGACAGATTCCCTGGTTTTCACTGCCACTAAGCCCATGCTACGCCATTTCCACGAATAACATCAACACAACTAACATAAAACCTTACAGGCTAGCTCAAGAACATACCTTTTAGAAAAATGCTGCCAAAACTCTGCTAAAACTTTACTTCTATTCTTCACATCTCTCCCCAACTATTCCATCCCACTGTTATTATTTGTGGGGTTTTTGTATTTCTAAAGAGAGGTGTGCTCAAGGTAAATTATACCAATGTATAGCGTTTCACTTTATATTTCACTGTGGATACTTAAAATCACTCTAATATATTTGTGTACCAGCATCAGCATTATGTTTAGATTTGAATAAAATTTGAAATAGTATCTTCTATAGTAATATAAGTTATATAGTACTTATATAGTAATATATAGTTACTTATATAGTAATATAAGTGTTCTATATATTTTCTCAAACATACATTACAAATAAAGGACAGACAATGTAAACATTGGAGCACAATCAGGAAGCACAAGTTAATGTCATCTTTCTATATTAGAAACTCTTACCTGAGCCTGAAGAAAGTATTTTCATGAACCCAAAAGAAAACCAAAGATAAAAAGAAACAACGATTAGAGTGAAGCATAGGTATTTAAATGGCATTCATTTAGCTTTTATTGCAAACAATATTCTATGACTTCTGTCAAGCAAAAGGCATCCAATTTTTCCTCTTGGATCTCCCTTGCTGTCATGAGGTATTTTTGCAAGAAGTTTGCCCTTGGAAGAAAATAGAAGTTTATAAATCACAACTAGTGGGAAGAGACTGTAAACTGGCATCTCTTTTTCAGTCCCTAACATACAATGAAACTGTTTTCCCTTTTTGCCTATAATGAGCATCATTACAGTAGGGAACCCAGTTCCCTAAGACAAGAGAAAATCCTCAATGGTTTTGGAGGGTACTGGACTTCTCTATTACTTTAAATTGTTCTGACAGCACTAAGTGCAATAGATTCAGGGGAATAAAAGGAATTGGCAGTTCTCATCCTTCCAAAGTTCCCAAGTCATTTATTGAGTATCTTAATTATGCATAGATTACTTAAAGCCCATTGCCTCAAAATTATCTTATATCAACTACCTTCACATATCATTCTGGGTATCAAGTCAGCACAACTAATGTTTCTAGACAATCTAAGACATTGTCTTAAATGAGTCCTTGATTTCTTTTCCGCAGCACTGCTTGGGTAAAATAAGAGGGCTGGTGGTTTGACAGTTTATCAGTTAACCTGCAACTTAATACCACCAGTCACAAAAAGGTAATGTCTTTGACAATGAATGCATAGAGAGTTTGATATATCACTCTGCAGCTGATCATCCCACACACAAGACGACCAGCATAGTCAGAATATTTGGTCTTTCTCTGAACTACATAAGCATTAACTCAGGCATTAAGATGGGTGGTGTAAATGCATGTTAAGGAAGGTACTGGACTCCATGCACAATTTATAGTCACATGAGAAGTGGCACTTTATTTATTCTTGTCCAGGATTTCTAAAATGAGAATAGGGAAACCTTAATTTAGAGAAATGTATCTATATTTCTCACCCTGGTTGGCATAAGAAGAAATACATAAACCCCAGATATTCAACAGCCTTTCCAATAACATAAAAATTTGATATCTGTCCAGAAAGCCAAAGGAGTACTCTATAGTGCATTGCATGTGTTTAGTGGTGTTCTCCTGACCCTACTGGCATTTTTGTAACTATGACTGCAGTGCAAGGATATGCATAACACTGCAGTGCAAGTAACTATGACTGGTGGTGCAGGGATCACATATCCACCTGCTGGATAAGGGGGAAAATAATGCCTGGAGACAGTGAAGAGAGGGATGTCCTTATTTTCTCTAACAGTCTCAGATTAGTTTCTTCATTTGAAATCCTCTGAAGGCCATAGACATGATTTTACAACAAACTGATGCTATTAGTATTGTAATTATGAAGACTTTTAGACTAGTGAAGTGAGTACTGAGCAAGCTTCATTCACTTGGAGTGTGGTTTGGGAGTCACCCTGGCATACATGGCTCAGGAGGAAAGACACTCAGTGAGACACCTAGCAGTCACCTAGCATTCATCTAGCTCCCCTCCAAAATACATGTCAGCCCTGAGTGACATTGAACAACTTGCTCTTAAAACTTGACAAACATCTTAAGCTCTTTATTTCAATGTCTCACTAACCTTACTTTTAGAAAGTTTTTCCAAGGCTTAACCCAAATCTGCTTGCAGCGGTCTAAGCTTACTGCTTTTTATCCTATCCACGATGGGCATGGAAAATGGATTATTTCCTCCTTCTTTGCAACAGCCTTTTATGTACATGCTAGCAGAGTGCCAGCATCCTCCCTCCCATCTTCTCTTCCATGGGCTAGACAACATGTTGCAGTCTTTCTTCAGAGTTCATCATTCCTAGATCTCAGTTTACAGCATATCCCCTCTGTTAATTATCTTTCACATACTTGTGGGCACCTGAGACCCGTCTAAACACTATGCTTTGTATTTATGCAAATAAGCATGTTACATATCTAAGCAATAAATACATAAATAAATTACATTTAATAACTAAAATAAATATTCTGAAGAATCATTAGTTTTCCATCTTAACAGATGGTGGATCACATTTAGATTAAATAATTAACTCAAAATTAGAATGCACATGTATTCCCTGCATGTTTCCAAATTGACAGTGAACGCACTTAAAATTAAAAGATACAGCCTCTATATTCTTCGACATTCCTAACTTATCTGTAGAACTCCCTTGTCATGAAAGTACTATATTTCAATTTTATTTTTACAATAATTACATTTTGAATGATCTATTATTATTTAGCAAGTACCATGTAACATTGCAACAAATCAAATTCGAGTCAAAGTACCAGAAGGGGGCAATAGTGTTGCATAAAAGTGGCTAACAGACCTCTAGCAAAATCACCTTTGATGCAGAAAAATACAAGCTTATTATGTACTACGTGAATATTAAGGAAGGAAAAAGACTTCTGTATAGACTATAATTTGCTTCTATTGAAACACATTCCTCCTAATTTAAAGCATATTTACATGTTGACCCAAATCCAGCAAGCCTCATTCTAGTTTGTATTTTGTTAAAGTAGATCACAAACTTAGTTTATTAGCTGCAGTTTAACACTTATTATTTTCTAAATTAGAACTAATTACATTCTCTAAAGTAGAAAATTAGATCAACAAGCCATTTCACTCTGTGCTAGCAAAATGTCAATGGGATAATATTAAGTACATGCATTTTTATTCAAATGTAAATTGACAGCACATTTTTTTTTAATCTTTGAATATTTAGAGAGGAGACCGTGTGGCTGTTTAACATGCCTCTGCAGACTAAATTAAATTCAACAGTAATATGAATATAAATCAACTCTGAAGAGCATAAGTTAATTGACAAGGAAGGTTTTTCTTTCTAAAACTCTCCAGGCAAATAGGAGCAAATAAGCTTCAGGGGTTTGACTTGGACTAGTGCTAAACTTGGTCCCAAAGACTAAATGCTCATTAGTGGTCAAAGCACTCCCAGTGTGCTCTTGGATTACATCTTCTGGCTTAGTTTCACTTGGAGAGGATCCAGACTGTGCAGTCAGACTGATCTGTACTGGAAAATCAAGTGTGGTTAGTGGGACAACTGGGAGATTGACTTCAGAGGTGCATTCCTGACTGGAACTGCAGTGCCAGGGCAAGTGTACCTGGAAGGTCAAGCTCCAGCTTGACTAAAACCCACTAAGGGTCACTGGGTTGATACTGTGTGAGTGTTTGAGAAGTTTCAATGTGTTTTCTGATCTAAGATGGTCAGGGAATGACACTAAGAATCTTACCAGTCTGAGCACCTGTAATGAGACATTTTAACCATTGTAAGAGAAGATCTTCAGAAACGTGGTCTTCACAATCCACATGTAAGAATGTTTTATTGTCTGCAATCTACAGTTCAGACAATGTGCTGAGTTCCTGTAGATGAGGAAGTAATGAAGGCAGATCCTTTGCTGATTGAGGAAATATAAGCCAACACATGGTCCTCCTTCTACCTGCATCTGCCCCTTATGTTGTATAGTTTTTCTACATCAACAAACAATACAGCTAAAAGGGTTATCTGAGGTATGGAAAAAGCTATATCAATAATGTAAATATAAATCGAATTACCTGATTGACATGATCTAGCTTTGGACAGGGTCTTCCACCATTGTAGGGTTTTTCACGAAGCCATTTAGACCGAACCTTTACTCCACTCCCACAGGATTTACTACAGCGAGACCAGTTGGACCACTCACTGAGCTTGCAGTCTGAGGGACATGGAATAATACAGGCTTCCTCAATATAACCTGCATGAATGGAAAAGAAAGTGAAATCTCTTCAGCATGTCACTCTGCCACTTCTCCCTGAAGCCCTCGTCTACTTCATTTAAATTGTCCAAAGTTTGACTTGACAGGACTGTGTGAATAGAGAGATTTCTTCATCATTAGGGCTAAATTAAATTCTGCAGAAAATTGACACATATAGCTGGGAGATTGTGTTAGAGTAGCAGCTGAGCATCCTCACCGCTATCTGATTAGGATTCACACTCACCAGATTTCAGCATTCAAACTTTCTGACAGCTACAGTGTAATTGACACTAAGCATCTCTTGGTTGCACCATTCTTACACTGTAAAAACAATATTATTTTTTCTAAGGAAAAAAGGTTTAATTAAAAGCCTGTATCAAGTAATTCAATTGCAGTTATACCTCAAAAATCCAACTGAATCAAAAGATATGCACCTTACCAGCCTGGAGCGAGGGAACTTAACACCTTGTGACCTTTCTAAGGCTAGAAAGAGAGAGTGGCCTGCCACATTAATGATCTGCCGATTAACAACCATCTGCCCCCAGTAGCACACTGAATAATTGCACTGAATGGAAAAGCAGATGTTTGGTTTGGATAAGTCATCAGTCCTGAGAGGTTGGAAAGGGGTACGACACGGTCTTCAGGGAGTAACATGAGGCCTCAATTCACTGAATGTCTTTCAAAAGCAACATATGTCATAGCTCTACAATATGTGTCATTTATGCCAATATTTACAGCAGAAGCTATAAAACCTCAAATAAAAAGCTGGCCTTTACTGCATTTTTACTACAGCTATACCTTAAACCTGTGTGAACTCTCCTCTCCCTTTTCCTGTGTCAGATCTGCAATGTATTTAATGTTGGCAAATGTTCACTTTAAAGATTAAAGAAGCCTCGGTGCATTTAAAGGGAATTGAAATATTTGATGAACACAGTTGCAAAATTAAGACATAATTGGGTAAGATCATTCTCAAATGACTGGCACAGTTTGCTAGGCATGGTTTCAAATGTTTCTCACATATCTTGAATTATTTTTTAGTTTGAAAGCAATCACTGTCATTTTCATCAGAGCTGATATTAGCAGTTTTATGTTTTTAACCCATACTTCCAAGTAAAGCTATTCTGTCTCTGCTAAAAGCAACCAATAACAAACAATCACAAGATGTGTAAAGAATTGAAACAATTAAAAGATTTCAAATCTATATACATATTTCTAGTTGCTTCCATTAATTTGTTTTAGATACATAGAACAGAAGGGTGGAGTTTTTTTAAACATACACTATCATTCAGAATATTTTACGGTCAAATTCAGGTGATGAATTTATCCTATATAGCTTTCTTCTGTTTGGAAGTGTTAAATAGTTAAATAAATATACAGAGCACATCCTGAATTTGAGCACTGTGAAACTACTGTTCACCAAATGTATCTTCCTTAAAATGGCTAGAATATTATTAGCTTGAGTTACAAGCATGTTTATTAAATATCTCTTGCCATTGGATTGATCAGCTCAGTGATACCGTATGAAAGGTACACTGTGTTAGACAAAATATATTTTTGAAGATCATATCACTGCATATCAGAGGTGGTGACATCGATTGCTCTACAGTAGCAAATACAAAATGGATTATGTTTCACCCTACCTGAGACCTCTGAGTGAGTCTTAGAAATCAGATGCACCTATCTCAGAGCCCCATCCTACACTGAACTTTGCATAAATATTAAACTCTGTATCTTCACCAGAAATGAACCCCCTTAGGTGCTATACAAAACCATACTCATACAATCAAGAAATTACTGAATGAAAATGCATGATAACAAAAAAGTTAAAAGAAACAACTCTCTCCAAGCAATAAAACAAGCGTTTCATCATATTTATTGTCTGATAGAACTAAGTGAAGATTTTACTTCTCTGTGAATTTTCTTGAAATACTGAAATGCTGACTTTCAATATAACTTCTAAGCATTTTTTTCTGGAGAAACCTTTCTACTATAACAGAGTTATGCCATTTAGCACTTGTTAAATTTCTGCCTTTGTAATTAATGTCTGGAAAAAAAAATTCAAGTTGCTTTAAATATATTGTACATCCTTAAGTAGGTAACTTTAACTGGTACAGGCTGCTTCAGGAACACTTTATTTTAAGGACTTCCATAAACCTCTGAACTATCTTAAATTGGTCTTAATTAATCTCAAAGGGATCTTCCCAATTTACCCCAGTCATAGAAAAAGATCTCCAGGATATCATGATATTTTGGGACTTAGACAACTATAGCATGGGAATACTTCATAGCCTAGCAAAAGGAGCCTGTGTGGAACATACTAAACTAAAATCATTGACCAATTAGAAACTATTTTGCTTTATTTCCCTTCAGCCCATCTAAATGAGGACAATAAAGATTTTTTTTGAGATAATGAGAATGTTAGCCAAAAAGTTTAACAAGATTTTTAGAATCTTGCAGACAGATGTAGTAACAAATACATTATACTATACTAAGTCCCAGGTAACATTTTAATTACACTGAGCTATAGTTCAGGTGATTCCACAAAGTATCGATTGAAATCACACCACTACAGCAACCTTTTTTCACACTGTCTATGAAATATCTACATTGAGGTCAGCCACTAAAACTGCTTTAGCATAGAATGCAATAAAGCCAGAACAGCATCGTATTACAGGTATAGTGTCTTCGTAAGAGTTATAACATGGAAAACTACAAACTTGTTTATATGTTAACACATTTTGGAGAGGATGCAGTGGGCCAGCTGATACTTCCCATCCACTTTATAATGAAAAAATACTGAACTGCGATGTTACACTGGGTCCTTAGTCCTACAAGCTTCATAGAATAGCTTCTGCTCACCATATAGCTCTTTCCTATGCCATCTCTAGGATACCTGGCGTGTGATGCTCTCCCCTCTCTCCTTCCTATTTCCTCAGAAAAACTGGCATCAAGACCCAAACTCCACATGTGAAAATTAACCAGCTGAACAAGAAGAATGGAAAAGAAACATGAAGGAGACAACAGAAATGGACTCAATAGCTGAAGGCATAAAAAGAAGCTCTCCAAGGTAGGAAGGTTTGGAGCTACTACAAATGTGGAACAGAGAGCAGAGAGAAAAAAACTCCTTATTATGCAAGATGCAAGATAAGCATAAAAAACTCCTAACCACTACTATACTAAGAACACTGGATAAAAAATAGCTCAAGGACATGAAGGAATAAAGGGATCCAGAAAGGGGTTTCACAGTTTCCAAGACTCCTCCAAACAGGGAGAAAAGAAAATAAATGACTGAAGCTACTTTTCACGGCAAAAGTCAGAAGTCAATACAACAGAAGGGACACAAGAAAAAAGAGGGAGAGAGGGGGAATAGAGGAAAGGGTAAGAAAAGACAAGGAGAAGGAAGAGAAAAATAAATGGCTCAGAAAATAGCATCAAGACAATTGTAAAGACATAGTGCATAGGGACAGAAAACAAAGAAAGAGGAGAAAAGAAGTGAAAATCCTGCCGAAAGTAGTATCTTGGTGAAGCACAAAGAGAGTGCAATTCCCTCAAGAGCCTACTCTGGTATCTCCTGACCACAGGAAGTGAAATGTAATGAAGAATGTTCCACAAATAAAAACAGAGGACAAGGGGAAGAAATAAAAAGACTATGGCCTCCGATTTGCATTCTATAGGAAGAGTGTAGAATGAAAATGACCCTGTTACATCTGACATAAAAAAATTTTTGGCATATTCATCCCTTGGCATATTCTTGTCCTCTCATGCACCTCACTATTTCACTCAACAGATTATTAGCTGTTCCACTGGACTCTCTTAGAACTCAGGCAGAAGCAGACTTCAAATTTCTTGCAGATATTTCTCTAGCTAAGAAAGAAGCCTGAATTAAAGAAAGAAAATTACTTGTTGCAAACGACTTGTTCCACTCCATTTACTACCCATCTAATGGAAAATAAGGAGGTGACTGGTGACAGTCATGGCTTCACTAAGGGCAAATCGTGCCTGACAAATTTGGTGGCATTCTACGATGGGGTTACAGCATTGGTGGATAAGGGAAGAGAAACTGACATCATCTACCTGGACTTGTGCAAAACATTTGACACTGTCCCACACGACATCCTTGTCTCTAAATTGGAAAGACGTGGATTTGATGGATGGAGCACTCGGTGGATAAGGAATTGGCTGGATGGTCGCACTCAAAGACCTGTGGTCAATGGCTCCATGTCCAGGTGGAGAGCACTGATGAGTGGGATTCCTCAGGGGTCAGTGTTGGGATCAGCGCTGTTTAACATCTTTGTTGGTGACATGGGCAGTGGGATTGAGTGCACCCTCAGCAAGTTCGCCAATGACACCAAGCTGTGTGGTGCGGTCAACATGTTGAAAGGAAGGGATGTGCCATCCAGAGGGACCTGGACAGGCTGGAGAGGTGGGCCTGTGCAAACCTCATGAAGTTCAACAAGGCCAAGTGCAAGGTCCTGAGCATGGGTCGGGGCAATCCCAAGCACAAATACAGGCTGGATGGAGAATGGACTGAGAGCAGCCCTGAGGAGAAGGACTTGGGGGTGTTGGTTGATGAGAAGCTCAACATGACCCAGCAATGTGTGCTGACAACCCAGAAAGCCAGCTGTATCCTGGGCCACATTAAAAGAAGTGTGGCCAGCAGGTCAAGGGAGGTGATTCTCCCCCTCTACTCTGCTCTCGTGAGATCCCACCAGGAGTACTGTGTTCAGCTCTGGGGCCCCCAACATAAGAATGACATGGACCTGCCGGAGAGAGTCCAGAGGAGGCCACGAAGATGATGAGGGGGCTGGAGCACCTTCCTTATGAGGACAGGTTGACAGAGTTGAGGTTGTTCATCCTGGAGAAGAGAAGGCTCTGGGGAGACCTTATAGCAGCCTTCCAGTACCTAAAGGGGGCTACAGGAAAGATGGGGAGGGACATTTTACAAGGGTATGTAGTGATAGGACAAGGGGTAATGGCTTTAAACTGAAAGAGGGTAGATTTAGATTAGATGGAAGGAATAAGTTTTTCACTGTGAGGGTGGTGAGACACTGGAACAGGTTGCCCAGAGAAGTGGTGGATGCCCCATCCCTGGAAGAGTTCAAGGCCAGGTTGGACAGGGCTTTGAGCAACCTGATCTAGTGGGAGGTGTCCCTGCCCATGGCAGGGGGGTTGGAACTAGATGATCTTTAAGGTCCCTTCCAACACAACCCATTCGATGATTTATGTTTATATGATAATGGTACTTTTCAGAAAAAGCTTCTCTGAAGCATGTCATCACCTCAGATGCCTTTGTCAACATATCTTTTAGGGTGATTAAAGTTGATAATCTCCAGAAGTTCATGGCAATCTCTCCTCAAATCTAAGAAAGCAGATGTTCACAAACTTTGAAGGTTTATACCCTTTTTGTTTGTTTGTTTTTATTAAATTTCAGGTACTTGTATTTGTAAACTTTGTCCACACTGTAAAAATTTTAGCAAGTGAAAAGAGGGCATATCATGATACAGAAAAAATACACAGAAAACACAGAAACACAGAAACCAGAAATATTACATCCAAATGGGTCTGGTGATGCAAATGCATAATTTCTTACATGAAAATGACATAAGTGAGCCATTTTTCACTTTTCAGTCTTGTTTCCACTCTGCTCTAATCATCCTTGAAAGGGTGCTCCTTGTGTTAGACAGTGTAAAATCTTATTAAGGAAGCAGTCTAATGTGTGTGTGGGGCCCGTCTGTATGGTGGAATATCACACAATTATATCACACAGAAAAGTTGTGTAATATAATTGCAACAAATGTCATGCTAGAATCTTGAAGTTTAAAGAACAAGCAAGAAATTATCAAGGTAGAAATACAATAGATGCAGAGAGAAGGAAAGAATGAGAACAGTGAAACAGCTATGAAGAGCTGAGGAAAAGAGTGTGAAGGTGGGGGAGGGACAGTGAAATAGAAGACCAACACTGTAAAGGCTGAAGATATGTTCTCTAGACATCAGCAGTTCATATTTTACCTGCTGTTTCTTCTCCTGACTAAAGTTTTTCACTGCATGCTTCCTGCAGCTCTTCCTTCTTCCCACATATGAGAGATGTTGGAGAGATGAGACTTTGAGATAATGTGGGACAGAGCACTGGCCCTGTGTGGTCTGGAAGGGTAATGGAAAGAGATGCCCATCTCTCAAGGCCTATTGTTTTTCCCACTGCAGTATTTTCTCAGTTATTTCAACTCCTATCAGCTGAACTTCACAAGGCTGTGAAATGGGCAGTTGTGTACTATGAGCGAGAACGTGGTTATTTTATCATTAACGATTTATTACTGAGCCACAATTTAACAAATGGCTTTGAACCACTAGGAATATGAACTGAACTAATTTTTAAAAGGGAAAGGTTTACTGTCCCATTGCTAATTGGCTATAAAATCTGGACTCCCAGAACAAAGTCATTAACAGATGTGATAGATAATTTATAATGTAGGACTTTAATGGACTTCACACTTTGTCTAATGACAAAGCAGGTTAAGCAGGCGGATACAAGATTTTTCTCCACAAACTGCACCTGCAATGTGTAAGAACAGACTGACCACTTGAGTTGAAGGGTGCAGACATAAAGAACATCTTAGAAAGTGTTTACATGAACACTTTCATCCTTAGGAATGACAGAGTTGTGCTCCTGCTTTCATGACTAAAATGTCATGCTATGTTTCCAAGAAAAAAACTGCAATGTCAGAATGGTTTATGTTCCTTAACACAGATTTTTTTTCAAGGAAATATAAATTTCTTGGATCTCATCTTCCAGGACAAAGAAATATACAATTATTTGCATGTCATTTGTAACAGAATATATGTATTTCCTGAGACTATTCATATTTGTGCCTAGCCATGGAAAGATAAATTGAACTCCAGAAGACTTTTTTTTTTTTTTTTTCCCCAGGATTACCCTTCAAAACCTCAAAACCTGAGAGCAATTGTTAATGCTTAACTATCTTCTGCATCAGCAGTTCTGCCTCTGGTGAGCTAACTACAGGTCTTGGGGTTGATGGATGACTGCTTCATGACTGATATCCTGTTGACAGGGCAGATATGGTGGTACCATAATGCAGAGGCCTAAACTAGTGTTTCTGGTGCAGGGCAATAAGTAGCATATTCCTAGAGAACACACAACAGGCAAATATGTCATCTTGTATATCTTCAAAAAAAGCTGTGAAACAGCAAAGTATCCTAATAACAACGAGCATCTAAGCCTACTACCATACTAGATTACAATCTCCAATGGGAAATATATTTATTTCAGAATAAACACTCAGCAGAAAGTCTCAATTAGTTTTTTTGGTAAATTTGCATTGCTTCAGGTTAGAATATTGAAAGTGGAAAAAAATATTTTAAAAAATCCTAATACAAGTGGATACAGCAAGTTCAAACTGACATCTTGGACCCTGTAGACTCTGATATCACATATGAGATTTTACTATCACACATATAAGCAAGTAAATACAAAATTCCTTGATTCACATTGATACTCCTAGCAGCTGTTGTAAAAGTATTCACTGATACACAGATATTTCTCTCTAATCCCCCACATAAGCCTTGTAGCCATGGAGGCCTTTGTAGAGTCAGCACAAATCAATGCATCTCATTTAATTAATGCTAAAGGGGGAAATAATCTCACACTAATAAGGCAGCAGACAAACTATCCTGGACTGGTTGACTGTGCCTAAGGTCTTAACAGTAAACTGACATGAATTAAGAAGGGTAATACGACCTATATAAAAATACTGCATCTGTCTGCCATGCTACTATGCCTTCGCTACGCGCACACAAACACAACCACTGCTCAGCTTATGTGGGTCATGATTCATAATTGATATAAGATGGAGGAAAACTAAATATCAAAGAGTAAACAGTGTAGTTCATAAGCATGACAGTGGCCTGCTTTTGACTTTTTGTCATGAAAATTTGAAGGTACAGTTTAAAGGGACCCTGAAGAGACTCTCTTTCAATTTTTTTTCACAAATACACTGAAACAGATTGTTGGCAGACACATGTCATTATCCACAGAACTCTAGTACGCTAGTGATGACAGGGATAAAGCTATGAAAAACAACTGCTGCTTTTCTAATGGAAAAAAACCTCTCACACTTGACTATCATGAGAACTATACATTTTTGTATTTCTCCAGTAAAATTACCTATGTAGTATTGAAACAAAGCAGGAACCAGAGAAAGGGCAATTTATGTGTCTTCCATTAAGGAAAACAGGTAAACAACAGCTCAGTTACCACTTTTAGCTGACATTACCACATCTGCTGACAACTGTCAGCTGTTAATTCCTGCCCACACCACAGAACTGGTATGGCTGAAAAATACCAGCGGCAGAATATTTCAAATGGCTGCTGAATGGTGCTAACTCTTTTGCCAATAAATCTAGCTCAAAATTGAAACAAAATATTTTGAAAAGAAAAATCAAAATATTGGGCATACATAATACTGAAAAAAACCACAGATAAAAAAGAAAATAAGAAAAAAACCCACCTCATCCCTCTGCAGCCAAAACTTAGGTTTATTTTCAGCTGGGATTTCTTTTGAAGCACCTGTTAAGCTACAGAAAGCTAAGGACCCTCTTCAGAACAACTCTGCCTTCTGCTTCTCCAGTGTTCTCAACCGGCAGTAACAACAGATTTATTTAACCATATTTTGCCTTTCCTTTTTTTGATACGATCACTCCTGTCTTTTTGAGAAACTAGTTTGTACTTGGGATTTTATAACTACATCCAAAATTTCAAAGATTAGCGCAAGAATCCTCTTATGGGTCTACTAATTTAGGGCCTTGCTTGTGTCACACCTTCCCTTTAGCTCCTCGGTGTCTATGAAACTGTTAGTTAACTCTTCTCAAATCTTTTTAAAATAAGATGTATCAAGCAGTAAAAAGAGCTCTGAAGTATTTATTCTTCTGCTCCTGTTTACCTTTTCTTTTCTGACTAAGTCAACCAAATTTTGATTATAAGCACACATTTCACAAAACAAACAGCTTGTGAATTTTTTGGCACTGCAGAGCACGTCTGTTTTCTGATTCCTCCCACTCGAAACAGCATGATTTGCAACACTGACCTGTTCATGGCCTCATAAATTTACATGGCAGTATTTACATAAAACTTTTGACAGTCTCGCAATTTGAGTTTCTTGTGGCTTTTTACTATATCACACAACATATCCCATGATACATTAATAACATCTGTGTGGGTGTAGTTCATCCCTCTTGTGAGATTTAAAGGATGTTGTCACAGGTGAAGAAGTGCCCACCTCATGATTTCATAGTGTCAGGAGATAACAAAAGTTCAAGTAAGAGTTGGACGCTGCACAGGGTACATGTTCCCTTAAATAATGGTCCAAGGTAATTTGCCAAATCATATCCCATAAAAACTGTGATTACATACTATACTACTTGGAAAAGAAATAGCAGACTTACAGGAACTAACAGTAAAACAGATTTCTGAATAAAGCAGTTAACATAGCAGACAAACCTGACTCTTCTTGTTTGGATCAGTTACAAAATTAGTGAAAAATTCAATGTTATCATTTATGTAGGGAAATAAGCAACTCTGTTACAATTTACAAAAATAACCCAAGCAGGCTTGAATTATGAGTCCTGTCAAGTTTAGCTTGAAAAACTAAAAGCAGATTGATGGGAAGCTACAAGGCACTTTTATTTGCTAGCAGGTGGGGTAACTATTGTGATACCACAGACGTCCCTTGTTGATTTGGCATAATACAGCTTTTATGTTTGTTCTTAAAGAAAAAAGCAAACAGCAGACTGAAATCTAGAAATGATGCCAAACTGGAGAACTGTCATACACCAACGGCATGAAAATAGCAACAAAACCATCATAAATACTGGCAAGATATAAAATAAGATTTAACTGGCAAAGCAGCAGTTTATACATGTTGAGAAAAATAAATCATCAGAACGTAATTCATGAATACAAACGAGATATTCAGAAAAGGCAGCAAGCAAATACTGAAATTTGATTGAAAAATCTGTATCATTTTTTGTAGCCCCCTTGTATCTGCAAAACTACGCTGAACCTGGAAACATCCTGAAGGCAGACAATAAATTAGGTTCAACACTATTCAGTACCCTCAAGGGGAGGAGAAGGTCTCGATCTGATGACAAAGCATCAGAGGTGGAAGGCTGCTGTATCGAGACCTGTACAACAAATCTGACTAGAACCACCACAATGTCTTAGAAATAATCTGTACCATGTGTATGTACAACAGCTATCAAGAATAGATTTTTGTTCTAGAAGAGCTGAAAGGAAACCATAATTTTGGTGACATGTTCCTTAGCATGACTTTAATTCCTTACCATCAAACTCAGGATACCTCATTGCCTGTACAACTGAAATTCCTGTTAAACAACTTTAGGAAGTGCAAGGAATGCACGATTAGTTCAATAGCAATTCCAAGATTCCTCTGCCCATGCACTATGCCATGGACCAAGATAAAGGTATTCGCTCCCTCAAGCGGAACTGATAAAAAAACACACACAGATGCCTTGTGCTTCATTATCAAAAACAGGTAATGAAACAGGGGGGAAAAAAATAAATCAAAGAGCCAGACACCTTAAAGAACTGATCTAGAGAGAAAGAATTCAAAACAAAACACCACCAAAACCCAAAGGGTTCAGGCTTCCCAACCTACAATAAATATAGTAATGACTCACAAACATTTCCAGTTTACAAAGAGAGCTAAAAGAGACTTCAAATCTCCCATGACAAAAATGGGATGGAACTGTAGAAAGAAAAAAGAAAATAGAGAAATCCTACATAGCATTTTGGGAAGGTTGTCTCTGGAGCCTGTCATTGCTAATAGCATGTAAACAGTAGCCCTGGCTATAGTAGGTATAATAACAATGTACTGTTAGTAGCTTTTCCACTGGATTATTATTCATTGTGGTCACTGTGAGTGTAGGCAACATTCACTGATAAAATCCATTAGATTAGAAATTGCTATCACGAAGGGTTATAACAGGGTAAATAAAGATGGTTGAGAATATCCCTTTTTTCCATTTTCTTATTCCTCTTTTATCTCTCTCTGATTCTTGCAGTGGAATTGCACCTCAACGTGTACTGTCAAGGCTTGAAAGCGGCTATATCCATGCTCATTCTACACAAAGAAAGAGTTCCCACCTCCGCTTGCAAGCTACTTCAAGCAGCACATTACCTACCCCATACAACGCCCACAATTTGCTCTTGGACAGACAGCTTCTTCCCCTATGTTTCTTTCCTTGGCTGTTGACACACAACCTGACAGCCCCCATTCTTCGAGTCAATGAAAACTAGCTGGCAGTAGGCCATCAGTCTCTCTAGTTTCCCATGGACTATAATTTTCCACTTTTCAAAAGTCACCCTGGACTTTCAGTATTCTGAAAGAATACTGATTTCTAACATAGTGTCACATAAAGCTTTTAAAAAATCAACAGAGAAATAGGAAAAAGTTTCAGTTCTCTATTTTATAATGGTGTCTTCTGAACAATTCAGATTGTTCCATGACTTTTTTCAGCATTCCCTATCAGCTTTCTGAGGAGCTTTCTAATTCCCTCAGGACAACTACCCAGCCCAGGCAGATCTGTGCTCACACAACTGCTGGTTGTTAGAGGTAGCTGCGTCTTTTGGTATTACAAAGATGCCAAGTGGTCCTGGTCAGGCTAAACAAGTGTAGTGTCTCCTCTTTAGACTACTCAAAAGAACAAAACGAAATCTTTGCAGACCTCAACCCAGAGCAAACAGCTGAGAACAGAATTAAAGAACATTCTCAGAGTAGAGAGATTTCCTGTCCCAAGAGAGTTCAGTATTTAGACTCTGTCATTCAGATGTAGTTATACAAACTTATCTTTCAGTATGAGTTAACTACAGCAAAAGATGATTTTGAATAAAAATAAACATAAGAGACAATTCTTCACAAAATTGTACTCCAGCTTTGCTTTAAGGTATCAAGCTGAATGCTCACTTTTCCATTGAATCACAAAGATATGCTACAGCTACAGCTTGGCTTGATACATTCAGTTTCTAATTTATCATAGCTGTAAACAGAATTAATAGTGCTAATTAAAATCCCCTTAAGTTATTTAATTTCTTTGATTAGCTCTTGTAACTTTATCCAAGTAAATAAAAGAAATTTCTCTTATCTTAATTTAACAATAGAAAGTAGAAATTTAACTAACATTGACCTTTTAATGGCACTGAGACTAACATCCAGCCTTTCATACCAATAGTTCAGATACAATTTTGCACTGCAAGCAGGAAAAAAAATGAACACAAAAACTCCAGCGATGTAAATTAGCATATTTCTGGCTCACTGAAAATCAGAAAGTGCCAGTTTTGATTCTAACACTATAGATACATCCACTTTAGGAAGGTACACTGTTCCCTCCAGGAGTAATGTGAATACAAAGAATATAAAGTCTTTAAGCATCTTAGTTTTACACATCACAGAATTACACAAAGTGTTATGTGCTGTTGAACTCAGGTCAGTGCATGCCTGTTAAGGTGCTGAAGAGAAAATGGTAGAGATTGAGGTTATTTAACGAGATTAGAGCTATCTAATAATTCTGCGCAAATAATTTCAGCCTTTCCTAAATAGTCCTGTGCTGTGTCTGCTTATTTTCTGATGATTCTTCTACAGGGCTTTATTGTCCAATTTGCAGGTACAGTTATCAGGAAAAAACACAAGATTTTATTTTTATCTATTAAAATACCTAGTTAGCAATTTACCATCATTCTACTTTTAAATACTGCACTGTAGTAATCAGTAAAAATTAAGTTTATTATTTTGTGAGTTAGCAAAAACATGTGCTGTGTTTGAAGGTATCTTGGGATAAAATGCAGCCTAAGCAATAAATTTTAACCTGCTAATTCTACCTGTACACATATTATGTTAAATTAAATAAAGCAGATAAGTAAATGAAATGAAAGAAAAGAGGTTTCTAAATACCATGACTGTTACATCGTGATGTTTCCACAAGTCGATTGTTCTGGTCATAGCATGCCATGGCCTGGTAACGATAGCCTTGTCCACATTCCTTAGCGTCTCCTTGTACCTTCATTCCCAGCAATACTTCCAGCTTACCCTCTGGTAAAATACAGTCTGACCAATTTCCCACAGGCTGAGCACTGTACTTGTCACACGGACAAAACTGATTCTCAATCAGAGGATACAACTGAGAATTTTTGCATTTATCCCTTTTCTTACTTTTTCCTAGAAAAAAGAAATAAATATATTAGAAAGTTTGTATCAGTTTACATCTCCCCAAAAATTTGATTTAGACTTCTGTAACAAGTGCTTGCAATCAAATACACATGCCTAAAACTAGAACATTAATCTTTATTCATTTAGGTTAATGACTTTAACTTCTAAAGTAATCAACGTCTACAATTTGCACAAAGGTAACATCTTTTAAAATAAAGCCATATATTTATATTTACTTTCGATAAAAGTGCTTGGAGAGTACAGTTTGAAAAAGTGAACAATTAAACAAATATATCTCTTTTCTCCTATTTCATCAGCAGTGTGCAGTCCAATAAAAAAAATTGTGTCTGGATAAAACTTTCTCAAGTTGAAGGAAATTGCAGAAGAAAGGAACATGCGTCTTTGCTACAGCAGTACTTTCTTTCAAAATGTCAGAATCCTTCAATTTCATCACCTGTTATCGTACATTTGCTAATAATCACCATTATTCCCTTCTAATAGAATAAACAGAGAATACAATACAGCACATATCACAGTCCTAGCAAGTTTGAAGGGGTAACTTAACTCAGGACAGGGAAGTATCTCAAAGTGTTAATAGTGTGGCAAGAGAAGCTGTTCTTTCTTGCTTTGTTTTTAAAATAAAAAAAAAAAAAAAGTTAATCAGGGTATTTTTTCCCAGCAAACCTGGCATAAAGTTCACTGGAGTTATAAGACAGTCACAGTGAGCCTTCCTGAAGATCATGAATTATTCATTGTCCACAGGTCTTCTGATTTACAGGGGGATGGAGTCGAGGACAGAGTTTGGATCCTATCACATTCTTTCTGAGGCTGCTAATGGGCACCCCCCTTAGCTAGCTTTCCTCCACCACAGACAATACAGACTAATTGGCAAAAAGTGCTGTGAGAGAGGCCAAGTCTCACTGTTAAAGTTTCAGTTATAATTTAGAAGCAGAGCATTTTTTTTCTCTTTATTTCATCAGAAGAAATTAAAAATACCATTAAAAAGAAGCTGAAGAAAAAAATGTTTTGAAGTGGAAGGCTGTCTATCACGTGGAACAAAGAAAAGTTTGTGGCAAGGGGTTGGACATCATTGGAAAAACTTTTTATTGTTAAGTAAAACTTCAAGAGGTTTCAAGGGACACAAAAAGCATTCTTACTTGTGTCAAGAAATAAGACGGAAAATTAAGCAAATTATTGCCTCATGTGGTGGTCTGAGCTGCTGGGTGAAGGCAATGGAAGAAAGGAGAACACAAAGAACTTGGAGAGCAAACATCAACTTGGAGAGCAAACATTCAGCCAGGGAAAGGACTGGCTTAATCATAAATCCAACATTCAAGACTGCAGCTAAGTTTAAAAGAGGTAAACCAAAGCTAAGGCTGAAAATGATCATCTATAGCAAAAGGCTTAAAAGCACTCCACTGCCATAATAATTCTAAATGTACCAAAACACCATCCGAGAGGGATGTCCTGGTGTAGCCAAGACCAGAAGCAGGAAGAGGAATTCAAGTGGGCTAACACCTGATCCTGTTAAGGATAGATGATTGTTGATTGGTCTGTTACCAATTAGAAAAAAAAAAAAATCCACTTTCACTAGATTTTCTATTAAAAGGTTTTCTATTGGAAGCTCCAGGGGAATTAACAAGATTTTTTTTCTCAATTACAGTTCAGTGTAAGAAAAACTAGATCAAGGAACACAGACTCAATTCAGTCTGGTGAAAATTCAATCTGGTTAGACAATGCTGGTAAGATACAGCTTGTGCATACAATCATGGTTGCTGAGTAATCAAACCAAATTGTAGACCTGCTCCCTAAACTCTTAGCTGAGAAAACACACATAAATCACGAAAAATTAATAGAGTCTGTGGTCACTCTGGTTTTCATTATCAGTTTTCCAAATCTATTTTCTTGTCTTAGAAGAATTAAACTTGTTTAACCTTATTTGGGACTGAAAGTGATTTGAGAGTCACATGAAGAGATCTTCTTCCCCAGGATTTCTCCGAGTGCCTCACACTACATAAATCATGTTGAAGACACCAAGGTCTTCGGCTTTTTACACCAATCAGTTAGTGTTTGTGAGTTACATGCTTTTAAACATTCACTAAATTTTCCGTTTGCCTGAAAACTATCAGTAAAATAAAGTTTGACAAAGAAAACAAAGCTTTTGAAAAAATATTTTTATATTTTAAGCTCTAACTCAGGGAAATTGCTTGAGAGTATAACCTCAAAGGTCTGTCGCGTATATTCGTTAAATGCTTAGCAGAAATAAATAATCTCAAGGACATAATTCTGTACAGATCATAAACCAAAACCCAACAACCTTTCTGACCATTTTGTACATAGAATCAGGGCTTGGAATAAATACAGTATGAAAATATTTTAAATAGCAAACAATTGTGCCCCTTTTGGTGAAAAGATAACACAGGGCTCAACAAAAATGCAGATAAAGATTTTTTTTATTTTATTTCCTTGTACTGGAGCAGAATGTTGATTAATTCTTGTGCTTTACATTTTTCACCTCATGGAACTACAGACAATGCTGACTTACCTGTCAGGAAAAGCAATGGTCTGCTTTGCTGTTTACTATGTGCACTCCATTTAGAAATGGATTTACATCTAAATTTTAAGTCTAGATTTATATCTAAATGGATATAAACATCCATTTAGATGGCCTCCTGTGTTCTCCCATCCTCTCTCTAGCCACTTCCCCATGATCAAGAGTCTGAGACATATGGCAGGAGATTGTTCTCCTGAGGAGTTATCTTTTTGTTCCACCAACAGTATATAGAGAATGACGGTGACATTGGGTCTGCTTTCTGCCACGATGACAAATGTTGTTTGCTTGTCATACGGGAACCTCAGAACAATGCAGGTTTTAATCAAGACAGTAGCAATAATTAATAAAAGATGCATTATTTTTCTGCTTACTCTTACCGACAAGAGTGCGTTTTCTTGTCCTGACTCCTCCACAGTCCCCATTACAGGAAGAAAACTTTGACCAGTTCGTAAACTGACAGTCATCTTGGCAGGGAATCTGACATGTCTGTGTTAAGGATGGTAATGGGCCAGAGTATTTAAGGCATTCACTGATGTCAGCCTGTCCTCCATCTTGTCTGCGACAAGTAATTGCTGGAAGCAAACATGGATGGAGTTTAATTCAGCATTTCTTTCACAAATGTCTCTATTTAATTTAGTAAGTCTACAATATTCTACCACAAAATCACACTGAAATCCCAGAACAGCTATACAACAACCTAATATTTGCAACCAGTTATACCTTGAATAGATACATTTGACATCTCTGACTTTGAGTTTCTGCTTAAATTACTATTTATTGGGACTTACCAGGGGAAAAAAAAAATCTTACAGACAACTGTAAATATTATAAAAGTTGCACCATGTTATCCACACCTGTTATACCACTTTTCACATTATTATTTTTTCTACAGATACTGCCTGTAACTCAGACATTAAAAAACTTGCAATACCATTTTAAGTAGATGAATAGTGTATAAGCTATAAAGTTATATCAGCAGCATGTATTTTAGAAAAAGGGATAGACATGACATTTAGAAACATATTTGAGTTCTGAATACCACTTAAACACAACAGTATTGCTGCCTGATGTTCTTCGTCATTTTTTAGTCTTGAAAAAGGGTTGAAGGGCAAAACATGTTTTCTAGGGATGGAGCATCAGCCAATGGGGGTAGAACTTTTTATAAAGGATAGCCATGTCCTGAATAAAAGTTTCTTACTTAAAAGAAAAAAGAAGAAAAATTCAGGTGGCACAAAGGGAAGCAGTTGGAACATAAGGATTTACAAAGAATAGGGCTGTTTCATTAGTACAGTCTTTAACAATGCTCTATTATTGTTTCTCATGAATATTTTTTTTAACATGGTCGCTTATCTATTATTCTAACCTAAGCCTCAGTAAATCTAACTTTATTTCCTTGTTCAAAAAAACATAAAACTTATTATGCAGTAACAAGATTGGAAAATTCTAGTTGTTTGTTTACACAATAGAATTATATTTATGCTTCTTGGCATCTGACAGCACACAGTACATGCAATATCTCATAATGACTGAAAGTAATTTGGGTCACCATTTGTAGCAGTAACGTTGCATCTGAACAAACGTATCATGAGGGAATATCATGTTTTATATCACACTCCACTCCATAATTTAAACATAGCACTTCAATTGTACTGACAATAATTGTTTTATTGGTATGTGAATTGATAAAAAATGTAAATTGTACTAACCAAACTATTATGGCATAATCAAGTTCAACTGTTGGAGAAAAACGGCATTTGAATACAAAGTTTCAAAATAAAACAGAAAACCCTATGAGTGACTATTTTCTCCTGGAAGAAAAAAGCTTTTTTTGTCTGACCGTTCTAAACTAAATTTCTACCTCATGATGACTGTAGGAAGCTGAACTTGATGACCCACGTGGTCCATTTCAACCCTGTTTGCCTACTAAAACATATCGAAAGGTCCTAAGTGAATTGTTTGTGCCACATGTCTGGGGTAAAACATTGTGAAAGGGAGGGGGGGTTGTTTTTCCAGAGATGTTAAGCAAACAACTTCCCTGATCCTTGAGTGCCCTTCGGAGCATGGCTGCCGGCACTGTTTGTAATAGGCTCAGTACTGCATTAAGTTGTGCTTACTGGGGGACTGACCAGCTGCACGTTGTCTAATACAATTATTCTGTCAAATCCTATTATTATTGGTGTAGTTTATATGAGGAAATCCTTTTTTCTTCAGAAATAATTATAGTGATTCAATGAGCAAAATCAATTATCTAAAAATTGAAAATTCATACAACAACTGTTTTAAAGATGTAACTATACCTACTATAGATTTCTAAAATTAAACAAGTATTTTGGAAAAACACAAGTCAAACCAGTATCTTTCTATACAAGTCTAGGCTATGGTTTTGGATTCTTGTGAGATACTCTTCTCTGCTAATAACACACATTGGTTTCTCTGAGGTAAAAAACCAGTTCTGACTAGTTCTACCATGTGGAAATTCACAGAGGTCAAACTCAAATCCTCTGTCTTGAGTTTGACCTTGGCATGTGCATCCATCAGCAAAACTAATTGCGTTATCTTCATTGTGTTCTCAGGGAGATATAGGCCACCATTTTAGCAAAGAAAACTACACCTAGACAAGGTCTAAAAGACAGTCCACTGATTAGCCCAATAACTTTTAATAACTTCTTCAAAAGTTTAATACCCATTTTAGATACCGCCTCTCCATCTAGTCCTCTGTTAGGCCATAAACATTGTCCATTGAAGAAGATTCTTCTAGGTAAATTGACTTTTTCTAAAGCAAATATTCATTCCCTCATCTTTCTTGGTTATTAAACATTACTCCATGGCAGATATCCACTCTGTCATAAATTTTTTCAGACTCATATTAGTGCATCTAATTTACATCAGGCAGACCCAGGCGAGAAGCTACCCTGAGGACTAATACTTTGGGTTTTTTTTCCAGATTAACTGTCAGTTGTACTGTAGCAATCAAAGCAGGAAAACTCTTCATTCTTGAGACCTAAATATTTTACCTTAATAACAACACAAACTAGAGGACAGCTTGGCACACTAAATCAGTTCCTGAATCTTAATTTTCTCAGTGCCTGTCCATAACTATTCATGTTACATCCAGTTGACAAGACCTGGATGATTCGCTTTATATTGCATTTTCCTATTGTTATTCTACAGATTCCAGTATCAATTTGAAAGGTTTATACACCTTCTGATGTTTGAAGAGTGGGTATTTTTCCATTACTTAAAGCAGGGATTTTGACAACTGTATACATTCCATTAATATATTTTTTTACTTGACATCTGAAATGCTTTTACTGATAGTGGAGTTACTTTTTCCATTCACAACCTAATTTGGGCAAACTCATCCCCTGCCTCTCTGATCAAACCCATGGTTCTTTTATTATATTCTGTAAAAGTTGCTGAGATCGATAATTAACTCACTATACAGAGAAGTGTCTTCAACTACTTTAAAGCCATGTAGTGTCAGACTAATTATTTAGCCCATACAACCATGCTGTATTTATTACAGACATTAGCAGTAAGTGGAAAGAGCATGGTACTTCTATTACTGAAATAAGACCAAGTAATTGTTAAGTGAAAACATAAAACAGGAGTACAGCTAACAGAAAAATCAAATTTAACACAGAAACCATTCACTTACAAAATTGTTTTGGTATTTAACAATTATTATCTCCCAGAAGAAAGGTGTGAAATAAATGGCAGTCTAAATTTTCTAGACAAGGGACTTAGATGTAATTAAAACTTTATCTGATAGCATTGTTTCCACCAAGCCACAGGGGACTACAGACTAATATATTTGTTGTTGGCATAATGAAACACTAAGACTGTATTTTAACAAGTCTCGTTATGTGTGGGTTTGTATAAAAACCTTGCCAGTGTTACCATCCTTAGTATACTTCACTGAGATTGCACTGAGATGTGAGATTCAGTGACCCCTACAACTAAAAATTAAAGTATTTTATAAATGAATGTGCTCTACGTCCTTTGTTTTGCAACAGTCTTGTGATACCATTTTTTCAATTGTTAGGTATTTTTACCAACAAAAATATTCTGTTTCATTTCTAAAGAGGAAAGAATTATTTCAGCTCACTAACTTTTCTTACACCTACTATCAGTGCTGCCCAGGCTACGATTTCATCTACGTTTATTCCTTTTTCTGTGGGACACAGAAGACTAGACACTGCACGATGAACTCTTTCTATCATGAAGCATCTTAAGCAGGAGATCGTGCCAGTAATATTGTGAAAATACAAGCCTGAGTGTTCTTTATGCACCAAAGAGAATAACAATGTGTTTCTTACAAATAAAGTTGTCTGGAGATTCTGGCTCTTCTTTTGTCAATAAAAATTTAATTTCTCATGTAATTACTGCTCCTGAGCACTGTTGTCCAAATTCTTACTTCAGTACAAAACCTGAAGCTGTCTGTCCTTTGCAGCAACTAAAATACAAACAAGGCAACAGTGTGCTCTCATCTCAACAACAAAATAGTAGTTTATAGTTCCATGAAGGAGCAACAGTCCTTCATGATTTTGTCTCCTTTCTTGTGCTTTCAATAAGGGCATGAAAAACCCACAATAGCAAATCCGCCAGCCCCTAAACGATGCCCAAAGAGAGAGGCTTCTGTCCCTGCATAGTGAAAGTGAGAGGAAAGGGCTTTTGACCACTGGTTCTGCCTATGAGCCTCCCTGCAGCTCAAGCAAGCCCGCAAAGCCTCCTCATGTGCTCACAGCCACCCTGGGAAAATTCCTCTGATTGCCCCACTCCACTGTCTTACAAATAACTCTACATACACCCTGAAAATGAAGCATAGCAAGAGCTTGGGATCAGCTCTTTAATATTGGCCAAATCCCAGTGACCAAGTGACATCAAGTACAGCTATTCAGATATTTTCTCTGGCAGCCAGGTTACTTAAGCTTCTGCTTAAATTTCACAAATAATCTTCCTCCTGCTATTACAGAATATGCTGACAGATTTCACAATTTTCATCCCATTCCTCCTGCAAAACTCTGAGGAAGATTTATGGTGGCAAGGACTGCAGGCTGTGCATCCTTCTGCAAATCTCTTTTTGGTCATGGGGATAGCCCTTACCATGTGCATTCATCCGTATATATCATGATGTGATTAGGCTATTGCAGTTTGGGCACTCAAGCTTCTCATCTGCTACATGTCCTCTTCACCAGCATTGGGATGCAGTCCAACAAGCCCTACTTAAATCTGCAGAATCTACTGGCAAAACAAGCCTTTTTAGTAAGTTTCCTAGGTTTTCCTATAGAATTCAAAAGGGATTTGAACTGTATTTCTAAGTTCCTTCAGAAGTCACTGAAGCTGAGGTTTACCGACAGAGATTTTTTAAAGATATGAGCACAACATAATACATACCTGCCTAAGTTGTTCACATTTTCAAACAATTTCATACATTAATCTATCTCACTGAGCAGACCACTACTTTGAAGTTATCTATGTGCTAATAAATGTCAGCCTTAAAAATGAAAAGTAGTATCTCAGCAAACCCTAGTTGGAGCAGGTTCTTCTTACAGTGAGTTTTATAGCCCACATTCCTATCATATACTAGTAGCCTGACTTTGTCAAGCATTTACTCTCCTGTTCCTAGTTTTCAGGGGGGCTTTTTTGGTATTTTATATTTGCCAACACTCTGTGCCTCTCCCTCCTGGGTTTCAGGTAACTCACCAAGACATCTGATCAATTTACTCTTGTTAACTGAGAAACAGCTCATGAAACTAAACACAACATAAATGACTTTGCATAAAAATATGGCTTTTCTCTACAACTTCCTCAAAAGGAAGTTTCCAACTCCTTGCTGATGCACCCAAAATATCCTCTCTTGTGGGTTTTGAACAAAAGACAGAAGTCTTAAGTTACTGCAATTCTATAATACATTCCTGCCCTAGTTATGCACTGTTAAAAGGCATTTTACTAGTGATACAACTGCAAATTTTCATTTATCATAGAAATTCAACACAATTGTTATGACTATCTGCCTTGTTCAAATAAGGTTAATGACTACAACAGTGAATTTGCTGCTCAGGTATTAAATGCTGTGTTACTATGCTTAGGCTTAGCTATAAATACCTGTCCATCATTTGCATGAACAATTAACAAACATTTTTCTTTAAATCTTTTCTTAAAACAACCCCCCCAAAACACCAAACCCTTTTCTTCCCTCTGCATTGACCCAAGTTGTAATTTTGTGACATGTTCATTTGAACTGACATGATTGTAACAAAATCTTCATTATACAAGACAGAAACAGAGCTGTCTTTAACAGTGAATCACAATTCTAAACTTTATGATTCACCCAAGTATCTCAAGACCAATGTGATAAAAAAGCTGAAGAAAGGAAACATAAATAGTATATCTGTGATATAAAGCAAGGCATGCATATGCTCTAGTTACTCATAGACTCTTAAGATCAGACACCTAACCAGTCATTTTTAGTGATTTCTAACCTCTAGTTTTTTCTCCAGATTTAATTATCTTTCTAACTAAAATATGAACAGTAACAGACTATTTTGTTCAAAATAAACTGCTAATGAATGCATACTCAGATGTGCCTTTTCCCTGGTGTACATCCCTATTCTCTCATATTCAACACATTTGCTGTTACGTTACGTGTTAGAGTGTGCGTAGGCATTCAGATCAGAAATAGGCCAAACTAATAGCACTGGCAATATCTCCTTGCACTGAAAAAGAGGAACTGAGAACTGTTCCCACAAAGGGCTGAGATTACTTCTAGAAGATTATTGTTTCACTTTGTCATCAAAAGTAAATTACCACAAACAGATGAATGAACGTGTGATTTCTGCATTCATGAGCATCAGAAATTTGAGCGAACTCTTTCAATTGAAAAAGAAATGCTGCTATGTCTACAAATTTCACAGTATGGTAAACATTTGTACAGAAATCACCAACAAACAGTTAAATGTACTGTTCAAAATATCTGTATTCCAGTATTACATTATAAATGCAGTATCAGAATTTTATACCAAATGGATTTCATATTTCAGTGTTTAGCATTTCCTGATTTTAGGGTGGTTAAAAGGACTTGCACAGTACTAGCTCAGTCTTTTTTGCATCTACATCACAAAATAATCTTTAAATAAATGATTTATAGTACAGAATTTTTATTAACATATTATCATGTAAAGTTTTCCATAGCCTGTAGAAACTTTATTTACAAGAAGCCAAGTAATCAGGAGGGAGCCAAGAATTAGCAGAGAGAGAGGACAAAATCTCTGCCAGAGTCTTCCTTCAGAAACTCGTGAAATCTTTCTAACATTGTCCAGGGCAAAGCTCAGTCATACAGATGCTTGCTTTCAGGTCAGACTCCCTTCAGTGAGCAGAAATCAACTTTGGTGCAGGGGATCAAATAAAATAATGCACATCACTGAAAATTCACACATGGCTATTTTCAGAGCAGAAGTTGAAACGTAAGAGGGGAAAGGGAATATGTTAATGCCTTGTGTAGGAGATAGCCTATATAAAAGAAACAAAATACACTATCTATGTTAACAGTGCAATCTTCTGAGGTGTGAAGTAAATAAAACTTCAACCAATAATCTCTAGAATTGCAGAAGTATGTTTTCCAGAGTGAAAGTTACTTTTGTGCAAAAATTCGACTTTTATTTCCAAGTCATATTCATTGTAAAGGTGTTCAAGAAACCAGAAAATATTTTACTTTTATTATTCTAAAGAAAAGTTGTACTAGTTTATTTACCTCGTACAGAATATCAGTTTAGATTACTGAGTACAATAGTAAAAGATATATTCAACACATTGTCAGGTATTAAAACACTGAGACATGATACATAAACCTGTGTTTAAAACTTACATTTTATGTTAATTTAGATAATTTAGTTAATTTACATCAATGGGAAAAATATTGGGCCAAAAAAGGCTCTGTCTTTAATGCATGTAACTTTCACCACTGCAACAGGTTAGACAGTATTTAGATTTGTATTTAGATACTTGGACTGAGGCAGAAATAATCTTTGGTTATCCAACTTAAATAACTTCCTCTGTGAATTCTTCAATAAAATTTATGCATTGGACAGACAATAAGAAAGCAGGATCAAACAAAAATCTTCCATTTCTAACAGTTGATCTCGGAAACATTTACAGAATTCTACCAAAACCACCTGCTTTCTTCAGGCTTAGGTGCTCCGAGGGTTCTTAATTAAAGATTGCTCATCCTACCACTTGACCACGTTACACTAGAGAACTACTTTCATTATACCTGCTTGTAGGAACAAGACTACTGTTTGAATACATCATCCTTTGCAAGACCAAACTCTGTGTAGTACCAGAGGGAAATTCTGCCAGTCTATTTTACCAGATTTGAAAACTGTATGCCCAGTAATTCCAAAATCACATATTATTCCATATGTGTGTGTACTGCACATGACTGGAGTTACAGTTAAAAAAAAGGAATTTCTCATGACACACAAAAATAATAAAAACCAATTTGCATGCACTGCAGTTAGCTATCTTTCTTTGAGGCAAAGTCAAGAGATTCATGTACTACCACGCAAGTACAGAAGACAACATTTTGTATTATCTGAACTCCTACTGTCAAAGACAAAAATCTTATTTTCTCAGTGTGTAATCTGAATGCATCCTTCAGAGCTGCTAGAAATAGATTGAATTGGTGATAGACCTTTGAAAGAATTACCACAGTCAGAAGTCTTTTGTATTAGCAGGCAATACCTTCAGGTTTCATTTTTGTGGTAAGCCCGAAATTGATCTCATGTAACATTTTGTGAGACAGTGGTAGGAGTTACTAGTTTAAGATTTACTCTATGACTTTTTTAAGTATACCATAACCTCTGCAAGGAAGTTAATGACCTGAATTTTTCAATTCTGCAGTTAGCAGTGTCCTTGTCCAGGAATTTCACAATCTGCTGAGCCAATATTGTTTTAATGGATAGGAGTTTGCACTCAGAAAAGGCAAAAGAAATAAACCTTCCTGGAATTCAGGGTTGTCTAGTAGTTCAAAGCAGTTCAATTACTGTAACACAATAAGTAGGAACTGCAATTATTTTCACAATGAATTTATTTAATGCACCTAAAAAAACCTCCTCTGGACTATACTTAACAGAGTCACATACACAATTCTGTTAAAGCCATAAAATTCTCTATGAAGACAGGTGACAGTAAAGTTGGATTTGAATGCAAAAATTATTTGTTATTAAATGGAAATGGTGGAAAAATGTCTGGATCATTGGGCTCAAAGGGTCAGTGGTTTTGAAGTCCTATCAGTAGCTGGTTAAGAGCACTGCACCTCAGTGCATTCCAGGGCCAATTCTGTTTAGCATCTTTAACAACCTGTACAGAAAGCATCCTCAGCAAGTTTGGGGACATCACCCGTTTGAGAGGAGCAGTCAATACCTACCTGAAGGGTAGGACTGCCATTCAGAGGACCTTGACAACCTGAAGAAATGGGCCGGCACTGAACTTTAACAGTGTAAATGCAAAGTCCTACATCTCATGCTCTCATTACTCTCTAAAACTACCTAATTCAAGGGTATAGAGAAGTGAGACGCAGACTGTTCTCAGAGATATGTAGTGAAAAGATAAGGGGCCACAGACACAAACTGCAGCAAGGGAAATTTCAGTTTAGGTATTAGGAAAAAAACCCGCAGTGCTAGACTGGGCAAGCACTGGAGCAAGTGCCCAGAGAGGCTGTAGGATCTCCATTCCGGGAGATACTCCAAATGTGTTGAGACACAGCCCTCAGAAACCTGCTCTAGTCTGGGTGGGATCTAACTTTGAAACTGGCCCTGCTCTGGGTGAAGGGTTGGACCAAGGGACCTCCAGAGCATCCTTCCAGCTCAAAATTACTGTAGGGTTCTCTGATCCTAAATTTTCAAACAAACACAGGAAGCAGAAAACTTATATTCCATCTAATGGATATATCCATAAACATGTCTTCACATCCTCGGCACATGAAAAATGTCACATTTTCACAGGTGAATTTACACAACTTTTTTTCACAAAAAGAAGCACATAAAGTCACCCATCTCTTTCTTTCTTTGTTTCTTTGAAAACATACTTTCTACAAACACCTCTGCAAACTTGTTTCAGGTAAGGATGGTGAAATAAACTGAAAAACAATACCATGAAATTAGTGACTAATGTTGTATCTATACATAAAAATAAATTAACACATATTTGATGAATAAAACATTTGCCAAATACCAGTTAGGATGTACCCTACCATACTAGCATTCAGTATTTTCCTTTGCTGATGCACATAAAGATAGACAAAATTAATCTCACGCTATAATGACTAAAATTTTAGGCATTTCCCACACAGTGCAGCTATAGATTTCTGAGGAATAAATGACAGAAACAAAGGGTCTAACCTCTTGCTTGTAGCCCAGGTCCACAAGTCTCATGTGCTCCTGGACTGTCTTGGCGCACATACCATGGTACTAGCTGGCACCTGCGCCACTTGTGGGTCTTCCACCTGAAATGAGGGTGGAAGCAATCAACTTTAAAGAATCCATCTAAACTTGTAGCCATCAAAACTGAGGCTGCACAAGTGCTAGACAGTGTCAGAAACCACCATAAGCTGTTGCTTATTATTACTAACTGGTAAAAGACCATTCACAACAAACAGTAACAATACCGTAAACTTTTCCCTCTTTCCTGTTTTTTTCTCCTTTTAGGATAAGGCCATTAAGAACACACGGAAAGAAGGAGGAGGCAGAGGAGGGAAGAGAAAGCAAACCATATATATTTTCAAGGATTTCAAAGTACAAAGGTACATTAACCCTACCTAACAAATACACAGTGAATATGAACCACAATATCAGGTTTATACTTTAATACAAAGCATTAACACACTTACACAAGATGCTGACATCATCAAAAGAAATTTCAAAAAAATACTATACAAAATAATAAAATTATACGACTTGAATACCCATTAAACTCTGACTCTGGTATTGACCAGAAAAAGTTCTCGAGCTATATTTCTCTGATGTTTGAAGTACCGATTCTGGTAGCTTCCCAATGCTCTTTTACATCCTTTCATATCTCTCAGTTACATACAGTGTGATCTCCTAATGAATTTGCAGTGATAATACTTACCAGAGGATGAAAGCAACACATTTCTTTAATCTCTATTTGGTTTTGCTAAAATAAGCTTAAATTCTATTTGTACCTCTGCAACAGAGAGTAGTTTCATGGGAATTAGCAGGTGGAGAAACAGAACATTGGCTTCCAACAAATACTTTTGATATTTATTATTCATCCAAAAAAAATTCTTTTTTTTTTTTTAAATTTTGTCAAGTAAATTCAACCAACTGCATCAGAATTTTCTAAACTTTGTATCAACAGCCAGGTCTTGTCATATATCTAGACCTTTCCATGCTACTCAGGTGGATACTACAAAACCACCTGAAAATTTTCTTAAGCAGTTACAGTGGAGATCCCCACCTGTTGGAATAGTCCTCAGCATTCTCTGGTGAAGATTAGGTCAACACAGAGAATTTTGTATATTAGGGGGCATAATTGACTGGACTTTCTCAGGGCTGAGAGGGATGGAAAGATGGAGGATACAGTGCATGGCACAGTGCGGCAGCGGAACTCAGTTTTTCTAAATAAACAAGGCTGCATTTCAGTGCTTTGGATAATTTAGAAAGGAAGATAATTTTAATCATATAGAATGTCAAAACAGTTGCTAAGAAAGATTTATCCTGGAAAGTAATTCTTCGTTGTTGCAACGTTCCTGCAAAGGAACTGGCACAAAATGAACCAGTGATTCACTATGGGCCCAACTGAGTCTACATATCTGTTCTGAAACCTTGATTTAGCTATGTATCCTATTTTTCTATGTAGTGCATATTAGAAAAAAAACTCCTGTTATGAAGTGGAATTCAGCAAGCTTTAGAGGTAGTACAAATTGAAAAATCATGTCTGAGCTGTCTCTGGTTGATTAACACTACCTGTAGCTATAGCAGACGGGAGACGCTTCACATTCCTTTTCCTCGAACAAAGAGTCTGGGCACTCTCGACCACCATTGGCGGGGAGCTGGATGATGACTCGGTGACGGGACTGTTTCCTTACTGTGACACCCCCTGCAAAGAGTAGAAGAGCTTGTTTTGTCTGTTACTATACGGGGATGACAGTAATTAGGGGAAATTTAACAAAACAAGTACTCAAACTGATCATTGTAATACTGACATACTATTTTGTCCATAAGCAGAAAACTAAGCCTAACAGATAAACCACTTTAATCTCAGCTAAAGGCCAGGAATATACAGCCAAAATGAATACACAGTTCAAGTGAACAAAAATTAAACCAGCTGTTTGGTGTTACACTTTACAGTTTCAAAGTGTAAGTTTGTCCTAATCATTTCCATGTAAAACCAGAAAGAGAAATTCCACTCTGGAATTAATTTACAGTTTACAGTCTTTAATTATTATAGTAATTCATTATTAATGATAAACTGTAAATAGATCCTGTAGGAATTTTTATTCCAGTCATCTTCAGATATCAGTTCTTCAGGCAGAAAATTAAGAGAAAAGACAAAAATCTATATTAGTTCCACAGCAATACCTAATACACAAATATTTTCGGGTAAAAATCTTGGATTTTTATTTTTTTTATTTTTTTTCCCCCCCAGAGAGCTGTAGCACAGACATTTGGCTGACTGGGTTGATATCAGCTTTGGGTGGGTTATTACAGCAGCTGCAGCTTGTCTGAATACAGAAGCATGCTGGATCACAGCCAAGCAATTGTAATTAGGAGCAAGCGGTAGGAGAATCCCGGTGGTGGCTCTCCACCACCTGGCTGCTTTTCAATGCAGAGGAAACCCTCCACTCCCAAGTCAATCAGCTCCAGGAGATGCCAGGAACTGGCACAAGGGACAAGACAGACGTGCAGCCTAGCAAAGCTGCTGACCAGCTTGCTGACACAAATGGGTAAACCCCATGAAATAAAAATTGTTTGTGCAGTATAAAAAGAGTTTGACTCACTGAATAGACAAAATGCCTGTACTGGTTCACAAATATACTGTTTTACAGAATGCTAGATTGCAGTAAATATTCATGAAGATATGCTCACTGCATCAATAACTTTCTTAAAACCCACAGAAATGAGAACAGAAAAGGTTGGCATTTTTGTCCAAGATGATCTACCCTATTGAAAATATTTCAGAAAGAACGATTAATGCTACTGTAAAACAACACAGTATTTAATAATAAATAACCATTTCATAGATTCAGATTCAATGGTCTTAATTCTCTGTTCTTTTTCAAATTTAATTCCCTAACCCTTATTTGTTAGAAAGCACTAATAGGAATTACTGCAAAAATGCCTTTATGCTTGTGTCCTTTATAAAGCATAAAGAATTGGCCATGACATTCGAAGTGTGTATATTTGATGTAACAATATCTTACATTCTGGTAATATGGTAGCTCTGAGTAATCACCACATCCCACACAGGGATTAGCACCCTGTGGAACACGAGGTATTAGAGAGTCTGTCTGTAATAGTACATATTAGAAAAACACCTCCTATTAAGCTTAAAAGAGATAAGACACAAAAATGTGGGCAATATTAAGCCACTCATCACTTTAACTTCATGTATGATTTCAAAGTAATAAAAATTCAGGGGAGACATGCACTGTTTTTAAGAGCTTTGCCAAGTAGGGTACTGGAATGTGTTTAAATCAGAGCATTAACATCAGTTTAAAGCCTGCTGATTTTTATTAACTTTCCTTCGGTTTTCCTTGGAGTAGAAGAAACCACCCAAAATTATAAGCATATGCAAATGTATCTATCTATTTACCTACCTACCTATCTGCTGGTATATAAAGCCTCAGGTTTTTTTGGCGAGTAAGCAGCCTATGTATTTCCAAAGAGCAAATCTGACCATTTTATAATCTGACAATGCAAATGTTACGATTGTGCAAGTATCTGTTTTGGTGTTACACTAAGAGATATGCGTCTAGTCATCTCTTTATCAGTGGAATATACTAATAGGACTTTGTAACATAAAAGTAGGCAAAATGGGAAAAAAAATCCAGATACATATAGAAAATGCATAGAAATAACTATTCTTTTCAGTAAAAACACTATTTCCTCCCTGCAGCTGCTGTACCAGCTATGTCCTCTGTCAGAAGGAGATGTGTATAAGCATTCTGCCAGAAGTGACTGCTAGTCTAACTCCCTTTTTTCTTAAAATCTGTCTACTAGTACACAATGGATAAAATTACCTTCTTGACATGAAGAAGGACACAACGTCCAGTCACTGAATGGAGTCACAATACAGTCCTTCCTACAGGGAAGCAGACAAGGCCTCACAGTTTCTGGTCGGAGGCTCTCAGGGCATCTAAAAAAAAAATGAAAAAGAAGAATTATCAAATAAATGATCATTCTGGAGTAAGTCGTGAATCACAAGAGGTACTGAATGCCTGCAGGCACACAAGTGGAGTGCTAGTTGCTCAGAATTCACCAGAATGGAGCACAGAAATAAAAACTATTAGCATTTAAATATATCAGATGAATAGAAGCCAAAACCGGTGCCATTCTGCACCTGGGGATTTTACTTTAAAAAATCATCATTTCTCACTCACCATTCCAGACTCTGCCTTTTGAGTGTTATTTTCAAGCTTCCAAATGAAGAAAATGAAGAAAAGCCATCTAGTTTAGCTTAGCAAAATACATTTTTAGTTCTTCATAAATTTACCAGAAGCATAAACTCTGGAAGAAGGCATATTTAAACCAAATAACACTGCTAACCCAGGAACAAAGAGGTATAAGCTGGCCATGACTATGACAGAAACCAGAAAAGGGTTTGAAACTGCCAGATCAATGAGACTGAAAGAGTGAGTCAGAAGGGACAGAAAGCCTCACTTGTTTTAGGAAGAGGCTTGATCAGCATACAAAGGGGATTATTGGACTGCCACATATGGGACTCATTAACCCAGGTAATTTTCCCCATTCTGTGTTCCTATTTTTTCATCAAGGACAAACAACTCTATGCTGCAATATTTGTTTTCAAAATGATGCAATAACTCTTGCAGAAGTACTGCAAATTCTTTAAAGTAATTTTAAAAATACTATTGCCCTAAAAGCATACAGACTGTGGACTGTCAGAGGAATACAGTAAAGAGGTAAGAAAAATATCACTTCCTTATTTTAGACCTCATTACAGAAAAACATTACTATGACTAGCTTTTCCTTTTGTGGCTGCTGGGCATCTGGGACCAGAGGGATGAGAGACCACTTCTATATTTGGATTGGATCAGCTGGTGAAGCTTAGCTTGCGCAAGGCATCTTTCTTGCCAGGCTGAAGGGAGCACAGGTGAGTGTAATGGTGAACTTCCAAGAAAATGTGGTCTCCATGTTCAGTGGAGAACTATGCCTGTGCAGTGTGACAGGAGAAGCAGGGGAAAAGGAGAAGAAAAGTTGAGTTGCAGCTTCAGAGGAACATATTCTTCAGCAATAACTCCTGCTAGTTCATGATTTCCATCAGTTGTCTCTGCATTTTTTCTGTCAATTCACATAAAATTCTCAGAGTATGATACATTACTGTGAGTCAGCACTGACTTCTTGGTGCTCTCTTTAATGACATCTCCACTCTTTCTCTTTTCTCCCCTAAAATACCAATGTGAAAGACCATGAAATATCCTAGCTGTAGCAGCACAAATCTCCATCACCTCTCTGTAAGCTCTCTCTACATTTTGAAGTCAAATTGTGCCTTGTTTCTATGTGATTCATAAAATCAGGTTATGTATACACAGATGTATTATATATGGTCAGGTACACTTTAAAAAAACCATCTGCCACCAATCACATATATTGACTATATTTTCAGAAATTTTCTCTAAGGTTAAAATTAAAAGTTTCTGAAAAGTATTGAACATTGGCCTACTAATGGCTTTTTTGTTAAAGAACAACAGAAATTATAAGCATACAAAAAAATCTGAATTATACACATTCACTATTTCACTGAGAACTTCATCTTTCAGCAGCACTGAACATAACAATTCCTCTTCAGATCCTTCGGCAAGGCAATTAGTTCAATTAGAATACCGTTTCTATCTTTTATATTGTTTGTATTTAGTATATATGGCTTAAAGCGAAGTATTGATTTTTTTGCAGTCCTTACTCAAGGTCAAATTAAACAGAAAAGATACAAGCTGAAGTCTGTAACTTGTGAGGAAGATAAGGCAATAATATTGATTGTATCGTATCACAGTAATCCTTTTTATTAAGGGGAGTTTAAAACAAGGTTCCTATTTACATTTTCATGTTAAATGTCTGGGTCTTTAAAAACGATTCAGTGATTTTAATGTGACAATTTGAAGGATCAACCAAGACTTTTTTTCTCATTTCACAGGATTCATTTATGACACAATAAAACAGCCCTCCTCCCCAAAATTTAAGGTCAAATCAAAGGCAGAGACATTAACAGTAGGTTTAAAAAGGAAGATAAATCATTAGAGGTTTTTTTAAAATGTAAAATGAGTACCAAATAAAAGATATAATGGTATCATAACTGAATAGAACAGCAACTTAATGCACATATACAACAGTTTAGATTACTGAATGTGCTGGTATTATTCCCCATATTTCCATTTAAAATAAATTAGGGATAAGTCTACTGCTGAATAAAGCAACAAACGGCAGGCACTGTGCAAATATTTAGTGCAAGAATAGCTGCCTCATGAACTTTCTAAATGACCTCCGCTATCAGCTCTTCCAGCTTTGAATCTGTCCTGAGTGGGATATATTTACAGACTGCCAAACCGCATGAAGATATTATAAAATGCATTTTACTAGCAGCTAATCTGTATTTAACCCTGGTTATATATTAAACTGTAAAATTAAATCATTGGGCCAAAGGGATCTCTTAAAAAAATATGTATAGGGGACAAAAACCTCACAAAGGTTGTCAAACTGATGTTCAAACTAATGTTTCAAACTAATGCTCTGTCAGAGCTGCACCATGCTTCACCTTCATCTGCTTCTGAGAATACGCACTTACATGGGTTATACTGTGTTTAGATCCAAAACAGTACTTTCGCATGGGTCTGCACTAATCCATATAGTGCACCGCTTGCTTGTAGATACAAGGATCTTGGAAATGGTACTGCACTGCACACCACACACATACCCCAAGACTTTTATCTCGACTCAACCTGATGATGGCAAGGAGCCAGTTGGATTTAGTAGTCAGTCAGCTGTCAGCAGCTGTAAACATCACCCATAAAAATCAATAGTAAGAAAGGTATTATATATTCCTCCTGTAGCTTCAGTTTTGCATATTTAAAAGATGAATTGTTCCCTCATGAGAACACAAAGAACAGGTTCTTTTTGTCTTTGCATGCAGTCATTGGTGATATAAATATCAAGCAGCAAAATCCAAAGATAATTACAGCATGAAGACATTTTTTAAGATCTTTACTTTTTTGGGCCCACTTGTCCCACGTTGACTCTAACACAGATGACCTTCCTTGTCTGCATCCCCACGGAACAGGTGGCCTCCCCATTCCAGCTGGCAGAGGAGTTGAAAGCAGAGACAGACGTATCCTCTATGCACTGTCCCCATGGGCCGGTCTGCCAATGATATACAGTGCAAGAGTGTTCGTTACAGCTGCGCGTTTCCTGCAGTGCACTACTGTTTGGGCACTGTATTCCTCCTGGAACAGTAAAACAGGGCAAAAGTTCATGTAGTGGAAGGAAACAGAGTTTTATTAAAAAAAACCCCAAGCCATTACCCACTCTGAAATCTTATCAGTTACATACTGTCACTTTGATTACATGAAAGAAATGTTCCTTTCTCCTCCTCTTCATATGCCCAGTGTTGACTTTGACAAACTTCAGTCAACAGACTACACAAAACTTCTATAACACACTAATGTACCTGAAGTAATCTACAGTCTTTTTATTTTGGGGTTCTCTAAAAGAGACTGTAAGAGATCACATAAGGAGGTATGAAGGCTCTAGGCAGAAAAAATGGTTAAATATCCTAGTTATGTATGTGTAGAGATCACTGTTTATGTCTAATTCACAGATCAATTAAAAAGATTTTTGGAGCTCTTGTTCTAGCTCCCAGTGGATATTTTTCCATGTTACGTAATTACCAAAGAGGATGGCACAGCTGGCAATTTCAGGTCCAGATTGAAATAACAAAGGCTGTTGCACGTTAAGATTAAAATCCATTCATGTGTCAATAATTGTGAAGAAAAGCTCAGATAATGCCATCTTTGTTGTGTCTGGTTTCAGATAGTATGTTCAGTTTCTTATATTCAAGCACTTCAAAGCTAATCTGGCCTCCCAAATCCTCCATGAGTAAAGAGGAGGTCTTTCCTCCTAGACTTGATCACAGGCTACTAGATGTCTAGCCCTGTGAGTAGACAGCATATCTGCTAGACCTCTGGTGTTACTAAACATACAGAATTTAGATTTAAGAATTAATTTAAACATTCATGGCCTACAGAGCAACAATTGGACTCCTATCTCCAAGTGATGGAAAGCCAGGGAAATTCTAAATAACATTTCAGTTTTTCCCTAAAAGACAAGAACAGTAAGAAAGATAACTGAAAGAGGAGTTTTTTTATTAGTTACTGCAGATGAGCCATACTTTTCTGTAAAAAGAAAAATGTATGCTCACACCAAGCACATGTCAGAAAGTGTATTAGCCTTTATATCCCAACACTGAACTTTAGGTTGACCTCCTGCTCCACAGACATGCAAGAGGGAAGGGGTTTTAAGCACTCATTGTTGAAAGAAATGAAATAAACAACTAAATGTAATCAAAGAAACGATGGATACTTCAAGTGCTCCAACACAAGTCAGTCAAGTGTCACAAGAGTGAAAATACTTTATACCTCAAGTTGCTTTTGTGCTATATCTGCAGCAAATGTAAGGAAAGGGCCATTCTAATTGAACCACAGGACAAAATCCAAATTCTCAAATCATTTCCATAGAGATGTTTTAAACTTCTGACTTTGGGCTAAAAATATTGATGCAACCAAGCAACAGTAAACATCATATTAGCTGAGATGTCATGCCAAAGACTAGCTAATCTTAAATTTTGCAAAGGGGCATTAGAAAAACCTGAAAACATGTGAATGTAATTAAACAATGACTGGAATTAAATTGCTTTTTGGCTCAGAATGGATGCAACTCAAGTGTATCAGAATTTCTTAAAATATATGTCAATAAGCAAAGCATCAAAACAAAACGTCATATGCATTTTCCTAAAAAAATAAATAAACAAATGATAAAACAAAATTATGGTTATGTAATAACTTTCAAAAACATATTCAAGCACTTTCCTTCAGGAAATAAAAAATCTTCTAGCTAACACCAGCAGATAGAAATATAAGCAAGGAAATTAGGAAAGTGAGTACATTTTGAAAAGAAAAAAAAAATCAAAGATAGTAAAGCCACAAATTATTTGGCATGGGAGAGAAAATTAATCCACATGAGGAGTCTAGACATGCTCCCCCAGTACAAGTGTTACAAAAGGGAGAATTTAGAAGAGATAATAAAGGTTAATAGATTAATTATTTCCATCTGATGTTAGCTCAAGAAGAAACACAAGGGAAATATTTAAGCGAATTCATAAATTAAAGAGGGGGTGTGTGGGAAGAAATGTTTCCCCAGGAATGGATGCCATAGCCACCAGTTCCTAAGGCATTTGAGAATAAAGTGACAACTTAGATTCAGTTTTGACAGCTATGCAAGAATGTATATTCAGGGAAAAAATGAGAGTGACATTGACTTGTAAATTAAAAACATTGGGGCATGAATGTCTGCAGCTCAGTGGGAATCCAGTTCTGTTCAGATTAAACCACCAGTTAAAAAACTGTGTAAAGAATGAACAAAATGTGAAAATAGTATTACTGAAATATAAAACAACTATCACTAGTACCAAGTCTTTGTAATAATAAAAAATATACTATTTATTTATAAATCAGTATGCCATTCTCTCCAGGAAAACAGCATTGCCTTGTGCTCTCTCAAATTAAAATAGTACAGAAAAAGCAGGAGGACTTGGAAAACTGGCAGTTACAGATAACCTTAACAACGTCTGTGTAGGGGTAACAAGATCAGGGCTGCTCAACTTTAAATGCATTTCACTGACTGAGAACAGGCTTGACAGGAATATAAAAATTAATGCATATCATGGAAAAAATAAAATAGACATTAAATTTTATCAGAATACATGAAAAGGAACATACACTACTAAATAAATTTTATATTATATGTGATCAGATGACTGTAAATAACTGCTTGGCAGTACTAAAAATGGTCATTTCAAGGTACAACAAACAGTTCAAGCTGAAGCATTTCTTTGTGGTTTTGGATACTTAAGCAAAGCACACTTGGCAATGAAAGGCTAGCCTTACAGAGGGACTTGCATATTGCTCATAAAATAGCAGAGATATGAGGGTAGTTTCCTTGAATGCTTTAAGAGAATTGTCATACGCTTAGATTGCTTTTCTGCCTGATTTGGAGCTGGTAATGGGTAAGACATCTCGCTCTAGGATATTCAAAGATTGGATTTTATGTCTTTTTTTTGTGACACTGTCTTCATAACTTCCAAATTTCAAAATGCTTAACATTTTTAAAAGCATTTAGAATAATTTTAATTAATCATTTTGTTATTGCTCATTTTACAGATGCATGTAATTTTATATATGCATTTCAAAACAGCTGGAATAATCTTAAAGTTTGAGAAAACAGATGCAACTGAAGTGCCTCTTGCAATCTAGAAAGTGAGGTGTTACTCATTTCTTCTTTGATGTAGGAATGAGGTAGACATTCTTCTAGGCAGCCACATTTCCCAAAGATAGACATGGTCGGTACGTGCAGATGGCTGACATAAGAACAAAGACTGTCCTGTTGGTGCAGATCTCCAGTTCCAGTTCTGCAAATGTTCACACTTCCTCACCTGGTGCATATCAGTTATACAAACCAAGCAGACCTGTCCTATATTATGCAACAGGATGAGAATTAGGGTGCATCCATGGGAGATGAGAGGTCTGTCCTCAAATCCTTTCTTAGATAGGATTTGAATCCCAGACTCCACTCTCCAAGCAGGAATCTGAACTGAGGGGCTCCTGAGCAAAAGGGGAAGCATAGTAACATCCTCTCCCCTGGCTCACCTTCACTCACAGGTGCCAGGTCACTTTGCAAAGTCTAGCCTGAAAATTCAGGTTCCCCAGTTCCAAAACTAAGTGGTTTTTTTGATTCGTGTTTCAGCTGAAATCAATTAAAACTCATGAAAATCCCTGTCTTCTCCAAAACTGATCCTTTGGTGAATAAGCAATTTGCTGCAAAAACAATGTGTCAATTCTATGCTTTCAAATTTAATTACCCAGCAGTGTTATTTCAAGACAGGAAAATACAAAAATTTAAACCAAACAAATGCAACATATGTAAGAGAAGTAAATACATTAAAAAGCCCTAAGTATAACTCCTCCTTTTGCAACTATGAAGTCAAAGTGCACTGGAATTTCAGCAGGAATAAAATTTTAAAGCATATCAACCATAATTTGCCTAGAGTTGAGAAGAAACTCATTTGATCCAGCTATTCCTTACATGTTCAGTAAATCAATCTTGCAGATATGTGATAAGTATGAGTTATTGGCCCATGTCAAACAGAATACCTGATGAGATGGACAACTGATATTCTATACTAACTCAGCAATGTTTAATAGTCTGTGATATATGAGGTCACACTAAATAATCCTTCTGGCATTATACTTTGCTGATCTATGAACATACAGTAGTCATAGTAAAACATTACTATGCATATGCATCCCTGCCCTAAGAGAATATTTCAAACAAAATCATCCTTCACTCTCATTTTATTAAATTAAGCTTTTAAATCAGATTACTTTCTTCTTTGAATTTGACTTGTGGGGCTTTTTTTTTTAATCTTTACTTTTTCAAAACCAGTGTCAGTCATCTACTATTGATAAAACATGAAATGTATCCACAACATTAGTGTTATGCTGTATGACACTGATTTAGCAATGTCAATCAATGCAGTGTATAATCAATGCAGAATCTATCTGCATATCTACTATTTACTAAAATATTAAGACTCATTTAGTACTTTTTATTCTCATGTCATGGCCTATGTAAAGTAGTCTTAAAAAATTAACAGAAATATTAAACAGAAAATAAACCAAAAATAGCCTGTCTCTGTTGAATGTAGGGTTTGTCGGAGCTGTATAAGATGATTTTACTAGACTTATGCAGAACAACCATATGATGTATCAGGGAACATCATTATGTCCTTTGCTGTCATTTTATATTTTGAGACAGTGACTTTCCTGAGTTTCTTACTGTACCATGAAGATGTATTTGACAATGACACAAATGAGCTACCACTACAGGCAGGCTCACAGACAGGGAAATTTATAAATCACTTCACCTTTCAAACCTTCAAGCTGAGGACAATGATCTCAGAAAAGATACCAAAAAACAGTTATTGTGACACAAGTTTCCACATGGAGTCATCTCACAAATCACAGCAAATCTTTATCTTGAGGAAAGAGACTGCTCTCTTTCTCCACTGAATGCAAGTAAATGACCTCATCCCAGATATGCATAACCACACTGTGCTTGAGGCTCTGCAGTGTATGGTTTGACAATGTGGAAGAAGTGTTGTCCTGAATGAGGAAATGCTGATGAGAGGGCATACGGCTGAGGTCAGCTTCTGGCTCAAGCAGAAGTCCGTGTGGTGCTAGACGAGCAATCATATCCCACATCTCACTAGAAAACTTTGTCTCTACTGTAATTTACATATGGCTTCAATTTTTCCTATGAAGCTATTCTTGTCACCAAGGAATTATTGTAATACTACTGAATTATTCCTATTCTAAGTCATCCAAGAAAATCGATTATACTGTGGCTGTTTCCTGGTGGCCAGTTATGCTAACTTGACGGTTTCTTCAAATCAATTCAGCAGCATAGATAGCGGGGAAGTAAGAAGGAAAAAAAGGTCTTAATGTGAAATGACATAGCTTTATCATGGATAGTCACTAACAAGCAAAATGACAGAATATAGTATTTTTATTTCAAAGAGGAGAAAAACTGAACAATCACAGGCAATACTTCGATAAGAAGCCACCTGAGATCCAGATAAAAGAACCTATTTCCTATGTATTTACAGATCCTCAAAAATTTCAATGGGGTGTTCATGTTTAAGTACCCCAATGAACAAGAATTAAGCACTTCAGTTACTCTGAGGGATTGCAATACTCCTTGCGTATGTAATGACTGCAATGCCTTCATGTTCCCAGGCACACTGACTGAATTCTTCATGACTAGCAGGAGGACGCGTGTGATCAAGGGCTCACAGTGATAAACCTGGACTCCTTATACCATTTTAGAAGCAAAGTTTAGTCTTATTCATAGATTGGCATCAAACTTGCACATTCTTTCATTAATTAATGTACAATCCTGATATCGTTGGAATTGTATATATTTATGTACAATATATTTGTCCTATTGTGATCTGAACAAAACCTCTCAAATGTCATGGCTATATTATACAGGAATTACTATGAAATGGCTTACCTAACCTGGTCTGTCTCTCACACCAACAGTTCAAGGAAAGGTTCAAAAATCCAAAAGGGAACACCTGTGGGACTATTCACCTGAACAGAAACTGATAGGTGTTTTCAAATGTCAGATTTAATGTGTAAATGGAATTACTGGTCTTACATTTATGAGAATTGGGATTTTTAGTTATACATGATGTTTACAGAGTTTTCATCAACAATAATGTGCACTTTTATAAGCTCTGAATACAACTGAGAACTGTTTCACAAAAAAGGTTCATGTGGAACCTCCTTTTAATATCAGCAGAATACAGGTGTTCAGTATATGAACATATGTCCTGGGATATGGAGAAGGCTGAGGTATTTGACAACATTTTGGCCTCAGTCTTCCCCACAAAGGACTAAAACCACACCACCCAGGTCACAGAAGGCAAAGGCGGGGACTGGGAGAATGAAGAGCCCACTGTAGGAGATGATCAGATTTGAGACCACCTAAGAAACCTGAAGGTGTACACGTCCATGGGACCTGATGAGATGCATCTGCGAGTCCTGAAGGCGGATGAAGTTCCTAAGCCACTACCCATCATATCTGAGAAGTCATGGCAGTCCAGCAAATCGTGCCTGACAAATTTGGTGGCATTCTACGATGGGGTTACAGCATTGGTGGATAAGGGAAGAGAAACTGACATCATCTACCTGGACTTGTGCAAAACATTTGACACTGTCCCACACGACATCCTTGTCTCTAAATTGGAAAGACATGGATTTGATGGATGGAGCGCTCGGTGGATAAGGAATTGGCTGGATGGTCGCACTCAAAGACCTGTGGTCAATGGCTCCACGTCCAGGTGGAGAGCACTGATGAGTGGGATTCCTCAGGGGTCAGTGCTGTGACTGGCACTGTTTAACATCTTTGTTGGTGACATGGACAGTGGGATTGAGTGCACCCTCAGCAAGTTTGCTGATGACACCAAGCTGTGTGGTGCGGTCAACAAGTTGAAAGGAAGGGATGTGCCATCCAGAGGGACCTGGACAGGCTGGAGAGGTGGGCCTGTGCAAACCTCATGAAGTTCAACAAGGCCAAGTGCAAGGTCCTGCGCATGGGTCGGGGCAATCCCAAGCACAAATACAGGCTGGATGGAGAATGGACTGAGAGCAGCCCTGAGGAGAAGGACTTGGGGGTGTTTGTTGATGAGAAGCTCAACATGACCCAGCAATGTGTGCTCACAACCCAGAAAGCCAGCTGTATCCTGGGCCACATTAAAAGAAGTGTGGCCAGCAGGTCAAGGGAGGTGATTCTCCCCCTCTACTCTGCTCTCGTGAGATCCCACCAGGAGTACTGTGTTCAGCTCTGGGGCCCCCAACATAAGAATGACATGGACCTGCTGGAGAGAGTCCAGAGGAGGCCACGAAGATGATGAGGGGGCTGGAGCACCTTCCTATGAGGACAGGCTGAGAGTTGAGATTGTTCATCCTGGAGAAGAGAAGGCTCTGGGGAGACCTTATAGCAGCCTTCCAGTACTTAAAGGGGGCCTACAGGAAAGATGGGGAGGGACATTTTACAAGGGTGTGTAGTGATAGGACAAGGGGTAATGGTTTTAAATTTGAAAGAGGGTAGATTTAGATTAGATGGAAGGAATAAGTTTGTCACTGTGGGTGTGGTGAGACACTGGAACAGGTTGCCCAGAGAAGTTGTGGCTGCCCCCTCCCTGGCAGTGTTCAAGGCCAGGTTGGACAGGGCTTTGAGCAACCTGGTCTAGTGGAAGGTGTCCCTGCCCATGGCAGGGGGGTTGGAACTAGATGATCTTTAAGGTCCCTTCCAACTCAAGCTGTTCTATGATTCTATGAATATATTCTGTGCCCCCAGAACATAAAATGACCTCCCAGCACCAACTACACAATCAGTGTTTTATGTTTTGGGAACACAGCTAATCTCTATCACACAATTCTGGAGGTGAATAGTCATTCAGCTGTTTGTCACGCAGCAAATGACTAAAAGGCATAAGAGACATATGAGGAGAAAGATGACAATAAGTCTAATTTCAGTGAAACATATAAAATAAAAGCTAAACTGATACTTTTTGAATATATTACAAGCAAAAGTGAAAAGTACCTTCCAGGTACGGTTGTAATGACAGGCTGTCTTGGAAGGTTCTTTTATTTATTTATATATTTTTATTCTCTGGAGTTTGTGCAGAGTACACAGGAGCATGGTGTTGAAGATTCCTGACCAAGATGTGAGTGAATTGCTATAACTAGGTAGACATACCAGCTCGTATCCTTAAAAAAGGCACATAACCTCATAGTGGAGTAGTGGTAAAGATGCCAGGGTTCAGGCAAAGCTCAAGCACTTCAACATCTAGGTAATGAGTTAGCTTTCTCAGCAGTAGTTTAGGGATCTCTTCACTATTACCTGTGTGGTTTGAGACCTGTCAGTCTTTGTGATCACTCAGTGCTGTTTCTAATCATTGCACAACAGACAAACAAAATTCACATACCTGAAATCCAGGCTATGCTTAACTGCTTTGCTGCATCTGCAGCCTTGTAAAATATCTTAAATTGTGTTAAGTATCAAAGTCAGAATAAAATGAGTACTTTTTAAAAAGAAGCACAAGAAAGTGGAATAATTTTCTGGAGTAATTTAGGTTTTCGCTTCTGTGGCATGCTTGTCAGGATGCTAAATTTCTGTCTCCAGGAAAACTGCATAAGCATATTGAAAATCTATTAACTTGACCTACATGGAAAAGCAAGAATCACATGAATATACGTTTATTTGAATTATCATATGAAAACATGGCTCTGTGTTTTCCTCAAAATTAGTTCATTTGACACACTATAAAAAAAGGGACAACATAAACCCAATTTTGTTTCTTATTTCAAGAGCATTTCTGCTTTGTTACATAGATCCATCTAAGTAATTTATTATTTGAATCACCTACTAAAATGCATGTAGTTCTGATTTTCTCTTCTAGCAAAGATCCCTTTCAGGGAAAGGGCTGAAAGTGCCTGCTCTGCTATATTTTTTATTTTTTTTTTTACAATTACCAAATTCTGCCAAATACACAGTATACTTTTAGCAATTAAGTTAACCGTGTTTGCAAACAGAGAAGTGTTTTGGTATATGATGAAGCCTGCCCCTTTCTTTTTCCATTTCTCAAAACAGATATTCTGTTTCACTACTTCCATACCTTACAGCTTTCACTTTTCAGCTAAGTTTCATCTTAACTTGAAGTAATAAAATGCTTTACAGGTTTAAAGAAGAACTAAACCATGCACATAATCCTTTTATATTGAAGGCATTTAACTTTACTGTCATTAATACACATGAGTAAACATTTCCAAGAACTCTTCAGTGGCTGTGTCTCCGTGCTTCCAGTGTTGAACAAGGCATTTTACCAGTTGGACCCGTGCATACCTGATGTGGCCATTTTAGAACCATGTTACATATAGAATACATTTGCTCTATTACCCCCCAAAATACTTAAGAACAAAGCAAAAACAGTTATAGGAAGCATGGAAAATCATCAAAGAATAGACTTGAACCTATATCTAAAACCTTTTTCTTCTTCTCCTTTAATATTCCAGCTGTGTCTTCTCTTTGTATTTGCTGCAGACATTGCGCAAGGACCATTTGCATGAATGGAAACCATTCATGGGGTAACACTTGTTACCAATTTGAGCTAAGAAGCTACAAAAGCCATTTGTTAGTGTTTGAACCCATTAAAAATCTCATCTTTTCAGCATTTATACTTCTATTCTTCCAAAGTGGACCTAAATTAGGGTAACTAACAATCCTCTATAAATATCTTTCATAGAGGTCCGCATAGGATAAAACATTTGCCTTGTTTAATTTTAATAGAAAATGAGAAAACCAAATTATTTGAAATCAAAACAGTAACATTGTGAAGAATAATGAAAAATAGCAAAATTAACTGAAGTAAACAAAATAAAATCTCATCTTCAAAACAGCTTTAGGCACCATAAGTAAATGTAGGATAAGCATTTAAATGATTTTTCTGTATTTAGAAAACCACAACTCCATCTAATAATTAGTTTCTGTCCATCAAGAAATTACTCTGACATTACAAAGACTGTTGAGAATTCACAATCAAACAAGAGTCTGCAAGAGTATGCGACCTTACCTTCACCTGCATATGCCAGAATGGAGCGGGCACGCATCTGCTTCCCTTCTGTGGTTTTGCCAGAGCAGGTGTGTGAGCAGGAGGACCATGCAGACCACATGCTGAGCACACAGTCCTTTGGGCATGGAGCTTCGCAGACAACCGGGATTGGGTAGATAGCATCTCTACACAGCTGTCTGTCAACCTCTTCTCCTGGGAAAGAAAAGGCCAGCAGTAGTCGATCATTTGTTAAATTAACTTAAAATGAGCAATCTAGTCCAGATGGGTGCACAAATAAATTAGATTCTCTTCTTCTATATAAACAAGGTAAATAGATTTTTTATTAAAATGATTTGTCTCCTCTGCCTTGATTCTAGAAGAACATGGTTAATGCTAGTTTAATTTGATATTCTGCTGAAGTGAATGTCAGCCTGGGTGGTCGTTAGGCTTTCATTTTGTTAATACATATCTGTTTCCACAGAAAATCCTAATCTGAGTAACAGTGAATATAACACACCTATGGAAAACTGCGTACATGAAAATGCACGTACAGTAACCACCCAGTCTTCATCCACGTTTGTGGGAGAAGGGGAAAAGTATTCTAACTTAGAGCTTAGCCAGTTTTATAACCCACAATTCAGCCTTTGAATTGCAGGTATGCATCAAAAGATGAAGAGAGTTGCGGTAAACTGCAGTCTGTGTTCTTTGGTCAGAAAGATCTTCATTTGTTAGCAAACCAGTAACACATCACCCTTTGTGTCATAGAAGTATAAAAAGATCTATGTATTCTGTTACATCCATGTACACATTTTATTATAATAAAAAGATCCAGGCTGGTATAAATTGTTTCATGAAATACTAGCTAGTGTTTAAGTAGCAGGGCTGCTTTTGTTTTCAGTAAGGAAATCGTGGGAGCACTGTGTCTGAGAGCTGTCTGAACAGCACCCTAATCTCAAAGTAGTTAGTTTTGTAAGGTGACATATGATTTCCTGATCAAATCAGTTAATATCCATTAAGTGAGGAATGAACAAATGACCACATATTCTGAGGTCAGTAAGTCTCACTGACAGTGAAAAAAGCATTAGGATAAATCTTCACTTGGGAGCACATGATGGAAAAAATTAACCAAGGAGGGAGGGATTTGGATTCACTGTTTTAGAATTGTTATCACACAAACCAATTGCAGAAACCGCTTGCAATGAAAAGCACCAGGAACTGAGCAGTATCCCAATATGTAATGCCAGTTTATGGAACTGAAAAAGTTGCATCTAAGAGCACACTGGACTTTCGAGGCCCTGTTAATCATGTACAATCACGGCATGGGAAGAGCCAGTTCATTTGTAAACTGGAAACCTTTTTTTTTCACTTTCTGTAAAGCATAACATTTCAAAGTATCTGAATGTCTTTTCTGCTATATGATCCTTGCTGTACTAGGGCATAAAACCTTCTGTTGAATTATGATTCCTCTACTGAAATGTTATTGAAGCGTATGTGATCTCGATAGGACTGAACAAGAGTGTCTATAGCACTGCACTTGCTATGATCCATTACATCAACCCTTTTTTTATTAGCTAATGTCAACAAAATAGTGTCTCATCAAGTCTCATTCGCAATGAACATAAATCCTCAATACAACAAAACATTTCTTAGAAATAATCATTAAGTACTCTATAATTTAATGATAAAGACATCAGCCAGTGTTAATAACTACCACCTGGATTCTGAAAAGCTAATTCAGTAAGAACTGTGAATGCTGTAAATGAAGCCAAAGATCTATAAACATTGCTTTACCCAATTAAGTCTTTATTGCTTAACAGAATAATAATAAAATGAAGAAAACACTAATCTAAACAGAAACTAATTTTTGTCATTCAAGGTTTACAGAGACTTCAAATCTCTCAGATAAGAATCTCTGATAAACTAAGTTCCTGAAAATAGGAGGTTCTTTAGTACTAGTGACATATCATGAGTCCCAGAACTATTAATGACCAAATTCTTTATAGAAGAGGAAAAGATGAGGGCCATCCATCCAATTTTATAACCCTTTAACCAGTGTCAAATATTTTATTCATACAGAATCTTTAGGCACAACAGTACTGCAAACATCAATCTTACTTGGCTCTGCAAGCCAGGGGAAGTCCTGCAGCTCATGCTTTTAAAATAGCCTAAAGTAGTCATAGTCATCTGAATTATAAAGACCTTTGAGATCAAGTCAGGCTCAATAGCTGTATTTTTCCATATTAAAAATACAAATTTGAGCTCTATCAAATGCTTCATAGATCTCCCACATCAAGTTCTACTTCTCTCACTGGATTCAATCTTTGCATCAATTGCTTCTTATATCACAGGTCATCACACCCTGACACCAATGCAGAAGGGATTCCTGCCTGCTTCATCAGAATGGCATGTGTTTGGGTTGAAGGACAAGATGGAGGAACAGACTGCAAACTTCTTTTCCAAAGAATAGAAAAAAAGCTAATAAACCTTATTCTAAAATTATTCCATTGACAGGTAAGACTCAATGAAGTAAACCGCTGGGACACTTTCAAACACATTGCAAGAAATACTACTATTACAGTATAGTATGTCATAGTGTGCAACATGCAACACTATCTTGAGCTTATTTATCACCTGTCAACTAAGGTGGTGTTAACTTGAAACTCAAGATAAATCTGGGGTCACGATGAGAAATTCTGTTAAATTAGTTTCAGTCCGAGTTTATATTTCAAACAAAAAAAAGCATTCATTCTCTCCCAAGATCAAAGCCTTCTTTTATCCTTTGCTTTTACAGAGAAAATATTATAAAAATAGGTATTTTCCATATTAGCATTTAGTTTTTGGTCAACTGTCCAATTCTTCTTATCTGATGAATTCAACAGCATAGAAATGCAGTTGGAAGGAATGTTTTATAATGGGTACTTATCTTCAGGGAAATATTTTATTTAGACTAAATTGTTTCTGACATTTCACTAATGATTTTATGAACAACTTGACCTTTGTTGCCTTCCTCTTTAAAGTGCATTGTGTAGTCAGCTACCAGGAACCATTCAACCATAGCCTAGGAACAATGCCAATGTAAAGACTAAAGCCACTTAGAAAAAGTCCCATTTGAAAAAGTTTGTCATGTGTAGTCTTATATTTTACTCGAACTTCATAGGTACACATTTATGTTACACAAGAGTTTAAGACAGAATTCCAAAACTCAACTCAAAGGCCCCTGCCCTGAGTTACTTACACTTTAAGCAGCAGAATGACAAAAAGCAAAAAGATGAAAACAGAAGATAACATTTGTATGAAGAAAACTCTTCACCATTTATCAGTTTTTTTCATTAAAATCTGGAATCTAGCAATAGTCCATATTCAGAAACAGGGCCTATGTAGTTGAATGATATTTCTCTAACAGATGCACGTTTTGGGCTAAATTCTCCAAATTGCACTAAAGGGAGTGACTGCATGTAGAAATGGCAGGAGACAAAAGAGATTTTCTTTTTCAAGGATTTTAAATGTCAAAAAGTGTTTAAACCTTTGCTGGGATCTTTAACAGGTTTGTATCATCAGTAAAGAGTGCCGAGGAGAGAGCCTTTCAAATCTAAATCTCTTCCTTGAACTGTTATGCTGGATCCAGCTAGACAAGCAGCAAAATGAGTCACTACATTAAAATGTCCTTGTGGCCGCCACCTTAGTGTGAAGACCTTATAGTATGCTTGCACACACCAGAGCCACTAGTGAACTACTGAACTCTTAATTGCTTTAAAATAAACAACCACCAAACGAACCAAACAAAAAACCCCACTCCCCCTACTGAATAGGCAAATTTTTACAGATTAGAGAGGTAGCTTGTGAACAGCATGCAGGAGGAAATGGCTAACTATTCACAAGTATCAGACTGTATTCGTATCACCATTCTTGTTTTATTACATTCACAAAGCAGGTATGGTGTCTGAAAACTTGGTCTAGATGCTCAAGGTTGAGCTAGACTGCAGAAGACCTACACTCCATGTTTAATGTAGTTACATCACTCCTTTGTGCTTTTGTTTACTCATCTGTAAAATGTGTCTGATATTTAAGTTTCTTGTAAAATGTTTTAAGATCTTTCCAATGGAAAGCATTCCCAGAGCTGGTATCACTAGAGAGACATGGTAAGGAAACCCTCTTGCTTATTGTGCATTTTTTAATGTGATGCATGCTTCAGTGCACAGTAAAAAATTGCCGTCAAATTCTGACCTGTAGTAAATGGAAAGGCAAGTGCTTAACAGAGGGCAAGTTTTTTTTAAAGCCTTAAAATGATCAGTAAAATCACTGCAAGATTCAATGAGGCATAGAGAACAACTAAAAAAATAGCAACATAAAATTGCTGCTGGAGTCCTATGCAATAAGGCAGTGAACTTGGCCTCAGTCCCATACCTGGAAACCAGCTATAGTCTCTGAAAGGCTGAACTATAACCCAATATAAACTAAGTAAAAAATTGAGAATAAAATCACAATAAATGGGATCAAATCAAGAGACCACTTTGAACATTAATACTGAACGTTATTTTTAAAATGCCTGGGTAATCAGTAAAGGACAGGAATATCACATAGTGGTAAAACAAATCTTGCAGTTATATTTTAAAGTTCATAAAAGAAGTAATGACAGCAACTGAGCCTAAATGCTAAAAATGTAAACTTCAGACTCTGTATTGCTTAATTGAATATGTTCAAATTTACTAGTATATCTGCAACTCTAAGAAGAAAAAAAAAAAAAAGGCTCAGTTATGCCAATATCTTCTTTTTGTGGCTTCTGGTAGCCACATATAATAGTCTGCTTTTAAGTACAACAGACCACAGGAAGCTACAGAGCATCATTCAACTGTTTTTAAAACTGCATATATAAAATGAGGATGTAAAAATACAAAAGGACGGACAAGACTGACAGTTCAGAGCACTGCATGATCTGGATGTAATGGTTATACATACTAGGGTATACTCTGTTGTATGTATGTGACTATCTCAGTTATAGGCATCACCTTCTCAGCTAATGACTTTCTTACCCATTTTCTTGTCTTGCCAGTTAAGCTGAAAAGGAGGCAGACAATGTGGCATCCAATGGAAAACTGCTGGGCACCTGAAATACTCAGTAAGACACACCAGAGCTCAATTTTTAAAGCACTTGGTGTTTGTGGGTGAAGAAGGGGTTGTTATTATTTAACTGCCTTCAGTAATGCCTCTAAGCATGGAGGCTGCAGGAAAAAAATGCAGTTAGTTCACATGGTGTTAAAATCTGTGAGCTGCGCTGGTTGCCATTTACTGTTTCCTTCCTTCCCTGTGTAGAAAAACAAGCAGCAGGAAAGTATTTTACTGCCTCCTGTATGGCTTGTAAAGGCTGAAATGGCCAATGAGACTGTTCTTTATCTTGAATTCCCATGCAGTTTCCCATATGCGTTCCTCCCTTGTCAGTCTTCAAACATGTCAAACAACCTCCTCAGACTTGCTGAGGAGCCAAAGTTGCTGTGTGGACTCTGCCCATCAAGAACAAAACATGCCTGTCTATATTCAAAACTTAGTAAAAACAGATCTGTGGTATGTGCTCAGTTCTGGTTTTCATATGGAACTAACTTTAACCAGTTTCTGTACTCAAAGTTAGTAAAGCATATGCTCCTCCACTAAAAAGTTTGCACATGCTACAGTTTTCAATTTTTGTTGATATACAAAGATAGTTTGACTAGAAGAGGGGAAAATGCTTTTAAAAAAAAAATTTACAATTCTGAAGTGCCTAAATGTATGTTTTAACTCCAGTTAGAAAATAAGCAAGAAAATATCAGTCTAAAATCCAATTGCCTCAAAGTTACAAGAACATTACTAATAGACTGTAAGAATATAGAAAAGCATTAATGAATTCAACTGTCATTATTCTAAAGAAAATTAAAAAAAAAAAGACTTCAAGAAAACCACTGAGATAAGAGAAAACTTACAAACTGATCCACATTTGAAGTTCTATACTAGACTCTCATTAGTAATAACCTCGTCTACACACTAGCCGATTAGTCTAATGCAAAATGGGAAATTCTTCACATTACAGGAAAGCTACTAAATTTATCAAACCCCATATATTTTTCAGATGCTAGGACACCTTATATCTGCTAATAAGCAGATAGTAATCAATCACCAGGATAAACTTACATTATCATTTTCCTTTTTAATACTATTGCATTTCTTTCAAATAATTAAGCAATTACCAGTCCCCAAAATTCACCATAAAAGGAAAAATCCTACCTGCCTAGCATGAACTGTCACAGCAAATTGACACTTCCTTCCAAACTATGGTGCTGCAGCAGTCGTATGGTTTTTTCTTTCTTCAGTGATCAGAAGAGGTAGAGAACTATGTTGTGAACTATGCATAGGAAAAAATGGGGGCTCATAATAGTTTCATCCAACTTCTGCCCTTTTGCATAATCATGCACTTATGACCTGTCTTCCTCAAACCTCCTAATCTTACTTCATCTTTATCAGAACTGCTGATTAGATTCAGTCTCATACCGTGACTGATTTTTTTTTTTTTTTTTTTTTGGCAATTCTATTTGTTTTGTATTTTGGTTGTGTTTTGTTTTCTTATACAAGAGAAACTCCCCGAGGAAAGCTGTTTTTCTCATAGCACATATTTCTAATTAAAATGCATACACAACTGCAGAAGGCTGACCCAGATTTTTCACTAGGAGAATTTAGAAGTTAATCTCTAAAAACCTAATCAAATAAGCCACAGAAAGGGGAAACAGTAATATTTACATGCAATTCATCATTTACCATCTTGTTTAGCCCAACAATCTTAAGAGTATTTGGAGAAAAAGAAAGCAGCACGTGCAACGGTATCTGACTGACAAACTAATTTTTGCTTTTGAATCAGTTCAATACTTGTATATAACACATATTTTGATAGACATTAGGAAACTTTAAATGTTTTATTAATCCCAGCAGCCTTCATAACATCTTGACAGTGTTTATTCATATCTGCTCCAAAGATAAAGGCTGTCAACATAAGCGTTAATGTTAGTAAAATAGCAGTGTCCTTGAAAACAGTAGCAACGCTATATGTTACCTTGTACGTAATTACTTTCTGTTCCAGTTCCTGAATGACCAGCTGTCAAAAAATATCTCTGCATGAGTTAGGTTGATAAATTTTCAACATTTTGAATAATTTTTAATCTCTCCAATTATTGAACATAAAGAAACATTAACCTACAATTTATATTCTCAATATATCCTACTTCATTGCCTCTGAAATTTTCCAACAAACACAATGTGAAAAAATGGTGTATTCTTCCCTTATGTTATTGTCAAGTGAAGTTTCTGCATTCATGTCTATTGCTTCGGTACCTAGCTGGTAGCTCCAAGTGTTAAATCAGTTGCTAATTCCCTAATCACATGCCTTTCTCTCAATTGCTTTAGCTAAGTAGCATTTGCATTTAATTAAGTACATCTTAATTAGTTGATGGTTAATATTCGTGAAGTCATTTTCTTCTAAGAAGCCTAAGTAGAAATGGTGCTGATTTCAATGAAGACAAATACACTAGTTTCTCACATCTGTTCATTATGCAAAAATTAAAGTTGGTCTAATAGTTTAATGATATGAAAACATTCTAGGATTGTAAACTGTTGGATTTGGTGATTTGTGTGTGAAAATTTACCGTGGTTTTGGTTTCAGTGTAGAATTTCAAGTAGTATCATCAAGTCTATTCCTTACTAAAAGAAAAATTATAAACACAATACTTTGGCTTCTTATTCAAAAAAACATCATGAGTCTCAAACATGGATGGATTTTTATTTTTTTTTAAATTAGAAACTTGCTAGCACAAGCACACATATACATTCATCTTATTTACACATTAACCGTGACTACACACATGAACCAGTGACATATACAAAAGGCCAATGACTATTCCCCTTTTACTATGCAAATATTGGAAGATACAAATACCTTTTAAAATATAATCCTAAATTTTAAAATGTGGTTTAGTCTTTTCTTAAGCAAGCATTTGCAAGGAAAAATGACGGATAATAGCAGGCACTAATACTATACAAATGCAAAATAGTTGGAGCTTAGAAACCCACCATATCCAGTGTTTCTCAAATGAAACACAATAGCAAGTCAACACACTTAAGAAAAAATCATGACATTTTAAAGATTTTCTATTCCTTAACTAGAGGAAACACCACATTTTACAAGCAATAACTTGATGACTATGTGCAATTTTCCTTATATACTCACATTATGGGAAAATAAATTTTGACGAGTGGGAAGACAGTGCCTTCTAGAACTCCCACATTCATGCAGAGATCTAATTCCAACAATAATACCTGAATGCTTCTGCTCCTTCTCTGTAACCAAAGCAGTAAATGCTACTACTACACCTCAGCTACAGCTTAAAGAGTAGCATGTGTTTGCTAACCTTCCTCACAACACAGCAGGCTAGCAACTATGTAGAAAAAATACAGAAGCAGGTAATGCCAGCAAGTGGTTTATAGGAAAGCTAAAAGATGTGACAGGCATTCTGCTACAGAGAGAAGACAGTTCTGGTTCCAAAACTTCTCCCGTCCTTAAGCTCATCTGAAGTTTCATTCACACAAATTTAAAGAAAAGTGAGTCACTGCTAAGAAATCTAGTTCAGTATTCCTTAATGCATCAGGTAAATGCAAGACTTTGCACCATGTACGAAACAGCTACAGGAATTATCAAACACAAAGTAACACTTCTTACTTTGAAATAATTACAGAAATAATGGGACAACTCTGAAACAAAAATGAAGAACATATTTTAAAGATGTATATTTCCTTCTAAAATTGCTTCAGATAGGAAATATCTTTGCATGTTCTTTGGATGTAATTGGTTAAAAATAATGAACTCACACCTTCAGATATGATATTAATGCCTTGAGTAATCCCATTTTCATGTCTGGTAATAGAAAAACGTATGTACCTCCATTTATATTAGAGTCATCTATCAGAATTAGATACAGTAGATACAGTCTAAATTTGACAGAGAGAAATAAAAACAGGGAAAGGAATAGTATTTCTTTATCCAAAGAGTATTTTTTCAGTGTAAAATGCAGTGTCACCTGTCACATATGTAGGAAGGCCAGATTAAACAACAGCATGAAAAAATAATATTCCATAACTTTGTTAACTCAGAAATATACAGTAGCCTGAGGTATTTGACTGGGGAGAAAAAAACCTTTTTTTTTTTCCATTAAAGTGCAAACTTCTTATTTATGCTTTAATTCTTGACTCAATGGAACTGAGGAAAGTGGAAGAAATTGTTCTGCTCCCTTTGTCATCTTAACAAGAACATTTAGCGGTACCTACTTTCAAACTTTAGCTCTTATTCCTTTATCTCCTCTCTTATTTTTCACTGTTGTTTGCTCGATTTACTCATCTTAAAAAACTAAATGACATACCTTTCACCCAGGAAAATATGGAAAAAGGTTTTCCAATTCTCCCTGTATCTATTTACATAATTTTGTAAGTTGTAGTGGTGATGATAGCCACAGTATCAGTTCCCCCAAGCATACAGCAATCACTTGGCTACCTGCAAAGCTCCCAATTAAAAAAAAATAAATTAAAAAAAAATATATGTACATGACATCAGTTCACTATACACACAGAGGCACACTGGGGGTGTCTTACAGCACTAAGTATGGCTTAAAAAGTAACACAGCCTATTTATCTCTGACACAACACTCTAAGTTACTGAGTGCATATTTTTTATTATGCATCAAAGACTAACGGAAAACACTTCTTGCAGATGATACCTTCTTTGACTTTTCACTACTTCTGATACCACTGAATATCCACCAGCATGAAAGAGGCTGTATCTGAACTACTGATGATAATGTGAATATCACTGAAAAAGACATATCTAAATAGGAATACTGAAGAATTCATCCAAATTAATTAAAATGGAACTTTGCAGGAGATTAGTTAAACTGTATTAACATTTTGTATGGCTATCCTTAATCAGAATGAAAAAGAAAATTCTTAATAAATAGAATTAAGGCCACCTTAATTTTGAATAAGAGGATTCACAAACATGTTTAACGTAGTTTAACTAATATTATTTTTGCAGTTAATTTGGACCAACTTTCCCAAGTGTCTTCATGCAGATAAGACAAAGTAAACAAAAAACTGAAACATGATATGCCTTTAGCTGAAAATCTGCTGTACTTTAACTGTGTGTCATACTAGACTTGTACCACAGGAATAGTAGTCCAATTTCTAATAAAGAGCCCAGCAGAGTACCTACACATTGCCTAACAACAGGCGTAAGATTTTCCCACTGCTTGACAGGTAGTTGAAGCATTTTCACGGTTCATTTGCTAATGTAGTCTTGCTGAGAATGATAAGGAACAGAGAATACAAGTGTATTGATCATAACCAAGCGCAGTTGCCTTCTAGTGTCAAATAAGCCAATCAAACATCATCTTGATATGAAAGAAAAAGTAAGTTTGATGACAGGCTACGGTCCCATTGAGAATAAAATCAATATTAGTCATGGGACCAAGTGGGATCAATATGTCAGACCAATAGGCCATTTTAAGCAGAATATAGACAGGAGGAGAAAAGTGCTGACAGAGCTATAAGGAAACAGGAAGACACAGTGCGAATCTGGAGGATGAGATCACTTGAAAATTCACAGTATATTTCTAAGAACACTTGGCAAAAACACCAGCTCACCTTAAAAAGATATAGCTGATCTCAAGATCACATGGACATTCTCATAAACTTTCCCAATCAAGCCACAATTCACATAGTGACAAACAGATATAAAAGTATGACTTGAAAAGTAAAATAAAAAAATACTTTCTCCATTTGTTTGTAAAATGTTACAGAATCTCTATTGTGTTTAACAGTGGAAATAATTTGACAGACTTTAGAAATATTGATAGTGTTATTTTGAACATTGGTAACAGTAGGATTTAAAATACATAGATCTGAAAACACAACATATATCTATTTGAGCATTGCAATATGTCTTCTTGTTTATTTAGAAAACAAGATGTTTTATTAATCACTGGGAATTATATAACTTTTTTTTCACTACTGAGTATTCTCATCAAATTTTTAAATTCATCAGATATGGACAAGTAGAGTGCTGTAGCCTTTAAAAATGTTTCACAGGCATTTTATTGTAACTACCAGTTTAGGCACTTCCTCCTCCCCTCCAATAAGCTCAAAAATAAGTGGAGAACAAGTCTGGACAGGGCAACGGAATATCAACAATTTCAAACTAGTTCGATTAGAAATAATAATTCTGATGTACTGATCTGAACTAGATAAACATTCAAGAATATAAATTAGCAATAGAGGCATTAAAATATAAAATAATAGGCAACACTACAAAAAAGAGTAGCATGAAAACAATGTGACAGCTCCACTAATGTCAGTAGAACAACAGTGCTCGCCACAGTCAATCTTTTAAACTATTCCCTACACTGAGGTACTAATCTGCATATTTTAAACAGCTACCTTAATGGCCTGGTTTTCAAGAAACACTAAATATCCACAACTTTCATGAACTTCAGGCTTCTCATTTTCTGCATAAATATGACTTTGGGAGGATAACTTTATAAACCTAAGCTCAGAAGTTCACAAAGCTGTATCATAAATTGATTCATAAATACTCCAGCACTGCAGTTTCATCACAAAGTACTTTCCTAGAATTTGGCCACCAACATTTTAATGTTATTTCTCTCTCTAATGCAAGAGCATAACCCACAGCAGAAGAGAATGACGAATGGCATGCAGCTGACAGAATATTAGATGAATGTTTCAGTTTGTCAATTACCAAATATTTCACAACTATAGTGAATTTGCAGCAAGTTTACAACTATGCATTCACAAATACCTGTGATACCTCTTGCCACACAAATATACCTGTAACTCAAAAGGGGGTTCAAGAGAATAAGAAAAATTATTTTGTATAGTAAAAGATGATTGCAAACATTTTCTTTGCATTATTCATCCAGCTGCAGCTAGTAAAGAGTTGTCACTCTATATGTAATCTGACAGCTCAATTCAATCACAGTTAAAACACAGGACCCAAGAGGTGTAAAAGAGATCACTGCCACTGTCATGTTTACACATTTCTGAGAAGTGTTTTTATAATTAATTTCACGGATGCTTCTGTCTGTGTCCTACTACTGGCAGATAAAATGCAGTCTTTGGAGAACATCTTTTTATCCATCTTGCAATGAATATCTTCTCATCATTACAAGTGGAAGGCACAGCACGCCTTTAGGGAGCTCAGACTGTGAATTAATCTTGTCTTTTGGAAACATTTTCATAACTGATTCCTCTCTATAAGACTAAAACTAATTCATCCTTTTGACTTTTACTTTCTCCTGGCCTCTCAGTATATAGATTCAGAGAAAGAGCTCTTAGGAAAGCAACCAGAAATACCTATACCTTATAAACCTATGCTAAATTAAGGAAATACAACAACATTGTCACACAACAAAACCAAAAGTAGCAGGAACATATCTGCAGGTATAGGGATATTATAACTTTTCTACTTTGTTAGTAAGTTATACAAGCTAACATCCTAAAGCCACATAAATCTGACAGATTTCACAGCAGATTTGCACCTACTCAGAGAAATCAGCTGTACCCTGAAAATAAGGTATCCCTCCCCTACTAGGACATCACTGGTTTTCTAGAAGCCTCCCACAAGATTTAAGCTGCTTCTAGACAGCATTATTCTTTTTCCCCTCTTAAAAAAGCAAAAAAAAATCCAGTCTGAGACATTCAGAGCAGGAGATTTGATATAGTTTCTAATCAGTATCTTTTCTCTGGAAAACACTAATGCAGCAATTTGCTATTTATAAAATAATACCAGTACTCAAATCAGTAAAATTAAAACCAAACATCTGATAACTCTTAGGGCAAGATTTAAATAGCTATTCCATAAATTACCCCCAAAATTATGTCAAGAAACCGAACAGCAAATGCCAGAATTAAAGTTGCCTTTGTATAATGCATTTTTTTAATTGCATAATAACACACTTATTATTTTTCCATTGGGTCCCTTCCTCCTTCAGTTCACAGATTGGAAACTCCTTAATGAGTAGCTATTTGGTATTTTCAGTTTTATTCTCTTTGTTCAACACATGATTTATTTACCACACATTAATTAAAGATGTTATTAAAACAGAATTGGTAATTTTTCTAAGGTCTTTCTGTCATGACTATCAGACAGCCACTAATATATTTATTTTCAGAACATTCAATATGTGATAGGTTAGCATTATTTATATTTTGCTGATGCTGAAGAAAAGCAGAGCAAAATTAAACCCTGAAGAAGGAAAAACTACAGCTAGTTGTCTCAAAGATAAAGCATTCATTACTACAAAATGCCCACTTAATCTCCAAAGGAGATATATCCATTTCATAAATAAGTAGCAGGTTCTGTGGGGAAAATGTCATGTAGGCACAATTAAATTAAATAATTAAAGACTTCCATCTGATACATTTGCATAAGGACTAGGAAAACAACTTTAATTTCCTAATGTTTGAGCACTTGGCTTTGCAACCTAAAATAGTTAACACTGACATAATATTTCTTTCCAATTTTCTAGTTTAAAACAGAAGCCAAATGAAAAATAGTACTTCTGCCATGGATATTACGCTGACTCTGGACACTTACTGCTCTGTCGGGTGATCTCATGGAACAGAAGCAGGAATAGATTATAACATGCTGTGTTCCAGCTCTAGAAGTGACAAATTTCCTTCTCTCTTCCTCTTCTCTGGCTTTTTATCCAGCTTTATTTTTTCCAGACACTAATCCCAGTCTGTCACCTCGCTGTCCCTTTCATCCAGTCCTGCCAAGTTCTCTCCAGCGGCTTGTCAAATCCTCCCTTGGGCTGACTGTCACCAGACAGAATCCCTCCCCAGATTCATTCATAATCCCTGCCACATAGAGACATTTCATAACTTCCTTTGAGTTCCTTACTTGCTCTCAGTAAACTGTCCTGGAGGAAACTAGGGTCAAATCCTACCTTTCTTCAGCTCTTAATCTCATTGCTTGGTCAGTAACAGTTTCTCCCTCTTGTTTTCCATTCCCCTTATCACCAAATCCCAGGTACAAATCTATTCCTTTACATCTGCAATAGGTCTGTGACTCTTCATAGCTGAAACCCTGCCAAAAGCTACCTGCACCCCAAAATCGGGAACAGATCACTAGGAACACTGGGGAGACTGGGATCCTCAGTTGTTTGCTCTGATTTGCTGTAATCATTGTAGTTTGGTACGTTTTACTCTTAGGTTGAAGTTTCTTAAGTGTTCAGTGGAGATGGTGCTTGTGCAGAGCACAGGAGTTACAAGAATTGCAAAATAACACAGATTATTTTAAGGCTCTTTAAATTGCCACTGGAACAGTTATCTTGTGAAATCAAATATTTCTTGGCAGATAAGAGTGGTTTTACATTAATCAGTACTCAACACAAATTATGATCTGAAAGAAAGGTCAGACAGTGAGCTGCTTAAGACTGGAAGTACTGAGAATAAAATTCCTATTTATTCTGGCTCAACGTGACTGGCTAATGAAGATGTTTTAATCGTCACCATTTATCAACACACTAGTTTCACAGCTTTGAAGTCTGATAACAATTATTAAAAAAATTTATCATTAGCATGCAGGTTGTCAGAAAATATAAATAATCATGTGAAACCTTTTTCTCTCAGATGAAAAACTTACTCCCATCAAATCTAATGAGAGGATACTGAAAACATTTTATCATAAAGATTAATGATTAGTACTGCGTAATAAAATCTGCCAAGAAAGTGGTATTTAATTTATACCTATGTAACATTATTATTATACATAACATTATTAAATGTAACATTATTTCTTCTGAGTATGTTTTGTAAAAATATTTAACGTATTTTCTGAGTCTGTTTTAGGGAGTTAACATGACACACAAATCCAAAACAAATGAAGTTCAATATGGGGTCTATAAATCCAGATTTATAATCCATCCACAAGTCCATAAAACCCTTTTTTCTTGTTTCATAACAGCATAATTTGAAGTAACAAATGGAAAGATTGTAAAGCATTAAACTGACCTTCCTAAAAAAACAATTGTTTTGAAATGTATCTACAATTATCCCTCTCTGTATTCTTACTATGATGAAACTTGGAGTCTAATCAGCATTGGGTTCTTACTTTGCAGGCTGCTGTGTAAATCAAAATTTATGCATCCCCCCCTCCTAATTTACCCACTGCTATTACAAGCAGTTCTTGCAATATCCTACTTTTCCACCTGGTTGTGCCATCATAAACAAAAGCAGGTTACTAAGAGAGTGCATGATATGAAACATGTAATCGCACTCTCTGTGGTATATTTCCAAAATATTTGTGCTTCCTACTACAGCAACTTCTACTCCTAGATGTACAATAAATTTTCAGTACACCAATGCAGCTTCTCTGCAAAGATGTTATAGTACATTTTAGAAGTAAACATGCCGAATCCCAGCAAACTCAACTGACTAGACAGTCAAATTATGATCTATGACACAAGAAAAAGATTTTGGTAATTAAATTGGCCCACCCATTTTTAATTATATTCTTTATGAACATTAATGTCTCTATAGGCATTGTTCATACCAAGTGAAACTCTGTCTTCAAAAATATATGATAAATTGGAAACAATGGTCGATTGCACTGTCATAACTGATAATTGTTTATTGCACTATGCAGATGAAACTTTGGTTTTGCCTTACTTATCCCTTTAACTGAAATCATCGCATCACATTCCAGGCCAACTATTAAAGACATTGACAAAGCAAGTGATGTATTTGAGTCATCCCATATAATGAAATCACTTCATGTTATACAAACACTAAAAGCATCCATTCTTATATGGAACTTAATAGGGATATGTCCACTTTCCTAGTGTCAAGATGAGAAACAAAAAGGAACTGCTATGACATATTGAATGTGATCTTCCATTGACAGAAGAATTATCAATTATCAAACTTCCTGATAACTGAAATGGGATAGTTTAAGCAGTAGTGTGCACTACTTTTTCCTTATATTCCTTTATACTAAACAAAGCAAATCTTGTTAAAAAGAACGGACTTAAAAATCCAATGCTATGAAACATAATGTCCTGAGAGTATCAATTTTAAGGTCCTTTAAACTGATTGTATTTACCCTCAGTAACAAATTGTTACACACAGCAAACATCAAAGAAACACATTCAATAGTTTTTATGTAACCAGACAAATTAAAGGAAAGAAAGGACCAGGTTATAAATTTCATATCCTATGTGTTTACGTTGAAGAAGAAAGTATGCATCTTACATTTGATTTAAATGCAAATGTGACCTCAGACGGTCAGCCTGAAAGCTTTTAGGCAGAAAAGAACAGTTCAAATCAATTCTGTAATGACATTAGCTAAGAAATTAATATTGGGAAATGATGACTAATGCCCATATAACCAAGTTCCTGTAAGCATAAGGCAGTATGTGCTGAAAGAAACTGTCATTAGCTACTGTATTTTTCTGCTAATCAACTGCTGAGCACTGGCCAGATTTTGATCTGGGTTCTCTTACAGGATTAATTCAAAAATTCAATGTAATTTGAATTCAAATTTGGCTCTTCATTCTTTTTAAAGAACTAAGTCATAAAGTCATACAAAGTAGGTATTTTCTTTTTAAATAATCATTAAAAAATCCAACCAGTCTGATGGTTTCTTCATTCAATGCATATAGCCACACAATAGAAAGGGCAGAAGAATTAGACTATACCTGATCACACCTATAAAGCTTTCATTGATTCTCTTATTGTTTCCCATTGTGAAAATTAATAAAGATCAGCAGCTACTCATTTAGCATATATTTGATTCAAACTATAAATATACAGAAAGGGCCGATTTTTATAGCAGCCAAAATATTTTGAGTGAAAAGGGCTGCACCAACTGATATTCAGTTTTTCCCGAAGTTTATTCTATAGATTTAATTAGATGCTTATTGTAAGAAGATATAAAGCCACAGGCTAAAAATTAAGACACAAAATACAGATGTTGATCAGGAAACTATAGAAGAAAATTTAAACTACATGAAGAAATTTTATAAGCTTTTCTGCAAAGTAAAATTCAATAAAAGGAATGCAAGAAATATTTAAGAAATTTCTAAGTCCAGAGAAAAACAGTAAAGTAATTAAATCCTATAGGATTGTTGTATAGATGAAGCATGGTGTCTTCAATTAGTCACACTAGCTGAGAATAAAGACAGATAAAGGAAACATACACTGTTCCATTTTGGACAGTACAGTGTTTGAGCCACTCCATACAAAGTAGCTAATCTAATCGGTTTGAAATTTTTACATCTGCATGTCTTAACAATACAGACTAGTTTACCTTCTATATCTTTTAATTAACTAGGAACACCATTGTTTTTCCCCCGAATATTGCAAACGGGGTACAGCCCACCCATTTACATCAGGATACACTGATGTCACAGGTGGTTTGAATTTGTGCTCCAGCCTCAGGAAGACCAGACCTGTGTCACCCATGTATGTCCAGGTGTCAAAAGAGAACTCGTGGCACTCAGCTACATCAGCACACATCTCTGCCTAGACAACTTCAGGAAAAATTTTGCTACTTCAAAGAGTTGCAGCAATTTGCATATACACGAAGAGTCTTGCTGTTGCCATGGCTCCCTCTTCTAAGGCTAGTCATATCTCACAGCTGTGAGGCAGGACATGGCAATGAGTCCATTCCTTTCCCCTGTGGAGCTAACTGTAACCCAACAATTAGTGAGCGTGAACAAGGTCCGGAAGAAATTTGCCCTTCAAAAGTGAGATCTGTTTTATCCATGCAGTGGTACATAGCCCAGTATATTATAAAGGCTGTAAACCAATTTATTATTTACACATTCCTAAAAAATGAGCAAGTAATTTTAGCCTACTGTCTGAGGATCAGAAGCACACTACTTACACCACAGCCACTGCTAGTATGTGTGCTAGAGTTCAGCCGAAAGATGAAAATCTAAATACCCATAATGAATGAACTGGCATTTTGCAGGCATTTTCAGCAGTAGTTGATTTTGCAGATTCTTATGTCAGAAATTATTTTGCATATTTACATATGAGTAGCACTAATGTATAAGTTACAGAGTGGAGAAGTGGCCAGCTTTCCTACCATTTAAATAATAAAGAAATATTTTTTGAAATGGTATTCTTCATAGATTGTCATAGCTCCAGAGAAGTAGAGCAAATTCATGTGTTGTGAAATCACTCTTTTGAACTGCATTAAAGAACTTAATAATAGATAATATGCACATACCTGTGTGTGTGCATGCATACAAGTATGCCTTATATATATTACATGTACATATATGAATTACAATTTATTTTTAAAAAAAGGTCATACTATCATCAGCAAAATTAGCATGGAACATTAGCCGCAGATCTAATCATTAAAATAATATATATGATAGAGGAATTCTGATCAGCTTCTGTCCAACCCTGGAGCTTCCACAACCAAAAGGAGTTTTTTTCACCTAAACTAGCTCCTTTGTAAAATTTTCTGGGAGACTGACAAAGAATATTTATTCTGAAAAGGTTCTTTCCACACTAAAAGGCTGAAGTCCCATTTATATAATAAAATACATCAAAGTTCATTACAGCTTCTGCAATGACAACCTGGGGTACTGACTGTCATATTTTTTTCAGCCTGAATGAAAATTCTGATTACTGCAATCTGCTGTGGAAAGAGAATGACAATCACAGACCTCCAGCAGCAACACAGAAGGATAATCTATTGTTTGCTATTGTCTCAAAGGCTGTAATGACTCTTATCTTTACAGCAAATTGAAGAGAGAAGCTCATTCCAATTATATAAAACAATCTCACAAACACTGCTGCTTGATTCTAACTGTGAAGTAAAACACACAGGTCAAGACATGTTATCCCAACTAATTATGCTTTAAACATTTAAAAAAAAAAAATCCTCTCCTGACCTCCCTCACCCTCCATGGTGTCCCTTCACAACAGATTCGGGGCCCTGGAAGCTTTGAATGAAGAAGAGAAGGAGGAAGAGAATGAGACAAACAAGGAGGAAGACCAAGGCCCACCAAGGACGGGTCATTCTAGACCATGTATTAAAACCAGTTCTAAAAAGAACCCCGGAAGAGTCATTGTAGTTGGTGACTCCCTTCTGAGGGGTGCTGAAGGCCCCAGATGCAGACCAGACCCACTTCATAGGGAAGTCTGCTGCCTCCCTGGGGCCCGCGTCAAGGACCTCATGGCTAAACTCCCTCCTCTAGTGAGACCCAAGGACTACTACCCTCTCCTGGTTTTTCAGGTAGGTAGTGACCACATTACCAGGAGAAGTCCTAAAGCAATGAAGAGAGATTTCAGGGCCCTGAGGAAACTGGTTAAGGGGTCAGGGGCACAAGTAGTGTTCTCCTCCATCCCTTCAGTTGTGGGGATGGATGAAGAAGAATACTGGAGAACTCAACAGATGAACTTGTGGCTCCAAGGCTGGTGTTACCGTCAGAGCTTTGGATTTTTCAATCATGGGTTGGTATACAGGGCGCCAGACCTTTTGGCATTAGATGGAATGCACCTGTCCCAGAGGGGGAAGAGGATCATGGGACAGGAGTTAGCTGGGCTCATAGACAGAGCTTTAAACTAGATTTGAAGGGGGAAGGGAGAAAAACATCAGCCCATCTGAAGTGCATGTATACCAATGCACACAGCATGGGTAACAAACAGGAGGAGCTTGAAGCCATGATGAAACAAGAAAATTATGATGGTGTGGCTATTACAGAAACATGGTGGGATGTCTCCCATGACTGGAGTGTGCCAATTGATGGCTACGAGCTCTTTAGGAGGGATGGACAAGGAAGGAGAGGTGGTGGGGTGGCACTGTATGTTAGGGACTGTTATGATTGCTTTGAGTACAAGTGTAGTGAAGACAGGGTGGAGTGTCTTTGCGCTAGTCTCAGGGGGAAGGCCAACAGGGCAGATGTTGTAGTAGGAGTCTACTATAGGCCACCCACTCAGGACAGAGAGGTGGATGAAATATTCTATAGGCATTTAGGAGAAATCTCACGATCGCTTGCCCTTGTTCTTGTGGGAGACTTCAACTTCCCAGACATCTGCTGGAAATACAACACATCAGAGCAGGACCAGTCCTGGAGATTACTGGAATGTGTGGGAGACAACTTCCTGACAAAGCTGGTGAGTGAACCGACCAGAGAAGGTACCCTGCTGGATCTCCTCTTTGTGAACAGAGAAGGACTGGTGGATGATGTGGTGGTTGGAGGCTGACTAGGGCACAGCGATCATGAAATAATAGATTTCTCTTTTCTTAGAGAGGCCAAGAGAGGGCTAAGCAGAACTGACATCCTGGACTTCAAAAGGGCTGACTTTGTCTTGTTTAGGCACCTGCTTGAAAGGATCCCTTGGGAAATGATCCTGAAGTGTATAGGGGTCCAGGAAGGCTGGACACTCTTTAAGAAGGAAGCCTTAATGGCTCAGGAGCAGGCAGTCCCCAGGTGCTCTAAGAGAAGCTGGCAACAGAGAAGACCACCCTGGCTAAACAGGGAGCTTTGGCTGCAACTCAGGGAGAAAAGGAGAGTTTACAGCCTTTGGAAGACGGGGCTAGCCACTCACAGTGATTACAAAGAGGCTGTGAGGCTATGCAGGGCAGAAATCAGGAGGTCTAAAGCCCAGCTAGAAATTAATCTGGCTTCAGCAGTCAAGGATAACAAGAAATGTTTCTATAAGTATGTAAGCAGCAAAAGAAAGACCAGGGAGAGTCTCCATCCCCTGCTAGACGCAGGAGGAAACATGGTAACAAGTGATGAGGAGAAGGCTGAGGTCCTTAATGCCTTCTTTGCCTCAGTCTTTAATAACAAGACTAGTTGTACTGAGGGAATCCAGCCTCCTCAGCCAGAAGACAGAGACTGGGAGAACGACCCCCCCGCATTCCAGGATGAGATAGTCAGTGACCTACTGCATCACATAGACATACACAAGTCTATGGGACCAGACAGGATGCACCCGAGGGTGCTGAAGGAGCTGGCTGGGGGGCTCGCCAAGCCACTTTCCATCATCTACCAGTAGTCCTGGCTGACTGGGGAGGTCCCAACAGACTGGAAATTGGCCAGTGTGATGCCCGTATATAAGAAGGGTCAGAAGGATGATCCAGGAAATTACAGGCCTGTCAGCTTGACATTGGTGCCTGGGAAGCCGATGGAGCAGCTCATCCTGAGTACCATCATATAACACATGCGGGACAACCAGATGATCAGGCCCACTCAGCATGGGTTTATGAAAGGCAGGTCCTGCTTGACAAACCTGATCTCCTTCTACGACAGGGCGACCTGCTTATTGGATGAGGGAAAGGCTGTGGATGTTGTCTACCTTGACTTTAGTAAGGCCTTTGACACCATTTCCCACAGCATTCTCCTGGTGAAACTGGCTGCTCGAGGCTTGGATGGGCACACGCTTCACTGGGTAAAAAACTGGCTGGATGGCCAGGCCCAAAGAGTTGAGGTGAACGGAGTTAAATCCAGTTGGCGGCCGGTCACGAGTGGTGTCCCCCAGGGCTTGGTTTTGGGGCCACTCCTGTTTAACATCTTTATTGATGATCTAGACGAGGGGATCGAGTGCACCCTCACTAAGTTTGCAGATGACACCAAGTTGGGTGGGAGTGTTGATCTGCTCGAGGGTAGGGAGGGTCTGCAGAGAGATCTGGACAGGCTGGAGCGATGGGCTAAGGCCAACTGTAGGAGTTTCAATAAGGCCAAATGCTGGGTGCTGCACTTGGGCCACAACAACCCCCAGCAGCGCTACAGGCTTGGAGAGGCGTGGCTGGAGAGCTGCCAGTCAGAGAGGGACCTGGGGGTGTTGATTGACAGCTGGCTGAACATGAGCCAGCAGTGTGTCCAGGTGGCCAAGAAGGCCAATGGCATCCTGGCTTGCATCAGAAATAGCGTGGCCAGCAGGGACAGGGAAGTGATCTTACCCCTGTACTTGGCACTGGTGAGGCCGCACCTCGATTCCTGTGTTCAGTTTTGGGCCCCTCACTACAAAAAGGACATGGAATTACTCGAGCGTGTCCAAAGAAGGGCAACAAATCTGGTGAAGGGTCTGGAGCACATGTCGTACGAGGAGCGGCTGAGGGAACTGGGGTTGTTTAGTCTGGAGAAGAGGAGGCTGAGGAGAGACCTCATCGCCCTTTACAACTACCTGAAAGGAGGTTGCAGAGAGCTGGGGACGAGTCTCTTTAACCAAGTAATGAGCGACAGGACAAGAGGTAATGGCCTCAAGTTGCGCCAGGGAAGGTTTAGACTAGATATTAGGAAGCATTTCTTTCCAGAAGGGGTTGTTAGGCGTTGGAATGGGCTGCCCAGGGCAGTGGTGGAGTCCCCATCCCTGGAGGTGTTTCAGAGTCGCATTGACATAGTACTTAGGGATATGGTGTAGTTGGGAACTGTCAGTGCTAGGTTAATGGTTGGACTAGATGATCTTCAAGGTCCTTTCCAATCTGGATGTTTCTGTGATTCTGTGATTCATATAGAATGATGCAACAGTCCACAGAAAGAGGACATACTCATCAGTGTTGGGTTTATCTTACGTTCAAGCAGTACATTTATGGTACAATGCTGATTCTGAAAATTACACCAGTCTTTTTCGTTTTATAAAGCAGAAGCCAAGGGGAAAATAATCTTGTTTTAATACACCTAAGTCCCTTTGATCCAACCTCTCCTATCCAGGCACTGATTTAAGATTGGCTAATTAATTCATATGAGCAAAGAAAACCCCACCCAACTCTTGAAGAGACTGAGAGAGTATTGTTAAGCAAAGATTAGTTCAGTTTAAGCAACATAGCAAACTTAGGCGATAATTAATGCTTTCCACACAGTTTCCCTTCACAGTCATTTTTACCTGTAAAATAGAACAAAATTCCCTGTGTGCCATATACCAGCACAGCATTATACAAATTATGTATCCTGTTAACTGACAGTCAATGTACTCTTCTCCAAGTGCTCAAAGAACACCGAAATCACAAATTTCATATGATGATTAATTTAAACCATGATGTTTAGACAATGGAAGAGTAGCATTCTCCAAACTTTATTTCACTGCAAACTACCTTGCAGCTGTGGGGCTTGATGCAAAAACTGCCTGATTGCAAGGTGCTGCTCTCCTAGATTTTGCAGAGTAGAATCTGGACACCTGCAACAAGTGTTTGGTGAAGAAGGATACCAGGGGTGCCCTGTGTCAGGGTAGGAGGCCAGAGTACTAGATGGAGCTACCTGAGAAGAGGTGGTTGTGTGTGTTCAGAAGGGCATTTAAGAGTTGCCTACAGGATTTTCAGTGGGTTGTGATGTGGGAGGCAAAGTAAGGAGATGCTTGAGCAGTTAGCTTGGAGGGAGAGACTACTGAGGTTGGTGGGTCCTTACTTCACACTTTGTTTGCTTCTACTGTATCATGCTAATCTTTCTCAGGAGAGACCTAAGCAAAAGCCACTTGGTATTAGCGGTGAAGATCACACAAGATCCTTTACTAAGAGAAAGATGGGATTTCAAGGAAGAGCTGAGCCAATCCACTACATTACTCTCCACTGATTTTGCACTCTGTCAAAAGATATTGAACATATACCTTTGTGGGTGATTTGATCTTTGTAAAACAAACCATAATTGCAATTTGTTTTGTCCTTTCTTTGAAGTTGTGCCCACAACTCTTTAAAGACGGAGGCACATAGCCAAAGCCCGACTTCTCACTCCTTCCAGGACAGATTGTTGATATAGGCAATGTATAATGCCATATAATTGCAGCAATATATAACACCATATAATTCAGAAAGACAGAAAGAGAAAGATTAATACAGGGAGTAAAAAAGTTAATCATCACAAGTCTTCCAAGTCAAATTTGGCCAAAACCAAAGCCCATGCATTGCAGAGAGAAAATCCTGTGAGTTTGAAACAGAACAATAGAAAATACCATATACATAAAAGATATCTCAAAGTTTAGTAGCTCGATTGCATGCTTCACATGTATTATGGTTACAATATATTATAGTCAATATAAATGTCTATATTACAATTTAGTAAGAAATTAGGCTAAGCAGAAGTTAGACATGTAAGCAAATACCACTCCTCAAAACCAAAGGCAAGCCAAACTAACCAAAATCTAGTAAAACAATAAAATACACTTTTGTTTTGTTTTACAGATTTTTTTCCATTAAAAAACAAGAGAGAAAAATTCACACTTATTTAGGAAACACTTTCATTTATGAAGAAAAGGCCATTTTTCATCTGAAAATGTATATAAACAAAATTTCAAATAGTTTCAGTATTGTTGCCAAGAAATTATTACACTGTGAAGGGAAATTTTTTGAGATAGGGACATAAAATGTAGAAGATACCATATTGTAATTCTAGGCTAATCTCCTTCTGGCCTGTAAAAAAGGTTACCAGTTGTCTTAGGTGTATGCAGAAAAATAAAGCTTACACTCTTAAGTTTTTCAATTTAAGACCCAAAACTCGATTATGACCCAAATTCTTAAGCATGAAAGCTCACGATTTAAAGCTTTCTATAATCAACTCTTATTACTTCTGACCAATTTAATTACAAAATATTTTGTTCAGTTGTTAAACACTCATCAGAGGTGTCCTCTTACTTAATCCTCTATATGGAGTTTGAAGTCTCTTACTGTAACTGCTTTGTACTCAGTACAATTATTTTAATTTAGACTATAGACTCTAGACTATAATATTACTAATGAGTAAGGAATATTGTTGTAACAGTAATTCATGAATCTTTTATAGATTCAAGTATTTTGTAAGCAGCTTTCAAAATTGGCTTTTATGACTGTGTCATGCCAAAACTATTTTCTCTCACAGGAGATAATTGAATAATGGTGGTATTTTTGTTGACCTTGTTGAAGAAGCAAGACAGCTTGGACTGTCAAACCAACTCCATAACACACATCAAACCATGCTTTTTAATAAGCACATTATTTTTCTTCCAGCTATACTTACTGCAATGCATCTTACTTTACTCACACTTTATTTGGTTCTGGACTCAGAAGATCAGCTTTGTTAGTGGGATTACATCAGGGAATTCAGTCAAGTCATTGCAGGCATGGAGTCTGACCTACTGAATAACGATAGCTGTTTTCTATTTACTTTTCTCAAAGTCTCTTTGGGAACCTTTGAAAAGCTATGGTGTGTAGGTGAAGAAGCTTGATCCTAGAACAACTAAAAGGCCTCTTTCCTAACCAATACTAAAGCACATTTCTCTCTATTTCAGGTAGCTTGGTCTTAAGGACTGAGAAAGCTGAGAACACGACAAAAACTACTACTCTTTTGGACTACATTTTAGCATCTTCACTGTAGTCAGTGTGGACTGTGGGAAAAAGCATCTTACCATCACTGTTGATGCAGACAACAACAGGAACCTGTGTACCAGGGCCACATGGCTTCTCATTGTCAGGAATGCACTCCTCCAGCCCCACGATTCTCCAGTCATAGCAGGAGGGCTCTTCACATGGGATGGCTTCCAGAAGGTGAGGGCAGTTTCCCGTTCCTCCTGTAGGCTCATTGGTGATGCGCCGTTTCCTTAGTTTAAAGCCTGAAACGTCCATGAAAATACAAAGGGCAGAATAATTCAATTCTAAAATGGAAAGTGAAGTGAATTTTTATCTATCTACACCTGAGTGAACAGCTCTGCTTCTCTTCTGTGTAGAAGATACCACAGACACTCTGTGCAATACTGTATTTAAATAACTGGGTAGAACAACTCCTTAAAGAAGGAAGAGAGGTAAAACTTAACAAGACCATCAAAAGTTTTGAGCTTATTCAATAAACTTTGGCTTAATAAATTCAATAAACTTAAACCCCTGTTTATCCCAGTCATACATACTCCAGCGGGGAGACAGGAGTAATTTCCTGTGCATCACTCTTGCCAGATCCATCTCATCTAAGAAATCCTGACTAGATTGCTGGGTTGTCATTTCTCAAATATGTTGTTTGTTTTCATTTCAGGTATCTTCTAATAGGGATGGATTATCAAGTGAAATCAGTTTATAAACACTCCCCTCCCCCCAAAAAATAAAATTAAAAAAAAGACTACATTGCCAGAAAAGGTATGGAAATAAACCCAAGTCCTATGAACAAATTTTCAGTAATTAACATCACAATATACCCTTGCAAGTATCTACAAATTTTCTTAATGCTACCTAAGCTCATTTTGAGTCAGAGAAACTGGTGGGCCTTTATAGAGTGTGTCATCTGCCAGGTCAATGTCAGCCTCCAAGAGCAACCCTCTCTCCCACTTTCGGGATGGCATGTTGAAAAAGCCAGCCTAAATCTATAGTCAGAACAACTTAACCAAACTGAATGCATTAAGGAAATAGTTTCTCATGTAATAATTTTCTATAGTTTCTGATATGTCTGATCATACTATTTTAACTTTGGCAAAGGTTTGTTTCACATCTCTTCACAGTCTCTTTTGTTTTATCTCAATATTCAGGCAGGTTAGTAACACAGATTTTTTTATAAAATATTACATATAACTCTTTCATCTCTACTGGGCACAAACTAAACAGGACATAGTTTTCAAACACATGTGCAAGAATTGTTTCTCTGTTTGAAGATGTGCCTCAATTTAATTATAAAAAATATTACTTTAAAAATATATTTCCACGTATCTTTAACTGTTTTTTTCTAAATTGAAGAGGTCAGCCAAATTATGACCAAATGGTTTACTAAGCCTGCCACAAAAAGTTGATATTATGTAAAAAAAAAGAACTCCAGAGTTTACTGCAACAAAGGAGGCAAATGATCCACAGTAAAGGCTTATTCCTGAAATATGTAGAGAGACTTGCTGCTAAAACTGGAAGTGCCTATACAACTTTTACATCATATTCTCAGAACTGTCAATGCAATCATAAAATAAAATATAGGAATTTCCAGAGAAGAGGAAAACATTGGCAGTTGAGAAAAGATCCCTGTGATCATGTGTGCAGGAGTAAAGACTTGCATAAAGTCCATCCTAATATGTTTCCGTTAGACAGATGTCCAAATCAGTCTCACAAACCTAGACATTATCCCTGAAAATGCAGCAAATCTTTCAGTGATGGAACAGCAACAGAAATAACAGACTACTTGATAGCTGTACTCAGAGGAGACTTGATCCAATAAGCTTACACACTGAAATGCTTTTTCCTTCTTGAATTGATCAAGGTTGGGTCATGTTACCAGGAGACAGCATTGTAAAACTTGAATTATTGCTGCCCATACTGAAGTGTAGCTACTAGTGTACCAGGAAGAAGCAGCTAAGCTAACGTGGTAATTACAGTTGCTCCTTCAAGTGGACATATGTGGCTGCCCTTCCTTATGAGTGTTTTCAATCAAGGAACCAAGTCTGTATTCTCAACTTTTGTCAGATAATCACATCGCAGCAATGACTAGGCCAGTTTTTCTCATTTACATCCAGAATCCTGCAGACTTCTTACATGAGGTCCTTGTCACTGCACTCTTGCATTCCTATTGTGATGTCAAGTTACTACAACGTGTTCTGCATAGGAATAAATGGTAAAACGTGAAACTTGAAACTAGCACATATGTCATCAGTAAAAGTGTCACTTATCAACAGTGAATGCTTCCAGCTCTTTGTCTGAGCATGCTTTACGGGCTACTGGTGAATTCTTAAGCTTTTACTACTGAACTGTAAATCTTTGAGTGACGTGGACACTATGCACCTCAAAGGCTGCTTCTGTTTGCCTTTCAAGACAGTGCCAGAATTGTGATTTGAACACATATACAAACTGCATCCCTTCCACAGATTGAGAGGAAGGTTTGAAACTGGAATTGAGCTGTAATAACCCAAACTGACCTGGAGAACCTTGTAAACAGCCCACATTTTTGCCAGCTTTTGTGGACCAGTAATGTTAAATATAGTCCTAATTCAATGATCTTCTTTTGATGCTCGGAGACACTGGATATACTCTTCTTGGTACAAAATTTCCTATGCTTGCATAGCCAAAGGTGCCTTGTGACTTAGGAATATGAAATAATCACCATTAAAAGGCTTCACTGAATTTTTACATACCCTTCTTGGCCTGAGGGTCATCACAGCTTTCATAGGTGCATGGTCCCCAGGCTGACCATGGTGATGTCTCACACTCTGTAGGACAGGGGATATGGCACAGCTGGGAAGTGCTGGGAAGAGGTCCCGTACACAGCCTACGGTCCACCGGTCTCGAGGCTGTCAAAACAGTCAACACATTCCTCACATGCCACTGGTCATGATTCTCAGCTCTAAGTGGACAGAACCACCCTTCGTTTAGAAAGGCTGCTATCTCATCATTTTAATCTGATGAAGTGATGGAAAAATGCTTGTCTTGAAAAAATGAAACAGAAGCCAGTTTACTCTCCGCATGAACAGAACCAAATCCGATTACATGGAGTCAAAAGGACTGTAGATACTGCAGCACCCTCTCAGACCTAGTCTTTTCATTTAATGGATAGATTATGTTACTACAACAGTTGCTCACATTGTGCTCTGTATAAATCAATGTCCTGCTGTCTTACTGAGTATGTCTTCACTTAAGAAACTGAACAAAAAGCTATATAAATCCCTTTGTTCCTATATGATACTATGACTTCAAAAGCCTGGTTGATTAGTATTTAGAAGATTCTTTTTAAGCTATAACCTGAAACACAGTTAAAATGATGACAAAATTTTGTTTTTTCTTTTACTCTAAAGACCTTCAGGTGCACACTCAGCAATAAGATTTGTGCAGTAGCAGCTTTAGTTCAAGGAAGGCTTTTATATACATATGTGTTGCATATAATATATATAAAATATATTTAAAATAATTAAAACTCTGCACAAGACAATTGATTTTTTTCATTAAAGTATTATTAATCTATAAGGACATATGTGAGGGCAGATTCTTCTGTTCTTTAAGGATCAATAAGCCCTGGACAGGGCTGGAACAAAATCATCCCACTCCTTCCATACTTTACCTTTGAATTCCCAGGTTACACAAATAATAGGACAACTCTATAAGGTGGCAGAGTAAGGCACAGAACTTTAAAACAAAATGTACTATTTCATTACAAACAAGATTTTAATTCTCTTTCATAATATAGGACTTGACAAAATATTATACTAAACAGAGAATCTGCTAGAAAGCAAAGTGAAGTCGGCCATATTCGTTCACTTTGGTTGATTGAAGAAACATGCAATTCCTTAACCTAAAACTCTCTCATCCTACTCCCTCAGCATTTTTTCACAGGAAAGTTACCTCATTAATTTTCTGCTACCACTACAAATAATCTCTTCTGATGGAAAGAGCTCACTGATGAAACATATTCTAAAATAAGTTCAGAACATGACAAAATAGCTTTCTGAAAGATGAGATCAATAACCACAGATATAATGTTAAAGTGAACATCAGGTTATTAAAGTATGGTTTCATTTGTAGATATGTGTGTGTGTTTCCATTCAGATTTTCTAAGTAGATGATCTTTCCAGTTACAGAAAAAGTATTCACTTCTCACTATTTTAACGGGAAAGGGAATGAATAATCATCACCCCATTCTGGTTTGCCATGTTGTCTCCTTTGGCACAGTTTTACACTGTGTTGCTCCACATAACGAAGGCATGAAGATGGCAGATAGTCATTCAACATTACTGCCTCCAGCTCACTAATCTCTTAACACAAAATCATACAAGAAAAAATATTCCAACATTTGCATAACACTATGTTGGAATTAAATTTTATGACAGAACACTGAATTTTACAATAAGTTTGACATACGCACCTAACGTGCATGATAATCAACATAATATGCATATCTTGTGTAGAACATGGATAAATAAACATAAGTTGCCTGTAATTGAATTTGTATTAAATAGTTTCTAATAAAAGAAGAAAACCAGTAAGTAATTGCTAACTGTACTTTTTTAACCCTGATTTCATTGGGGAATTGCCCAAGTGAGACAGTTGAAATTAAGGGTCAATTACACCCCTGAGACACAGCCTTGCTTCAGGGAGCAGAAAAAGTGTTCTGAGGAATGCTGTGCTTCATCTCCAGCCTGCATCAGGGTAAAGCACTTACCATCACACTATTTCATGTGATGTTACTCAGAAAAATAACAAAGATCTTTCATTAGGAAGTTTTAAATAGCTGATTTTCTTATCACAGATGTTCCATATCTCAACCAGACTTTTAAGAGTCTGCCAACAGAAGGTACTACTGCGCTATTGTTGCAATCCATTTGGCTTCAAGCTAAATTTGTGATGGTCCTGAAATTCTAAAATATGAGGAATTGTGACTGTGTTTGGCTTTAAAGAGGCTGACTTAAGTAACAGGAACACTATTTCAATTTTTTTGGAGGCATCTGTTCAGTAAGAATTCTAGGTCTTCTCCGCAAACATTGTTAAATAAACATCATGAAAACACCTACTGAAAATATCTGCCTTTTCACCACTCATTAGAGTGTAGGGGAAGACAGAATTGTTTTGGGGACAAGTAAGTGGTATCAATAAATCTCTCAATATGCCAAAATGTTTTTGAAACACTGTTCTTGGAACATAAGTGATGTACAAATGTCTGCTACCAGATCTGTTATATATTGCTTTTAAAACAAAAGAATTCAACAGTAGGGTGGACAAGTTATATTCCAGATTATTAAAAAATGTTTTCATCATTGAACAGTCAGGTTGTATTTCACCCAGGGTTACTCAGAATTCTTTCTTTGAGATGACAGTAAAATAAAAAAAACTTAGTCTTGCCTGGGTATCTTAAGAACATCTTGCTCCCATTAATTTAAATGCAATCCTTTCAGCATCAAAAAAATATAAATGAGCTCAGCTTTTGCTGCTTATTGTTTAGCAAAGACACTTTGAGAGATGATCATGCTAGATGCGGAAATTTACAGTTTAAGACCTTCTCTTATCTCTGTCATTTTGTACTCCCTTGTGGCATCAATAAAGATTGTTCTTTATTCCTTGGCAGTGATGCTGAATGTTGATTAGACTGTGTGCAGTACTACAAGCTCTGTGTGGAATTTGACCAAATTTTGGGCCAAAATTGGAAAGAAAAGTGAATGGATTTCAGTCTATTCAGGAATTCACTTCAGTCTAACTAAAAAATTAGACTCAGTTTTGAATGAATCTCAGGTTTGAGGTAGTGACCTAAAAACTCAAATGAGATTCAATCATTCTGTCCTCAAATCATCCACTATATTAGGAAACTTTTGCTGAATATGTTTTATACCCTTGTGAAACACCTCCCCAAATTACTGCATTTTTAAAAGAACTGAAAAGAAAAAAACACTGTTCTGTTCTTAACCATTTGATACATTTATTGAGGTCTCAACCTCTTCATTTTCTTGAGAAACCCTCAACAGGCTAATGCCTAGTAACGACCAGGCTAGCAAAGAGAGTGAATTTGTATGTGGCTTCATCAGCATAAGCAGACACAACTTCATATTCCTCTTTCCAATCATTTGTCACACTGGTTTCACAGCAAACAACAGAAGGAAACTTTTCCAACTAAAGTGCTGTCAGTCAAAAAAAAAGCAAGAAAAACCCAAGTCCAAAATACGTTATGACCAACAATGAAAAAAACCATCATCTTCATACCCTCATCTTCTACAGTGTTGTCATCAAAAGACAGCAGATAATTCAGGACCTGATCCTCTAAGCAACTGCACAACTCCATCCATGTAAGTGGTTCCTCTCTGTTTAACAGGGCAACAAGTGCGTGCTTGCAGATGTAGAATAAATTTATGTCCATAAAGGAACTTTTCTCCAATCCTCATTCTGCATCAAGGGTTTTAAAGGTACTTGGAAGAAGATGACACAAATCTACCTCATAGGTCTACTGTGAGAGAAACTTCATGACTAAACCAGTTAAATACACGAATAGACATGAAACAATTTAAGTCAGTAGCAAGTAAATTGCAGAATGACAGTGGCCTCCAGGAATCTTGGTTGTCAGCTGTCTAATTACTACACTAAGTACTCTCTCTTCTTCCTCAAGTCTAAATTTATGAATTCTGATAGGAGATAATTCAGACCTGAATGCCATGAGGAATTCTGGTTCAGCTAGTATTAAAAGTTCAAATTCTTACTGGAGCCCTAACTCAGTTGTAGATTTAAACTACAAAAGGGACTGGAAATAGCAGCTGTGATGAACGACGAAGCAATTCCCAGAGCTCAGAATCAAGAGGAAAACCAGTCACTTGCTAAAACGGTTCAGGAATGGAGCAGGGAATTGTCATAGCATCCTAGCTGGCTCATGAGCTTCCTTAGTTTGAGTTTAGGCCTGTCACTTTCAAATCTATCTGAAGTTTCCTGAGAATGCACAAATCTGTTAAGCTATTTCAGAGCATATAAACATGTTAATTATACCCATACAGACAATATCGATCTCCCGAAAGGGACGCTGCCTCCTTTACACGCTTTTGATTGAAAGTTCAGGTCAGAGGCCTTAATTTACCTACCTGTTATTTCAAAAGTGATCGATAGCAGAGGTGCAGCACTAGCCTTCGACTTGCTCTGTGACTGACTTTCTGAAATAACAGGGAAACGCCACCGTGAGTATATGAGAATGGAGGTCTTCAAAGCAGCCTCGCCAAGACAACATTCACTACAACCAACAGCAAACTACACTGAAATGAAGGTGTTTCCCCACAGCTAAAACTAGTAGGTGTCTCCCCCAGCTTTTTCCCATCCTCAAATTACTCATAGTTTTCAAACGGTATTGTTTTTAGAGGCGCCGATTTGCTTATTCCTAGGAGGGCCTGGAGAGCAGCTCTTGCCCACACTGAATCCAAGATGAGAGGGGAGAGAGAGGGAAGATGAGTGGAGAAGCAGCTCTTCTGAAAATCTGTCCCCTAATATGGAAACACCCCAGAGCTCCTTTTTAAACTAAGACCCACTTCACCCCTAGTTGGAGCTCTTGAAAGATTGTTCTCATGTTTATGCATCCAGAGACTAGTTACATTTTAATCAGCTTTCCAGGGCCTGCAGAGATTACCTCCTGATGGGCTCCGCGTATTCCTGTCACAGTCTGATAAGGGCAGATTTCACACCCGCCTAAGATAGCGAGACTTCACAGCCTGCCAAAATCCTAATCATCATTCTGAACAGTAAGCTGCCACTGATTTTATTGTTACCTCTTCTTAGCTGGGAGGTTTTACTCCTTTATTCTAAGGCAGGGGCATCTAAACTTTGTTTGGCAGAGGCGATTTACTAAAAGCCCTTGGGCAGAAGCTGATTTGCATTAAATGAAGAGGCTTGAAAGCTGCTTCTTTAATAAATACAGATGTGGGGCCCACAGAGCACACAAGTCACACCCTACTGATATGAGAAGTCACGCTGAAATGGATGTTGGCATTAATATTCCCCACAAACTCTACCTCTACAGCAAGTTTGAGAGTACTTTTAATCCACAGCAGAAACCTCACTAGCCTGCAGTTTAGTCAGCTCTGGTCTAAATGTTGTTTTACACATGACTTGTATAATGATGCTTTTCCTGAAGTATGTGGCTGTATTTCTTTATTTATATTTTAATAATAATGTGTGTTTGCATGAAACAGCTACAGAGGAGGATAAAATTTAATTAACAAGCTAAATGCATTTAGCTTAATTCACTAATTTCTAAATCTATAGTGCTGTATTAGTATGCAGAAGTAGACGTAACATAAAATACGCAAGTGCTATTCTTAAGTACGTATATTACCAAATGAATTAAAGATTTTGTCCCCTAAGCTATTCTCTTTTTTCTTAAGAAGCTGTATACACTGTAATAGTGACAAGGAATAATCTCTTCTCTTTCAGTTAGGGAAACAAACCCATTAAATTATATCGGCTTGAAGTCCTGAAGGAGACTTAAGAATTTAACCAAATCAAGAAAAGAGAAAAAAAAAAAATCAATTCCCTGAGAATGAAATCTAGTCACATTTTTACATATTTCTATATTGAGCTTACATGCCAGAACTGACATATTCCATCTGCACATCAAACCACACAGGTTCATCACCCTGATGAGGGACACACAGGAAATTTACAGTAGAGGAAGGAACTAAATCTAGATTTCTGACCCACCTTCTCATGCTATTTCTTATTGAGAGACATCCTTCACATAAGACAAAATTTTTCAGTAGATATTATGAAACAGTAATTTATAGCTAGGAACCAATATTTGCAATTTATGACATCTCTGTTACTGCAATTAAATACTTTTATCTGAACTAGAAAACAACAGTAACCTGCAAGGTAAGAAGGCACTCATGACAGAAGACAATGGCTGTCAATGAGCTCTGGAATGCTGAAGTGCTCTGATTTCATACTTAATTCACCTGCAAGTGAATCAAATTTACCTTCTTTTTCCTTGAGAGTATTTAAATAGGAGAGGAGATTTTCATTAGCTTGCACACAGTACATTTCCCGGGTTTGAATGCCACCTCCGCACAGTGCTGTCTGATTTCCTCGCCTCTTGTCCTGTTGGCTAAGGAGAGGATCTACACGGCATTCTGTCCACTCTGTGGTCCGCCAACCGTACCTGGAGCAAATTTGGTTAATTGAATCTTTAGAAATCATTAAGCCATTTTACACAGCATTAAGTTATACAAGCTGAAACACCTTAAAAGCTTTATTCATTTCCTAGAAGTCCTGAGCCCCACAATTTCTTGTACACAGAAATACGTTAAGTCTGATATTTTATGTGGGTGGAAACTTTTCCTCTATTATTTACCTCTTTACTTTTTAGGAAGATCTTTTCTTTTCAATTCCCGAAACATACTGCACATATAAATATTTTATTGGAGGGAAGAAAAACTTGATATAAAGAGACATAAAGTCTATATTCAGATAAACTAACTTTCAAGATTGTGACTCTCAGCATTTGTTTAGAGCTAGACAATTTATATGAACCAAAGCCAAAATATCAAAGAAATGTGCATGCTGAGAAACATAAGAGCCAGAAAAGGAGAGGGAAAAACTACCACAACCCAACCCCCCAAAACCAACCCAAAAGCCTCTTGTTCATCTTTGATGAGACAGAAGTTTATCCTGAATATCAAGGTAAAATTGTAATTGTATTTTTTATTATTTCTTCAGAAAAACCTTTCAGTAAGTTCCTTTTTCACTGTCAAGAGGAAGACGGCTCTGCAGTACTGAAGCATCCCTGCTGGGTATTGATGAATGATGAGAAGCTGTGAGCTTTCTAATCAGTGAATGCACAGGAAAGAAGATCTGTGACTTCCAGTTAAAACCCTAATCAGGATTATGAACCACAAGAAATGCCACAGAATTCTCTACCCAACAAGTACTTTAAGGCTAAATCAAGTGAACTGCTTCCTAATGTGGCTGGCGATGGGGAAATATGACATTTCAACTCTTAAATGAATAATATGTACCGCAGTCAAAGATGCTTAACATCAAATGACATTTACCCAGACCCTCTTCTCAGTCTGATAAAGAAAAAGCACAGTTGGGACTTTAATATTCATTTTGATTAATTGATAAGGATTACAGCAATCTCTTGAATCATATAGTGCTTGCTGTCATTTCTCCTAAACTTTAAACAGGGTTAATTTATTTACTGTCTCTGTTAGCCTCTCCCACTTTCCATTTGGGGCCCAGTCCTGCCTTTGTTTTGCTAAATGAGTCTTGCTAAAAAAGTCTGGTTGGTAAACATATGTTTATCACCTTTTTTCCTATGTTCAGCATTTTGTCTGCAAACAGACAAGTACTTCAGAAAACAATGATTCTGGTAGAAATGTTATGTAGGGAAAAGATCACTGACAAATGAATACAATTAATTTATTATGGTCTTGACTGAGCCTGTATACGCACAAATAGTCTCTTTTAAAAGTTAACAGTAATGAAAAAATATGTATTTGTTATTTTTCCTGTAATTAGAGGAGGAATTGATTTCACTATAATAGCAGCTATTTGCAGATTTCAGGCTTTTAAGAGCACTGAACAAGGAAAGGATTTAAAAAAAAAAATCAAACCATTATTTCTTCAATAATGATTTTGTTGATATTCCATCACCAGCCCTGTATACTTAATTGAAATTTTTCATTTTAGTATAGGGACAACCGAAATGAACTGACTTACGTAATGCACGGTGCCACACCATCGCCTTGAGAAACACACTCCTCTGCTTCTTCTAATTGAGGGCATTCACTTTCACTGCCGATAGGGAGCTGTTTAATGGTCCGTGATCTTGTACGATTCCCTTTAGGGGTTGTCATGTCAAAGCAGGTTTTGGAGCAGGGGGTCCATTCTGACCACTCTGACACTTGGCACTCCTTCGTGATCACACAGGACTGGAATGTAATGGGCAGCTTGTCTTGTTTGCAGAAGCTGTAATAAGAGAGCATTACAATTTTCAGCACACATATTCACAGACAGTCATGAACTCCTACAGAAAAGTGATGTCCACTGCAACACGCAAAGTCAGTAAACATTTGTAAAGCTGTTAAGTTCCAGCCCAAATGTATTCGATCCCAAAAAGTCAGGCTAAGGGCCTTTTGGTTAAAGTGACTCAAACCAGATACAGAAGATTTGCTATATTTAGAAATGACCAGTATTGCCATATCTGTGATCAAAATTGAACTATAAATCTTCATACATATACAGAAGTACAAAAGAGGAAATAAATCAATTTTTCACCACTTATCTTTTATTTTTTAGGTATACTCAATTATTTTTCTTGGAACAAAAAGGAAGTGAAGGATCAATAACAGAGATGGCTGTATAATGTTTTTGAAGAGAAACAAGTGTTCAATGTCATCTTCTCCTCATTTCCAGACTACAAATTGTTTAAAAATGCAATGTCAAATATATTGAATACTTGGTCACTAATAATTTGCTTTGTTAACAGCTGGTATATTGCCACAGTGATGCCTCATGGTCTAAAAGGGGAACGATCCCTCCATTAGAATAGAGCCTTTCCAGCTACAGTGAATCCATAGCCTTAATTCCATGTTCCTCATGAAGACTGTCATTTAATTTCCATTCTCCATCTGATTGCTTCAGTCACATATTGCATAGGTTGTCAGCAAGATTTTATCCCTCTAAATGCCTCTGCATTTTTAAACATATTCTATATTCTAACTAGAAACTAACATTTCTACCTTAAAGCCTGATTCACAATAGGAAACTTAGCCATAGAGAAGGTAAACTACAATTAAAGTGATCATAACTTTAACTCCTTAATTACAATTACAACATAAATATATTTATCATGCCTCTTTTGGAATAAAATTCTGGCTTCTGAAGTAGTTAAACAGGCAAGAAAAAGATCTATTAGCACTGCAGATGGCACAATGAAATCTCTATTCAGTACCAGTCCTATAAACAACACAACAAAGGCTCATTGTTTTCCTTTTAATAGAATACAAAATAAAAACAAAATAATGACTATTTACAATAATTCTGTTGCTCTACAAAATTTTGCCCTACCCATATATCCAACACCGTGTTGAACTGTTATCAACAAGATTTTGCAATACTAGAACTAGGAATACTTGATGAGGCTAATAGGAGATTTAAAAACATGATAAATGAAAGTACTTCTACAGACAAGAGGCAGAGCAATTCTACATCTTGCTGACAGAAGATCCTAGTTGTGGAGACAGGTTCAGAAAGAGGTTGAACAAATTTGTGGGCAATAAGTCTATATATGGATACTAAAATGACTAGGCAGTGGTATACTAGTCACCATCCCTGATATACTGACTTTGGATACTGGGGAAACACAAAGGGAATGGACGCAGACAGGCCTCACATGCTTGTTCTTTAAATAGTATCTCCCTTTACTACTGCTGGGTTTGACAGTCCATAGGGGATTACTCAGTAGGGGATTTCCTATGTTATTATTACATGAAAGGAGGAGGGGGGGAACCCTAACACATGATAGAAAACATTTATTCTGCTTAAGGACAGAAACTACACCCAGTTTGGCATGAAAGACACTCAAAGCTTTTGAGAAAATTATTCTTTAATAATCAACTGTTTTCACCTTCATGTATCCCCATCTGGCATAAGACTACAAGTACTGTCAAATTCAATATAGCAGTTTCTGTATCTTTGACAAAACATATAGACTCATTTATCCCACAAAGACACACATTTTAATGACTAGAGAAAAGATCTATTCCTTATGGATTCTAACATGGGCAGTATTTGCAAATCCTTCTGGAGAACAGATTAACGTATCATCACCTCCCAAGTTCCTTGCCAATGTGACTCCCTTGAGAGAAGACAAAACCAATCTCTTCCCTAATATTGTGACTGGGGCTGAGTTTAACTATAGACACGTATTGCCAGGGAACACACACAAAATTGCCACCACAACGTGGCTTTGGTGCTGGGTGAAGAGATCAATTAATGGTGTGTAATAATCCATGGGCTTTGCACTCGCTTCAAAACTTATTTGGGAGAAGTGTTACATGAGAAAGACAAGTCGCTTTACTAATTAATTAATTAATTAATTAATCTTTCTTCACTGAAGATACCTTCAATCTGCTTGTATCCCCTAACTGTCAGGAACCCTAAAGGTATCCCCTGGCTGTAACTGGCTGCAATTCCTACACAGCTTCATGCAGAGACTGTCTCCCTCTGTGGGGAAAAGGGGCTACAGCTGTGGCCTCCTGTGAGAAACTTCTCGAAGCTCCCCCAGCTCCAAGTCAGACCCACCTTTGCACCAAGACCCGGCCAAGTAGCTGTGCCTCTGCCATAACGTATTTAAGAAGGGGAACTTGGGAGGAGGAGAGGGAGTTGGGAGGACAACATCTGTGTGAACACCAAGGTCAGTGGAAGAAAGGAGGAGAGGAGGGTAAGTGCACCAGAGCAGAGACTCCCCTGTAACCCGCGGTGAGACAGCAGGGTCGCCCCCCTGCCACCCATGGAGCAGATATCCCCTGCCACAGCGGAGCAGATACAGAATTGCGGCCTGTGGAGGGCCCCACACTGACCGAGGTGACTGCGTCTGAAGAAGGCTGGGACCCTGGGGGAAGAAGCAGCCCCCACTGCTGTAGTTCAGCGTTGGGAGGACTGCAACACGCAGGGGTGACCCATGCCAGAGCAGCTTGGGAAACACTGCAGCCCATAGGAGGGACTCATGTTAGAGAAGGTTTGTGGAGGACTGTCTCCTGTGAGAGGGGACTGTGCTGGAGCAAAAGAATGCAAGAAGTTCCCCCGCCTCTGCCCAGAGGCGAAGAAGCAGCAGGACTGACCGCACCCCCCATTCCCTGCCTCCTTGCACCACTTGGGGTGAGGATGTAGAGATACTGGGAGCAAAACTGAGCCCGGGAAGAAGGGAGGTATGGTGGAAGGTGTTTTCAAGATGTGGTAATGCTTCTCACAGTCTTACTCTATGTATTGTTGTTAGTGTCTGTATTAAATTTATGTTCTTTTTTCTTCCCCTAACGAGTCTGTCTTTTGCCCATGACTATAATGTGTGACTCCTCCCTCCTTGTCCTTATCTTGATTCCTGATTTTTGCTTCATTTTCTCCTTCCCAGTGCTGGGTGGGAAGGGGGGAGTGAGTGGCTGTGGGGTGCTCAGTTTCCCTCTGAGCTCAAACCACAACACCTTCCCTGATAAGGGAAACCTCCACTGCAACACAAAGCGTTCAAGTTCTTTAGGATGATCGATACATAAGAGAAAATAGATCTTGAGCTGCAGTTGAGCTCAAAACTAATGCACTTATCAGTTTTCAAAAAATAACATTCTGAGCTAGTTAGATTTAAAAGGAATTTTTATCAGATTTCCTGAATAAAGTGGAAAAAAATGACAAAATTAAGCCAGCGTACTAAGAAAAAAAAGTCTTCCTATAGCCAAAATTGAAAAAAACCCACTTTAATAGAAAGTTGTCAAGCAACCCCACTTAAAAATTAAGGCCAGCCCTGCAAACTAATGATATTTATCAATTTTTAAAGGATCTAGTTGCTTCCTGAAAGATTACTATAGGTTCCAGACACTTTTCAGCTTCCAAGTGCTACTAGATCATTCACAAAGAATTCAACATAGGCATTACTGCAACTTTAGATAACAAATTTTCATTTCACAGATCCTTAATCTGTAATTGCTATATAGGCAAAAAGATGTCCTGAAGTTTCTCACTTTTCAGTGCCCCTGTAATCTTGAATTCCATGATGCTGAAGCGCCTCTGTGGATCATAATGCAAATGTTTTTAAAAATCTAGACCTAAATTTGTTCACAGGACTCAACTGAAGAGTTATTTGGTGAGGGGCATAGATTCAGCAGGCTATTGCCTTCCACTTCATGCTCATTTTATTTTTTATTAAAAGCTGTTGTTGATATAGCTTATATAATTAGAATGGTCATTTTATCTTGTTTGTTATTATTTCCATATGCAAGTATGAAGAGGATCCAAACAGAATTGTACCATGTTACTAACCCCACTGTTTATTTATGATCCTTGATAGAAGTAAAGCAATAGAGTTAAAGCATGCTTCACTTCAAACATTTGTTTATAAAATTAACCAATTTTAAGTGAAATATAAAACAATTTTTTAAGTTCTTGTAACCAGAACATAAATATTGCTAGGGAGACAAACAAGAGGCAAAGTGAGTTATCCATTTATTTTCTTTCTTGCTTATTAAAACCATGCACCACTTGCAGTAGTATGTAAATACTGACAAGTAACTGATATTGTTGTGAGTCATCAGCAAACGATCCCTTTACTGTTATACATACTGTCATATTATTTTTGCGAGAGGGCAGAGACAGTTACAATTAGCAAAAGAAGTGTCAGACAAGCAAATTAGATGCTGTTTCTTCTTTTAACACTTAGTTTTCTTTGAACAAGTTAGAGAAACTGTGAGAGCTAATTGCAAATGGCCATTATCAAGAGTTTTCATTCCTTCATGTTGCAGGCAGCAGGAGACGATGTGTTGCATTCTAGATCAAGTAGGATCAACTAGGGAAGCATCACATTTAAACTCTCAGTATCACAAATCTCTCTAAACAAGACCCGGTTAAAACTCTTTAGTTAAGGAAATGATTGTGGAAGTGCTTCAATCTCTTAGAAGGTAATAGAGTAGTTTCCAGTTCAAGATTACAAATCCTTTCCCTCACTACCACCTTTCCTTGTCCCAAGTGCATATATACCTATTACCTGCAACTAAATTAATCTGCACTTAATTTCATGTTGCATCTCTACATATCCCCCTGTCCCAGGAAATTTGGGAACAATTAATTTGATGTTCCAAAATCCCCTCTCATTTTTCAAAGACCTTTTTTCTTCTTCTTTTTTTACTCTAGACACCTTTAAAATATTTCCAAAAGATTTTGAAACTTTATCTTACCAAGACAAACAGATGTTTCTCATACCTTTCAGTGTAGATGACTATATATGGACATTTATAGACATTCATATTTATAGACATTCATAATTAAGCATACTAATACTGTATTGCATAAAAATGCTAACTCTGAAAGATACATCTGCCATTTAAAAGGTTCAGCATATGTAATGCATTAGCTGAGAAGGTTGGTTACATTGCCTTTAAATGTCTGGTTCAAGAAACTTTAGAGATTGATTCTTAATTGAAACCTGGGACTGTCTTTGTTACACAAAATAGTGTATTCTGGGTTTGGTACCTAATGTTACAGATTTGATCTCCACAAATAATTTAAAGAAAAGCTTAATTTCATATAAATAGCTCTGCACTTTCTGATGGATTTATACATCTGATTTAGTTACTTAAAGTTGAATTAATCTTCTCACAGGAGAAAAAGCAAATGGGCAGGTGACAGATCAGAAGATAAAACCAGACAGTTAACATTCATTTCACAATATCACCCAAACCACTAGAAGTTCTGCATCAAGCATCTCTATGCTCTACATACTTTCAGTGACATCTAAGCATACACTATATGAAAAGTTATCCATTCAAAAAGAGCAGGGAGTGCACAAATAAGTCCTCACTATCACCCATACAGCTCTGTCCAAATAGTTACTTGGGAAACTCAAAGACAAGTACATGTGTTGCATTAATATGCTGTTGTAAGTCAACAGAGCAGACTGGATACAAGAAGAGGTAGCATAGGGGCAACATGTAAAGTCTGCAGGAATGTGCTCTCAATCCAGTGAATACATTCAAAGGACAGTGTCCTAAGTGTCTGTCTTTTGGCCCAGAAGAGGGCATTATACAACTTGAAGTAAGGCTGTAGTTTGAGAAAGTACCATTTCAGACAACAGACAGATATAGTGGGGAACTGAAGCTTAAGGTATATAAACACATAGATGACATAGGGGAAAGAGAAGGCAATCCAAGCAAAACAAAACATCACTGGGGATGAATGAGCCCTACTGCTATTAAGCCAACATCAAACCTCTTCCTGACCTCAAAGACTTAGATTGGATAAATGAACTAAAGAAAAAGACAGCGCTGGTTCAAAGGGCAAAATACAGAATTGCTACTCAACCTCTTTCGGAGATGTGTGATCCAGAATTTGTGCCTACTCATGTTCCATAGCCTCATTTTTGCTCTTAGAGCAATAAATAAAAACTAAATATCGCTTTGGATAGGAAGTTTCCCCCTGGGGATTTCAAAGTATTTTATTGGATAATTAAGGCTATGGACATATAGAGAATGAAGCTTGAGGCCCTAAGCCTCGCACAAATTGCACCATAGTACAAATGAGCAAGCTGTGCAGTTGAAAGCAGTCTCTTCACTGGAAGATAAGCTTTTAAATGTGTGATAAAATTAGATTAGTCAAGAGATAAAACAATTCTTTCCGAGGTATCCTAAATGTCTATTAGTGACTCATGCTTTTATGATTTTAAAAATCTGAACAACTTGATCTTACATGCCAATGACCTCTCTGAGTGTCTGTAATCTCAGTCTCAAAATTTATCTTTTAATTTGTGTAGAAAAGTCATGGAAGAGACCATTGGAATTTCCTCCTCTATAAGCTCAACTAGGAAGAAATTCTATTTTTTTCTTTTTATTTTTTCCAATAGATAAAGCCATGCATACTGCATGCATAAAGCCAAATGCATGGTAATGCATGACCACAGGAGTGATCTCTAAATTTATGAAGAATGAATAGGAAAAATAAATAGGTTTTAAGCAAGGCAGTGGGACTCCTTTTACTACATGAGCTATACATAATTTACTTGTATAACCAAGACATTTTCTACTTTTGCTGGTGTTTCCTCCATACCATATTGGACTGATAACTAGAAAAAAAGAGTTAATAAGAAAAGAACAGCAGCATGAGAATGTCTGAGTGGTTCTAACTGATAATCCTTGCAGTCTGATACCTGCCTTGGCAGTAGCAAATGGAAGTCAGAAATAGAAAGACAGCAATTATTCAGTCACACTTTCCCAACACACCCTCTGGTTTTCCAGCAATCTGTGGTTTAAAGACTTCCTGAACACAACTTGTATCTTTGAAGAGCCCTGTATCGAGTTTTCCTCCATGAATTAGTGCAAATGTTTTCTGAACCCAGATAAGATTTTGGCATCTACATAATCTTGGAAACAATGAGTTACACACCTTTTTACTCACCAATAATTGTAGATAGCTACTTTTGTTTTAAAATTGCTCTGTTAATTTCATCTTCTGTCTTCAGGCCTTGCATAACCATACCCTACTCACTTTCTCTGTAGCATTTGTGAGCTCAGAGACTTCTATAAACTCTCTCCTCAACTGTCTCTTTGTTAGGTCCAAGAGTTCTATATCACTTAGTCTCGTTTTATTTGAACACAATTATATCCTGCAATTACAGACCCCTTCTACTGCATGTGCAACTTTGAGATGTAAAACTGGCCTGGATTTGAGGGCTGTTCAAGATTCATTCTGAGGACACTCCCAAAATACCTGTTTTACCATATTTTCTCTATTCCTTCACCACTATCAACATTCAGCTTTGGTTTTCTTTAATGAAATTTTCACAGCTCTTACTCCTTATTTTCATTCACTGTATACATTCTCCTGGAATTCTGATATATTTATTTTTTCTCTAGCTGATTTCCCATTTGATTACATACAGAGATTTCCATTGTTCTGAAATGAATAACATGGCTATGGTTCAGGAGGGAAACTGATGCCAACATAGACTTTTTGGCATTCGCGGGAAACAAAAGCCATGGGTTAGAGCTAGACTGAAAAGGACTTAAGTGGAATTTTACCTGTAAATTGAGAACTGTGATCTTTCAAGCCTGCATGAGTATTTGATGTGGTAGTGGATTATGTCCACAGACTCCTTCCTCCTGTAGCTCTCAAGTTCCCTTGTAGGTACACCTACAGGTCTGCTCAGGCTGCTCCAGTCCTGGCACGGCTGACCTACCCTCAACCCCAGTGTGGAAAGCAGACACTCCCATATCTTACCATTCTCATGAGAGCTCAGCACAGCAGGCATCATTAAGAGACACTCAACAGACATCTACATTGTCAGACATCACACAAAAACCCTAGGAAGAAATGGTGTTCTTCCTCCCCTTGCCTCTCTCATACTATATAGTACCACAGCGATTAGATATCACATGTCCTTCATGATCAGGAAGGGCTGTGGGGTCAGAATCCACTTTGTCTGCTGAGGAGTTCAACTGTAGCACTTTTGGGGAAGGGACTTTATCATTCTTTTTGAAGAATCCTACTCCATTTTCAGAAAAAAAAAAAAAACCAAACCACAAACTCTGCCTGTATTCCAAAGCAAAACCCCAACAACATAATTATGTTTTGAACAACCAAAATCGAATGAATGAATTAAAAACTTGATGGGAGTGAAGAAGACATAACCAAAAACTAGGCTAACTGCCTGGAAGAAACCCATACTGAGTATGACATGAGTTCAGCAGTTTAGCAGAAAAAGGGAGCTGCTTCTGAAGGTTTCAGATCAAAGCACAATCAACATGCTAAAGAAATCCAGAATCCTTTAACAGGTTTTTAAATGGCTTCACCTAAATACTAAGGAAGAAAAGCAAAGACTATTTGGCAGATAAAAGAAAACACAGTGGTCTTCCTCAGAGCAGAATAATGTAACCATTTCCTGGCCTTGTATGTCTTGTGCACCACCAGGCATCTCCCACAACCAGCTGTATCATCAGGAGCCATGAGAGTCTCTTCAGTTCTTTCTGATCTCATGAGACATTACATCATTGAATACCATTAGCAAATTTACTACTGGCCACAAGATGAAAACTACTGACATACAATGTCTGCAGAAAGACTTGGAACAGTGACAAATTGCTTAAAAACCACCAAAACTAGATGTTAGTTTAGCACTTGAAAACCAAAATCACACACACAAACACAAATACACAGAAGCAGGCTTGTAGAGGGTGCATTTTTGACTGAAGGGCAAACTAAAGCTAGAGGAAGCTTTTGGAAGAGAATCAGAAAGTAAATTTGTGATTCAAAAAATAACAAATAAAAACCCCACCAAAACAAACCACTAAGCTGGACAAACAGTGTCCTTGCAAGACATCCTACAGCCATGAATGAACATTGGTCCAACTCCCAAAGAATCCTGAAAACAATAAAGAAATTAAAGCAAGATTTGAATACAACCATATTTTATTTTTCTCAGTAGAGAGAATATCAGTAGATGCTTAAAGTTTGCTTGAATCTCAGTAGAGTGCTAAAAGAAATGAGAGACTATAAGGAACACTTTCCAAAGACCGCATCTGCTTCTCATAACTGTAACCTCACAGTGAAGGGGTAAAACATGTACCACACCACTCATTAGCACTGGATCCTAGAAAAGCTCAGGCTTACACTGCTGGAAAATTTGACTACCCTGGCAGTCTGGCAGTCCCACAGCCTAGATCCTCACACCGTCTAACAGAACTACCTGGCAGAAATAATCTGGTCGGGTCAGAAGGTCAAATCAACCTTTGAAATATATGTACCCATGTGTGCAATTTTCTACAGCAACCTTGAATGATCACTCTACTAGTCAGGAGGTCTGAGGAAATCCAGTAATATTCATGCTGAATATTAATCCTTTGTGTTACACCATGGAACCTTAAAAGATGCCCTGTATAATAATAGGGATTTTGGAGTTAACATACAGAGACGAGAATGAAGCTCAATTTCCCAATGTGTTGCAACCAGCTATTTATATTCTATGCAGTGTTCTCCTCAGAGTTCATACAGCCTATTGGATGCATTAACCTCTAAAGCAAAACAATGAAATGAAGTCTACACCATTCTTGGATCAAAGGTATAACTGGATTTGGAAAGAGATTGTGATAAATTCTTTGGTAAAAAGAAAAAAATAGTTTATTTTCTCATAAATAAAATTAAATTAAAAAGATAATTCTGCTTAATGAGCAGGTACTAGGCAGCAGGAATAGTAGAAAAGTGATTTCAATCCAGAGTTTAGATAACCCCCATAACCTCTAAAGATATAAAATTCAATTTGTAAAGTCTAGTCATCCTCAAGAGTTTCAGTTTATGGTTGGTACACACTTGTTTCTGTAAGGAAGTTAGTGAAAATACAGTGCCTGCATTTTTTCCTAGTGGCAAATGTAATAAGTATCCCTCATGACATAGTCCTGATTCATTTTCTCTACAGCTGCACTGTTTAGTATTGGTCATACTGTACATTGTTCTGAGAAACTGTCAGTACCTCATAGTATAATGGGCTGTTATAATCACACAAACAATGAGGCCACTTTTATTCATTTACAATTCAAGTACTGTCCACCTAAGTGCTTTTCACAAGACTACGTTCCCATGATCCTTTCACAACTTTAATTCTGCAAAGATGCACAGCCAGAATAGTTTTGAAAAAAACCAAAATCACTCAGGCTTTCTACATCAAGGGAGAAAAGAAAGATTACAACTGCTGTGTCAAGGAAAAATATATCGGCTAATACAGGCAAAGCAACAAGAAGTTCTGCTACACCCAAACAAGCAGCAACAACAGTTGTTGTGTGGCTGCTGCGTGTCCTATGAGTGTCTGAGAAGACAAGAAAGCAGAAGTGTTTAGGAAGAGATACTATCTTTCACAGTGAAATGATACGGTGACATGTACGCACATCCCATGTCATAGATAATTTAAAAATTGATAGAGCAGGTTATTTGGCAATGGTCTACATAGATGACTTATTAAAGCTTTTTTGGGGGTTCCCTTTGTCAGTGGGAATTTTTCTCACATAGAATTAATCAGCATTTACTTTGATCCTAACTAACAGATGCATGAAGTTATCAGCAAAGAAAAAAGAAACACAATGCCAAACTTTGTGAATAAAAGTATGCAATACTGAAGTTAAAAATAAAAAATAATACTAAAAATTATATTACTATTAGTTGTGTTTCAGGTGTTATTTTAGATTTGTTCCCTGTATTGATGCTTAACTTTGAAAAAATCACTGATTTCATTTCAGTCTCCAACATATGGAAGAAAGTGGCCAATATTAGGAGTCAGGCTGGGCATTTCATTTTCAGTGGGACCACTGAAAGTCAGGCACTGAAGTACCCAACTCTGCTGTTCTGGGGATGTGTAAGTGAAGCAGAACTCTGTGACTTCCCATCCTGTGCAGTCCTCACTCCGTGGGGGACAGTATCTCCCAGGAAGATGCTCAGCTCACATGCTGTACCATAATTTTATAAAGTTCATTGAGAAAACAGGGCATACTCTCTGTCCCAGACTATGCTTAGCAGTCACATAAAAGAAAGAACAAAATATCTCTAAACAAATAACACATTCTCGTTTGTTCCTTATGGGACTATTTATAGACTATCATATGATACCAATATAAAGACGTCCAAAATTTAGAAAAATATTGCTTGATACATATTCTGAGAGTTTTATTTATTTAGGTATCTTGAAGTCAATTAACATAAAAATTCTCAGACAATGAGGCAGAAAAGATGCATAAAAGTACAATGTAGGAGAATCTTTGTTAAATATCTCAAAGCCTAATTCCATTTACCACTCTGCATCTTAATCTTTTAGTAAATTAAGGCTAGAAATTCAACATAGCATTCATTGGTTCATTCACAGGATTTATGGCCACTAGAGATTATCAGAACATGTAGTTCGACCCTCATTACATTACAAACTATTATATTTTGCTAAGACCAATTACATGTATTTCAATAAAAAATATATTCTAGAAAGGCATCCAATTTTGACGCTTTGCACAGAAATATATGAATGTCATATATCTAAATGACAGAACAACTGTTCACTATATGAAAAGAGTTAAAATATGGTGTGGAGAAAGAAATGGTTCATTGCTGTTGTTTCAATTATTCAGCACAGTGTACGTTTCCATCTTAAATCTAGATTTTGGCATGGTATGTCAAATGTATAGCAATACTGACAAGCCACTGTCAAAACAGCAGCCTCAGTAAGATGATGGAGCAGGTACTTAGAATAGAAAGGAACACCCAGTGAATAATATTACACATATCCACAGAAACTACTGTCTCCACCAAAATCACATTAAAAATCTACAAATGCTTCTGACTTTCAAATTCATGGAAATTCTAAAAACACAGTGGAAAATGGTAGGAAAGCATTATGTTTGCATCCTGTTTAATAATATTTTACATTTTTATCATCCTAATGCATCTGTCAATTACCCTGCAGTTTTTAGTTATCAAGAGGGTTTTCTTCCAAATTTACTTTCTTCTTCCCTGTTCTCTATTTGCATGTGTTGAGTGATTCCAAGTTAATTTATCAAGACAACTGTATATAGCTCATTATCCAAATATGTGATATTTACAGGTGTTCTGTTACTAAACCACTTACGGCTTCTAAACCCTCACAGTGTGGTGAGCTTGGAGGCTTCCTCTACAAAAAACGCTTCAGAGCTGCCTTTAGAGTAACATAAAAAACACCTTAGACATGCCATCAGGTCCTCAGTGAACAAGCTAAAGGTTGCTTATGCTCCTTCATCTCTACAACCTGTCCTCTCTGAATAGCTAGCTCCTCTCCTTCCCACAGCCTGTCTCCGTGAAGCTACTCCACCTTAGCCACTGCCACCTCCATACACATCACTCTTTCTGCCTGTCTCCTCGTGGAGCAGCTCAGAGAAGTACACAGAATCTTTTAAGGCGATTTCTAAGCAAGGAATATATTACAGAGTCCAACAAACTGAGCTGCTTATTATGGGTCTGAATCTCTCTTCTGTTTGCTTTCTGACAGCATATACCTCAGCGTGACTCGCCTGCTTCTCCAAATCAATGGCATAAAGAAAGCAACAGGCTTATGCTGCATTTTTTTTTTATTCCCCTCCACACAGTCTATAACATAAAAGGAGAGTGAGAGTCCATAAAGTGGATGGAGGCATTTGTTGTGTGATTTGGAAGGTGAGCTCTTGGATTAGGAGGTTTCAGGATCCGGAAAAACAAATGTTAAAATGCCATCCTAGAGGAGCAGATTCTCTTTTTCTGTCAGTATCTGAGTATCACTTGATCACCAGCCTAAATACTGAGCTGGCCATTCTCTAGTTCCTCAGTCCCTGGGTATCCAGCTTGACTTGTGGCCAGTACTGACTGTGCATTAAGGAGATACAGGTCTATGTGAAGTATAATGTTGGAATAAATAAAAACTCAAACTCTCTCAAACTTGAAAGTTAGTAAAGCACTGCAATGAAGCCATTATGGAAACTTCCAAGAGAGTTTAATTCATTACAATGTGTGGATATAGTTTGCTACATATTACATGAACGCACAGAATCAGTGAGGAGGATGAAAAGAAATAACAAATAATTACTTTCTGAGAAGGACAGAGGTGAAACAAATGAAATATGATCATATGATCAAATGTATAAAGGAGCTAAAACAATCTGCCCAGAAACTGGTTAGCATTTCTTAAATTTTGGATGCTTTTCTTCCCCACCATTATGTTCCACTGCTGTTATTGAGTAAGGTTATTTCCCCACAAAGAAATAAAAGTCCTGAACACATCTAAAATTTCAGTGTTTCTTGAATTCTCACTTCAAGTCATCAATAATGTTCAGGTTCACAAACATGTCTCAGACATAAAGGTGCTGTCAAAGGAGTATTAACTAGTTCTGGGGACTGCAGTAAAAGAGCCGGTGGGGATGGTTTCCTACCTGGTCTCCTCCGTTTCTCCCCCATTCAGACAGGGGTCTTTTGGTCCCAGCTTAAGCGAGATAAACAAGCCATATCCAAATGGTGGAGAACAAGAAAGGAAATACTGCAGAAATTTGTTTTTAATAAGCAGTTATATCCTTGCAGAACTGTTTTAACTACAGCCCCCCTTTGCAGCAGTTGCACGCTGTCCCCACACCTGTCGACCAACCGCTACAGGGGAACTTGATGTGCTTTGTCAGTGAATTTCAAAATCCTTGCTGAAGTGAAGAAACATACAGGTCAATGTTCCATGTTCTTACAGTTATAAATGTCTGTGCTCATAGCCTGCTCCAGTCCTTTCAAATATCAAATTCTTTCCTCAATCCAGTGGGTTATCAACAAAACATCTCAGTAAAACAGTTGTATGAATTAAACATGCTAAAACAAAATATTTTTTCTTAGACTTCTATAAAACCAGCCAAAACATTTTTGCTAAACTTTCCCCCAAAAGTCTGCTCAGGAAGACAGTTATGAGGAAACGTTTGAGACCCAATGGTAACAATTTTGCAGAGTAGAAGAAAGCAAAACCAGAGTATATATTACAATAGAAAATGACAGACTTAACATGAGGCATAATCGTCACAAGTTTTAATAGTGCAAACAGACTTGTAACTCAAAATGAACTTTTACATGTTTTATGTTTCTCTACATTGACAGTTTGTTGTCTAACAGCTGTCTGTGGGACCTCTGTCAAAATCCACCTTCATCAACATTTCAGAGGATCAGTATTGTCCTCTACACCAACAGCAACACTTGTCCACGTTTTGTTAGCTATCCAGAGCAGTCAATTTATAAGTCATCTTTAATTATTAGATACTCTCTTCTCCAACATTTCTATTTTTAAAATGTTTTCAGTGCACCAGAATTTCAGACTAAGGGAAACATAAAGCAAACACAGGCCATGTAACACGTACATTATTGCAGAATGAGCAACACAAAATCCAATATTTCATCCTTCACAGGAGACTACGTATTGTTCACTCGGCAATAAAGTGTATAAATTACACTTTGATTTTCTTGTTTCACTTCTCTTTACCACGCCTGGTGTGCTGATGTGTCAAGAGAATTTGCCTTTCTGAAGTTTTGCTGACAGCGTTACAGAACCATTTTCTCTGGAGCACCCTTCTGAAACTTGTTTTTTTAAACCTTTTTTATACTATACCAATTTTGCTACCTCTGCAAAAAATATTACTCGCCTGAGGGTTTTTCTTCTTTTCAGTCATGCTGCCAGGGGGTTGATTGTTTCTGATTGCTAATGTCAAAACTCCCTGAAAATAGACTATTCGAGCCAAAGAGCATTTCACATGAGCACGGCAGGTTTTCCAGTCACCTTACTTGTCTATATTATTTAGTAACATAGTTACTATGTGGTGGAGATTATAAAATCATTTGAGCTGGCTGCATTGACAACCTGGGCAGAAAAATAATTCTATTGCTTGAGATTCTGGAATGCGAATCACAGAATGGAGCATTTGACCACTTAGTGAAGAGTGAGGCATAAAAGAAACAAATGGATATGTAGGTGACATAGATAGGTAGGTCTCTAAAAGCTAAGATATCAGTGCTGGAATTTCTCACATGAGTCATTTAACCAAATAGTCTTGTTTTCACTATGCAAGTGGAAAAAAAGATTCTATGTTAAACTTGATGGGAAGACTATTAGAAATCCTTTGTGCATTCACAACATAAAATTATATCCATTAGACATCAAAATGTCCACTGCTTCATTTGTATCATTTTCTCCCTCTGAGAACTGCTCCTACGTTGTATTATCTATCGTTTCACTGCCTCAGGCAAGAGGATTTCATCCATTTCCCTGCTACAGCCTGAAATGTGCATATATGCTATAAAATGCTGAGGTATCTGAAATTAAGACAGCATTACTGATCAGAGTGAATTCAAGAGTCAGTGTAAAGATGATGAATAAAGTATGCCATTGACTTCCAATTATACTTTTACTATCTTTTTACCATTTATCAGAGCACGTGAATGTTTCCCTCCCTCCTCTTCCTTTTTTTTTTTTTTTTTTAAATATGGTAGTTCTGAATTATTTGTTTAACCTTAGAAAAACCTGGGGACTTTCAAACAGAGCAGCTGGCTGCTATCTGACAGCAACTGATAAATTTAATAAATTATTCCCTGTAAAGGGTAATGACTTTCCTGGGCTAGACACAGTGTGGGCTGCATGATGTGAGGCTGGAAAAGGAAGGGGTAAAGGCAACCTCTTCCTGTACCAGCACTGAGAGAGTGCTGCAGCCAACACCTCGACTGCCTGAGCAAGCTGATTTTGAGATTCCTTGTGCAGACATTCATTCAAGTGTAGTTCAAAATCTGAAAGGACTTGCAGAAAACCAGAGCTAAAGAGACTGCAAAAAACTATGCAGTCACCCCCTCTTCCCTAACCAAGAGTTACGCGAGGTGTGTCATTACTGACAGATGCATTTCTAGCCTTCTCTTACAAACCTTCAAATATGAAGGCACCACACATTCCCCAGGCAATCTTTTCCAGAGCTTCACTATTCCCAGTATTGAGAAGTCTAAACTCATTCAGCACTGCTGTGATTAGCCCATTATTGCTTTTCCTATACATCCATAATATAAAGAGAATAGCTTGTTCCATTCTTCCTTGTGACAGGTTTTTACATACTCACAGACACTTCACAACTAAACAACCCAAATCTTTCAGTTCTTCCCTTAAGCTAGGCACCTCTCATAATTTTCCTGTTTTACTGCTAGATCCTCTCTTGAAATGCACTCAAAAAATGTTTACTATACTTGAAAAAATACAATATATGGTTTCTGATAGGAAAGGTTGAAGTGATTACAAGTTCTGTGATAGAATGCTTAACTGGCATAACAAAAACTCTGAAGTAAAATACCTTGAAAGAAGTTCATAAACACTAACCTAGCAGCAAGATATCTTAGTCATTTCACAGCTGAAGTAAAATTGATTAAACAAGCATTGAACTAGAAGGAAGGAAATAGAAAGAATCACATCAAAGACAGAAAAAGGTAGACTAGACTGAAAGAAGATTTTTGAATTGGACAAAAACATTCTGAGGGATAGGAAGGAAAAAGCATTAGCTAGCAAGAGAACACCAGGTAAAACAAACAAATGGAAGATAATACGGTTGCAGAAATGTACCCAGAAGCCTATGAAAAGTTATCAAAACATCTGTGACTGTCAAAATTCTTGAAAAGTAAAATAAAAAATAAATAAAAATATCAGAAAAAAAAATAACAGACAGCATAACAGCATAGATGAGAGAGAAAAAGAGGAAGTATATGTAAGAAACAGAGAGGTTTCACAGTCTCCCTTTCAGGAATTTTGCCATAAGATTCAAGACAGACAAACAATATTTCATTTCTTGTATTTCAAAAACAAAAGGTACTGGAAACAATAGATACTGGCCTTCTTATGCAGCATTTTTCTCTCTGTTTTCTACTTTTACTGTGAGTCTGACCCAGCCCAGTTTCGTGTTAGTGTTTTTGTCCAGAGCCTTAAAAGCAATAACATCACCTCTTGCAAACATGCATGACTTGTTAGAGAGCAAAAACCTGCCTGAACCCACAGAAACAGAGCAGACATTTGACAAATATCTTCAAGCTTTTGGGGGAAATCTATTTAGACAAACAGGCTAGGGAGTTAGCATAGTTTAACAATGCACATTTATGTGATGCTTAGTATGATCACCAGCACAGTTTGCCTGTTTCACAGAATCATAGAATGGTTTGGGTTGGAAGGATCCTTAAAGATCATCTAGTCCCACCCCCCCCTGCCATGGGCAGGGACACCTTCCACTAGACCAGGTTGCTCAAAGCCCCGTCCAACCTGGCCTAGAAACATCTTGAGCTTGATGAGGGATGTTCACAGTGGAAATATCATGTGCCCCATATTGAGATTTAGGCTTGTGTAAAATACCACCAGTGTGCACTTATGCATGCTTTACTTTAAACAGAGAAAAATAAATATGTGCAAATTAATAAATAGTGATTACCTCAGAGCAGCAGTTTTCCCATTTCTGTGAGTACATGTGACCTGCCTGGTTTGGTACCCAATTTGTATGTCCCAATATTTGTTCTCCTGTCTATTCTGTCTGTTTCGATTCCTCTTCTTCTTAATTAACTCACGAGCCTCAGGATCTCGAAGTGCCTTTTCTCTGTCCTTTTCCTTGTCTTTGTTCTTCCCTCGTTTCCTCACTTGCCTTATTTGTCTCGAATGGGGCACTGAGCACGCACTCCAGGGTCCCACATTTAGGCTATACAGGCTTTCTTCAGCAGTGCACGGGCTAGACTGACAGATCTGAAACTCGGTGAGGTTAGGACAAGCAGACCCACCGAACTGCGGCGGAGCCACAACGTGCCGAGTTCGATGCTGAAGCCCATTGCCACAGGTCTTGGAGCACTCTGACCAGGGGGCGAATTCGGCCACAATGCAGTCCTGCCGGCATGGGATGAGGCACGCCTGCTCCTGGCGGGGCTTCGGTTCAAAGTACTCGCAGATGACATCCTCAGCCGGCACCCCATTGGACTTCTGGATACAGGTGATGTCCCTTGTCTGGATCCCTTCCTCCCCTCTGAGGCACTCCATGGGCTTTTCGTGGCTGCGGGACAGGACGGGCCGGCACTGGTTCCAGCTGCCAATCTGCCAGTCGTACAGCTCCTTGTGCCAGTCGCAGACCCGAAAACAGCTTTGCTGGTTGTCTGGCCGCTCTGGCTGCTTGCAGTTCGTGGGCAGTGTGGTCCAGCCCTCCACGTGGGCACACCACACTGCTCGCGTCTGGATGCCGCCTGGACCGCATTCATCTCCCATGCATCTCCCCCATGGACCTGGAAAACAAGAGAAGATGCTAACTTTGCACACTTGATTGTTTTTTTGCCATGGTGAAAAACCAAGCTCACCGAACCAGTTTTGTATTTCCTACATCTCTAAGAACTTCATTCTTGAAGAAACTCAAACTTCAAAATGACAAAACAAGTATGGGTTTATTCTTCATCTCTTATTTTTATGATTACAGATGCATTTCACTTTTTGTCCTAGACAAATTGACTATTTAATTTCAAGAACATACACAGGAATTAATCACATCAGAGAACTAAAAACTGAGCAATCACAAAGTCATCATGTAGTTTTGACTAGCAAGATAGGAGCCAAAGTCCTCCCCTTCAAGGCATGAATCTAATCTTCTCTCTCACCTGCATAAATATCCCTTCCTGGACTATTTTTGTTTTTTCCTTTGCATTTCTTCTACACTACCCTTTATACCCTGATGCCAACTAATATCACATTCTCTTCTTTCCATATTGTGTTAAATAATGAGAACGACAACATATAACATTTTGCAAAATAGAGGTAAATATCAGCTAGGTCATTTCTTTCCTTTATGATACCTAAAATAAAAATTAAAAGCCAGTTAAGGAGTGTTTGTTGCATACAATCTCTGAAATGATCATACAGAGTAAGTTCTTGAAGACAGAGACATACCAGCTGGTAACTCTCCAAAGAACGGAAGTTACTGCTTTTTTTAAATCTCTAAGGTCTATGGTAAATATTCGACATGTTTTTATAATTAGTGTCAACAAAACCAGTGAAAACCTATATCCTTGAAAGCTGATATGATTGCTTTTTCTATTATTAAAAACTGTAATAGTCATCCAGTTCAACTCACAAAATCCTCAAATAAGAGGATAAAAACCCTCTATTTTTCAGATTTTTTAAGACCTCCCTTCCTACACACCATGCATTGACTTACCATGAAAGAGAAAAAGAACAAGCAGTTCAGGAAGAAACCTGTAACCATTTCCCCCCCAAAAAGGATGTCTACCTGCAGAGGGATGGTCACACAGAAGACACTTTCTCTGACTGTGGAGTGCTAATGTTCCATGAAGAAACTGGCGCCGGGCCACGCAATCCTCATTCATCTGAATGATCCCAGTAACAAAACTATTTGTGTGAGTAAAGTTGTGGGAGATGTTGGGCTAAGTCTTTGTTATTTCCAAAGCAGGTTAACAGAACAGTTCTGGTACTGCACAAGAGTAATTTAAACAAACTATGGCAGGTACAAATTATTTACAACAATTTCTTATTGAATGACCGGAAGGAATATGAAGCCACATCTTATCACTGATTCCCATGAGCTTTAAAACCCTCATTGACTTCAACAATTTTCAGCTGTTCATCCAACATGAGCTTCAGTAGCAGTTTGGGAATGGGCTGATGATAGGCTATACACTTAGCCTCTGTTCTTCATTGCCTCTTTTTTAAGTGGACACTGGAGCTGAACAGTTTGTTTGCAGTTCTAAAATCCTAAGCATTAATATTCTGCAGCAATGCCAGCTGGCAGAGACCAATTCAGCCCTCCGTATTTTTTGCAGATTAAGTTTGAATTAGGGTTTCCAAGGTTTAGCTAGCTATTTAGAAAAATAAATGTATATTAAATACATTTCAGTTTCCATTTCAGCAAGATTACCCTACTTTATCTCTAACCATCCTCCCACAAATGACATAATCGTTGCTGTATTTAATTTAGGTGTATTAAACTGAGTTAAGAGATATCATTTCCCCAGAACACCACTTTGAACATTTGCCAACTTTAAAAGAATAGAGACTGCAGAAAACCTCCAACTAAAGCAGAGATACTAAAATAATCGTGATTGAAATAAAGCTAAATCTTTCATCTTGCAAACTACAAATTTCTGTCTTAACAGATCACTGCACCTTGTGTATAGTATGTGTGTTCAGTAAAGAAATCTCTCTTTTTAAATATCAGATCTTTACTGTATTCCAGATGAAGAGTTTGCCCATTTGGGATTCTACCAAATTTCCGTTTGTCAATTATCAAAAAAATCACATTGTACCTAAAAATTGTGCTTGACAACTAACTATCTTCAATCTGATTCACTGACATGTTTATACTAATGCAAATGATAAAAATCTCAGCCTCAATGCACTAACTACTGCCTTTGACAATGTAATTATGAAAAAAAAAAAAAAAACCTCTGTACATGAGCATGATAATTGGCCAAAATAAGCTCTTCGATTACAAGAATGTTGGTTTTAGAACTGTAACCAAAGTAACAATGAAATACACAGGCTCATATATTAAAGTGCATTATTTTGCTTTTGTTGTGAAGTAGTATGCAATTTTATAAAAGCATTTCCAGCGAGTACCAACAAACCACATTTAGATGAACCTTTGAGCAAACTACTACTCAGCACCTCTAGGTTCATGTAGTTGTTGACACAGAGCTATTAGTGATGTACCTGACCCTCCCCCTCATCTACATTAAGTTTAAGTTTAAATACAAAATAATCAATTTATAAATACAAAATAATCCATTTAGAGTACCAGGCTACAAGTACACCACAAACTTAAATTTTCACTCTACTTCACACTTCTTTATATGACTATGACAGCGCCCTAAAGCGAGCCATAGCTTTGGGGCAGGGATCTGTTTAGGCTTTCTCCTTAGCGAGCTTCCTCAAAAGAGTAAAGAGTTTCCACACTGGACCAAAACAAATTTCATTTGTGCAGAAACTTAGAACTTGTGGAAGGTGGAGGTGTTAAAGAAAGCAAGCTGAAAGTAAAAGCAAGAAACAAAAAAATAAACAAGTTATACACAATTCTTCCCGTCTTCTGAGCCTCTGTGGTTCCCTCCCATGCAATGACTTCCTTCGTGGCAGCGAACTGTCCTCTGCCCTCTGGACTCTAGGCATCCTTCTCCCCCTGCAGTCTGGCCAGTCACTACCCGCCATACCCCCCACTCTCTCAAACTTTCCCTCTTTTCTATGCTATCTCCCCTACCTTTGTAGATGGCTCTACTAACTATTTCTTCAACAAATGTAACACCAATCAGGAACAAAGAAGTGTAATTGGTACCATTCTTCACAACTAGCCACATTTCTCTTTGGAATTATAGAAGATACAAAAAAACTACCCCACCCTAACACTTCTATACACAGTGCTCCTTTAGAATAATAGTTTCAAGCCAACTTCCAATGAATTAATTTCAAAATACCTATGATTATCTCAGCCATCTCAACAGTTTAATCCAGTTGTTTTATTTGGGGGGAAGAAGATTAATTGCCATTTTGTTACTTTTTTTAGCTTTTAACACAAAATTTTTTAAAAAAAGATGTATTTCTAACAATATAAACAGAAACTTGCTTTGACCAAAATTATTCTGAAAAATACTGAATTTTTTTTTTTCTTTTAAAAACAATTTCTGGCATACACATTGATCAACATTTCTGTCAGTTTTCAGTTGCACACTGCTCTGAAATCTTCAGTTCAATTATCCACATTTTCTTGTAGAACCACAAGTCACTGTTGTTAACCTCAAGCACTTGCTGAGGAATATTGTTTCTATACATTCTTTATAGGGACCTCACAAAAAGAGGGAGAGAAGCTCCTCTGCAATTCCTTTTACAGGTACCCATCTCTCTACCAATTATAAAAAGAGCCTACAACAATTCACTTCTAACTTAGGTGGCCCCAAACACATTACAAGCATCAAGGCCAGACATGATTCTCATTTGAAAATAATCACAGAAAATCAGGAATAGAAATGTCTCTCAACTGAGTAAAGGGGCTTTGTTAGTTTGTCCAAATAAGAAGAAATGCATCCCAAAGCAGTCCTCATCCACTGTCAATTTTTTTTCTCATTGCCAGAGATTGAAGAGAAAGGATATAGCATATGCTTACAGTATTTCTTTGCCTGCTGGTCATCACTGAAGGTACATGATGAAAAAACAGCGAAGGCAGAGGCTTATAATATTAAAAAAACATGTTGCAGGTGATAATGATTATATCATTATTATGGGCAGTACATTTACCACAACATTTGTAAACGTAAAATTCTGGGATAAAATTAATCATGCAGAAACTAGCGTAGCATAGATATGCAACTTGGCAATGAAAGAGGTCGGCAGAACGCAATGTAGTCTCACTCGCCACCATCGCTTAAAGGCTGTAAGAGGTGGGGGGTGGCTGCTCCTTCCTCAGCTGATGTTAAGCACTAGTAACAACAACAGAAAGTCTTTAGGAAGGCTGTCAAGCCTAATCAAGGCCTCATATGATGTTTTAATTTGCTCTTTATGAATATTCTTTAGGTTCTCTCTTTCGCACTGGAGCAGTCTTCACGCAGACACTGCTCTCCCTGCTGTGCACTGATCCAGTTACGCCTGGACAACGGGATGTATGTGTGCTCAAACCATTTCGCACTGGATGAAAAAAGCTGGTGATGTGATGCAAAGTAGTTTCAAATGGCAGCTAACAGAAATAAATACGAAGCTTGCTTCTTTTTTGTTGTTGGGAGTTGTCACGGAAGTTTAGTGAATTTAAAATGTCATTTGTAATTGTTTGTCTTCTAAAGAGATCACTGTAAAATACAATATTAAGATTCCCTCTAAGTTTCTGGAGGATTAACATTGACTTTTGTCAGGAAGCAGGAAAGTAAGTAAATTAACCATCACAGCAAGTTTATTCTGAAATTTTGGGGAGTGATTACAATGGAGTCAAAAAATCAAGACAAAACCCCTACTAAAGCACTGATAGCTTTGCAGCTGAGAACAGAAGCTATCGTGGTGTTTAATATCTTATACATTAATATTCTTTCAGGTATTAAAATTCTCACTATCTGAAGAAGAAAAAACTTATTTTGAACTTTGATCCAAGGCAAATAAGACTACGTAAAAACCCCTTGAGCTTTTTTCCACATACAAAAAAATAGACAAAACAAGCCCCCAACTATCCCAAAACATAAAATGCAAAACATGTCTTAAAACATTGAGAAAGACATTACTCCCATTTTTAACAAATGAGGGTTACACCACTGATTTCATCTGAATTTTGCTGTACTTTCAGTGAGAACTGGTTTTGACCCATTTTGTGTTACTGGTTTGGTGCTTGTAAGTAGCATTAACAGTTTAATGCCAGAGAGAGAGAGATTCGGACTGCACAAGACAATGAGCAGCTTAGTTTTCAGTATTTTGAGAGGACTGTATTTTAAAAGACTATTGAGAGACTGTTTAGCAGAAATCTACCTTTCCTAAGTTCAGAAACAAGTTATCCTTACCCAATATTGGAGATCTCAGATTTCTTTGTATTATGAGAAGGTTGTGATGAAGGCCATGGAGGTTAACTGGGTGATACAGAGCTAAGAGTCATAAGGACATCAGTATTACAAGATACAGTTCAAGCCTAAGCAGTAAATCTGGAGAGAGGTCAAAAAGACACACATCAAGAAGCCTTTGAAGGACTCGGGAGATGTCAGTGAATGCAAACTGCAGCTCCTGATAGCAAAGCCAGTCAAGGAGCAGCAGGAACACCAGGCCACCGAGAATATAACAGCCTCAGAGCTGCCACCAAAATCACTTGCAGATTTGCTTGTCTAAATTAAAATACGATAAGCATGTCTATAACTTGGTACAGTGCATTTATATTATCTATATTTGCTTTACACAATTCTGACTGCAAAGGAAAAACAACTGATGCTGCAACAGAGTATTTTTATCATAGGCAGTAGCTAACTGCAAAAGTCTAAACAGGAATCTGAGTCTCACTGATACAGGCATGTTGCCTATTACACTGGGAAGAAGTAATACAGCAAAACGCCACAATGCTAGATAAATTATTGATAACTTTTTTTTTTTTTTTTTTAATATAGAATCTGAGATGCTGCCAGCATGACAATCTGGCTGCATTTGGAGAGACAGATTCTGTAATTTATACTATCAAGAGTGCCAAGACAGTAGAAGATCATTGATAGACAAAACCTTTATTTTTGCCTCCTTCCCACCCATGGTGGGACTCCGTGGGTGCTGTATGATTTGCCGCCTGCTCTGTTTGCCAGCAAACTCTCCCCTCCAGGTGTGCTATGGATCACCTTGACTGTCGTTTCTATTTAATGCTTTTGTCTTTCTCAGCTCCTCTTTCAGAGGTTGAAAAGAACACGCAAGGCAGTGTCTACATCAAAGAAAATGGATTCAGGATATGGAAGAGAGATAAGAAAGGAAAGGATTCTCAATATAATAAAACATAACATCTGTGATTCAGAGGAATATAATGGAGAATCAAATATGCCTACAAACGATTTGATTCCTAAGTCAATTTTTTTTATTTCCTGATCATATAAGGGAGAATGTAAGCCACACTGCAGTTCAAATAATTTCAGAATCGGAAGAACAAGGTGTTCACATTTCTCAAATTAACAAGGAAATATAAAAATTAACATTAACAATCAGTGATGTAAATGAATCTAATCTACAAATTACACATTGTTTCCCCAGCTTTCCAGGGCACACTTTCAAACAATGAGATAAAGTCAAACTTGAAAGTATATAAAAATCAGCCACTTAGAAATCTTTCTAGCTGTGCACTTAATTATTAAAGCACTTTATAAGCGTGGGCCCTTTTATTTTTTTCCCCTATTAACAGCCATTGGCAAAATACACTCACACATGTTCCTGATACTATTAATCACATGTCAATTAACATTATCCGTTTTCAAATTTGTCTTAAAATCATGAATGTAACATAAAATAAACCTAAAAGTAACCATACCAGCTTAAATTCTGACATCAACATCACAAAAAGCCTAACACGTATTCAGTGTTTCCCAACTGACCATTTTCATACTAGAACCTCGCAAATTACTGAACCAAATTTTACTTATTTTATTCAAGCAAAAACTCTTTTTGTCTATTAGAAAACTAGTATCTCTGAAACAAGGTTGTGTGCTCCATGAGAAAAAATTTTGAATTTAACATGCTTTCCAGTGTTGATGCAGTGGCCTCCTGTGCCATAATTCATGGTAGCTTTAACATCACATTTCACATTGTAGAGGGGTTTTTTGTCTGCTTTGTGCTTTTTCTGCCTTAACATTGGGACAATTATAATAGATAGTGAATTTTTTTATTTAATCTGTTATAAACATGGAGAGGGTAAAAAGTATCTATTTCTATAGTACAACAAAATACATAAAGAAACAAAACGGTCTCAAAAACTTTCTCCTTTATTTAATATAATGCTAGTTCATCTCTCAGGTTGAAAATCCAATTCAACACTTAAAAATAAAAAGCAGAAAACCCAACCACCTCCTTATGTTTATCACTGTTTAATATTTATTTTGTTGCTCTGGCTGTGCAGATTCAAATTTTTAAATAAATTGCATCAGGGCTCACACTTTTCATATCACATTTCTTCCCAAAGTAATTTGAATGTACAGTGGCATAACACCCTGAAACTCACTATCGACACCAAACCAACCAAGAGCCTCCATCTTGCGGTAGTGGTGCAACATGATTATCTGAAGTATATGCTAGAACATACACAAATATGAACGGCTAACAGCTCACAGCGCAGAACTATCTGGCTTTGTATTGTTGTCATAACCTGTAATGAAATCCTTTCCTTTAGGCTTATTATAAACTTGAGCTAATTCTCAAAGCATTATTCAGATTTTAAAACAGTTCTTCCTCCAAACCTTTTTTTTTTTAGCATGAGTTCCTCTAACTTCATTTTTCCTTTACATAGCATAGCAGTAGCAGCCAAAATGAATATTGAATGAATACACGAAAGGAATACTTAATTGAAGCAGCATGCTTTAAAGAGCAATAGAGCTTCTATGTTCTACAAAGCAATTACATTGCTTTGAGCCTCTAGTCATGTTGCAATAAATACTTCTGATATTGTAAGATACTGAATACAGTTTCTTCTAGCCCACAGTCTGTTTACATATAAAGCTGGTTTATTAACATTTCTTAGTTTCATTAGAAGTGGTGTTAAACCATACTAACCTATTCCTCACACTCCTCTCCTTATGTTCTCTCACTAGTCACACTGCTGGCTGAAAAGCCAGATAACGCTCTTCTGACAAAATGATGATTCCCTTACACAGCAAACACTCTTGCTGGCTTTGTAAGTTGGATGAAAAGCTTTATTAACCTTTGCTTGTATCTCTCCCACACATGTCTGTTTTGGTTTTTTCTGATTGCTAACAGTTGGAAGCTGCTCTGCATCTCCTGTGTGAGGCACCCATACTGAGTCAGACCAAAAACCTACCTACCCTAGCACCTGTCTCCTACAGCAACAAAGAACAGAGGCTTGAAGAAGGTATAGAAAGATGGTGAGCGTATATGATGCTTTCCCTGGTACCCTCTCAACTTCCCACCATTTCCACCTCACACACCACAGTAGACATGTTGGTACAACGCTTCTAGTATAATCAATACTTATACATGGACATCAGATAAAGAACGTCTATGTGTTCTTCAACTGCCTTCTAACAAAGATCAGTTTTAGAAATCATATTAGAAACTCCTAAATTTGCTGTTCTTTCCTCTGTGCAAGGCTACCAGAAATGTAATGATAGAAAAAACACAGCATGAGCCTATTTTTCTTATGCAGTGAGCAAGAAAAAACAAAACAAAAACCACTCCCATGAACAGCAGAGCCAACTGAGCAAACCTGTGAAATCAATAGTTACTTCCAATTATTACAGAAACTTTAATCACGAGTAAATATTAACATTATACAATGAAAGCTCTATAATTATATGAGTAACAGTAACATTACCACAAATGATACTTATCTCTGTCCCTGTAGATTTTTACAGAACTGAGTCAGAATCTGATTTTAAGGGATAGATCATTGAGAAAACCAACTCAGGATCCGCTGACTATTTAAGAGAAGGATTTGACTTATATAGATTAAGATGAGGTTTTCCCCATGGTTTTGAACCAAGTTTCACTGTTTTCTCCCTGTCAGCATTTTACATTCAATTTCCTCACAAATCTCAAAGCGAATTTTAGTGGAAATTGCTGTATTTTAACTGAAACACTGCTAAGAGAACATCTCACTTAACCTGAAAAATCTCATTGCTAGTACTCTTCTCAGTAACTATACATAGAAATGCAGATTTTTTGCACTAATTCAACCAACTGAGGCTTGCACTTCACTTTTCATCAGTGAACCCCAATTAGATCAATTGAAAAAACATTGCTAGCCCTTGTCATGACACTCAGGCATCAGCATGTTTGGCAGCACCAATTGCTTGGTACTATTAGGAGAGTTTATTTCTGTGCAGTCTCATGGTAATCAGCTATATTGAACAGGTTACAGGGATTTTAAATCAGATCACTTTCACTTCTATCATGAATAATTTTGCAATTCAGTTTGTTAAACTTTGTTAAATTTTCTTCAGTACATGTAGGCTGATATATTAAAAAGAGAAGACAAAACATTTCTGTTTCAATTAGCATCAAGACCAAGTTGAATGCTTTTATTTTTCTGCCTCTGTCTCATTTTCTGCCCTTTTATTTCTTTCCCTTGTTCATCATAGCCTCCTGCTGTGGTGCTGATGGCCAGAAGTGCTTGTTGTGAGGCTGCCGCAACCACAGGGTACATCCGTCGACACAGGCCATCACACTTGTGCCAGCCCCAGCGGTGTGTAATCCCAGGCTCTGCTTGCATTAGCCAAGGGCAAACAAGTCAAAAGCCTCCTTCACTGAGATATGAAGAAATTTACTGCTACAGCTTTTCAGAGACTGGCTACAGCTTTTTGACTAGGCCACTAGAGCCAGACATCAGAAATTAAATGTAGTATCTTTGTGCACTGACTTTTTTAAAGGGTCAGACTTCCTGCAAGATACAATGTCAGACAAGGTAGCAGGAAGTTGACTATAAGAAAAACACCACAATTTAGTTGTATGAAGTCAGAAAGAGATCTAGGTTGTACTCTCAGCCCTACTGCTAGCCTGCAGGATGATCTACGTACACCATTTTTGTCTCCTTGCACTTCAGCTTCTTCTGTATAAGGCAGGGACAACAATATGAGTTTTTAAAGCCCATTTAGATGTACTGATGAAAAACTGTGTGTAAGAAGTAAACACCAGTAGGAATACATGTTCTGTCATTTCATCTCTGGAAGCACAGAGTTTACTCAATATCTTTCCCTTGAGTTTTGCCCTAAATCCCACTTGCACTGAAAGGTGTGTTTTAATAAAAAAGCAAGAAGCCCAAACGATAAGCTGCTGCTTTTTCTTACTCTTGACAGAAATCTTATTCATAGAGCACAGCATGTATACTTTGTTCATCTGTGTCTTTCCTCTGCCTCCTTGGCCACAAGAGAGCTAATACAGATATTCAAGGATAAAATAGGAAGGTTTCTCATATCTCTGGATTCTTTACACTTGTTTTCTTTGCCACTAATGGAATAAAATAAAATAGGAGACCTGAACTTAATGAATATCCCTTAGATAATGTTCTGGACCTGTCATCCTTTTGGTTTTCTTCTAATTCATTGGAGCAAAGTTCTATAAAATTTCATCTTCTAAGTACAGAACATTACATAAAGGGTCAATTTTATATATTTATTTTTAGTTACCTGAAAATGTTTCATTATTTAAATTGCCTATGTGTTGGACTGAAAAATAACAATCCAGCCATAAATCTTTTGAAGTGCACTAAGACTTTATGTCTTGCTGAGATACATTCTCCCAAATATATCCTCCATTATTATGAATTATCATCTGCAGTTTGCTGAATTCCTGTGAACCCATTTTCAATTTTTAAATGGCAAGTTTCCCCTAAAATTGTGGTGCTTTCATTCTATAGACATAGGACTTAAAAACTGTGGGAAGGAAAGCCATGTGGATGTACTCAAAATACAGGTGCTGCTGTGTATCAGCCAAGGATAGATCTATATTAGATTTGAAGAAGTCTTGTCAGGACCATATGAAACCTGTCACTGCAATGTATGCAAAATAAGTAATCTCTTCATTTGAGCACTCTATAATCAATCATTTTAATTCCAGACACAACTGAGAAAAATAATTAATTCAAAACAGTGACTATTACTTCCATCTGGCAAACGTGTTGCACAATTGTATTAAAATAAGTGGTTTTGTCTATTTTTATGATGTTGGAAATATATCTAACAAACTCTTCTGTGCAAATAGTTTTTTTCAATTTTTATTTTAGAAATAAGTAATACCTATGAAATATTAATGTAGGCAGTCATTTCAGTGTCTCAGACCATATCATCACTTTGGCTTTTAAACAGGACTTCCCATTAATCATAGCAGGGACTTCTGCTTAAAAATACATTAACTTGATGTGGTATTATCACACTGATCTATTACAAGAACCCAAGATGTACTATTAAAAATGCAATGAATCACTACTGCAAAAATTTGAAAGTATACAAGTATTTTAAAGAGCGCACCACAAGAATGCTCTCATATCAGAAATCTCCAGATTTCTTAAAATTCCTCTCACCCATCAAAGAGACAGAGACAGGAACACAGCGACTGACCTCTTGCCTTAATATTCCATTCTAGCACAAAACCCACTTACCTTTCCATTGCTAGTACTAACTTTGATTTCTGAAGGTACTTCACAGAGGTCATTTTATAAGAAGTAACAGCAGAATCTTTTAGCAGATGTTACTAGGAAATTACACCTCTTTTATTCTTTTATCTTGACAGAAGAATCCCTAAATAGTGGGTAAAACTGGGGTTTTTTTCAGTATCACCTTAGACCTTCTGTAGATTTGCAAGGATTTACTCGATTGGTATGTTGGCAAACGTCCCAGTTAAGAGAAGGTGAGAGACAGAGGAGGCATTAGGGGACTTCAAACATGCAAAGCTACAAGGCTGAGGAAGGAATGTGGTATCGGGGGAAACTGCATGTTTCTCTTCAGAAAGGCAAACATAAGAAATGAATTTTTTTCTTTTCTATTAATTTGGTGCTTCTTTGGAAACTGTGCTAAAGTGTCAAAGTTCAGCAGTGAGGAATGTCACTGAATATTCCTCCAGAATTATTTTATGTCACTACTATTTTCCTGTCCTCAAAGAAGTCAGATTTCCTTTCTATTCTCCTCTAAACATCCTCATTCAGCCTTCAAGAAAACTGTAAACCTTTGATTTCGTAAGACACTGTGGAAGCCTCTAGAAAGAAAAAATGACAGAATATGTATTGTGGTATTAATCAGATATTTACTGAGGTAATTCTTTTAGTTTAAATTTTTGAAAAAAAATTTAAAAGTTTATGAAAGAAATCCCAACAACATGTAGGTCTGGCAGAATTCTTGTGCAAGTAAAAAAACCCTCTACATGAAAGAGAAATTCTTCCAGAGAGCTCAGCATAACATAAAACATGGTACGTCAGCACAAGATGTCACTTGTAACTGCTATTAAAATAAGTAAAGGGAGAAAGGAAATAAACCTTTGGTTTCTGCTCTTCAATTCTAAAAGCCCATCCAGTAAAGATAATAAACTTCTATGAAAGGCATGCAAATGCTAAAGTAAGTAACATTCACGTTACTACAGGATATTTAAAGGAACCCATTATACTTTACAAACAATGGTTTAAATCTGGTCTTGACTGTCACCAAATTCTTATTGTCAACACAAATTTAGGGATCATTTTATCAATGTCTGAGATAAAACTTGGCAATATTTAATTTTCCACAAAATATGAACACAAAGCAGTACAGACAGAATATCTTATTCAATCTAAGTACAGAAGGGAAGATAACAGAAGGCTCAAGAAGAGTCTCATCTGTCTGTACAAATACCTGAAGGGAGGGTGCAAAGAGGACAGAGGCAGACTCTTTTCAGTGGTGCCCATTAACAGGACCAGAGGCAATGAGCACAAACTAAAACACAGGAGGTTGCCTCTGAACATCAAGAAGCACTTCTTTACTATGAGGGTGATTGAGCACTGGAGCAGGTTGCCCAGGGAAGTTGTGGAGTCTCCATTCCTGGAGATACTCAAACGCCATATGGACACGGTCCTGGGCAACCAGCTCTAGGTGGCCCTGCTTGAGCAGGGGGATCGGATAAGGTGACCTCCAGTGGTTCCTTCCAACCTCAGACATTCTGTCACTCTGTGAAATACACACATATCAATATCAAACACAAAACTCACAAAGGAAGTATTTGATTATGTATTTTCCAGAATCTCAGTTTCCCAAACTTCGCTGTGCCAAAGTTTAAATCATTATATAAAGACTAAAAGACATTATGTAATTCATGAGTAGATATATCCAGAAAGTAGTCAGTAAGATGCTACTTGTTAAGGTTTTAGATTCATGAATTACAGACTTTAGTGTAAAGTCTGTACCTTTCTAGGAACAGCTATTTAATTCCACCCCAGAGACTTTGTATCAGAAAACTGACAGGAAGAACAATTTATTATGAAAACCATCTACAGAATTTAAAAATTTAACTAACAGATAATTCCCATAAACTTAAAATGTGTAACATTCACAGTTCATTAACTACACTAGAAATTAATTCCTCAATATTTTTACAATTACTAACTCCAGTTGAATAGAGAAAATGGCAGAAAATATTCAAAATTATACATTGAGAAGACTTTATAATGCACTCTTTATGGATTACCACAAGCATTAAATCTCCTTGTTTAACCTTCATTGAACAATGCCTACTTATAAACGTTTATTCATTCTTAAGATTCTTCTTCCCACTACTTCAAAATATTAGATAAACATGAAGGTCATTTTCTACATGGTGAAGGAACAGTCCACATGCAAGTCTGCTTTAAAGGAGAAAATAATTATTGGGAGACATCTATATATCTGAACAGAGGCATGATCATTTATAGTCAGTCACATTAGTAGAAATTTTAGGACACTGTCTGAGTACTTATTAAGAAGCCACTGCAGCTAGAATTAGGAAAAACGTATCTGAAAATGCATCTTCAGAGCCCAGTTCATCGAAACTGCTGAAATGATGCTGTGGTGTCAGGTCAATCAAACGTCTAGGTAGCTAAATAGTTTACTTAACTTCACATTCTTCAATTTTGCTAATGATTGATTAGACCTGAATTCCTGGGTGTAACTTCACAACAGAACTTCAAGAGAGAGACACAAATCCAAGAGTGGCTCTTTGTGATATAATAATATTCAATTAAAAGCCATTCCAGAAGGCAACTGCACCTGAGTGAAGATCTATTGTTGCACAGTCCAAGAAGGCTCACCAAGCTAAATAACAAATCTTATCCTTTTGAAAGACTGAGCTAACATTATACCACTTTAGCACAGCTCCTTTGGCTACATCACTGAGGAAATTAGAAATGTCATTCTCTATTTTAATTCACCTTCAGGTAAGAAGGTTAAGTCATTGGCAAGGAAATTTTAACAGGTCAGATCCTTCAAAATCAATAATGAACTGGGTTGGAGATATCTTTCAGAAGGGATGACTTCAATTAAAACAGCCCTCACCAGAGATAATGAGTAGAGAAGGAAGGTTAGTGTTGGACAAAGAAACACTCATGATCTTGCCAAATAGATGATGCAAAGATCCTTATCAGTCTGAATTATGCTGAAAAATTTTCAAAAGGCTCTGAAAAAAAGAAAGGTCATTTTGTTTCAAGGAGACTCTTTACAAAGATGTAAGAGTGACTGAAAAGTCTTTCCTAATCATTTTTAAAATTCATCAACATGAAAACGTTCGCTGGGCTCAGTAAGAAAGAAAGAAAGAAAAAAAGCTGTTATGGGAATTTTGATGTCTCGGAGGACATTTACAGGGATCTTATGACCACTGTTTATTTTTCTTGAGAATGTGCAAGAGATAACTATCCATCCAGACTACATTAGCAGCCATAAAATCTCTCTCAGATGCACTATGAAAGAACAAATTTTGCCCAAGCAGGGACACACATGCATTTGGCCTAAGTCTCCATCATAATTTGACTCAGTTCCAGTATTACTGGAGAACTGGAGAAGTTCTTGCTCCCTCTTAAAATACAAAGTTCATGGTTGGATTTGTCTCATACATAAGTATAACAAACTAATTATAAATCAAATGCAGGAGCCTAAATTTGTTTTATATATTTTGACCTCACTACTGAATCCTCAATACCATTGCCTTTTTTTTTCCTTTTTTCCTTATTATAATACTACTAGGATGCTTCTTTTAGTTGGAGTGAAAAATAATCAGTCATCTAGAGAACGGGCATACTTTAAGACGGGCACAGTTACTTGTTCAACAGCATGATAACGTAAGCAAAGGAAAGCTAAACCCAGTATGGCACCACTGAAAGAAACAAAAGTCAGCTTGCTAGCAAAGAGAATAAAATATACTCCCAACCACATGCATCTTATTATATGCAAATCACTGCACTCTGCTTAATTAGTAAGCTCTGCATTTGTCCTTCCAGTTCTGATTTTTAAAGGCAATAAAGCCACTCCATAGTAGGAAGTTATAGCAGTAAGAAACCTGACTTCATTCCAGTTGATCAGAATTGCCCTAGAATAGCATGGGACCACATAGATCTTATCAGAACTGGGTATTGTAAAATGGACAAAGGAACTCAAATCAGAAATGAGACATTTGTTCTCTTTCAGCCATTCAAACAAATCACCAGGAAGATAGCATTCTCTCCCTAAAAGTCTTGAGATTGAAACTAGATGCTTTTCTGGAAGATGCACTCTATTACTCATATTTATTTTATTGGTTTCAGGACCAATCACATCCGACCTTACTGTGTTAGACATTGTGCATCTTCAGAGAACTAGAGTCTCCAGGAGCTACCCCATAGAGTTCACAGGCTAGATCAGACTCAGGGGAGATATGTGTAACACATATGCAGAATAAACAATGTGATGACTGCGAGCATGTTAGTTGGATTAAGTTTTTGGTCAATTTTTTGCTTTGCTGGGTTTTCCTGGGAAGGTTTATGTCAAATAGGAAAAGGAAAAACTGTAGGGAAAAGTCAGTAAGAAGTGTGAGTGGAGCTGAGGTACAGTGACCATGAGGATGGCAGGAAGAAAGGTTTGAAACAGTCAATCAGGACAAGAGCTCAAAATTGTAGATTTCACACACTAAAAGCCCCTACTTTAGCTGCTTCTGCAGATGCTACCACAGGTGGGAGTCTTCAGCTGTCTCAAAACCTTAAATTATCTTGCCACAGTTGAGCAAGAACTTTAAATCATTTTCAAGACAGACAGTAATTGCACAACCCACACAACATTAGTGCACTGTTTTGTTGCAGAGCACCTAAAGATATTCACACAAGTTTTCCTACACCTGACACCTTGCCTCCAGACACCCTGCCTTCGACCAGTATTGGCAGTGTAGACAGATTGCCGACACCCTGCCCCCTGCCCGACAGCAGCAGCGTAGGCAGGATGATGCCCACATTATTGACGTAAGGTAGGATTTTCTCCAATCACATTGCCATTGCTGAAGCCAAGGGGTGGCACGACTCCTACTCACATGCAAAAGGCATTTGCACAATTGGCTGCTGCTGCCAGATGACCCGGACACCAAGTGTCCCTGGCAGTTCGCCAGTCCCATGGCATCGCTTATGACCCTGTGTTTACTATCGGTGATTATGCGAGCTGCCATATGGGCGCAATGCTGCTACTGTCTCAATAAAGCTTTGTTTTGTAACATGTTGGCAGACCCCATCACTGTTTGGACCACAACACCTGACCATACATTAAAATTAGACACCAGTTGAAAGTCCAGAATTAAATTTAAGTTAGATGTTAACTCAAAGTAAAAGTGAAAATACCATTTATGGACCAGGAAGCATTTTGCCGGTATAATTTCTTTTGGAGCACTCAATTACTATTACTGAATCAATGTTATGATATATGTTATCAGAGTAAAATATGACACAAAAAACTGATTGAAAGATGCTATTGGGAATGCTTATTTTCTTGCCTTCTAAGGGAAAGTAAAATACAACATGTGCTGTCTACAAATCAGTATCAATTTAAAGCTGCAGAAAGCACTATTTTATGAAGTAACTGAATATATTTATACTGATTAATAAATTTGAATTAAAAGTATTTAAACCAATGACTTTTTTTGAGGTATGTTTTGCTTTTTAAATAAGCAGACAAAACGCCCACATGTCAGTGAAAGATCTGAAAAAAACCAGTTATTTCAGTGCTTTCCTCTTTCAATAATTCAAATGCTAATAGTTAAAATCCAACAATAGAATCTCAGGCAGTGATTCTACTACTCCCTTGATGGCCTTTAAGACCTTGGTTTCAGTTGCTAATCCAGATGCTAACAGACCTTTATTACTAGGAATGATATCAGAAGCTTTCATAATTTCACTGTAAGAAACAGAACACTTATCCAAGCAAATTCAACATTAATTGCATGTTTCACTTCAAACACCCTTTACAGTCAATGGGCTTTTCACTATCAGCAACTAAATATGTCAACTGTATTACACAACTTACAGAGCAGAAATAAGAAAAGGTCTGAATGGAAATGCAAGAGATTTTCTATAAAAGAACCTGATGTTTTAACACAAATTATCTGAGACGGTTTGTAATAAAATGGTGCCTTCTAATTATTCTTCAGCTTCTCCTTGTTTCTCTGAAACCTTCCAAACATAAAGGTTTGAAAACAATAAAATTGTAAAAGCAGTTTCTCTAACAGAGAATGGCCATATTTCAGTTGTGCTGTAACAACCATCAGACTGTTGTCCTGATTTTAGTTTGCAAGAAACACTTGGGTCGCATAAAAAGACTGACCCATTATCATCTCACAAAGTCTTAGAAATTTCAAGGTCAAAAATAAGAATTTTTTTTTTACATTGTTTAGGCATATGCTCTTTTATCAGATGGCAAAAAGTATTCCTAATAAATGTGGGATTTGAAAGAAATCAGCTAAGAGCAACTCAGTCCTAACTGGGGCCTCATGTTACTATTTCAATATAAATGACAAATATATATCTCCCCACCTTTTGGAAGTTAAAGGGTTGATTTTATTGATATCATAGAGATGTGGCAGGATGACTCCTATGACTGGAGTGTTGGAATGGAAGGATACAGGCTCTTTGGGAAGGACATGCAGGGGAGACGAGGAGGAAGGGTCACCCTCTATGTCAATGACCAGCTGGAGTGCATAGAGGATGGATGAGGAGCTGACCGAGAGTTTATGGGTCAGGATTAAAGGGAAGGCATGGACTGGAGACATTATAGTGGGGATCTGCTACAGGCCACCCGACCAGGAAGACCGAGTGGTTCAGGCCCTCCATAGACAGATAGGAGCAGACTCACATTTACAAGCCCTGGTCCTCATGGGGACTTCAACCACCCTGATATCTGTTGGAGGGACATCACAGTAGGGCCAGGATGTTCCTGGATGATGTTGATGATAACTTCCTTCTCCAAGTGACAGAGGAGCCAAAGAGGAGAGGTGCTATGCTGGACCTTGTTCTCACCAACAAGGAGGGGCTGGTGGGGAATGTGAAGCTCAAGGACAGCCTTGGCTGCAGTGACCATGAAATGGTAGAGTTCAAGATCCTTAAGGCAGCAAGGAGGGCACACAACAAGCTAGCTACCCTGGACTTAAAGAGAGCAGGGTTTGGCCTCTTCAGGTATCTGCTTGGCAGAGTAGCATGGGATAGGGCCCTGGAGAGAAGAGGGGCCCAAGAAAGCTGGTTAATATTCAAGGATCACCTCCTCCAAGTTCAGGAGTGATACATCCCGACAAAGAGGAAGTCAGGCAAAAACACCAGGAGGCCTGCATGGATGAACAACAAGTTCCTGGACAAGCTCAGACACAAAAAAGAAGCCTACAGAGGGTGGAAGCAAGGAAAGGTAGCCTGAGAGGATACAGAGAAATTCTCTGAGCAGCCAGGGATCAGGTTAGGAAATCTGAAGCCCTGATAAAATTAAATCTGGCCAGGGACATCAAGGGCAACAAAGAAAGCTTCTATAGGTACATCAGTGATAAAAGGAAGACTAGGGAAAATGTGGGCCATCTCAGAAGGAAACAGGAGACCTGGATACCCAGGATATGTAGAAAGCTGTGTTTTGCTGATTAGGGATACCAATTAAACTCAGACACCAGAGTGAAAAGAGCAGGCATATTTTACTAGAAATAACTAAATAATATAACAGAATAATACAGAAAACATACAGTAAGAAAAGACAGAATAGTGCACTCAAACAAATAGGAAAACACAGGGTAAGGCATCAAATCATTACTACCTGAAAGAGAGAATAGTGATTAAGAAAGATACATCACCACTTGCACACTTTACCATCATCCAGATCCACAGGCGCTGGGCAGCCCCGGTTACAGCAAGGATTTGGAGAGCCTGTCCCGGCAAGTGGGAAATCCTGTGCAGTGCGTCCACCCGTAGATGAAGCATCCAAAGTCATTGTGAGTGGGTCTGGCCTTATATACCCCAAAAACAGCAAGCCAGAATAGCTGGCACCTTTGTTTTAAGTGGAAATATCTGGTTTCAATCTCACATTAGATTCCCCCAGAGCCTGGCCAGGGCTCAAGGGAGAAGCTAAGGGAGTTCCACTGCTTATCTAATTGGATTATGCGCAAGGTCTCACATCAGGTCACAGGGCCAGACAACTGTCTCCATGACCCTGTTATTTTATCCACACACAAAGAAAGGTAAATATACATTCAAGCTAGCTACATCTTCCATACCTATTTCACTAATGATTACATACTGAGTTAGCAGCTTCGGCTCAGGGCCTATTGTTCAGGCTTCAATACTTCCACTTTTTACATCAGAATAGGTGGTTTGTTATAACTTAGTATAATACCTATTAGCACAATGGTTATCATTTACAAAATATACAGGATTCATCTGTAGGTCAACTCTGGGTTATCCAAGCCTTAGCACTTCAGGCTGAGATACTCAAAAACTTTTTTGCCTTGGTCTTCAATGACAAGTGCTACAGCCACACCACCCAAGTCACAGAAGGCAAAGATAGGGACTGGGAGAATGAAGAACAGCCCACCATAGGAGGAGATCAGGTTCAAGACCATCTAAGGAACCTGAAGGTGCACAAGTCCATGGGACCTGATGAGATGTATCTGTGGGTTCTGAGGGAAATGGCAGATGAAGTTCCTAAGCCACTGTCCATCATATTTGAGAAGCTGTGGCAGCCGGGTGAAGGTCCTGCTGATTGGAAAAGGGGAAACATAACCCCCATATTTTAAAAAGGGAAAAAAGGAAGACTCAGGGAACTACAGGCCAGTCAGTCTCACCTCTGTGCCTGGCAGGATCATGGAGTGGATCCTCCTGGAAACTATGCTAAGGAACATGGAAAATAAGGAAGTGATTACTGGCAGCCAACACAGCTTCACTAAGGGCAAATCGTGCCTGACAAATTTGGTGGCATTCTACGATGGGGTTACAGCATTGGTGGATAAGGGAAGAGCAACTGACATCATCTGCCTGGACTTGTGCAAAACATTTGACACTGTCCCACACGACATCCTTGTCTCTAAATTGGAGAGACGTGGATTTGACAGATGGGGCGCCCAGTGGATGAGGAATTGGCTGGATGGTTGCACTCGAAGACCTGTGGTCAATGGCTTGATGTCCCAGTGGAGAGCAGTGATGAGTGGGATTCCTCAGGGGTCAGTGTTGGGATCAGCGCTGTTTAACATCTTTGTTGGTGACATGGACAGTGGGATTGAGTGCACCCTCAGCAAGTTTGCTGATGACACCAAGCTGTGTGGTGCGGTCAACATGTTGAAAGGAAGGGATGTGCCATCCAGAGGGACCTGGACAGGCTGGAGAGGTGGGCCTGTGCAAACCTCATGAAGTTCAACAAGGCCAAGTGCAAGGTCCTGCGCATGGGTCGGGGCAATCCCAAGCACAAATACAGGCTGGATGGAGAATGGACTGAGAGCAGCCCTGAGGAGAAGGACTTGGGGGTGTTGGTTGATGAGAAGCTCAACATGACCCAGCAATGTGTGCTGACAACCCAGAAAGCCAGCTGTATCCTGGGCCACATTAAAAGAAGTGTGGCCAGCAGGTCAAGGGAGGTGATTCTCCCCCTCTACTCTGCTCTTGTGAGACCCCACCAGGAGTACTGTGTTCAGCTCTGGGGCCCCCAACATAAGAATGACATGGACCTGCTGGAGAGAGTCCAGAGGAGGCCACGAAGATGATGAGGGGGCTGGAGCACCTTCCTTATGAGGACAGGTTGACAGAGTTGAGGTTGTTCATCCTGGAGAAGAGAAGGCTCTGGGGAGACCTTATAGCAGCCTTCCAGTACTTAAAGGGGACCTACAGGAAAGATGGGGATGGACCTTTTACAAGGGCATGTAGTGACAGGACAAGGGGTAATGGTTTTAAACTGAAAGAGAGTAGATTTAGGTTTGATGGAAGGAAGAAGTTCTTCACTGTGAGGGTGGTGAGACACTGGCACAGGTTGCCCAGAGAAGTTGTGGATGCCCCCCCCCGGCAGTGTTCAAGGGTAGGTTGGATGGGGCTTTGAGCAACCTGGTCTAGTGGGAGGTGTCCCTGCCCATGGCAGGGGGATTGGAACTAGATGATCTTTAAGGTCGCTTCTAATCCACATCATTCTATGAATTCTATCATACATATAACTGTAATAATGGAGGAAGATTATTTCTGTTACCTTTGTGGTACCCACCTGTTCAATACATGCAGCCTACTTCTATCCAGTGATGCTTAATAATTTCTGATATTACTCCAACCTTTGATGAGATTATTAGCACATATGGACCTCCTAGGTTATTAACTGAAAACATGGCAAACCTTACAGGGAATTATTATTATTGAGAAAATGGGAATGACAGTGGTTGGGAGTACAGTGCTCGAAAACTCTGACATTGCACCTTGGGACCAGCATTGAGGGGGAGCAAACCATTTGCCCAGAGACAGCTTCTTGGTTCTGCAGAACATGAGATTATTTCTTCCATTCTCCCACAAACAGCAAGTAGAAGCAATGGAAAAGGATACAGTTTTACACTAACAAAATCTGCAATGACACTGTGAACTAAAAATTCATTACTTCCATTTCAACAGTGCAGAACTGGGTCCCTGAAAATTTGTTTCAACACACAGAATTCAAAAAATCAGTGACAAAAACAAGGGCCCTTGTATTCCAACTCAGTGCATTTTCGGTTCATGGGAAATAGATAATGCCTTTGTTTGACACTGCATATGTGTCAGAACTACCTTCGAAGTGGAGATAATACAATAAAAGATTCCACGATACATACATATTGAGAATAAACATTTCAACAGATGTCTCATTTTTTATAACGGCATTTTAAATTGGTTAAAAAGTTCATTTACTCAATCAAAGAGAACTCCATTAATATGTTTCAGAAGAAGCACAAGACCACTGCTGCCAATCACTGGTTACAATCGTTAAAGCCCCACGGGAGCACACATACACTGCCGCCAGCAAATGCCCTCACTCCCATTCCTCACTGCTAGACGGATGCATAAAGGAGTCAGGCTAAAGCCTCTCACCCCTGCCCTAGTAGAATTTCTAGTACCAATAACCATTTTACAGTCCACTTTGCTTTTCTCTGTGTATTTTGAAAGGTCCAAGACGCTAGATTATGAATACTTACACAGGGAATGTTTTCTTGACCTGAAATTACATGCTTGCAGAGTGCTAGGCACCAACTAACAAAATAGATTTTATTTCCCAACAGTTTATGGAAGAGATGGACAAAATGGAAAGGTCAATCCTGTTTTTGTAGGTCAATCCCAAGCCAGGAAGTGCACCTCTATCTTAAATACCCCAACTGCGTTCACACTGTGGCCAAAACAGCATCTCTTGAGACAGCCCAAGATGAAAAACAATGATTCAACAAGCCTTTGCCTCCTCTATACACATTCCTATACCACCTAAAACTATCAAAATACTAGCTGCTTCAGTATCCACATTAATTTTCCTACTGAGGCATATTATGACAGGCTAACACTCATAAAATGCATGGCAAGAGAAACTGGAGGTTTTGCTGAGAGAGAGGTGATGCCATTCAATAGACTTATCTTTAGAGATGTAGTTTGTGCTAAAGGCAGCAAACACAACTCAGTGTGAGCTACTCTGCGGTGACTGAGAGTCTCATATCTGTACACGCTGTGAGCCCTTGAGTTACAACAGGCTGTCAGGGGGACTGAGTTGCATCTCAAAGATGCACACCCTCCCTTAAACCACTACCCAGAAAACATGCTTCAAAACATACCATCTCAAATAAGACACAGGCCACGCTGTTCTCATGTATACGGAGCCATTACCATTTTTTTTTTTCCTTCAACCTTTAACATCCCTGACAAACCCATTTTTTCAATAGCCAACCTTTCATTACAAGTTCTTGGACTGAATGAAAAAGCTCTGTTCAGCCCCCAGTACAAACCAAAGCAGGCAGCTGGGCTGGATGTATGCTTCCCAGTCTTCCCTTTCACTCTTCAGATCCTTTAGGGTCTACTTTCACATCACAGATTAAAAGTTTGGCTCAAAACAGGTAGATCTCCAATCCCCATCCACTAAGGGAAGTTAGCACTTGGGAAGCTTATCACCCAAACTTCCCATATCATGTTAGTGCTGATAACAGCCTTTGAAACACTTGCACAAAATGTTCCAGATGAAGTCCAAGCTTGTGATTCAGACAAGCTGAGCCCCCAAAGGCAGTGGCAGGAGGCTGGATGGTTACAGCCCATGGCTAAGCAGCAACTCTTGGTAGAGCCTTCCCTGCATGTTCTGCAGATGTATTCCTTCAGAGACACGAGGACGACTGCATGCTTCTCTACCCTTGTTACCTTAGACCTCCTCCAGTGATCATGCCAAGGTCAGGAATGTGATCTAGGGAAGTCCTCTGCAACAGCACAGTAGGAGCACAGATAGTAAATCGATCTGCTACATAACTGTAAAATTGTATCACTGTCCTGAAAACTGTGGGCTAAATAAATACACTAAAGCTGTGGAGAAATGAAAAAGCAACTTGGGGACAAGAGACTATCTACATCCTTAAACTGTCACTGTCAGGATGCTATGATGTTCCCGAGGTCTACTCCCTGTGAAAAACTGAATTACTAGTTGGGTTATGCTTTAACTTTTGGTCAGCTCCGAAGTGGTCAGGCAGTTGGACTAGATGATCATTGTAGGTCCCTTGCAACTGAACAAATCTATTCTATTCTGTATGTCCATAGCCTAACTGTGGCCGGTCTCCTTAACTGTATAAATACCTACTTCTATGAAATCTACTAAGCTCGTAACCTCAAGAACTTTATCATTCTCTAAACATCTGCTATTTCAAAACAGCTAATATTGCCTAAAGCAAGGGACTTTTAAAACATTTATTTATTTTATAAGTCTCACAATTGCATCCTTTTCCTGTGAAAAACTGCATAGATCTGAGGTTCTGGATAGCTACGCTCACGGTCATACTTAGCATTTACACATATACATACAAATAAGATGATAGGAATCCATAATGCTATGATTTAGACTAGCCTTGTCTTTCATGAACTTCTGAATAAATAGTGATTATTTGCCATCTTTTATAATAAATGAAGGAGGGGCTTCAAACAAAAGTAGAGCTAAATTGCAATCAAAACCAAAACAAAACAGGAGGTTCCTAATGTAATGTGTAAAAACAGCTTGGGAACTTCTTGTTGTAGGTGATTATGCTCAAAAAGCAGCAGGACATGGTTATAGAGGAAAAAAATAGCAATAGTTATTACACAGAAAGGGATTACCATTGTCTTAGAAAGACACAGTTTGCTGAAGGTGAGTATAATATTTAGAGGTGGTATCACTACATGAGTGTCCTCATTTCACACTCTTCCCTAGGCATCCAGAAACTGACAGGATCACAGAAAGGATATTGTGTTAGATCAACCTTTGTTTTGATTTGATATGACTGCTCTCTTTTTTTAATAAGCATGTTTAAAAATCCAAACTGTTAAAATTCTTCCTTATATCCCCCAAATTATCTTGTAAGCTTTCATCAGACCCACCAAAATCAATGCTGCCCAGCGTGTACAAAAGGCCACCACACAACACAGGGAACTCTGTAAAAAAGGATACACCTTACCAAAAAGGTGTTGCTTTAGAGGGAAAGGGTTTGCTTATAGACAGTCCAAAGAAAGCCTAAAAAAGGAAAACTTCCTAAAAGGCATTATTTGTATAAAGGAAAAACAGCATATGAGCCAGAGCTACTGCAGGTTTCCTTCTCCTTTAGTTCTGGATATTTCAGTAAATTACAAGCAAGGTAAATGGTTGTAGGAGGGGAGTTTCCTTCATTGCTATGTAGAATTAGATTAAACGTCTTTCTATGGTGTAGAAGTAGGTAACATTTTGGGGGCTTTTTTTTTTATATATTTACCTGTGTGTGCATGCACACCTATCAAAAAAGTCAAGAATTATATGATGGGTTAAGTGAACATAGATACGATACCAAGTTTTTATATCATAAAATTTGGTTTAATTTTAGTATTACATACACAAAACACAAAGTGGGTTTATTAATTAAAAGGGTGGGGATAAAAGAACAAAAATTATGTAGAAGGAAAGCAAAACTCCCTCAGATCTAACTATTGGAGTAATTTTCTATTTTTTAACCATTCTAATCAATAAATATGAAAATAAAACACACGCAGCTCTACCTAGAATCAGTAACTTAAGACTCCATAACATGACAGGCATTCTGCCTAATTGTTCCCCACTCGGGATATATAAAGCAGCTTTCAAGAACCAAATCTTTAAGGAGCCTGAATATTTTTCAGTTTGAGGGAAATAAACCTCTCATCCCATGACAGCAAGACTCCATTAGAGAACGTGCTAATTGGCTGCACCCTTTGGGAGCGCGGTGCACTCCACCTTTTATTTCAAGGCTGGCACTGCACCTGAGTGTGAGGTTATCACATTAGTCAGTTCCTGTTGTGAAATACCATGTGTGAAACTACAGCACGAGAGCAAAATGACCCAAACTCACTTTGACTGCAGCGTCAGCACAAAGTTCCTGTCATATGCTATCGCGCGAATGTGATGCACTAATATCTTTCCTTACCTTACTTTAAAAAGTGTCATCAAAACATTTCAGTTTGGATAGTACATTTTATGAATGCCTGTTGCTACTTCTTTCATGTTAAAATGTTATTAGTTTTTAACAGAAAACAACTTAGGTTATCATCTGTTTGCATTAGAATATTTTTAATTAGCTCTAAGAAGGAAAAAACCCCCTGCAATAGATCATAATTTTTATACAGGCTTATCCCTACATATTTAAGTACAGTGAATAACATGGAAATAAGTGTGCATTTAAAAGGTATTCATGTGCTAACAGAAGCTGCACAAGCTGTCATAGTGAAAGATGCAAAGAAAGCTCATTGGAGAAAATAAGGAGGGACACAACTGCGATATCCATCTATTAACTACTGTAGAATGACCAGTGAAAGATAATAAAGCTGGAGATTATTCACTATAATAGCTTAATCAGAAAGAACCAAATTACACACACACATCCCCAAACCCCTAAAAGAACTAAAAACCACAGTCACTACTTGCTCAGCATATGAAATGCCAACCAGCGGCGCCTGGGCGTAAGTTAAATAGCATCAGTTCTACATGCACTGAACCACCCAGCTGATGCAATGAGATATCTGGTTCTTGATTCATACCGTTATCTCAGGAATCACAAATATGTGAATTAATTATACACAATTTTCCTGAAATCACCTTTATCAAATACTGGCATTCTTTGTTTCTTTACCTACACAGCCTAACATATGCACACACATTCCCATTCCATCAAACAAGCAAAAATAGCTGGGGCAAAATGCTAAATTTTAATACCTAGGCAATCTTCGGTCAGTCAGTTCTGCTATCCTATTATAAAACACAAATATTCTTGTTGCTTCGCCTCCATTGAGAACACTGGAAAAAACCCAACCCCTACAAAATCAATGTTAGCAGACACGCTAAGTGCAGACTCACCATTCCCTCTGTCAGAGGCTTTGAAAATTCCAAAATGCTGAAATCTTGCACAGAAAGAAACTTTTGCTCTCAATCATAAGTAAAATTATATAGCTGGACTAAAAAATAAAAATATTTTTAACACTAACAAAAGCTTTTATAATATCTGTTGCTTTATAAGTAATTGGTTAGTACCCACTGTGATTGAAAATACAATGCCACTAATGGACACCTTGTCTATTATTTGCGCAATGCCAGTGTATGGGTGGCAATCGGGGAAATCCTCAAACATCAGAGTATTGGCATTAGAAAGGGATGCAGACACAGAACTATTTTAGGTTTTATTTTTCAGACTACCTTTTCATTCTGTAAGGAGGGATTTTTAAAACTGCAGCTACTTTACGATATTTAGACAAGGAGAGCAATATAAATAATATATATATATATCAGTCACAGTCTCAGGAACAAGAGGAGAATGAGGCAGCTGAACACATTCTCAGGTCACTGGATATTAGGCACTACTGTCCCTTAGATCTTGGTTCAGTTGATAACAAGTCAGAAGTGCTACTTCCTAAACCATAATGGCATTCCTGACATTGTTTTCAAAATCATCTTACTGAATTCCAGGTAGCTCACTGCTTTCTATGAAAAGGTAGGTCTCTATTTCATTTTTGCAGAAAAAAGCCTGCATTTGAAATCCCACTTTACAGTGCACATGTGCTTACATTTCTTCAAAATGCCTTAATGGCTTAACACCATGTATAGCTTTTTATCATGTTAGTTATATTTCACAACTTTTTTTTTTTTCCCAAAAAATTGTTTAAGAATCAAAATTGTGTCACTCCAATGGCTTTAAGGTATTTTATATACTCTGATTTTGTATTATAAGCATTTCACCTAATACCTATTTCTCATTTTTTATTTTATCCTTCTACAAATTCAAAAAAAGTTATTTTCAGGATTAGAGTTATTTTTGAGATTATTTTAAGGGATTACATTGATGCACATTCCTCTTCTCAGAATAATATCAGAATAATGATGATTTGCCAGACTTGCCTGCAAGGCTGTAGCAGCACTTGATCTTTTATGATCTCTTCAAATTTATACTGATTTTTGCATATAGATTCTATTTAAAAGCATGAATAAAGATATTCATAAATCCCAGATCAGCCATTTTTCTATGCCATTTTCTTTTCGAATGTAAGAAGGTTATTTCATTCCTTGAATGTTTCTTTTTTTTTCTGAGTGAACTTGGAAACATAAAAGTTTAAAATAGTGAGAAGAAACCAGTTACTAAATTGATCTCCAAATAGAATGAATAAACAGACTGAATAAATTAGCAGATTATTACTTCTGGAGAAGGGTTTTTTCTCTGGAGTAAAATAGCACCTAAGTTTGTATTTTTTGTTATTATTTTGCAGTGTCAAAGAATTACAATACTGTTCCTCTCTGCTTCACGTACGTATATGCTGGAAATTATTAACAGTTATGATATATTTGGTTTCTGAAAGAGAAGGAAAGCTCAAACAAACCCCAATGAAATTTCTATCAAAAAATATTAGCCACATTAAGAAATACTTCATGAACTTGTTTTGACAGTAAAACAGGAACTAATTGGATTGTAACTGGCAACAGTCAGAGACTGTTGGAGCAACAGAACAGATTTCTGAAGTTATTAGTGTATTAATGAGTGGCTTCTATGAACCATAAAGATATGTTGATATTTAATCTACACAAGAAGAATTTAAAGGATAAGTGAGTCCGCTGATTTGTTTACAGCATTACTTAAGCCTATTTACACAAGAACTTTGTACAATCTGTAGTGCAGAAACCATAAAAAATACAGAGAAACAGGTGTGGACTTTTTATCTGACATTTCATGCCTATGTCAGATAAATATAAATCCAAGATTTTTAAAATTTATCAGCTGAAGCAAAAGGTATCATGAGATACATAAAGAAATACCACAATAGAAAAGTCATGGTAACATTTCTTATAAAGAGAATACTGTGGGTCAAAAATAATTATTTTCTATAAAATTACACCTATTTCTTGACATTAATGAATGTTTTGGGGACTTACTGTAGTGGTGTATTGCTTATACTGCTACAGTTTTTAGAGGGTCTGTTAAAGACCACACAGGAGGGAAAAAGAACCTTTAGAGGCTGCTTTGAAGACAAGGAGGATGAGCTACTGCTCTTCACATCTGCAATATGAGCAGTAGCAGGAGGGGTGTGGTTAAACTGCAGCATCATACGGGTTAGATTTTAGGGAGAAAACTCCTCGTGAAGTATTGGAATACGTCATCTCATGATGTCACAGGGTTCTCAACTCTGGAATTCCTTAAAAACAAGTGAAGGCAAACACCCTTCAGGATGCCCATGGGCAGATAAGACCACCAAGTCATTCTCAGCCTCATGATTCCATATTTATGCAGTATAACATTTCCGTGTAAAATGTAATTCCTGTCACCATGTGATTCAATGAGTTTAAATACAACTCAACAAGGGGGCAATACTGGGAAAGTGGGTAAGTAAGGAAATACTGATACGAAGATTGGGATCAGAAACCTGCAGTTGAGATAGCTTGGCTTAGCTTGCCAGGGAATGAATGAGCTTAAATTGTTCTGAGAAATCAGTGAGGAAGTGCAAAAGGCAATGGGACAGAGACAGAGTGAGAAGGGTCAGAAGTGAGAGGCGTCATTCAGAACAGCTGTGATGGATGATGGCTGAAGTTGTTGAGCAGACGAGATTACAGACAGGAACAGAGAAGAGGGAACATGCCAAAGAACCGCCTTGCTACAAATCCACTGCACTGAATCACCATCTTCAATACTCTCTATAATTCCTAATGTAATCTTCCTTTCAGAAAGGGCTGCTTCATTTGATAAGCTGGGCAGTGATTTTCTGATGTGCAGAGCCTCTCTAAGGTGTCAAAATTCCTTCAAGCAGCAACGCTGTAAATGAGCAGCACAGCCTTTGCATGAGGGGAAGGAGAGAGGCACACAACAGAGCACAGTAAGTGCTGCAATATTTGACAAGTGATTTCTATCTGGTGCTATGGCTTAGCCTATATGGAAGATGTAAGCAAATGTAGTTATTTGAAAAAAGTGCTGCTGATAGACATATTGGGATTCTGGTCATGACTGAGTGGGTATGGTAGCAATCAGCACCGCAGTGACAAAAGATATAGTGGGGGAAACAATTTCTGTTTCAAAGCATGGTTAGAAACTGGGAGCCTCTCTCACCTGCCAATCCCCTCAAAATCCATGAAATATAAAAACTGATGTAGTTATACAACATTTAAATGACAAATTGTTGCTTCTAGTTAAGATACAGGTGTATTTGCTTGACTTCCAAAATAATTCTTTTTTCATTCTGTGACAATGTAAGAGGGTAAGAGAGCTGAAAACAAGCTTATCTGTGTCATCATTTTAACTGTATCTTTTGCTTTTTCCTTTTTTTGCAATCGATACAATTTCTACAATGCACATGTTCCACACACAAGGGTGCAATGGCTTCACAGCTCAGATGCTATTAGGGATCAGCAGGCTGCACACGCAGCATGAAGCACACCAAAAAAAAGCAACCAAACAAGGTTGGCCCAAAAGGACAGAACATGTCTCTTCTTCTGTATAATTTGCAATTACAATCGCATATTCTACAGGTCTGTACATCCAAGCCAGGGAGACAGTACAAGTCGATTTTTTTTTTTTTTTTTTTTTACAGGCAGTTTGGACAGCACTGCAATATAGATACAGTTTTCCATTTTTCTGTCTTTGGCCTTTTTTGGCAATGTCCTTCTAAAATAGGGATATAGGAATCCCAGCAAATACAAACCTGCTGCTTAAGGTAAATACTTCACGTATTCTCTTACACAAATCTTTCATTTCTCTAAAACTTTTTTGAAATTTCTGTATTTTTCTTAAAATAATTAGGCCTTTCACCCTAACTGTTCCTACTGGTATGATACCTTGAAACCTGTTTCCAAGTCTCTCTCTCCATCTCTGATGCTAAATTTTATATATATAGGCAAAATATATGTATATGGGCAATATATATATTTTTCCATCTTCAATCTATCGGTTCTTGTACTATTAGCTGTTTATTTTTGCACAAACTGTTCTGATTTTTTTTAAAATGTGTTGGACCATAAAGTGAAATGCATTCCCTTTCAAGTTTCACTTTCTGAGTAAATAAATCAACCTCATTTAAACCCTTCCTATAAGACAGGCTGAACATCTCGATGCTCACAAGTACATGCTTTATGCACCGACCTTACAAATTGAATAGTTCCTCTTCGTTTACTTCAGGCAGAAAAGTCCTGATTAATATAATGACATTGCCACACAAAATAGCAGCACTTTAGTCACCATGTCACATTTTCGGTGGCTACATGGAACCTTCAAGCCAGATTCCTACCGTTATGTTCCTCCAGCTGTGATCCTAAATTTGGCAGGAATGAGACAGAATTCCACCTACCTAACATACTCAGAAAGTATTCAATGTATATGAATTGTTTGACCACATTTTAAATTTTTCCTTCCTTGAATGAACAAAGTATCAAGCACTATTCTTTTGCAGTTGCCACAGTTAATTCTATTAACTCTTCTTTTTTTCTTTTTTTTCCCCAAATATCAGAAGATTGACAGTGAAATCAATCTTAATATCAGATTTGATATCTGATTAGATTTTAAAATGCTGCAGCTATGCCATAAGAGCTTCATGAGTTACTGGTTTTGTACTGGCAAAAAAAATTTAAATCACTAGTCATACCATCATTTTTAAGATCTTACAGTGACCTCCTTGTTTAGTTCAAAACCAGAAACAGTATCAGTACATAATACCCAGAAGGCTAAATAAAGAAAGAGCCATCTGCAAAAATGCTCCGTTACACATAGCATTCTCTTTTGGCATTTCTGTACTCATTAAACATTTTTGCTTGCATCTACTGCTGTTTTTTTGAGATCCCAATTTAAATCTTTGACAAAAATATTCTGTGGCTTGTGTGGCAATCAAAATGCAAATCTGCAATGGTTTACAAGCACTACTAAAAAGGTGAGAAAACATGCTTGCTACATAGTTAAAAATTATTAATTTGGGGGGAAAGAAGGGTAAACAAGAAAATTAGTCATATTTTGGATAATAATGTTTGTGCAGCTTTCACATAAACAGCAGTGCTGTGATCACTTTTGAGCTGTGCATGTGTCAACCTTATGTTCAGAAAGCTTATATGCATCTTCCCTAACAAAAAAGAACCACCAAAACTAAGCTCAACAGTAGCACTCGTGCTTTTTTATATTAAAAGATACTTGAGAGCTCTAGGACAGTACTGAATCTGCACGAGAGGCTGTGTTGAATGTACATAATTTAGAGAGACTTCTATTACCAAAAAAGACACTCCAGAAGACAACTGTTACATTTTGATTTGACAACCTGACTCTATCCCAAAGGCTATGCTCACTGCAGTTGCAACAGAAGTCCTATCAAATCTGTACCAAGCTAAAAAGTAATCACCTTCTGTGAAGACCATTAGCAGATTAAGCCTGGGATAAAAAAGAAAAAAAAAAGTTACATGCATTTATCAAAGGGCAGAAAACCAATGGCTTGTACATAAGCCATCTTTTCAATTGTATTTAGGTAAGTGATTAGACTTCCTCTTATCACTATCATCTTACTATCTGACTTCATCATGACCATACTGTGACCCAAATACAGTAGATATATCAACAACCAGATCAAGTCTTATTCCAGCTGCAGACTTTTTAAGTCTACTGATATATTAGGGATGAGTGATGGTAGCTGTCTTGGCTTTGCTTACTTTATTCAAATTAAGGGCATCTATGAGAAAAGTAACCCAAATTCCAGAAATCATTTTGCTGTATCAACTTGAACAATCAAAAGGAAAATGGATCATGAGTGAACCTGTGCAGTAAGGGTGCAAATACACATTGTTAGAATACCTTCAAATGCTGCAGTGTTATGAAATTATGTATTTCAGGACTGGGTTTGGAACAAAGAACTGTTATCTGTTCCTAATAACTTGAGACTAAATCCTGCTATTCTGGATTGAGCAAAACTTGCAGGGCAAACCAAGGGAAGAATATTGTGAGGTTGCCCTGAAGATTTCCACAGTGTCATCTTGTCTGAGAGAAGCAATGAGGATCTTCCAAATGAAGTAGACAGTGATTCAGTCCCTAAACCTCTTGATCCTGTGAGCCCATTGAAAATATGAGGCTATATGCCACAGTGACTTTGTTTCCACCACCTGCAGTATATACCCATTCCTAACCATGCCCTTTAATTTACATGATGCTATTGGAGCTTCTTCCTGCCATTGTTATGAAAATTGGGAAGATGCAGCTCTTGATTAATCAACCTGAAGCCATGCAGTAAAAGAAGATCTTTCTCTTTCATTCTGTATTTTTACAGTTGCTTTATATTCCTAGGAGGGCTTCTTTCACCCTTTAGTGTGTATTGTAAACTTTATTTTATTCTTTGCAAGCCCCTCATTTTTCTCCAGTGAGGTTGTTGATCACAGAAATCTTTTCTTCTTTATCCTGACTTTTTTTTTAAATTGCTCTTTGGCACAAAGTTAGATTTGACCTTGTCTTCTTTTTTTTCACAGACAGTATGCCTGTTCCACAGGCAACCAAAACATCTTCATGCCTTCTCTAGGGCTGATGTTACAGACTTCCACCTCCCCCAGTCCTGTAAAATATGTAACCTCTAATATTTTCACTGCTAGAGTCTTAGAACCTTGCTCATGCCATGCCCATTGACTTTGGCCGTCACAGGACACAGTGTACACAGAACGATATTAATTTCTGAATTGTTTTCTAGATCCTATCAGTCAGACTTTTTCAGAGTTTAATAGATATAGATCATAGTTTTGGAGTCTATTTTATGGATTTGGTCATCATTTTGTACAGTGCTAATTCTGTGAACCCTTAAATGCTTTCTACCCATTCATATTTGCAGCTTCCATTAAGGATCTGGCTGTGTCCTAGTCTCTAAACACAAAAGTAATACATTTACAGGGCTGGTGAAGTCTACCACATAAGCTATATATTTTCTTTGCATTGTGATGACATTTGTGACACCCAAATCAGACTGTGTTTTGGATATTCATTTACCACACAGAAAAAAATGGACATTATGCCAGTACAGAAAAAGAGCCATACACACCAGTTTATCCAGGAGCTGTAACCAGTGTTGAGCCCTTCACCCTGCTAAGTACTTCAGATACAGCCACATTTCTGATGGGGGTATTCTTGTCTTATGATTCAGATCTCCAGTTTAGGTAACAGCTGAAGCACAGATACATGCCCACATGCAGCTATAATTAATACTTAACACCGGAGATACAGAAATCCAAAGAAACATGTCAATCCTTAACACTTTGTCTCTGATCTATTACTTCTCTAAAGCACTCTCCACACTGAGTTTAGGATCCCCAGACTCCCTCTTTGCTTAACCACCAATGGAGCCACCCATGTCAAAAAGCGAAGCACTATGCCCTTGGTGTATGAAAACATCTGTCTGATCCTTCTCAGAGTGTACAGAACTCCTCCCAGACCTGTGGCTTTGCTCCTCTCACAGCTCCTTCTAGAAATTTTAGAGCTTTGACACCTCTATCCTGTTTGCCAGACTATTCACTTGCATTTCACTGCAGAAAAGTCAGGGTAAGTAGGCTTTGGAACTGAGTTATGTGTCAGAAATGACACCTGAATGGATAAACTACTAGCATCTTACAGATACATAACATCACTTTTATTGATTCATGCCAGGCTTTCTGCACATTAAATAATTTCAACCCAAAAATAAGAAGTTACATATTACAAATCATTTGCTTCTCATGTTTAATAGAAAGAACAATCAGTAAATCCAATGCAAGGACAGCCAACTCTAAGCCCTTAGAAAAGCAACTTGGTTGTAGGACATAAATAATGTCCAGAAATTAAATATAAAAAAAAAAAACCCACATAAAATGAAGAAAAAAACAAACCCCACACACATGGTTTGGGTTGAATGCTTAAGATCATCCAAAAATCATCTCAAGTTACACAGTGGGCTGATGCAGCTGAGAACTAGCTGTTACGTCATCCAACTGCCACACAGGTGTACCAGGTAGAGCTGGCTTGTGGGACTGTCAATAACAAGAAGCTGGCTGTAATGAGGAAGGCTGCAGACCACCTCTTTCACTGGAACCATGTACTTCTGAAGAATGAAGTTCCAGATTTAACACAACAATGGCACATGTAATTTTACTGCTTTAAGCCAACATGTAAGATCTTTCCATGCTCATGCACACATGCACTGTAAGGGATCTCAGATGCATAGGCTCTACACTTTCCATCTGTATCACAGCCTTTGGTCAATGAATTATTTATTTCTCCAGTTCTACTTCAGCTTCCTAGGCAGAGTGTTCTCTCTGTAGAGCACACAATTCTGTTGCAGAACAAGAATCACATCAAATATGATTTTCAGGAAAGAACGAGTCATTTATTAAGAATCCCAAATGGCTTATGTAATTTTTTTTTTCTTAAACGCAGCTGGATCTCCTTTTCAGACTCTTGTATCTGTACACCTCAGTGTCTGAATAGCTTGCAGAACTAAGCACATCCTTCAGCTATGAGATAATTATTTTTGGTTCACTTAAAATATATACACCAGTACCAGAGGCCCAAACACCCTAAGGATCCTTCTGCAGCTTTCAGCACATCAGCACTTTTACTTCAGCACAACTCACTGTCTTTGATCTCTTTTTGAAAAGATTTGCCTTGTGTTGAGGCTGCTTCTCCAAAAAGAACTAGGCATTTGGAAAACAAAACCTTATGCAACATTAATTCAGCATTGGTGCTTCTCTTTTCTCTCATTCTTTTAAAATATATGATTTTCTAAAAGGCTGCAGGGCAGTGAACCTGACTCCTGAGTTTCACATCACTTATTGGCATTTCAAGTGCAGCTGTCATAAAGTAAGACTATGCTAAACAAGGATACCTCATAGCATGAGTCTTCGGCTGTTGGGAGAAAGAGTGCTAACAACAGATCATGAAATCATTAGCTTGATCATCCTAAGGGTTCTCAGGTCCCAAAGTCACCCAGCTACCCATTATCTCTTCCTATTCTTGGGGTACCTCCACCTTGAAGGTATGAAACACCTGTCTTCCAGCTCTCTACTGCACAGAAATTCTCATGTACTTTCCGTAGAGCCAAAATTATTGTTCACTCTTGCTCAGAGTTCTTATTCCTAATATTAATAAGATGCTTAGACTGGAAGTTCATGGTAATCATGTGGATGCACACATGAACCAATATATCAGTGTTTCATTGCTACTTGAATACTCTTTATCACTGTTCATATTCCAAATGGAGAATTCCAGGCTTGACACTGCTAGTTACCAGATGCATAAGTATGACTTATAATTTGGGATCTCATTCTATGCATGCACATAGTTCTTAAGGTTAAACAGTCTCATTGTTAGTCTCTGTAGTTTGAGAAGATACGGAGTTAAGAATTCTACTTAGTCTAAAATAAGCCACTTCATAGTTTCAGCTATGAAATAGATTGTTCATGACTTAACCATGATACAACTTGGATTTGTTCTGAGTCAAAGTTGCATGACAGACATTAAAATGATAAAAGCTAATGGTTAAATTATTAGAAACAGCAGAAAAAGGTGGTTATTAATAGAAAAATATAATATATACACTTTATGGATCATGAGTATTATATAATTGTTTCCCTTCTACACCCCACCTGCTAGTAAACCTTCCAAACCTCTGATAAAGAATTGCTCTCAAATATAGTATTCTTCCTCCTTGCACACTCCCACAAAAATTAGATGATCCAAGGTCAATTATGGGTGCTATTCAGTACTGAGCCAAGGTCCAATTTATACTACAATATATCATAATTTTTCAGTGTCAGAAAAGTCAGCACTGTTATTTGATTAGCTGAATCCATTCCAATCTGAAAACGCCTCTGGCTTCAATATCCTGACAAGATTGTCGTCTCACTGAACTCTAAACAATGTACGCATTGACCCCTGAAAGGAAAGGCAGTTTAAGTTGCTTATGTGATTTAAGGGAAAACAGAACCAGGCATGTAGCATGTATAGACAATTAAAATTACCAGAGTATCTTGGCATGTGTGTAAACAAATAACAGATATTTCAGACTGTAGATATCAAAAATGTAAGCCTCTAAACATGAATATATTTGTGATACATTATGCTGCAACACATCGTTTATTTCACAGCAAGAAATCTGTTTCAATGAATTTCACATATACCGCTTTAATGAAACTCAGTTTTAGAACCATTCCCAGAGCATGTCAGTAAGGAGGTGTACAGGCATCAGATCCCACTGTAAGGTACAGCAGAGGGTAGCTACCTTCAGAAGTGGATTATCCACCACCATACACTTGCCTTCCAAACTGATTTGCTTACCTTTCATGGCCTTTCCTCCTCTGGGATCATGAAGGAAGGCCAACTCACCTAAAGTGGCACTTGTATCTAAATGATAACCACATAACTCAGCTTTTCCACCAGTAGGATCAAATCAAATTTCTTTAATAGACTGATAAATATCAAGTGTTAATTAGCCTGACATCAAATAGTAGCAGATTTGGCATGTGTTAATCCATCATTTGTTGGAAACTCAGGCGCCTGTTCCAAAGCATCTTACATACAGCTTTAACCCACCACTGAAGTTCAGTTTCCAACTATTTTGGTCTTCAGCCAGAATAATGAATTTTCTTCCTCTTAGTCTTAAGAGAAAATATAGTGGTGAGGTGCTCTTAGACACGTGGCATTTCACACTTCCAAGTTAAACAGCAGAAGACCTGGTAAGCATTTGTCTGCCCCCAGGGTTTCTCAAGAATCTGATCCATGCATCCTTGAACAACTTCTGGAGTCCTGCCAGATTGATAGGTATAGCTAAAGGAGGCCAAGACTGGTATGTTCAATAACATTATAATTAGTATTATATCTTCTTTAATAGTGATAGATGCAGAATTGGCACAGCTGCAAACCAAGAATGACTTTAAGTCACTGACTGAAATCTTAATTTTCAAAAAATGAGACAGTGAGAATCAATAGTGAAAGAAAACAAAACAGTCTGAAAAACAGCAAAGTGGGTCCAAGTAATTATTCTCGGTTTTGTTGACATCATTAGATCATATCATGCTGTGATTACGTAGGACTGCACTGCATACGTACATACAAGCATACACATAGGTAAGTAGACAAGAAGCTTCTGTGAACAAAACTTTTAAATCTAAAAAAGAACATGCTTGAGTATGCTTTTTCTTTTTAACTTGAAAGACTTCAAGCTTCTACCCCAAACATTATCAATAACGACTAGGAAAAGAATCCATCAATTGTTTTTTTCAGTAATCTCAAAATAGCAACAGTCAAATAGACGACTTTTTTCCTGAAACATTGGTGGAATCATTAGTCATTTTATAACAGTGGCCTAACTTTTCAAGTCAACTGCAGCTCCTTTTTAGAAAACAAAACATAAAAATTACCTACCAATTTAAAAAAGTGAATACTTAACAGTACACATGTGGTGGTTGCACAGAATGTTCTATCATGAATGGAATGGGAAAGATGATTCTGTAATTGATATAAGACTATATGGATCATCATCTTCCTAAAAAACAGCAATAACTTGCATATACAGTGAGGTTTGTGCCCGTTACCCTCCAAGTTAAAACCTTTATTTTGAAATTTAATGTCAAAGTATGTATAGAAGTCTATTCTTTTTATTTGTAACAAGATGGATTTATATTGCATTGGGTTTTTTAATCAAAGTTACAGCAGCCTCTTTCACTCTTCTCCTCCCTCATATATAAAAACAACCATCCTTCTCTTTTATTCACATTATGTTGCAAAATACCGCTTTGTTTTAGTATTGGAAGATTGGAAGGTGAAATGGAGGTCACCCAGTTCCCTGAGGTCAGCCAACACTAATAACACCAGCCTCTGGAGAACGTCGGCAGTGTCCCATTTTTTTCAAGGTCAAGCAACTGCTGCCATCATTCAATGAGGGACTAATAAGACAATTCACAAGTCCTTTTTTTCTTCAGGAGTAAAGGACATGCAGTCATGCTGTTCCAATGGTTTTAAAGTCTTGTAAACAAATTTCTATCCGCAGGATGGAGAAATAAGTGTGGTAACTGCACTAACAACCACTGGGAATGTGGGGTTTTTTTTTGGTTTTCAGTAAAGATCAGCTAATAATTATTAAACACAGAAAACTTATGAAATCTGTGCACTTGGGCCTTAAAGTCAACATGTACTTGTAAGAGTGAAAAATAAAACCAAAGAAATGTTAATGCATTTACTGTGCACATGTTCCTGTCCTACCCAGAATCTTGGTTGCCTTTATCCATGCTGGGCACATGCCTGCACATCACATAGCCTCCCTATCCGCATCTCTCCTGCGGATACACTTGAGCCAGTCTCTTCCCTCTGAGATCTTTTCCCAGCCTTGTTTTCCAAAGTCCCAGAACAGCATCCAGATCTAAACTGCAAACTCCCTTACTCCTCCCAACCCATTCTTCCCTTTAGCCTGACCCAAATCTCACACCATATTAGCTTCCCTGCATGCACAATATCCAGATACAGACTTTATTTTCCAAACAGCCATGCACAGGCAACTACACATAGAAAAGTGGGGTCCACTCATGAAGGAACTCGGCAAACAGTAGCCTGAACTTTGAATATCAGTAAATCCAACATCCACCATCAAGGCTAATGTAATAACCCACTTCAGTAAAAATGGGATTAAAACCCAGCTCTGCACAACTGTGGTTTTCACCAATTGTTCCTGAAAAATGCAAAAACTCCCAAGATATTAGGAGTATCAATAGACCTAGATGTTTGTGTACCTAAATTTAGAAAAGCCTAAACAAAACAAAACTATCTTCCTGCCTGCATGAAAAAGTTACCAAAGTATTTTCTTAACAAATTTCATCTTTGGTTTATAGTACAGTATCTTTAATATGACTGCTGCTGAAAGTGAAGTTGGTAAATTATTTTAAAAAAGCCCTAAAACTTAGAGATGAGAATATTGCCAAACTACTTTGATTATATTTTAGCTTAATTATGCATACACATCAGTGTGGAATATATCATGCTGTTACACAAAAATCACAACGTGCAAAGCCAGAATCCACCAATGGTAGTATCCCAAGTAGGCACTTGTATGTTGTATGAACTGCAATGAAACCTCGAAGTTTTGTTATGTCCTTTATGACACTGGTGTCACAAACCACCAGGACTTATAAGCAGCTGTATGTGAAAACAAAATGCTCATATTCTAGCATGATGACTTCCAAATTCGGAACAAAATTGCTTAATTTCTTTCTCTCTTGCAAAGTATTTGGCTTCTTATTTCACCAATTTACCTGAAGTCTATCGAGAGGCTTCTGGGCATCTCTGTCAGAAGGCACTGACTTTACAGCTCTGCTCTGAAGAAATGTAACACATGCGGACTGAATTATTCCAGTCAGGGTATGATTACTTGCTCTGTGAGAGTGCCACCTTGCAAAGAAGAGCTTGTCTTCATAATTTCATTTTTTTTCTGTACTATAAGTGTAATGCACTTAAAGAGCAGCAAAGAAAGTTCATGTTATTATTAATGTTAAAATATGTCCAAGATATGAAGGTCAAGTGTTTTTGCTCTTGCCCTCATTTGCAATTTCCTGTAAGGCCAGGCATACGAAAGTAGTTCAGGTGTTTTTGAAGACAAAATTGTTAACAGAATGAAGAAAACAAAAGGTGAAGTCTGTTTTTTAAAGGAAATTCTGAAATGATCGAACAGTGCTAAACGTAAAGAGATTTAACTGTACATAAAAATAAAAATGAGGGAGGTAAGAATTTTCTATTAATAACTTTGCAGAAGGAAATGTTACTACTGGCACTCTTCTACATTATGTCCACATAACCAGAAAGCACAAATCCTCACTGAGAAGATATATGTCACAAGGGGACAACACATTATCTACAGCTGGAATTCCTATTAGATGCTCACTTAACATGTTAAGAAAATGGCTTTTCAGTGGTGCACATCCACATTATGATATCTAATTCTGACCGTCCCATGACAGTACTCTCTGGGCCAAACTAATGGGCCAGGTACTTCCCTAGTTAAACTTGGCACATTAGAACTGATTTTCATGAAGTTAAGGGGATATACTACATCAGCATCTGACCTGCATATTTACTGAATTTAAAACTCAGGTTGTTTGTCTATTTTCATTTGGACCAAGAGAAAAAAAGAATTAGTGGTAGGTTGGTATTTTGGTTTTGAAATTGGGGGCAGGAAGGTGTTATATATGAGGAACAAATAATTACTCGTGACTTAGAAATAATTTAAATAATTTAAAGCTTTTTTTTTTTTTTTTTTAAACATTTGGAGGGGGAAGGAGGGAAGCAGAAGCACACCCCAAAACAAGGCAGGACTTCTAGTAACTATACCAAAACACATAAAGCCTTACCATTTAGAAATATCCATCTTCTAAAGTATTAACTAAAATGTTCAAAAGACATGCTTTTTACTTACAGAAGAAAGTTGAAAAAATCTCTCATCAACATATTCAATTATGAAAACTGGCCAATATAACTATAGAAAACAATATAATAAAATTAAAATATTGGGGCATTACTAAGTCATAAGACTAGCTAAGAACTTGCTTTTCTTTGTACCATCATTAGCAGTTTACCATGTTTTAAAATGCTAAGACATCAAGCAAAATGGAGTATCACCTAAGCAAAATAAGTGAATAATTGTCACTAGCAGAAACAGTTACTGTGGGAAAAACTTAGTACTTAACAAACATTACTTTGATCATTTTCAATGCTTCAAAGTCCAATCTTTTGATAGGTAGGTGAACTGGAGAAAATGAGAATTTACGTTACAATCCCAAATGCTACAGGGAATAATTTCCACCAGATGGTTGAAAGCCTTTTTTTTTTAATGCTGGAACTATTCATATTTTACTGCTGGTTTTTGATTAAGATTAACCACCCAGTTTTGAAAACCTATTTCTGTTTCTCTGTACTTGGAACTGAGATAATATTTACACTCACGATGAACATTTACAGTTGTTTTCAGTCTAAACCATCTCTGCTTATCAAAAGCATGTATAATTGTGAATCAAATATCAAGCTGCAACTGTAAACATGCTAATCCAAAATTAAAGGTTCATTACTCACATAATAGAAGACATTTGATAATGACACAGAATTTTCCTTTTGACTACTTTTGATCTTCAATCTATTTTGGTCTGAGGTCAGCTGGCAAACAGATACCATAGATTGACTTCTGTGTATGTGTGTTAATGATTCCCCCTTCCATCCTTTTGCTCCAAATCATCTTAAATTGACATCGACTATGATGCTATTCAGAAAACAGACTTCATAGAATTGTCCCATTGCTGGTTATAAATAAAATTTCAGGTTCAAGAGAAAAGAATTATTGATATCATAAGGGATTACTGAAATCAATCCTGACACTATTTAAATATGCAGAGTTTAACTGGGTTCATCACCTTTCATTCACAGCATTCCCTTTGTAAGCACTGATACATTTAGTATTTTAGCAAATCCAGATTTTTCTATAAACACTGGATCCAATTTGCCTTTCAAAACCAATCACAATTCACTTTGAATAACATCAGTCTAGGAATTCTGAGCCCTGAAAAGGCTGGGCTCTTTCTTTGTTATGAGGTAACAGCATCAGGTAATATTACATGGTCAGAACGTTTATTCATGCATCACAACAGATACTTAAAGAATCACTTCTGAAAGTGTTTTTTCCACTTGTGATGTTAACTCAAAGATCGCCAATATAAAAATAACACTTCTCTAGCAATTAGCATGACAGAAAGTCTATAAGGGAGCACATAAGCAGAGTTGGCTGGAATAAAGTTTACTCTTTCCAACAGTCATAAACAGTTTATTCTACAGAACCACTGATTAATATCAAAGGAAGCATGTGGTCCGTGCCCAGATACCATAAATCTACATAGACCAAATTATAATCCCTGCATGAAGCCTTCCCTCAAGCAAAGTACTGCTGCACTTCACCAAGTAGGACAGGTGCTTGGCTGCTGGTGGGCAGAGTGCTGGGCCCCTTTTCTGTATTGCTATTGCAGCATTTGAAATAAAAAATGGAATATCTGAGTGTCTGGAAGAATAGGCAGCAAAGCACATGTGTTCCTCTTATGCCAGCAGGCGATTCTTTCATGTTACAGCAACCTGGTCTACTGGTTGGACATTTATGAGATACAGACAGGCAGATTTGATAGGAAATTACCCATCTAAACCTTAAAAAAAAAAAATCTTCTTAAATGACCAACTCCTGCAATTTTTTCCAGAAGCTGAAATAGCAAACAAACAGAACAGAATGCCACTGAACTCAAACAGTTGTGATTTAAATCTTGGTTTCCCCTTCAGATATAATCAGCTATCTTTTCTCATTTTATACTGAAGGACACAATCTTCAGTATCCCTATATGTATCATATAATATTTAGGTATTCTAATTTCCAGATTCACTCAGCTCAGGCTTATTTACATATTTATGAGGAGAAAGGTTAACACAAATAATTCTGTTTGGATCCTAGTACAACCTTTTTTGGGTAGCAGCAGTATAAGTCAAGTGCAGTCACTGTTAAATCATTAATAACCCCCTGAAAGCTTGATTTTTACTGCTCCAGTTTCATATGTTGAAATAAGTAGAATGATAAAATTAAATGGAATTTTTAAAATTGGCTTATTATTCTTACACATGCATAGAAAACCTTTGATTCTATTGCTTAATATATAGATTATATCAATAAGGGATTGTTACTATCATTGCTCAGAATCTGTGGAACTTCATTCTTCTCCTGTATATGGACCTTGCTCGTCCATTTTCATGGACTTTACAAGAAAACAGAATCATGCAGCTGTCACTCAATGTAAATTAAAACAATGTATTACTGTCCACAAGAAAAGTGAACGCTCACCTAGGAAGCATTTCATTTTGTAAAGAGACGATATGAGATCTCCATGACATTCAAAAAGAAGATTTGAATAACAGAAGGAATAAAGCATAAAAATATTAATCTACCTTTCAAAGGATGTATACAAGTGAAATATTACCCTAATATTCAAGTTCAGTTAAAGTGCTGAGTGCTGGAGAAAGCTGCTAAATATTGTGGAATTGGCTGAACATACTGAAAACCAGTCAGAAATTACCAAAAGAAGATTTGCACTATATACAGAATATATCCCCAAATCTATAGGTTCTGTATGTATATCTTTTAAACATACTCATTTAAATACATTGTTATCAGCAAAAGGAAGTTCAAAGAAAATGGGGGTTGCATGTGGGCCAGTTAGTGACGGATGATATGGCAAAGACTGACACAGCTCAACAACTTTTTTTGCCTCAATCTTCAGAGGCCATAACAGCAAGGTGTGGGAAGAAATATGACATCAAGAGTGGAGAGTAACAAGGTAGAAACCACTCAGAAACCCATAGAAGCAAAGAGGATTTACCTGCGGGTGCTGAGAGCAGGCTGCTGTGCCTTTAAGGCCACTATGATCTACAAAACTGGAGGCAGACAATGGGAGAAATGCTAATAGTGGGACCCACAGGCCAGGCCAGCCCCAGCATAGCCACAGGCAAGATCACAAAGCACATCTTCTGGGAAATTACTCACAAACACATGAAGGACAATAATGCAGTATCATGAATGGCCAAAATAGATTTACCAAGGGAAGATCATTCTCACACATGAGAAGAAAGCAGTGATATATATCTTGACTTCAAGAAGGCTTTTTATGCTGACTCCCACAGTATTCTCATTAATAAAATGACAACTGGACAGACTGCCAGATGGTTTGAAAACTGGCTGGACTGCTGGGCTCAAAGACTGGTAAACAGTAGCCTCAGTTGTAGCTGGTGTTCAGTATCAAGCACAGTACCCCAGGGATTGATGCTGGGGCTCATACTGTTCATACCGCACTGTATTTGCAGATGATACTAAATGAGGAAGGGTGCTTGACACACTGATTCAAAGTTTCAACCCACAGGCACCTTTAAAAACTTGAGGACCATTCAGTGTGTCCCTCACCCTTTCTAATTCACCCGAGTGTCCTCAGGTTAATAACAATATTCTGTGCCTGCAGGGTTCTTTTTAATAAAAAGCATTTAATACAAATTAAATACTGTTTGCATTCATGCATGGAGAATAGTAGTGTTTACTTCATTATCCTACACTACAGAAATTACAAGATTAGATTCTCTACCTAAAATCAACAACCCAGAACCACTTTGTAATTTCTATTAACAGTTTTCAGCCAATAAAATCTGTGTCCCAGAGCTGCCCCTGGTTTACATATGCTTTCAGGTCAATTAAAAGTACATATGTTTCTAGTGAGTGAACTGTTTCATTAGAAAGACTGGTTCTTTTCCCATCTTGTTTGCACCCTTGGTCTGTAAGGAATTCCAAAGAAGCAGCTAAAATCAAATTTGTCATAGAAATAACCTTCACTTGTGGTTAGTAAGCCCCATTTGAGTTCCACATAGGAAAGGATTTGATGGCATCCTTTTGCAATCACATATGAATAGTCTTGCAAGGACATGAGACTGACTGAGACCTACTGAAGAAGGAAGCAATGCATTCTCCAGTAAGCACAACTATACATTTTATACATTCTATCTAGTACGCACGCAAACCTTTGCAAGAAGTGGCAAGGTACATCTCCGAAACTGGAGAAGTCTACAGTGATCACAGAATCCCTCATTTCAGTCCTATACACACTACTTGTACACTGTCAGGGTGGAACTGAGGTTCCTAAACAAGCAGTGTCAAAGTACCAACAGCAACCCCTTTTTTCAAGGTCTAGCTCTGGTATGGTCCCATGGACCAAATTCCAGTTAGAAGTAGGAGACAAATCAAGTGCACTCCCAAAGAGCATCATTCAGTTTAGTTTCACCCAAAGGAAACCAATTTGTGCTTACTGATTTACAGTGCGAAGGCAAGCATGGTAAATTTGGTAAATGCACAACTCAGTGCAAAAACAATATTCATGTTCCAAATTAAAACACTAAAGCAGATGTACCTAAGACATCCTCTAGTGTCATGCCTGGCTTACAGGTGTTGCTCTTAAGAAATAGAGGTCTCTCAAATTAGCAACCTCAAAATTAAAAGGTTAGTGAAACTTTACCAGAAGACAAAGGTAAGATCAAAAATGCTTATAAATATCTCAGAAAAGTTAAATTTGTCTTATTTAGGTATCCGTCTTCTGCCCACTTCCCAAGCCTTTGCTTGGACTTATAGCAGATGTGGGTCTTTTTCAAAAAAAAAAAAAAATCTGGACAGTGCCAACAAAAACTAGGGCTTTAAAAAAAACCAAAATAAAACAAAACCCCCAGATTTTCTTTCTCCTTCTAATGAAAGACAAGGGCCAGTTCATGAATTTCATTGAAGTTCAACAGCAATTAATTCTCTTCACAGAATCACTGTCTGACCTTCCCATTTCCTCCTATGTTCACCCACAGCTGCATATGACAAAAAAGCAAACAAAAGACTTAAATCTGGCAACTGAAGGCTCCCTTCAATCTAGGCAAATTTCCTAGATAGCAGAACATACACATTTCAAATTTTAAAAAAACACAACACTACTACTGTGTCATTTGCACTTGAAGTGACGGCAAAGAGAGCTGAAGGTTGTTACTAATAAGGATCCTTGTTGTTGTTTCAGTCAGTGATTTATCACCTTCACATCTAAGTAGAAGGAGATCAGACTGCAGAAAGGAAACAATTCATTCAAGGTGGCATTTTTCCTTCTGTGGTCAGCTGCTGGAAAAAAAATTAGTAATTTCTACTTAGTGCTTGTCTGTAATAGCAGCATGATTCTGTTCATTCATGTTCACAGTAAACCATGATGCTCAAAACATATGCTTCAGTGAATGCAAATTTCTAATATAACTGATCGTTTTTCCTCAGTCAAGTGTCCAACTCATTCTAGTAAGCATATTCCATGCGTTTCATTTTATAATTTGTACAGGATTATGGAATTTCATTATTCACATTACTATTAGAGATTATCACATGTATTGCAAGTTAAAATAATAGGATAGCTGTATTTATTGCCTATTTCTGCTCTGATAATTACTAAGAAAGCTAATATTTTTATAGCACTGATGGATACAGTAGTAATCAATCATAATGCTCACTGTATAAAGCAATTGAAAGATGAAATTTTAGAGGTTTAAAATGCAATGCTGAAGTGTAGTACATTGCCTGTTTTTCTAATGAAGTGGAAATAATTAATCCCTCGAAGTATAGCATATGTGGCATCATATTCTTCAGAATTTTTCATAAATCTTCCAAGTTTTTCACCCAATACCAATTAAACTTGCAAAACTCCCTCTACAAGTTTTTTTTGTTGACTGCAAATGGTGGCCAACAAAGGGGAAGCTCTCCACAGTCATCAAACTGTAATTTACTCTACTCTTCCCCCCCCCATAAACTTTATTTTCCTGTTAGGATTTCTGGGCATTTCCACAGAAGGTGGATTACAAAATGAAAGACAAGGTACTGAAAAGGCACATCCTTCTAGAAGCAAGCAAAGAGAATGGTTTCTCTTTTCTGCTTATGCCACCCTCCTTTCCTTGCCAGCAGCAATATCCAGAGTATATACTGGTCTCCCTCCCCACCCCAGTTTTATTTTCCATTCAGTTGTGCTTTGTTGGAGTCAGCTGTCTGCAGTAAGGAGAGATCATCTTTTGCTGTTACACAGCATTACACACAAGACTCTTAATTCAGACAAAAAGGCATACTGATAGCTTCCTAAAATTCTGTTATCTTAGCTTGCTTTCATTGTTTTGCAGACAAGTAGGAGATCAGGATGAACTGGAACACAAAAACAAGAAGAGTTTGGGTTTGCCCATTATATTTTTTCTGGATTTTTTGTTTTGAGAGGCATTTAGAGGAAATACAAAGTCAAAACATGCTAGACATGGATGCGAGGGAGCAAGGTTTATCATCAGGGTTGCCACTAAAGCCAGCTCTTGACACTGTGACTTGGCCTGGCTTTGGTTTTGTCTTTAGCAATCAGGAATGCTATGCTTGGTATTGTTTTTTCACTACCATCATCTTGGATTGGTTTTACTCCATATCACATTTTATTTATTTTTTAAAGCATGCAGACAGAATACAAACAAATAAAATTTTAGCTCAGGCAGCCAGAACCACAACTTTTGTTAGACTGCTGTGAGTTTTTACCCAGAGGGAGAGAAAAAGATCAATGCCATAAACAGTCTAATTGTGACAAATTTGTCAAGCCTACAAGGAAGCTAATGAAATGTTTTTATTAAAGGGAATAAAATTAAGACATTGCTAAAAGATTTTTCTAGAGGTGTGACTGAGTATTCCTTGGGTCTACATTCAAAACCTCAAACTACCTTAATTATGTTGTTCTGAAATGTTTCAGAATGATTTCTTTGACTTTCTGAACAAAGTTATTTCATCAACTACCTTTAGAAATATAAACCTTGTGCAAGTAAAGCTGATCTTGGACTTTTTTTACCACAGTTATTGGACAGAATCAACAAGGCCTACAGAAAACAAAGCTTACTATAAAGACAGGGTGGGGGTGGGAAGTATTTTTAGTTTAAAAAAAAAAGATAAATATGGCAAAACAGACTTCAGAGGAAAACGTTTGCTTCATTGAACAAAGTAAAAAAACAGTGTTCATTGGGAATAACACAAATATTGAATTTAATCTGCTTTCTAGAAAGTTAGCTTAGACATTAGGAAGTTAAAACATTATAAAACAAAAAAAGTCATTTTAATAGCAAGACAGTTAACACTCTATCAGATTGCCCATGATTACCAGGAAACCTCTGCTAACATAGGTTTAAAATAGATTAATCTTGCTAAGGCTGAACTAAGTGTCCCTTCTAGTTCAATGGCTTTGCTTCCTAGAACTGCATGTTCAGAGATTAACAAAGAATACATTACAAATGTCAGAATCACCATCACAATATATTTTAATGAGCTAGAAATTAAAATACTGAGCTTTGTGAAACAAAAAAGTCACACCAGCTGAGCTTCCACAGCGGTCTGATAAGACAGCCCTTATTACTACGTATCGTAGAGAAGTGTTTAACAATAATGGGCAATCCTATCTGTTCAGCACAATACAAGAGGGATGGCTGACAAGCCAAAATTCAGAGTACCAGGACAAATGATGTGATGTCACAGTACAGACGGATATTGAAGAAACAACAAAGTGGAGGGCAGAATTGATTCCCACATACATCTCATTAAAAAGAAAAATTTGACCGAATACTTGACTAAATATAACAGATCTTTCAAACCACAAAGCTTACAATTATATTAATCCTATCTAAAACAAACAAATGAGAAAGACGCATAACCATAGAGATGAATTATAACACTGACAGCTGATGAATTACAAGCAAAAGCTAACACGCTGGTCGGGAAAACAAAAAGTATTAAGTGCTGCTCTGTGTGTACATATGTGATATACATAATATATCTAACATATTATGCATATTTCACATTATACATTTTATATAGTATCCTAATAGTGTGTTGTATAAAAAGTATATATTTATTGTATTGATACTATTATATAATAATGTTATATACTATAAATATAATGTAATATTCAACTTGTTATTAATATATTATTTATATGCATACATATATATGTACACACATATTTTTTAATGCATATCAGGAAGATCTCAGATCCAGAAGAAAAAATTTGACTAGAGATATGAAACTCACTTTGACCACCCATAGCTTGTGGTGAGAATGAAACATTTGTTTTCAACTCAAAAGGCTACAGCAGGTAAAGCAGGGACTTGAGCCTAGGTTTGCCATATCTCAGATGCAGTGTCTACACATTTGAGGTCACATCTGTACTTCAAATATTTATACTCTTAAGCTTTATTTGTATTCTGTCAGGTGGTAGACTGACCGCTCTTTATGGTTAAGTCATTTTTTTAGTTTATGAATATATTGCTAAGAGTTTGATCTAAAAGAAGGTCTGCTGTACTACCTATAAATGGAGAATATGCTTACCTTTTGCTAGTTTGCAGTCATTTCATGTAGGAAAATTTGAGAAACTGATAAAATAGCACTTGGGCTGCTTGAAGATAATGGGAGACCAGTAAATTTGGAAACAAGTTGGTTACAGTGAATTAGAAGTAAAACTTTTTTATATAACTGATCTAAATTTAACAGCATAACCTTAACCTCTGCACTGGCATACAAATGCAACTTGCAGTCAGACTTTTTTATATATACATACACACACACATATATTATGCAGAGTATATATAAACTGTATTTTTCTTCTTTAAACTCAGTTTAAAATCAGCAGTAAGTAAAATGACCATGGACTTTGTGATTGGAAAAAACCAATGTTTTTCTATTCATACATTCTCACAGTTATTATACAGATAGTGTTCCTTACCTTATTCACCACACTTAAAAACAAATTCTTGTCCATTCTTATGCAGCTTTGAAAAAGCATCTTTATAAGTCACAAAACAGCAGCTACTACAGATACAACTATTTTGTTATTCTTTGAATTTCAATACTGAAAAAAATTAACAGAAATTCCATGAAAACAGGGAAAGGGTTAAATTTAAATTAAGTGTATTATTTTTTTTCCAAGGTAATCCTTTAAAGCTTCACAAAATTCCTTTCAACAAGCATTCCAATTCTGCATTGCAAAGCATCAGAAACCAAAGCACAAATTACCAAACAGCAAATATCCTTTTTTGAATTTTCCTACTGACATACTTTTTGCAACAAATGGTATGCAGTATGTAGTGCAAAAAATTGCATGCGGTAAGGAAGATACTTCAAGGTTTGATTCAAGTTTACAAATGATGGGAGTTAGATGTGCCTTAAAACAGGCAGAGAGAGACAAAGGTGGGTTAAACAATCCATCACGCTGATCACATCTCAATTTATTTGCCATATATCAGCACTGACTGGAAATAAGTCACACTAGATGAAAAGCTAGGCAATACTGGGCATACTCAGAGTGATTAAAGAGACCCAGGTTTTGTCACATCACAGAATGGGATAAGGGCTTCCTGCCAACTAATCTTACCGTTATGTGATGCCAAGATACACTGGACTTCTAGATTCATTCTGTACCATTTTATAGCAATTGCTACAATTGAAAAAAATAAGATCCACAAATATTTGATTCGAAGCTTTAATTTTTACCCAAGTAAGAAAGATTTACCTTCAAATTACCCAACAAAAAAATAGCCTACTGTCTGGCAAAAGAACATTGATCAAGATCCATGCTATGCCAATGATACCAACAGCAGTCTTCCTGTGTTTGCAGGAATGGCAGGCGTAGGAGAGTATCACCTATCAAATATGTTAATTTCAAAGTAATAAAAAGGCAATTGAATAACATTACATTCACTCACAGACAAGGCTAAATAGGTGACTACCTGCTGTTTACTTAGCAGTGAAGATAAAATAAATAGTAAGTTACAGCTAAGTTAGTCTCCATCAAAATAAGAATGTTTTGCACATCAATTACATTATGCACACACACTAATGAAAATCAACCAACTGAAAAAAGAACTAACCAACCCACCCCCTAACTATCAAATACCACTGCAGGACTTTTAAGTTTAAAAAAAAAAAATAATAAAGTCATGTAACTGTACAATAATTAAAATCTTTGAAGTATGCAGAAAAAGAAATAACATTCCAACTTTTATCAAGAGTTGATAAAAGCTGATGTTGAAAACCCAAGTACTAGGTATTCCAGTTGTCCACAGGTTTTTCTGTGAACAACACAGAAATTCCAGCATGAATTACTGCATTCTTCAAGAATTCAAAAAAACCCAGCAGCCAAATCACCCTCATATTTCAACAGTTCTAGTGGATTTTTCAGATAAAGAACTGTAGTATGTATGTAAAAATCACTAGTGTCTTCAAAGACCGTCCCTTCAATTATCAGTGTCCAAAAAATCCTGGTCCGCTGATACAAGGTTATTATGAATCTTCATATTGTTTTATTTTAGTTTTAGAAAATATACATTACAGGTCCAAGGAAATTCTAAAAAAAAATATACTTTGTTTTAACATCAACATTTCCAGAGCAACACTACAGAGGTGAGATGCTAAAGCAAAATGGTCTTCAGCAAGGATCAGTATGAGTGATTGGAGGGGGGCGGGGCGGGGGGGAACAAACCAAAAAAAACCCCAACAAACCACAAAACCAAAACAACCTAAACCAAATCCCAAACCAAAAAAAACCCCAAACGAATCTAAAACATTATTTTCCAGATAACTACCTGGCTGGATAAATCATTTTTCAGGCTCAAATCATCTATGTAGAAGTAACTAAGAGTATCCCAATAGAACCAAAAACCTGTTGCTATTGTCAGAGCAGAGCCCAGGTGCCTCTTCCCTGGCAGAGCTCAGCTGCACTGTGCACTGCACAAAGCTAATGTCATTTACTGACTTCAGAACAGCACAGAAACGAAGACACGACCTTGTCTCTTCCATTGCTGAGAGTACAAGAAATTATGTATAAAATATATATAAAATATGTCAGTAGAACAATTTATTCAAATATTCCAGCCCTAGGTAGCTGTATATGCATTTCTGAAGGAGTCAGTGGCAGTAACCGCTGCTTCCCCTTCCTTATAACCAGCTCAAAGCTTCTCAGCTTCAAAGACAAAACTCAGCCTCTGCAGTGAAAGCAGAGGTCATGGCATGTGAATGAAGGTGTGCAGTTGGAGGGGAGGAAATAACTTAAGGCATCTAAGCTGATGGCATATTTACAGATGTGCACGTATACATGGTAGAGGAGCTACAAGGTTTGAAGGATTCCAGATGAGTGAAGATTCTCTAAGGGTGCTGGGTGGGGTAGGTGTTCTCAAGGCAATATTAGCCTACAACTAGGAAAAAAATGCTTTGTTGAGTCTATCTTTGCATCTTTAAATGGCAGTGACTGAGGCAGAATTTCTTATATTTTTTTTTAGTTGTGCAGAACTTGTTTATAATTTTTTCTGTAGTTTATCAAAAAGTATTAGATACTTTTGCTTACAAATTCATAAAATCACAGGACAGTTGTGATTGGAAGAGACTACTGAAGGTCATCTGATTCAATCCCCCTGCTCAAGCAGGACCACCTAGAGCTGACTGCCCAGGATTGTGTCCAGACAGCTTTTGAATGGCTCCAAGGATGGAGACTCCACAACATCCCTGGGCAACCTGTGCTCGTGCTCAGTCACCTCCAGTAAAAAAGTGTTTACTGATGTTCAGAAGGAACCTCCTGTGCACACTGCCTCTGGACCTGTCACTGGGCAACACTGAAAAGAGCCTGGCTTCATCCTCTTTGAATCCTTCCTTCAGGTATTTATATGAATTAATAAGATCCCTCCTCAGCTTTCTTCCCCTCTAGGCTAAACAGTCACAGCTCTGCCAGTCTTTCCTCATAGAGGAAGTGCTCCAGACTCTTTAATCATCTTTGTGACCCGAACTGGACCCAGCACTCCAGATGGGCCTCACCAGCACTGAGGGGAAGGATCACCTCCCTCAACATGCTGGCAGCACTCCTCCTAATGCAGCCCAGGATACCATTGGCCTTCTTTGTCATAAGGGCACATTCCTGGCTCACATTCAGCTTGGTGTCCACCAGCACCCCCAGCTCCTTTTCTGCTGAGCTGCTTTCCAGCTGGGTAGCCTCAGCATATATTGGTGCCTGCAGTTGTGTCTCCCCAGGAGGTGCAGGACTTTGCACTTCTCCTTGTTGAACTTCAGGAGGTTCCTGTCAGCCCATTTCTTCAGCCTGTCAAGGTCCCTCTGGATAGCAGCATGACCCTCTAGCATATCAGCCACATCTCACGGTTTGGTGTCATCAACAAACTTGCTGAGAGTGCACTCTGCCCCATCACCCAGACCATTAATGAAGATGTTAAACAGGACCGGATGCAGTACTGACCCCTGGGGTACATCTCTAGTTATTGGCCTCCAATTACATGCCACAAGTTGTAATCAGGATAGTAATTTCAGGATCCTTTTTTGCATTATAAGTTGCATCACGGAATGCCATAGGTGGCATTTTGTGCCAACAGTGTTGGTTCTATATGAAATGACAACACAAAGAAAAATAATTTCTCTATACTACAGTAGAATAAGGCACATCTTATGGATATAATTTCTATCCAAGAGCCACCTAATCCAAGTCAGTATATCCATGAGGAGAGCTTAAGAGGATTTGCCTCACCATGGTACCCACACCAAAAACCCAAACATATTGGGATGGAGAATTCTTTTCCGTGCCTATCCAAGCAAAGCAACTATTTAGCAGCCTGAGGGGTCAATAGACTGCATATTAAATTTTTCATTAGACTTTTTTTAAACCCTCCTCATTCTCTCTCAACTCTTTTTTTAATATCTCCAAATTCCTGTTTTCCTTTGTATCCAACGTTTATCTTTTACCATCCAATTGCTTTATTTTGTCCCACTTCTCACCCTCTCTTGTTGCAAACCCATAGTTGCCCTGTCTCCTAGTTCTGTATATATTAAATATTCCTGGCTTCACATTACATTCAAACTTTTGGATATATGATTTGGGTCATCCTGTGGTGAAGCAAAAGAGGTCTGTAATTAGATGGATACATACATAAAAAATTTCAAAGCTGAAAGCATAGCATTACATAATGCATTCAGTATTAAGAAGTATTTTATAGGTTGCTCAGAATTCAAAGTCAAATGTCTTCTCAACTCTTTTTCTCAGCTCTACATGTTTCATTAGCATGAATGGTTTTTGACAGCATTTTTCTCACATTCTGTACATCGCTGTGTATTTGTAGAAATGTAAGATGCCAAACCCCACTGTTTACAGTCACTGAATATCACTGAATTCTACCTTAAAATCAGAAAGGAAGATATAACTTGTATAAACATCACAACTGTCTAACAAGGCAGATCACTTGCCACTACAGTCATTGGTACCTTCACTACCAGTGGCATCCTAAGTAGAGTTTAGATTTTGGGAAGGTGGGGTAGAGGGAGACATCAAGCCATTGCTGCGAGAAATCCCATAGCAGTTACTTGCCATGTCTCAGTAAGTCCTATGATTTCTGTAAGCAGGTACTAGAGCTGGGGGCAACAACTACAACAAGGAGGAAGATTTTCTCCCAGAGAAGCAGCAATTTATTGGCCAAAGCATGCAATGTGCCCTGACAGGGCTCTCCCACTCTGTTCACAGATTGCTGAGTGCCCACTATAACTATTTAAAAACTTGGCTTATGCCTTGTACCAGCAGCTTCTTAACACAGCCTGCAAATCTGGCAGAGTTACACAGACAATTATATAATGGCTCAGGGAGGGAGAGGAATGCTCTGGTTGATTGTCCTGGTTTGAGCCCAGATAGCAAATGAGCACCACACAGCTGCTTTCTCACTCCTTCCCTCTCAGGGATGGGGAGGAGAAAATATAACAAAAAGCTCAGGGATTAAGACAAGGACAGGGAGGGATGTCTCACCCATTACGGTCATGGGCAAAAGACAGACTTGATTAGGGAAGAAAAAGAACTTCAATTTAATTTGAACACCACCACCACTAATTTACCAATCAAACCGAGTACAACAGTGAGAAGTACAATCAGATCTTAAAAACACCTTCCCCCAACCCCTCCCTTCTACCCGGGCTCAGCTTTGCTCCCAATTTCTCTACCTCCTCTCCCACAGCAGTGCAGGGGGACAGGGGATGGGGGTTTCAGTCAGTTTATCACGTGTTGTCTCTGCTGCTCCTTCCTCCTCAGGGGAAGGACTCCTCACACTCTTCTTCTGCTCCAGTGTCGGATTCCTCTCATGGGAGACAGTCCCATGAATTCTGATGTGTGTCCTTTCCACAGGGCTGCAGCTCTTCATGAACTGCTCCAATGTGGGTCCTTCCCGTGGGCTGCAGCTCTTCATGAACTGCTCCAGCGTGGGTCCCTTCTGTGGGCTCCAGTCCTCCCAGCAACAGACCCTTCTTTGGGCACGTCCACCTGCTCTGGCATGGGATCCTCCATGGGCTGCAGGGGGACAAGCCTGACCTCTCACCATGGGCTGCAGGGGAGTCTCTGCTCCAGTGCACCTCCCTCCCTCCCTTCTCTTCCTTTCTTCAGCTGACCTTGGTGTTTGCATAGGTATTTCCCTCACAAGTCCTCCTCTCAGGTTCCCCTTCTTAAATACGTTATCTCAGAGGTGCAGCCACTGCTGCTAATTGGCTCAGCCTTGGCCAGAGGTGGGTCCGACTTGGAGCCGGGGGAGCTTTGAGAAACTTCTCACAGGGGTCACCTCTGTAGCCCCTCCCCCACTATCAAAACCCCACCACACACAAACCCAACACACCAATGCAGCCAGCACAGGCACCACAGCCATCGGCAGAATTTCTTTTGAGTGATTTCTTAGCCAAAATGGCACTGAGTCCATGGTGCCATGCTCACTTGTCAGCATAGGCACAGGGCAAGGACAGTGAGACTACTCTCTGAAGCGCTGGTTTTCAGCATCACAGCTTGGGGGTCAGGGAGGGACACAAAACACTGGGTAAAATTTTGAACCAGGCCATACACTGAGAAGAAATATGAAAAAGTATTAGATAAAAACTGAGAATTTAGGATAAGTCCTTTATTCCAGCTCCAAGATGGAATTGATAGACAGCGTAGAAGAACTGATATACAACTGATAGACAGTGTAGAAGTGTGGCCAGTACATGTACAAGCCATTTACTTGATTCCCCTCAGTGGGGACAGTAATTTGTGGGTTTCCTCCCTGGATACTCACATTTACAGATTTTTAGGAACATTTTAGTCTCTGAATCTTCCAATTTTTTTTTAGATTTAAACTGTGCATTTGATTATTTAATGTAATTAAGTTCAAAAATAGTGAAAAGGATAAACAGAGTCAGTTTCACATAAATGCATGCTACAAGGAGCACAGGCTTTGGGGAAGGAAAGAGAAATGTCAAGGATATAAGAGTGGAAATACAGAGTTCTATGGCTCTATCCTACATCACTAATATTCACACATTTCTCTTTTACTACATTATTTCAATCATACAACGAGCAATAAGATGAACATGAGGATGACAGCTAAGAAGGTATGCTTACTAAAAATAATTCCACAAGCCCTTTGACACAGGGCACAAAACTCTGCCCTTTAAGAGACCTTGGCTTGATCCCTAGTGCTAACAGGAGAAAAAACCCAGCACATAACAAAGAAATGATACATGTTTGTCATTCAACACTAAGCTGCTGGCTAACAGAATAATGCAGTTTTACAGAGTGGAAAGAAGCACCAGCACCACAGGACCTTGAGAGTGAAAACTGCAGAGTACACCTTCAGGGCTGCAATAAGGGGGACAAAGAAAAGTTAGAGGTAACAAAAGCAAGGTCAAGAAGCCGGGCAGCACAAGCCTGTATCAAAGAGCAGATCATGCCAACTCTAAAAGAATGTGATCTTATAAGCATAAGATCTTAGGACTAGAAGATGAAGTCTCTTGAACAACACGTTTGTATATTCCAGACCAGTTAATAAAAATGTATATAGAGCAATTAAGGAAATATAGTATGAAATAAAACCATTCTAATTTAGATGCTGTTAATGTTACCCTAAATGTTGCTAATATCACCACAAGACTGTGGCAAATTAGTGATAAACAGGGAAGAAAAAAATCCCTGGAGTTTTAGGATTACACATTGGAATGAAAAAAACCCATAAGAATATAAAAAATTTAAGAGATTTAGATAACTGGGTAAACCAATAATGCATGAAGATTTGAAGATATCTTCATTTCTCCTTTTTTTTTAAACCCATAAACATGGGTTTGGAGCAAAACCTGAGAATATAGTACTGTCATTGGAACATTTGGCTTCAACTTGCAAAAGCAAATCAAAAAGCACTAAAATAATAATTATTTTTCCATTATTTTTAATGTGACTTTTTAAGTCTTATAAAAAATATAGCTTATGAATGCAAACTGGAAACCCCAAATATATCAGAGACCACTGGCTGATGCAGAAGAAAGGACAAAGAAAACTTCTTTCTGGAGAACTTTTATTCATAACAAAGAAAAAATGTATAGGAAATGGAACAGATAACAGCACAGTTTTTTCTGTTTAAACACTATCATATTCTGGTTCATCATCTACAGTTTTTAACTCATTATAAAACAATTTCAAATGTTTGTGAATCCATGGTTAATTCAGACAGGGCTTATGATTTCTGAAAAGATGTTCCATTGTATCTTTTTAAAAACTATTAATATGCCAAAAATACTTTGAAGTTGCCACACTGTTATTAATAGATCAAAAAGAAACCTTTATTGACACCTGCAAAACAGTACCAATTGATTTGTCTCATTTACCTATTTTTTGAGAGATTGATAAAAAACAAACTAAAGAAATCTGGATTTATGTAATTCTATACAAAGCACTAGAGGAATAAAACAAAATATATAGAAATATTATTCTGAAGTGAGTAATATTAAATGTAATAAAGATTCTATGTTTTCAATCCAAAACAGTGATGATGCACTGATATACATGCATTAGGGTGTCTCAGGTGGAAGCAGCAAGAGAAAAAATTTAGAAGTGAGTGACATCATCTTTAATATTTCTAATCTACTCTAATAAACAGAAGCAAGATCAGCAGACAGGTTCATAGGAAATATTTTCATAAATACATCCATGTTATTATTTTAAACATTGGAACAATACTACTTTCTTTTTAAATAAATAGAATCAAAGTAAAAAAATAAATTAGTGTATTTTCACTGTGGAAGTATTTCCCTGAAATACCTACTTGCACCTACCGTATGCTTTTGCTTTCCACGAAACTACTACCAACAATATTTTCTACAATGCAACTTGGCTCACAATTTTTCCCTACAGGAAAAGGGAACCATATCTTTATGTTTCAGGTTATTACAGAAGATGGCCAACTGTTCTCCCACGAGTACACATGTAATGTTCAGAAAGAAAACAACCTTGATGGCAATGATATATTATGTATGACTGTAGTGCTGCTTTGGAGCTGAGCTAACATATTCTTCTCACACAGCTCTGAGGGACCTGTTGGCAGGAATAGTTCTTCCCAGATGGAGCAATACTACAGCTGTCCTTTACAAAGCGGGAAAGCTCCTAATCTACTTTTTAAGATATCAGTGTTCCCAGTCTCATTTTCCTTCTGTCCTTTCAGGTGAACTACATAAACAGACATTTAAAAGACAGATCAGTAGTACAGTTTCTCAGACCTGTTAACTTTCTTCGCAAAACACGTTTCGTCATTCAAGATGCCCTGTACAGGTTCAGAACATAGAGGTATATACAAGTGTATTAATATAATAGATTATTTCTGCTTGAATTAAATATGAGCAAAAACCTATGAGCAAACTCAGACAGATTAGTTAATTTAAGAGCTATTTCTAGCATTTTAACTAGTTAACTACTACCTCCTGTGATGGAATCCTTATTAGCACAATATTTTGAATGAAAAAGAAATCCCAATTCACACATTCCTATGGTAATGATTCATTATGCAAGCTGCTGCCCCATCTTTGAACGTTATTATTGACAATGGGCAATATTCCACAGTGTCAGCAAAAGCCTTAAAGAAAAAAAAAAAAGGTTCAGGATATAGTTTTATCAATGATAGGAGGAACAACTCTACATCACCAGCTTTGTGGTGCTTCTGACTCTGGTCCTGCACACTCCAGGCCCAAACAGTCACAGTATTTATGACCAGATTGGTCTCTGACCCAGATACAGTACTGATTATTGAAGCTTTTATGTGGCAGGAATAATTCTGACCTACTGTGCTAATAATTTTGCTGATGGGAACTAATTAACAACCAGACAGTCTACACACTCTCTTTAACCTAACTGTTAACAAGCTCATTATGAAACTTCAATCAAGTCACACTGTGCACTGAGTAAATGAACATGTACACATGCACACACGTGTGTATACACACTGGAATGATGACTATAGTCCTATGTAATAAGTGAAGGTAAAACATGCTAAAACACGGACTAAAATATCTTGTGTTTATGTATGTCTCATCATTGAGCAAGATAAGGACAAAAATTGAAGTGGCTATATTTCTACCTCCAGGGTATTTCATACAGGTCAATTTAGGGCAATCCAAAGGAGACTCTAACCTCATGGCTATGCAAGTATAGCCCTTCTCTGCAATAGTGCATCAATGCTATGAGACACGCACAATGAACTTAACCTAATTGAGTAAAAAATAAAAAGAAAATGCTTGTTAGATTACCTCAACAAATTGAATTCTACATCACTAGTTACTGTTCAAACAGACTAATTTCTAAAGGAACTAACCAGTTGACTTGAGCACATAGAGTGAAGACATGTGAATACTCTCATGTCAGGACAGACTGGGTCTCTCATACAATTCTAAAACAACGTCTACATCCATTTAAATGTTAGTGTCACTGTGCTAGCCCACAAGTCATAACAGCATGGTTATGACTTAGCACAGAGCAAAATCTAAAAAAACCACCCCAAGTTATCTCCAATTGTGTCAGATTGAAATTTTTTTTTTAAAAATGGGGAGGGCGGAGAGAGTACCATATGTGGTAAAAAAACCCCAACGTTCTATACAATATTCTAAGTAAACCGTAAATTCCTGTGCACTCTGTATGCACACATCACAAGTAATGCACCAATGCAATCAGGTCAACAGCGAAAGCCGGAGAGAACAAAATCACTGTGTTAACCATCTCCTGCTAAAACACTTCAAGATTCAGAATAATCAAACAGAAAATAATCTTCAGGGATTAAATCAATATATGTTGAAGAAAAGCATACAAATCAATTGCTTTTCATTTCTCTTTGATCATTTTGTGCTTCAGCATAGAAGCAGTAGTTAACGCCATTTGAACGTGGTAAATTCTGCAACAGCAGAAACTCTTAGGAAAATAGCCTGTATAAATTAATCTAAATATTACATTTTAATTGATCAATATCTACCAATTTTCCCAAAGATAAGCATTTGTCTCTGTTTTCTATGAAATATTAATTACATGTATACTAAAGGTCCCACATAACTTTATGATAAAACTAAACAATTACATGTCGTCTTTGAAAATTGAAGACAAACCTAAAGCTTTTATTTTGTTCTGTCTAGAACTTAGAGACAATCTGGGTGACACTCTTTAAACAGTCTTCTAGACCACTGGTTTGCCTCCACCAGACTCACTGATACCAGAGTTAGACACTTGGTTACATCATATACTTTTACCTCTGAAAAAGAGCACCAGATTTAAGCAATCTTAAATCAGGCTCTTTGACCTTTTCTGATTACTAGTGCCCACTCAACCTTTCAAGATGAATGGTAGATATCTTTGTCCAAGACAGTTTATTCAGCAATCACAGTATTTCCTATAAGTTAGATAAATTGAGCGGTCACTTAACAGGGAGAAAGGCCAACGTCAATTGCAGCAAAGGTCACTCAGTTCAGTTATCATGTACTGTATTAAATTGTCATCAGATCTGAACAGCAATTTCATCAATAACTCATCCAACTAGAATAACTATGAAAGTTAGAAACCGTCCACCCACGCTATGGCGGGTGCAGGGCAGCTGGGGAATTCACGCATCCCTGTAAGGCAGCGAAAGCAAAGGCCACTGCATAAACAACTGAAGGGCGCAAAGGTTCTCATCCACCAGTGTAGGGGAAAAGGAGAAGGAACAGAAAGACACTAACAAAGCTGATGCTATACAGTATAGTCTTTTCCACAGTACCATAAACACTGTCCTATACACTACAACTTAAGAGTACAAATTCTTTCCTTGAACCCTGGACCTTTGCATCACATGATTTTAGGTGCTTTTACAGTCACTCTGGGAATACCCTGCTCTTCCCAGTGCTCCAAAGTCACTGGTCAATTCTGGTGACTCTGCTTTCACAACGAGCAAGATGCAATAGAAGAAATATTTACTGGAAACTTTAAATAAATAAATACTAATATTATCAAACCTTTTATACAGAAAACAATTTCATGGTTATTTTATCAAGTTACTACCAAACTTCTAAGTGTTAAGAAAAGCCTTTTAGCTTTTATCATAATCAACTGTTTATATTGCTAAAAAAAACATTATTTCATTATTTTAATGAAACTAAAATAGTTCAGTAACTCTAAAAATCCACATAAATGTGAAGAGTTCAAGCATTAAATGTTTACGCACTGCAGTCCTTTATATTACAAGGAAACGCAATACACGTAAACTGACTCCATAAAGAGTTACTCTTTTTTTTTTTTAAACAAATACAATTAATTATTCCTACACATGAGACTTTGCAAAATAAAAGCAAGGTCTCTGCATTACAAAAAAGCCGTACCACGATGTGCTTTTATTTTGCATATAAAGTTCCAAACTACTAACTGAAGTTACACTTACATTTAAACAACATCCACACTTATATCCCTTCCATATTTTCAAATAAATCATAACCTAATTTTCAGACAATCCAGGCTAAAAAGAAATATGAAAGTGAATGCCTGAACACTTACAGATGAAATCCATACTGTCTACTCAGGAATCTGCAAAGTAACAGCTGGTGTTACATCCAATCAGGGAAGACAAGCAATACCATATGGTGTTTTTTTCTAATGCAGTTCAAAACACTGAATATCCAGGGGGAAGAAAAAGGGAATTTAAATCCAAACATTACTAATAATTAGTCCACTCCATCACCAATAATTAGTCTACTTTGCTATAAATTATTTAGCTTTATTCCTAGCATGACCTCTCACCTATGATATTAAGGTCTAACTATACCATTTGATAGTCACATTTAAGCAAAGCAAAATGATTTACCATTAATAAATCCTTGCCTACGGAAGGTTGCCCAAAATAGCAGAAAAAAAGGCTCATGTAAACTCTGTGTTTTACATTGAAGATTATTTTTAGAATCACTTAATTACGTTTTTTTTTTTTTCATTATATAAAACAAAGTTATTTCTAAGCACCAGAAATGAGTCAAGATAGTATCATTTAAAGTTACACTTCCAAGCAGGGAAAGCCAGACAGCATTCTCCTCTGGGAAACAAACAGCAGCAGAAGCTTTGAAGAAGGATGGATTACTACAGGATGTACAAAAACTGAAAACGTAACTGACTCTTTTTCCCTTCCAATCTACACTCAAAATCTATGCTGATGAAATTAAGGGTCATACTTAAAAGCATCACAGTACTAAAAAGGAAACACTCAGAAAAATACAGGTTTGATAAGCAAAAAGTTACTTTTTCTCCGTAACCTAGAAACTTTGTTTCTAACAAAGCACAAAATGAAAACTTCTGAAAAACTGGCAGGAAGGAAGGTTACAGTTTAAGAGAATAAGATAGCTGTGGTTGACAGAGATACGTATTTATAGAGATCATGATTTTATCTCTATATTCTGAGATGCAGTTATAACAACCTGTCACGGAATCCACTGAATTAATGGCAGAGTACTCTTACTCTGACACGAAGAGAACATATTGTACGAAAACAACATGCTGATAAAGCAGTATTAATAGTACTGCGGGTTTCACTTATAACCAGCCATTGTACTGACAGCTTTAACATATAAACTTCTCAAAAAAAAAAAAAAACCAAAACACCCAAGACCCAATAAATCTCTTCTGTGGTTAAGAACTTAGCATTAAAAAAAAAATAAATAAACAGATTCTTTAAACAGAATTTGTGGCATTGTCAACATTTTTCAAGAATGCACTTTTAGTCAGTTTTTTTTAAATGTTCATAAAAATAGTTATCTACAAGCAGTAAAAATACTACACAATAAGTAACTAAGTTGAAAACCACCTGAAAGAATCTCCATATTTAATATACTTAAAGCAAAATAAAAAAGATTTCTGTTTCCTTATTTGGTCTTAGGTGCTCACCTTTTCTTACATAAGGTTAACTAGAAATTAGTTGAGCTTCCCTTGAAAATTGTAAAGGGCTTTCATAACAAGTGGAATAAAATTGTCTTCTTAATAAATGAGGATTTTAAATTACATTAAAACTGAAGCACAACAATCCAAAATTACAGTGGTACTAGCTGTACTTCACAACAACATAAACTGCTCCAAAGAGCACTCTGTATAGCAACTGCACTGACGGGTGAATCCATCTGTCCCACTATTAGTCCATAGCTAAGAATAAAACAGATAAACTCCAAACCTTCAGTTTGAGTTTACTGATTAAAGATCAAGTCTAAGGCCATCTGCTAAATTACAATAATCTGTCACGATGTCAGAAATCCTGACACTGACAAACAGACAGCAAAGATCTTTCAGCTATGAAAACTACATTAAGTAATTCTATAGCATCACTATAATGATGCAGGTATTTCTAAGAGGCTACTTATAGTTAACCACAACAAAGTATTTAAGAATATTCTAAAACACAGAAGCATCAGGCCGTGCTAGTGAAAAGTGTTCTTACAAGCACATCAGTGATAATAACATAGACTCTAATAATTTGCAAACTAAGAAACTCTTAATTGCACTGGCCCAAGAAGAAATATGGCATTCCAAAACGCCTTAACCAGTTTCTCGCTTGTAAAAAAACTGCAAAAGTCTTGTTAGCTATTGTGAATAGATGGATGGCATTGAAACTGCAGGCAGTCTTAAGAGTTGAAAGTATGGTCATACATTCATTTCATATTTTGCTCAACCCTCTATCCCTGCTATAGAAAGATTGTTTAGCTTCCCATAATTGTACTGAAAAGCTACATAAGGATACTAAATAGGAAAAATAAAATAATCTTAAAATTTAACAAAGACTAACAAAAAATATCAAAAAATAATCATTTGATTACTAATTCATTAAAAGGCATTGCACATGCATGACCTTTAAAATTAAAATGGGCATTGCTTTTATGCTGCTAGGAACAATTTCTGTATCTTTACCAGCATTGAAGATTGATGCACTATTATCAAGGCAGATAAAAACAGAAGCTTGGAATCATACTGAATTGCCTCTCTTACAAGTGTCTACCATGAAGTAAATTTCAGTTTGAAAGCTTTTCCATTAAGTAGGTTTTAAAGCAATATATTCTTATTTTGAAACTTTTCTTGAGAACAGTTATTTTTAAACACACATGACATTCTCCATTTTGAAAATGGAACAGCAATGAAAAGCTTGTTTAAACACAAAAATCATTGCTTACAGCCAGGCCAAGGGTACTCATCTACCAGATTTCAAAGTGACAGGGATTATACTTGAAAAGTTTAACTCTCAGAGATTTCTTTGCTATCACAAGAAGTAAATATCTTTTTGCCTGTACTGCATTGAAACTTAAAATCATTTTTTCCACATAACCAAAGGACCTCAGAGGTGGCAAGGACCACAAGAATAAGCAGCATTTTTCATTACTTTAATTCCATAGAAGACAATGGTCTTGGTAGATGCAAAAAGAAGACAGAAATAGGTTGGGCAGATAAACCAGAAGAACCATAATATCTTGGAGGATACCAAAACAACCTATGTTAATCCAAAACTCATATAGCCATATGTTTCCCAAGTTTGCTTGTTAAAACTGCATTGGCATTATGCTAAGAATCAATTCTAACGGGCACCCACATTTCTAAAGGATAAAGCGTGATGGTCCAATGAAACATAGTTAATGTCTCAACCATCCGGTAAAGAACTTTGGCAAAGGAAATGGTTTCTGTGGAAACGCCAGGACTGTGCAGGTAATGGCAGGGAAGCACAGCAAGAGGAGGGGGTCCTGCAGAGTTGGGACCACACTTTTCGGGGGCTGAACTTCCCTATCTTGAGTGACACTGTGAAGAGTCAATAGAGAAGCCGTTTTCACAATGCATGCACCAAATGGAAAGGTCAAACAACGGTCATACCGGGAGGGGGAACTAACTCCCCAACTACCCCGAACTCCACTGACTCATTTCCAGAAGAATCTGAAGGAACAAACTTCTAGAAGAATTCTAGAAGCATAAACTGCGCATGATACCTAATTAGCCTAATGAGTTCAAGTGCCCACCCAGAGGAGGGGCAAGGAATTATAAAAGGACACAAGTCAAACCTCTGGGTGGCTGCGCCCCACTAGAACTGGACCCCTGGGCTGGCTGGACCAACGACAGAACCAGGACTGGTGAAATCTTCCTTTTGTCTTTCTCTCTCCCTTTTTTCCTCTCTCCCCTTTTCTCTCCCATTCTTATTCTGTATGCCTGCATATAAGGCAAGGCTTGTTTGGGCATGTTTAAGGGTTACTGGGGTTTGTTGTAAGATCTGCCACTAGTCGGTGTAAGTTTAATGCCTGTTGCAGAGGTTGCAAAGATTACTGACAAAGTTTCATGCCAATTATCTGTTGTGAGCAAATAAAAACTGAGTTTTTGAATTGAAGAATCCTTGGTGTCATTTCACCTTAATCCTGACCTGAGAAGCAGCAAATCTGAGTCATCATCCTGAGAAATTGGGATGTGACATAAAGGAGTAGCCTTTTCTAGAGATCCTTCCAAAATAAGAGAAAACAAGGAGCCACCTAGCTCAATTTCATCTTCTGCTTCCCATTCCTTTTAATTCAAGAGATTACATGTTATTCCTCAACTAAAGTATAATGGCTAATCTACCTAATAGCTAAGAACCTCCTGAAATGGAAATAAGATCAAGACACACATTTTATACCTTTTTTTGTTTGTTTTTGAAAGTAAGTTTTAACATGGCTAGTTAAACACAAGCAATCAGCCCTGGGTGTTTTGTTTGAATGTATATTGTATCAATGAAGGCAATAAGATAAATTCCTTTAAATAAAATTGAAAAGAAAATGAAAGTTTGTGAGCTTCTGCGAAACTGCTCTACAGGCCCTATCACAGTGAAGTGTAATTCCAGTGACACAGGAAGGAATAGTTTAAGGATGCTTCCATGATGGGAAAAGCCCCATCACTATGATCTATATTAAAGTTTAACTGATACACCAAAAGAAATCTCAGTGTACTGAGCTTAATAAAAAGCTTAATGTTTTTAAGAAGAAAGTGATACTATAAAATACATATTAAAGAAGAAAAATTAATTTTTAGCATAAAATATTAATTGAAATGGCAAAAAGAAACATGTAGGAACTTCTCAGGGAGAATATTTCCCCCTTTTTATCCAATAAACGTGATGATGCATTTATATATTTTTAATCTCAAGCCTTCATTTTCTAGTTAAAATAAAAAATACTAGCTAAATATCTTCTCTGTAAACACCTAAAAGTTATGTTGGAGCAAAATACTGCTGGCTTTTCTACCTTGTGATTCAGAATTGATGTTGAACACTTGTTGAAGTATTACTTTGAGTCATGACATTAAAGTCACAGAAGCTAAATGCGTATGAGGTTGGACCCAGAAATTTTATTTTCTCAATGGAAAAATCCCACAGAAATACACTGTTATTACGATCTATATAGTGAGAATACATTTGCACTAAACATCCTGCTAGAAAGATTCAGATTTGCCTCTCTTGACCATGATTACAAGGGAAAACTCACAGAATTATTAAACTAAATGGAATTAGGAAACAAGAAAAAATTCCTGTTAAGAGACTGTGTAGTTATGTGTCATATTTTGCTTACTAAACTTACACTAAAAGTTTCTCACCTTCTTATGAGGTTAGAAAAAAGGTGTGATCTCTTAATGTCACATATTTGATGATATCATGAGCACTGCATGTGACAAGGTGGCTTGTAGCTGGGTAAACAGAGCACAGCAAACCACTGACAGCTTTATCAATTTCCTAATCTGGCATTCCAGGTCATCTTCAAGGCCTTAGGCTCTAAACAAACAGCAGCAAACATCTCCTGAAGCACCAAATGTCTCTATGAAGTGCAGCTTAAAAATAAAGTTTTGCATTGCCATCATGATGTGACTGATATTCAGGGTTTGTAACTTACAGATCTAGAATATCATTAACAAAAGCACCAAAAGGGTTCAGGCTTCATCTTCTAATTTCAACTAATCTTTGATAAAAATTCTTAGATGTTGACAGCATCAGATAAATAAGACTGTGTCTCTTATTTTTCTCTTCAGAAGTGCATTAATACAACATCACAAAAAGGTGAACCACTATTTCTTGTTGCAGGTAGGGGCCTATTATAGTAAGAGCACATGTTTCTTCTCCAGAATACTGAGCAGTTATTGAACAGGCAGTTAATACAGACCCCGGTCACAGGGTCCATTAGCCCACTGAGACAGAAAAGGGGTAGGATATGGAAGAGCTAGTACAAGTCATATGAGAAACTGGGATGGGGACCTAAAATCTATCATCTCTACCATAAAAAAAAAAAAAAAAAAAAAAAAAAAAATGATAGATTTGAAAACTCATGAAAACCTCTGTATATACAAAAACTTACTGCATTTGAAAGAACTAGTCTCTCATCTGACTATGTACTGCACCTAGAATTCAAAACATTTAAGAAAACATGCATCATATCAAACTATATCACTCCGTGGCAATTTAGTTGTCAGAAGAAAAGGCCCTCCACTTGAATAATATGGTTTTGTGGCTTTTCTGTTTGTTTGTGTGTGTGTTGGTTTGGGTCTTTTTTCTTAAAATGGGTTCCCCATGAAAAATCGCAACTTCCATGCATTTCATAACTTTATTAAATAAAGTGATTAGCAGTCAACTCAGTAACTGTAAAGTATATGTATTTGGGCAATGATCACATCTGAGAAGGAAGTAATTCTCAACCTGAAGTTAGAAGATAATAGTCACATTAAACCAACTAGAGTAGCCATTATGTAAATGGCAGACACTGTGCTGCTTGGCGCAACACTAATAGGTTGATTTATCAAGAAAGATTAGAGTTCACTAAGCACAGTTCAGCTAAGTGATAGCTGAGGGGCATAACAACTGAGAAATACTCTTCTGGAGTAATTCAGTCATGAAGGGAAAAAAGATCACAGAAAACGGCAAACTAGCTATAAAATAGCGCGACACGCAGACAATATTGTAGTCTTTCAATTGCAGTGATAGAAATCCTACTGCTTAAAATATTTACAATAAATGTAAAGTAGAGCTTGGGAAAGACATGGCAGATTGGGAAGAAAGAAGAGAGAAGGGGTAATTATTCAGCCTCATTAAATTTTTCATCAGAAGCAGCAAACTATCATAGTTTGAGCATTTCCTTTTTCATTAGAGTGCTTTTTAATATTGACATCCAACCAATTATGTTCAAACTAATTCCCAGAATACTGTGAGAATGTAGCTACTTTCAGAAGTTTTTCCAGATTAATGAACTGCATTATTTTTTCATTAGAAGCTGCAGTGTGCTCTGAGACATACAAAGTGGGGAACAAAACACCACCCTGAACAGAACGTATTCTCCAAAAAGCCCTTGGCCTTCTTAATGAGTTTCCATCTTCAGGGACACTTCTTCATCTTTACTTTAAAAATTCAAAACCAAAAGCGACAATACTACTTCAGATGAACTCCTTGTTTATAATCAACTGCAGCAAATTAGATGAACTCTGTTAGCTCCAGACCCAGATGAATTCATATAACACAAAATTAAATCTTTTTTTTTTTTTTTAATTGCCACGCTATCTTTGATGTTCTATGGTCCAATTTTTATGTTTGGGTGGTTGTTTTTTTCCAGATGTGCTATTCATGAATCTGATTTCCCTATCTAGGTTAAACTACTTCAATAATGTTCTGAAGATTTAGTAAGCCTTAACTAATGATGACTTGTTTCTTTTTAAATACTTTCAAGAAAAAAAAAGTTAACAAGAAGGCAATATAATATCTGATTCATTATACAGAAAGCAGGACATCTTTTTTATGGCTTCTTGATATATTTTGTCTTTCCAAAATAACTCTCTCTGGTAACATTTACATAAAAGATGATGAATGTCTGTCTTAAATTTAAAAGAGATTGCAACACTGAATTGTATTAGCAACTAATATAGGCATCACAAGACTGAAAACTCATTTTTTTATTCTTCCTTTTAATATTTTATCTTTAATTAAGTTGCAACTTTTCTTCATCTCAAGTTCTCTTTAAATCCATATTTTGTTAATGACTGACTGCCTCTAGGAGTACTACTCATCACTCTCAGGGTTTTATATACAAACGAGATTCCATTCATAGTATAATAATAATAAATTTTGTGGGTAACAGTGTTTTACTTGCGGAGAAAACAATATATTTAGAAAGGTAGGAGCATATATTGAAGATTGCCTTTAATTTACTAAAACAGCCAGGTTATTACTTCAGAAGATGTATATACAACCTTTGTAAGAGATACATAAGCTACTTTAGAAGCAAATTATCTGCTATCATCATTCTTATGATGACTTACACCCAAACTAGCATCTATATATGAACAGATTAAATTACATATTGTTACTCACAGACACAGGTTCATTGTTTCATCTTTTTCTAGTCTAATAATAATATGAAAGATTTCTCCTCAATATGAACACACCTATATTCTATTTCTTAAGTGAGAGTGATGAAGGCATTATGTAAGCAACAGATATTGTCATTTTGAGAGACTTTTTTTTGTTTGCATGGCAGTATTTTTATTTCACTGTTACTTCATTTCCAATCAGCAATGTCCCTTTATATGTGAGACTTCAGAAAAACATACCTATTTTGGAAAACCTACTTCTGCATCCAAAAGGTAAAAAATCTTTGATACTAAATTTTAGCTTTTGTTTTCAGACCTGATACTTAAAGACTATTACTGTTGTGTTAAGAGAGAAAATAAGCAGTACACTGTTTGGATGAAACTACGAATCATGTAACCAGTAAATCCAGTATTGTCAAGGGAAGGCATTTACTACATAACAACCTCAGAGCAATAAAATGAACTTCTTGCAGAGTTAGGATAAGAAGAAGACAAAAATGATGCTATCTCAAAAACCAACTTGTCTTACATCCATATAACAAAAACATAAATTCAGAGTTACTTCCATGACATGTAATTGGTAGTACATCTGATAAAATAGCTTAAATCTGTATTATGACAAAAGAACCAAGACTTAATTATAATCAGCACATACACTTATCATCTTGATTTATTCCATAAAGCTTTTAAAGTATATTAGACACAGAGGGGGAAAATTAAATATTTATTACCAGTAAATATGTAAATCACCTATACAAATCTGTCATGGTATGCACTTTGTAGAGTTTCAGAGAACTCATTCTGTGTAGCACAGCCCATAGACTGCTCCTGCAGCTCCCTATAAAGACGTGCAAGTATAGCAAAGAAAATAACCTGCATTTCATAGCTTTATGGTTCAGGTACCCAAACTATCCCCAAGGTGTTGACTTCCATATATCAAGTGGAAATATGTAGAGCCACAAGTCATTCATCCACGTCAAGTTAAAGACTACAAATCTTCCTTGCACGCTCAATCACTTTATCACTCTCCTTCCTCTTCCTTTCATTATCTTCTGTATGGCACCAAGCATGTCTTACAGGAACAAGTTGGTCTTTCCTGTGCTGCTGTCTAAAAAGCAATGCTGACCATGAAATTCATTTAGGGTTACAAAAATAAAAGTGATTTCAATGACAGCCTTCAGAGTATGCCTCTTAAAATTAGCAAGCTAAGCAGCACCAGTGAAGCTGGAATTTCTTAAAATAAATTAGTGGTATATAAAAAAAATACACTTCTGTTATTAGATGCGACCACAAATTCAAGCTGTGATACTGTTTTAGTCAGACACTGAAGACCTAGGTAACCTACCTTGTTCAGTAATGTTTTCAGACCACCACATATATATCACACATGCAAGCACGCACACTCAGGTATATGTATTGTTGCAAATGCCGTACAAACATAGCTTCCGGGCAGATTCACTAGAAAATTCCTGTTCATTAAAAAATTTCCATATCTCTTCATACAGCAATTGCCACCTTCTCTCAGCCCCCCTGAGTTTTTGAGTCTCACAATCTATTTTAAATATTTGTATTCAACAGAAAATAGCTGCTGGTTGCTTGCCCCATGCTTTTCATGTTTGTATTCTCCACTCATGTCAACTTCTTTCTTCCTGTTTCCCAAATGTCCTAATTTCTTCTATTACATCCTTTTTTGCTTACATATGGCAAGTACTACAAGTGTGATAAAGTGTTGGTTTCTTGGGAACTGTATAATAACTATATCAAAAATCACAAGTCTCAGTTTCTTCTGTTTTGTTTTTGCAGAGACCTACAGAAAACTATAATCACATAAATGTTACTTTACAGAAGATGAAACAGATTCTCAACGTCACCACTGCAAACCACTTGCAGATCTAAGACTGGATTCAAGATCCAGCCTCTTTACTAGCATATAACGGCTGCTTTTTTTTTAAATAAGGTTTGATGGTCCCTGTTGGAAGATGTAGCAGTCTTACTGTTACTGTAATGGCTTGTAGCCTCTTCCTCCACCTCTTCCCCCAATCCGAGCATTATTTTGGCTGAAAATCACAAGCAAATCAAGTAAACCAGAATAAAACAGGACAAAATTCATCACAATGTACACTTGATTCAACCAGTCAGTAGAAAACTGAAAAACAAGCAAAACTTTACGTAACGCAATTGATCTTTTAGGATAATCAAGCACATTCATTTCAAATTCAAAACAAGAGTTTTGATACCTGCAAATAGAAGAAGGGGTGACTGCCAAATCTGTGAATGTGGAAACACTAAGTAACAGTTAAAAACATTCCTCTTACTACTGAAGACATTTTCTCACAACAATGCATTTTGAAACTATTAGACAATCCTGTTTCCAAGGTCTTTCTTAACACTCTTTTCCTATGGAAATAATTTTCTCCTCTATTATCCTCTAGTACAGCATCTTGATATCAGCTATTTGAACTATTTTTGGTACCTGAAGTTATGTGAATGTTCTTTCAGAATGTTAATAATTTATCTTTGTATCTTTGTAAACAGCATCTTTAACAAGTCTTAATTATGTCATTTTGTTTAAAGCTGTGGTACATAGGAACACCAGCAATTGAAGACAATTCAATTGTGCTAGGCACTGTACAAACACAAGTCATTATAAAACAATCTCTCTCTGTTCTATTCTTTATTTCTCTAATGGCTTAGTGGTAAAATAGCTATTTCCCAGCACACATAAGGAGAGTTATATTATTGTTCACTAATACAAACATTTCATTTTGCATAATACAGGAGGTAGAAAGTAATAACATATCTCATTAAGAAATTTCTCATTGGATTAGCAGATGTCATCAATCTTTAAAATGTTTAAGTATGTCTCATTACATCAGAAACCATTTCCAATTAATATCCTCAAACTCACTTGATGCAATATAAGCAGTCTACACAAAACAGTTATTTATTATCTCTCTCCCTCTCTCGAAAAAAATATGGAAAACTCTTAACCAGTATTTGCACATTTGAAAGCTTGCTGTGATCCCAGTAACACCATTCACTAGGGATCACACAAGAAAACTCCACTCGGGCCAGTCAATAAGGGCTGCATCTAATGCCAACCCTTCCCTGAATCCATGCAAATACACCAGATTTTCCTTCTCTATCCCACAGCCATAAAACCACCAAAACAATCTTGGCAATGCTCACAAAATATAGAAAGTGAATTCAAAACAGCTACTGTGGTCTACTGACAACTTCCAGAAATGTCAGCCGCACCAAAATGCACAGTGCTAATTAATGCTGAGAACATGCTGATTGCTACAATAAATGTCTGTTGGATTTTGTGTGAAATCCCAGACACTGATATGTTTAACACTTTACAGCATTCATATGAAAGTGGTAAATAATGGGATTTCTAGGGAGATTAATTTGTGCTGGGGTACCAAAATTGCTTACATTAGCTTTTGTTTGACTGAGATTTAATATCCAGAACAATACAGTTATTTTAATTGTGATCATTTAGGAAAACTTTTACCCAATAATGTGATTTTTTTTAGGGTTTCTGGATATGTTTCCTCTCATCTAATTCTTTCATTATTTTAGTAACTCCTATATATTTTTTCTGCCTCACTGGACAGAAATAGACATAAAAAGATTGAAGAAATCCATAAATAGAACCCAAGCCAATGCGCTACTGCTGTCTCCAACTATAAGCTCTGCCATCCCATTGCTTCCTCTGAGGTTCCACACAAAGCAACAGATCTTCAACTTCTGTAAGTCTGAATATATTTTTACTCACTACTTTTTTTTCAGCTTCACTAATCTAAGAGAAGCAGAGATTTTAACTGAACATATATCCAGAAAAGGGTCTCCCAGCCCCATTATGTGGAGAAGACTTGTTTGTGAACAGAGAACAGATCACAGAGGAATAGAAACAAACAAAAAAAAAGACATATAATATGGAAAGTTGTGAACGCAGGAAAGGACCTTCACTAAACAGAATAAATGTGTTGTCCTAAACCCCAGAAATTACTTTCTGAGCTACAATACGTAGTTCAGTGAGCAATATATATATGTATAAATTAAATACCATGGAAAATTTTACCTCAAAATATAGATTACTACTTGTCTTTGAGAATACTAGCCTTTATATTATGGGAATTGGGTTTCCTATTAAATCTGGAGTTACCGTGTTAAAAGATATACAATTCTGACATCTGAATAACTAAGTGGATGAACATGATGAAAGACAACATCAACATCAAGTGGAGTTGGGAACTGTAAAGTTAAACTCCGTTCTGTAAGATACTAATAAACTGAATTAATCCAACACTGGAGCAGCCAGCCTACAGACCAAAACAACCCATAGCTTTTGAGGTATTCTCTCATTCCAGCATGCCTATAAACTGAGGGATTCAGCTGATCCAGTTAGCATAAGCACTCCAGGGCACTTGCTAAAAACAATCCAGACTTTCTCAGCTACCAGTACAACATGATCAACTACCATTTTCCACTTTTCTGACAGCTTCAAAATGCTATCCTACAAGTGAAGTCAACCATTAGCCCAGAGTATATTACTTGTTTATCTTAACTAGAGGCTTATAATATCAGCTACACTTATTTCTATTTTCTTATTTCAGATATGGCAAAGTAACGGCATAAGAAAAAGAATTTCAGCAGCACAAAATTTTTCTCCAAACATTTAAATATTTACTCTTGATTTTGTTAAATAAGGACACATTACTAAAAAAACATTTATAAATCATTTCCTTAAAGCAACCATTTTCTGCATCTCTGCCAAATGTTTTGTTGCCAGGCTGCACTAAAAACCTTTTGCATTAATCAAAGACTTAATACTTGCCTTGCACAATATATGTTGAGTAAAAAATCTGAAAGGATATTTTTATAAATGAGGGAAAAGAGAAAGAGTGATGAACACACCTAATGAAAATTAATATTTCCTTATTCAAGTCATAGATAGACAAGCCCTATTTGACTACATAAAAGTCAGATTTAACTGGGAGACAGACAGTAAACAGTGTGGTTGCTTAGATGCACATTACAGAATGCAATAGAAGTGATAAATTCTAACTCTAATTAATATGAATTTATGCAGGGCGTATGTAACCAACACTTAACCACGTTCAGTCCTGGAGGATCATTTATATTTTAAATCAATGAGGTAACTGTAAAGCATCTTTAGCACATTTTGCTTGAATAATTTTTATTCTTTGAAAAGCTGATGACATGCAGCTTTTACTAATATTCCTTTTATCTTATTCTGACCTGAGAATCAAAAAGATGAATCATGAAAAATACCTTTTACATCGGCAGTTTAAAAATCTTGACCCCCTCCCTCTCACTCCTCAAGGATGTATAGGTACCAGCTCAAGTTCACCACGCCGTAACTAGAGCTCTATTTTCCCTTGAAGAGGGCCTCATTGCCCTCTTTCATCACACGTGAATTCCCTTTCTGACAGTCAAGCCTCAAGTTAAAACATCTTTTCTCATTTAGCATTTTCCCTAGGTCTTCACATCTAATCCACCTCTTCAGATCATTTCTTCATAATCTCTTTAAAATCAGAAGTTTCCTATTTACTGACATAGGCATATCTGCCTCCAGTCTCAAATTGCGATTACTGCAAAAATTCCTTACCCTGGTTTTGAAAAAAAAATATATACTCAAACAAATGGTGAATTTTCTGCTATATGATGGAACAGCTTCAACAAACAAGCTGACAACCCCTGAAAGGTAAGTGCTTTAATCAGAGGACTGGTTAGGTAATTTTTCTCTCTCCCTCTTCCCTTGTGATCATTCCTGTCAGTGTGTATTTAGGCACATTTTGAAATGCCTGCTGGACTGCCAGTCCTAGGAAGGACTTTTGCCCTCCTCAGGCATTAATATGAGATAGGAATACTCAGTCCTGTGAAAATAAGGACAGTCCTAGGGACATGCACAGGAAAAATAAGGACATTTTATTCAGTGGTTTTATGTTTGTTAGCCACCAAATGTGTTAGAAGAGGAATTTCAAAGTGCTGGAAACCCTCTATCTCCAATTCCACTTGTGGCACCAAACTCCTTTTAAAATAGATTTGAGCCTTGGAATGTGTAAAAATTGTAAAACCTGCTAAGGATGCAATGGTACAGAGGTTGTGTTTGTTCTACTCTGTGGGTAAGTGGGAAATCAAGAAGCTGAAAGTCGGGGGGCTTGAGACCCAAGTTGATATCTAGCAATGAAGAAGCATGATTTGGTTACAAGATCCCACAGTAACACCTTGAAACACCAAAAAAAAATTGTTCATAGGCTCTTCAGGCGAAGTAGGAGGCCACTGCACAGTCCTCTTCCCAAGACAATGGAACAAGGAAAAATCATGTTGAGATGCTGCTGCCTGAAAAAACTCAGAAAGAGGTTAAGGAGAGCTCTTGGCGTGCAGAGCTTGCAACACTGCTCTGGACCCACTGGAAACAGCTTGGCACACTGATTTCACTCAGAGATTCCACTACCCCAAGAGTACATGTGATCTTCTGTATGTTTCCTACACCCATATCACTTTTCCTCTGATTCTTCACTGCCTCAAATGATGACCAAGTTATTATGTAAGGACCAATTCTCACATATTGAGACACAACATAAGCATGAAAATATAAATACTTAGGTGTTCTCTTCAGGAAATAAACTTTTTCCCTTTAATTTTAAAAAGGCACTGTTACCTACAAAAAGTCTATTTCAAGTTCTACCTTTGATAAAAAGAAGGGGAAAACATCCAGCTGCAATTGTTATACAGAAGTCTTGCTATCACACAATTACAGATAGCTCAAAAAATCCTCCTAGATTTTTTCTAATGACTTTTTTTGGTTCAGAGATATCAATCCAATGCCGCGTCTTCCACTTCAAGAGTGTAATGTGCATTACTTCAAACTGTCAGAAGAAGCAATTTTACAGTGTGATCGACCCTTGCCGATTTTGTGCAGCTCTTCAGTAATTATATTAGTAACTGCAGGCAGGCATTACACCCAACACTGACAGCACATCACAGATCACCATGTTGCTTGATTTAACGAAACAAATGAAGCACAGGGCAGAAAGAAGTAAAGGAGAGTTCTGATGTGGCGAGAAATGCTTACGCTTAGTCAGCTGTGTATAGAATTGGTATATATATGGCCCGCATCATGGAATGACAGACCAAGAACAATATGCATCATCTTGTTTTGGAAGAATGATAACTGTATGGCAGCCTGTATGTCGGAATCAGTAGTCCTCACATTGTTCACTGCAAAACTTACAGATACATCAAAATCTTAGCCTATGGTGGGCAGTATAAATGAGATTATAAGTTGTTCTTGAATATGAAAATTTCACTTTAGAAGAAACTGGACAAAAATATTTAACAAAAGTAAACCAGTTTTTACTGAATTGTGGCACATAGGGGTTTTTTTGTGCATATATAGAAACAATTCAATAAGGCTTTGTAATGGTTAAGGTAGAATATGAATAAAACATAAAACACTTCAGGAACTCACAGAAGTTCAATATAGAACCTGAACCAAAAAAACCTGTTCATTGCAAATGAAATCAGTAGACTCAGAGAAGGGCAATTACTGATGAACAAAACAGGTCATTCAAAAATTCTTTCAATTTCAGAAGTCCAGTGCCAAGCAGCATATGCCCACCCCACATCAATGGAATCACCACACCTTATTACCACAACTTCTGTTCTACGAGTTGCTAAAAACTGCTGTTCTCTATCTCAAATCATCAAGCAGATGCCATGACTCAGCTCTGGGAATCTTGCTTAGTTTCATCGCTCTCCTGGGAAGTTCCAGGTATTCTGCACAGATGGAGACTTTGCTCTAGTTTATGTTAAAGAAATCATATGGCTTTCCCAGAGACCACACAAAATGAACCAGCTGTGTATTTGTATCTAAAATAAAATGCATACACCAGGTCTGCATGGTATGGAATGAAAATGTTTGGCAAGAAACCTAATTTAAAGACTAGTAACTATGATCAACGATGTTCATCTAAATGCCATTCAAAACACTGGAAGTCCATTAAACACACAATAATTGCACCATAAATGTGCAATAGCAAATACCCATTCTCACAAGAGATCAAAAATGTTACAACAGCCAAAACTTCAAAGCAGTTTCAGTTGGAGAAGTAGAAATGACATAGAGATGGCATCCATATCACAGGATGATGGAGATTAGAAGGCACCTCTGGAGATCATTTAGTTCAATCTCCCTGCCCAAAGCAGGTTGTTCACAACATTGTCCATGCTGAACCAAAGCTAATTAAACCCCAAACTGGTTAACATGAGTATTTACAAACACTTGAGATTTTTATGGTAGTAGACAGGAGGGTGATAATAGACAGGAAAAGTCATGACCCCTGAGAAGTTTTCATAAGTTGGAAGTAAACAATTGAAATTTGAATTAGAAGAATGTTCCTGCCCCCCACTCCCGAAACAACAAAAAAACCAAATCCCATAAACCAAAATACCAATCTCTCTCTCAAAAAAAAAAAAAAAAAAAAGTATAAGGAAACTGTATCAGATATCACAATTCTTGTTTTATAGAAGAAAGAATGCCTCAACTCAGACCTCAAAACCCCTGCAGATTATTGTCAGGGGCATCCTTAAGAAAACACAGTGCAGTAAACCAGTATAGAAGACATGGAGTACCATACACCAAGACATTATTTCAAAAATCTTAGAAATAAAAACTATACACATGCAAGTCATGAACAGCACTTACAAAAGCTGATGCCAGACTAAATTCAATACAAAAATATCACTTTCTCAAAAAACAGACATAACAGGTCCCAAAAGGCATATAATCAAGCTGACTTCCTAGACATAGTCTTAGCCACACAATCCCCTGTCCCATTTTCTTCCCAGAAGGAAAAGCAAAATACCATCTGAGGTTGATGAGCTCACTACTGTTCAGTTTTATTATTCCCTCTGATACTTTAGCTGAACTTCATACACCCCATACTAGATATCCCTTCAGATCACTGACCAGCAGTTCTCCTAGTTCACTTTCTAGAACCTCCCACAAAGAGGAGGGGGAAAACAGCAAAACTCAACAAACAGCTAAGAAAAAGAGAGTGAAGATTTAATTATAAGCCAAACACAGATGCACTAGCTTATTCACTGCATCTCGCCATTCATTGTTTGAAAAGAGCCACTCCGACTTGTTTTTCATCATGGTATCATTAAATCACTGATGTTATATTAAAAACTGTACAGCAAACATCCTGATCCTATTCCTTATTGCAGGCAGAACAAAGGAGAGAGGTCACAGCAGAAAAGCTGAAGGGAAGAACTAGCTCTTCATCAGGCAACATAATTAGATCATACCTGTTCTAAACAAAAGTTCCTTAAGAGCAGCCTTTGCCTGGGAGGGAGAAAAGGGGGAGAAAACAAAAGCCAACCCAGTTTCCTTCTCTCTGCTTTAACTGACATGACTTCAGAGCACATGTACTATATACAAAGTAAGCAGAGTTAAGTCCATAGCAAATTGGTAGTGCATATTTGTAAGTATTAGTTAACTAGAGTTGTTATTATTCTCCATTTATGTTACTATTTTTACATTTTTAAATGCAACCTGTTAAATGGAGACGTAATAAAATGCCAGAGAGTTTATTCTACTGATGCCTAGCAACTTAGGGTAAACGTAAAATGATTTATGGAAATGCTATATTATTTCTGTGCTTTTGCATAAACCTGTGCATGTATTTTACAGCTTTTTAAGTGTCTGCTGAACATTTACAAATCTGTAATGGAACTGAAACCTATGTTTTGAATTTGTCAACAGTTCAGAAGAAAATAATGGGTCACTGTCATTGTGCGACCCTTCTTCCAGTCAGAAGTGAAAGTTACAAAGGATTTTCCGTTCTTCAGATTTCTCTTTCTAGCTTTATTGGAAAGCTTGTCTTCTTGTTTAAATGAATTTCCTTTTAATCTGCTCCCTGAGCTGCTGGATAGATGGAGCCTCTTAAAAAATTCAGGATATCACTGTAATTGTAAATTGATCTGCTTCTGTGGCAGAAGGCTGGGGCCCTCCATCCAGGAAAGAGACTGTCTTCTCAAAGTTGTTTTTCAGACAAATGATTAATTTGCACTCTCTCTTACTACTATATTATCCTTTAATGGAAAAGCAGTTTTTAAACAAAACTACTACTTTTAGGATTGGTTTATTCATGGCAATATACAGGGAAGAAAGCCAACTGCCAAAGCCAATGTGAAATATTTACTGGCTTGACATTTTTTAATTTCCTAAAGGAGACTTCGACTCTACTTACATTGGAACTAAAACTGTATTAGACAACTAAAATGCACATATTCATCACTGCCAAATTTCTGAATTAATGTAATATATTAATAGACACATGGAAATTCCCTGCTGATTTTTAATGCAGAGTTAAGGTTGGAACACTGTTATGACTATGCAATCTTTAAAAGAGACACGTAACTCATTAGTATCAAAGTAGAGGAAATTATCTATCTAGTGTGGTGCTGAATCCACACAGCCTATTTGCCTTTGGCTCTTTGGCTATAAGATCTGGCATCACTTGGATTATTTCACCTAATCCATCATTACCTTTCATGGTTCCAATATACTGTGCAACAAACCTAAATTTAACAAACCCAACTCCCCATCAATTACCACGCTGAATATATTACATGTCAGCACAGAGCACAAAGATTAGACATGCTGAATTACATCTTTCTTTGTGAAAAGTCAATATTTTTAGAGCACTGTTAATGTTGCTGACTCCAATTGTAACAAATGTTCCTTCCCATTGTGGGCAGGCACTAATGCCATGACCTTTGCTATTTACATACAACACAGAACTACTAAACAAAATGAAAAATCTCAGAAGACACAGAAAATACATAAGAGATCCCAGTAACAGTGTCACAGAGTCACAGATGTGGGTTCTTTAATTGCCATAATTGCTTGGCTAGTGGAAACCTGGAAGATGACCTAATTTTTTTTTTTTTTCCTGTAATCCTACAAGTAAACATTAGTAATTCAGATTTAACTTTCTCTCTCCACATACACAAAGCACACAAGAAGGTTATTACTTACAACAGAAAATAAATATGCTGCTGTTGTGTTAACATAGCATCCCTACTTACCGGTCTTCCACAAATACACCGATGAAGTTTGAAATTCACTTTGTGCACGAGCGTCCCAGATTCCCAGCAGCAGAAGCACAAGAACTCCCACGCACCGGGCTGGCACAGCAGAAACCCCTGGACCACGGCAGAAAGCAGCGCTCCCCTCGCTCAACCCCATGTCTCCAGCAGCCTGCTGCCACCTCCAAAATCCGTAGCACGACCACGAAACCTTCTTCAAATAATATTCCCCTCTTCAGAATTTCTTCATGGGAGAAGGGGACTGGAAACCTCTCCCCCACTATTGTGCATGGCAGTTGAAAAGGAAAAACTGTTTAACACCAGGGAACAATAGAGTCCTTGCTCGCTCTTGCTGCTGCAGCGGCGGCTGCTGCTAGTATGGTTGCTGCTCCACGCTCTTCCATTCAGCGGTTAGTAGCAGTTTTCCATCAGCTAAAAGCAAGACAGCTGTCCGCAGGGGGCTCCAGCTGACTGAGCAGGTTATCTTGCTCTGGGAGGCAGCAGCAGTCATTTACACCAGCTGGAGAGAGTGAGAGACAGAGAGAAACAGGAATGAGGAGAAACACAAATAGCCCAGTGCTGTAATCTCGACGTAGAGAGTGACTGCAAAAGGCTGGCTTCCCAGACACGTCTCTCCCTGGAAAATCCCAACTGATACATACCAAGAAGAAAAGAAGAAATCATCATCAGACATGCTTCAAAACACAAGTCATACAACCAGAACAGATAAAGCCAGAATGATATATATTAATTAAGAGCGCATCAGACATTTGTCCTGATAACAATATGTATGCTACATTAACTATTTTGTAAACAACAAAAAATAAGTGATTACACATGTATTAAATAGACAATTAAGACCTTATGAAGGGAAATGGAAGAAAATGCAGAAAAAAGGAAAAAAATTTAAAAACCACTAACTTGCCTTGCATATTTATCAAATCTATCTCAGGTAATAACATACAGCTATCTGCTGTGAGGACAGATGAATATATGTATATGATAACGTCTATGTATGTGCAAGCACATCGCCTCTGTGGTAGATGAAGTGTGCATGTAATATATAAGGCAAGATAACATCCTTGCCTATCCAGCAAGTATGTACACATATATACATGCATAAATGTCAACTGTGTCATTTAAAATAATTTGAAGATCAAGTTATCAATCATTTTTAAAACATACACTGAGTTTTACATATGAAAGTGTTCAGGATACATTAGGCTGTCATGATGATACAAAAACGTGGAGAGAGACAAAGCTTTTTAAATAGGGATCTTTATCTCTCCCACCCACTACCCAGTGAACAGATGCAATAACAAGCCTAAAGATCAGGTTTCGGACACCTATAAACTGGAAAGCAAATGAGGAATTCTCAAGAAAACTGCTATCACATTAAAAAAGTTTCATTAAAAATGCAAACAACTACAGAAATACACAGTAAGAACACAGGACACAGAGTTTGAAAATGATGGAGCTATTATTGTTTAAAGAAGAAACCTTCAGCCAACCTCTCTTGGGATGCCTGTCATTTTGCACAACCTTCCCAGACTCAGCCTTTTCACATGCATTAGATTAAAATCAGCCGTGATCAAATAATTCCCAAGTCCTTGCCTGTTTAAATATTCTGACATCAGAGCAAATTAGCAATGTTGAAGGTTGCAAATTCGTCTTTGTTTACTTTCCACTCTGTTACGCCTCTAAGAGGGAATTAAAGGCTCAGGGAGCTCTAGCACTGTGAGGCTGTGATTAAGAGAGATAAGCAAGTGTGGATTACTGTTCCTCAGCTGTTGAAAAACAGGCAACAATCAGGAGATTATAGGTTGATAAGGGATACATAGAAAGCCATGATCTTAACAAATTTATAGCATCCTAATGCAGAACTTGTACCCTCAGCTAAAGCACTTCTGGAAATATATTTTATTCATTTCTGCTACATAATGCTGTATTCACTTCAGGAAGCATGGAAGCCCCTTCAGCCTTTGCTTTGTTGAACTGGACAGAATACTACTTTAAATTAAAATGCTCTCTGAGTTTATGGAATTATAGCAATTTCACACGTAAATTTGAGGTTAAGTTAGTCACACACACATTATTTTACATTCTACGTAGAGGGAATTGAGAATACCTGACCTAACAAAAATAATGCCAGCTTCATAATTTATGAAAAAATAAGACTAAGAATTTAAGCGCTTAAAAAAGTTTTAAGATCATCAAGAAATCTGTGGCAATAGCTTTACTGAACTGCATAGTTAAAATAAAACATATATAACTTATACATTCCTTTGAAAAATAAAGAGTAAAAATGTTGGCTTTGTAGTTAGAGCTGTACATCAGGGGAAAAGTCAAGTTTATAGCGCAACTAAGGGAAAAGGCACCCTTTTCAGAGTTATTAAATACAATGGATACTACCTAGAATTTCCATGAATGTATAAAGAAAGCCTCTGAAAATAGTTTGTACGTGACTCAGATCATCCGGAAACACCATCAGGGAACAGATCATCCATGTAGTTGGCACAATGAATCAAAGTGGTTTTTGACAGCAGAACAAAGCAATATCATGAAAGAGGGTAAGCACACATAAACAATCACTCAAATATTTTCTTATGTTTATGCAACTATAGGACCACATACTTTAAAATTTCACTAAAATAGAGATTATTAAAATAATTTCACACTACTTTTTATGGTTGTACCATTTTTTCTGTCAAGAATCAATGAACTATGAAAGAATAATTTCACCATTTTTTTTGGTAAGAAGCTGTGATGCATTTAAAACTGTTCAGAAATATGTCACAGAGACAGAATGGAGGGAATATTTATTATGCAAATGTACTTGTGTGTCTGAAAAAAAATAAGGATTCCTGACGTGCTATTTTTAGGAGCCACTAGATCACTTATGCATTACATACACTCATTTCTTATTAATCAGGGCAGGGAAAGGCCAGTGAAACCACAGGCCAAAGAGTAGGCTGATGCCTGCAGAGACACCCACCAGCCTAACTGCAGGAGTTAGACTTCAGACACAAGAGGCAATATATCCTGATGGCAAGCTTCAGCTGTTATCAGCACACCTCACCCGAAGAGCTGCTGTTATAGCCTTTTCCACCGCAGTGTATCAGTACACTCTTGCCCTCTTCTTATTTGCTACAGTGAAAGTGGGACCTCCCTCCCAGTTAACAGTGCAACCACTATTTCCAGCCCATGCTGGCAACCCATCTTCTAATACATACCTAATGATCATAATTTATCAGTTGTTTATGGCTTAGACATTCCCAAATAAATGGTGAAGTACTTCTGAGAAGAAACCTCTAGGCAAAGCATAGAAATAAACTACAGTCAACATTAGTATCTGTATCACTAACATAATAGTGTCAGTGTTGTACCTTGGAGCACCAACGTATGAGTCTCAGTAGACTTTTAATCAGATACAACTATTCATCTGAGCCACAGAAGCTATGTAGAATCTGTAAACTGCTCGCACAAGTGATTGACAAGTTAGCACCTTTTTGTTTTCTATGAGAAACTATGACTGACCTCCAAGACCTTTATGAAAATGAGGTAGAGTTAACCATGAAACATTGGAATTACTTTGTTCGTGTTTCTTAGCATTAAACAGAGGATGACAAAAAAAACATGGAATACCTTTTACTTAGTGGAAAGAGAAATGAGAACAAGATATAAATTTCTTAGCTGCTCGGTATGAAAAGCTGCCTGCCAAACAGAATCACCCTGCTGGTATTCCTCGGCTAGCATGCAGTTCCATGTTAGCACCCTTCTCTGTTGAAATGTCATGAATAAAAGCTTCAGGATCATATTATCTTCTATCTTGAATATGTTGTATTTCTACATGTAGTAAAGTCAAAGTGTGCAGAGTACAACATATATCTAGCACATTTGTTTCTAGAGTCAATACTCAGTGAAGAAGTGTGTCCATCATGACTTTCATCCATCTTCAATTTCACAGTCTGGTTAAGCCAGAAATCTTTAGAGAAGTTTCAGTCCACTCTTCTAGATCTACAGAACATGTTTTACAAACTCTACAACTGTACCCCTCTAAACCATCTCTGCTATGTGAGTACTAGAATATCACAAAAATCATCCAAATTCTAAAGAATGAAAAATGTCTTCTTTCTTATGTAGAAAATTCAAAGTCCTCATCATCTGAACGCTGCTCATTTTGATTTACCTCAAAGACTTCTTTCCTTCACTTAGGTATGAAAATGGCAAGTGCTCCCAGAGACAAATAAGTCAACTATCTCCCCAAAAAGACCTCTAGAGTTATAGTGAGTTTATTCTCCCCGAAAAGAGCTCTAGAGTTATAATGATTTTATTACAGCTAATACCCATCGGGTAACACAGTACCACACATTTCTGAAAAGCACTTTAAACTTGTTAACATACTGACCCAGTTCAGTCAACATATTGGGATGTCCTCGGATATATATCCCTTGTATGGGATGCAGTGGTATGGTTGCACCCTTAACTTTTAAAGAAGTTAGGAAGGTGTGGTATGTTCCCTTGCATGTATATTTGTTTTGCAAGATCCATGATCTAAATAATTCATGTTAACAGCTGAAAAAAGCTTTTGTTCTCTTTATTCCCTGACATATCTCATGGGCTAAAACTTCTAGCTCTGCATTTTGTGAGAGCCTGACTTTCCTGCAGATATTTTACTACAGATGCAAGTATATTATAAGGATTCTCTTGAGATGGGACCTGCAAGAGTTTTATCAGATTTTGAGAACTTCGGGCTGGAATAAACTGTACAGTGCTCTTTTAGGCTTTGCTGCAGAGCACTGAGTACTCCTTAGCACACTCAGTAATGGTCCATGGTTTTTCTTCATATCAATGCTAGGGAGCCTAGTCAGGGAAGCCACAAAAAATATCCTAGAAATGAATAATCTTTAAAAAATATTAATATGTTGCAATATACTTCATCTCTCGATATCTGGCAGCTCCATTCCTTAATTCCAAGATTAATTGTGTTGTGCAAAACTTGCAGCTGATATGGATCCTAAACATATGGCCTCTAGGTGTCACACTCTACCATGTCATAATATGCTATTTATGGATTTCTCTTATTCTTTCATAGCAGGTAAGAGACTTTGATTTTATCCTGTCAAGGAGTGAAGTACAATTATTTTTGGTTTTGCCAGAGTAACTATTTTTGCAAACACCAGAAGTATTACGATGTCTGTTTGTTAAATTTATATCATTCTTTTGGATCATAGATTTGGAGGACAAATCAGGAACTTTAAGTGTTATGTATGGGAGCTGTGCAGAAGTAAGAAAGCATTACATGTACAAAATCACTAGAATGTGTTAATAATGTATACTTAAACACTTTAGTGTTTCTCAATTACTTCAAAAATCTTTGCACCAAGAAAAAGTTATTTTTGGAAAATGAATAAAGATTCTACTTGCATAAATGCATGAGCAGCAAACATGTTGTCATCTAGTTCTGACTTTACAAATGCTTCGCTTTTATTAAGGTAAATTGGTAATTCTTGGAGACATTTCTCTTTTTTGATTTTTTTTTTTTCTTTGACTATATTGGTGGGTAGGGGGTGGGGTGTGTTTGTGTGGTTTTTAATCTAGTTTAAATCTAGAAGTTTTCCTAGCCATTCTTTCATCGGTGGGGGAGGGGGGAGGGGGGGAGGATGTTCAGTTGCTAAAAGGTTTGGGCTTTTGTTTCATTTTGTTTTAATCTCTACTGCTGTATTTCAGCAGTTCTCTCAGTTTGGTTTAACACCCGGCTGTTGCATCTTTTGTAGATCGCTTTGGCAGGTAACAATCAACATCCCTGGCAGAAAGTATTCCCTGCAAGAAGGGAATGTTAATGTAAGACCAGGAGATACAGCAAGACCTGCTTGCTGGAAAATAAAGCTAGAGGAATTCAAGTACAAAATCAATGAATTTATCAAGGAAGTTATCCAGTTTTGGATGAAGCTACCTGGTGAAAGTGTGTATTTACCATCTTTGTCTTCCAGAAAAATGTTAGTTTTGACTTGATGATACATTTTAACCAAGGAAAGGCTTCTGGCCTAAATAGATCAATACCTTTGTGAAACGTAGCAGTCCAAGAACTGCAGAAGGTCAGATTAAATCAGCTAGTTCTGCTTTCTGGCTTTAAACTCTGTGAACGGACATTGTCCTTTCTGCCCAGATTACATTAGCTTCAACAGCTGACTGCATGAATTGGAACTTTCCAAGTATCAGAACTGGCTGCAGAAGTGTCTGTGATAGTTCCCTACCAGGAACTGTCATCTGTATTGAAAATTCAAGCTCTCAATCTTTTCTCATCAATTCAGAGATCTGTTTACTAGCCTCTGATGGAACTTGCTTAATAACAGGAAAATACAGTATGAATTTTTCATTGGAAAGCCAACAGCATTGATAAACGAGCTTGCTCAAAGAGATTTTGAGCATGTTCACGTATTCAGAAGCAGATGGAGTAAGTCCTTGTATTTGAAATTTCTCTTGGAGACACTATACATTCAGCATAATTCTAATCACACACAAAATTCCCAAGCAAAATGCTAATTACAGTTAGGGTTTGTAGCAAGGTCTGCATCACTACTCTGACTCTGTCAATTACAATTTTCTGTTTCTTAAGACTGCCAAATTTGCAGTTTCATAGTAACTCTATAGATAAAGCCAAAGACAAGAAAGAGAAAAACACATAAAAATTATCTCCATCCTGGTCTCAATCATTTCAGTGAAAAAAGATAATCGTTACTTTTCTGTGTTAATAAAAAAGGAAAAAAAAAAAATGTGCATGAAGAAAATGGTGAATTTTTCACTTGAAAGCTTTTGGTAACCTCTACTTTGGGGAAGAAACTTAAACTGTGCTTCTGTTGGGAGTGATCAGTGTGCTATTCTCATCATAACCTCCAAAAAGAAGTCTGCATATAATTAGAACCTCTTCTGGAATTGTGGTACCAGAATTGCTTACAGAGTGTGAGGGGAAAAATCCCTAAGATTGGGTACAAAAGTGAGACTGGAACATAAAGCTAGCCTCTAAGTCGCTAGGATAGAAAGCCTGGGAATAAAGTAAGTGATAGGAAAAGCCAAGAAAACAGACAGCAATCAGGATAAGAAACCTAAGTGGAGAAAAAAATACTGTGAGGAAGTAGTGACAACCAGAATTTTTGTGGGTGTACTATTTACTGTTTACTCTTTTAACACCTTTGGATCTACTGTTTGTATACCTATGTGATTAAGACTGTACAAAGAATGGAGCTTTTTCAATCTAACTTTAGTTACCTAACTTTCAGAAACTCCAATAGAGACTTCACTAATGGAGAAAACAAACTAACCCAGGTGACCATAACTGCCAGTAGAACCAGTTTTCTATCACCAACCCCATTATATTAGATTTTTCAAAAGGAAACCAAAAGGCAGGATTTTAATGAGACTTTCCAAGTCAACTCTGTTCCTCCAATGTGTGCATATCCTTTTGAAATTTGTGTTTCTAAAATCAATGGGAACAGCTAGCCCCTATGCCTAACATGAATTTATGCTGAAAATAATTTAAATTTATCCAGACAACATGCTCATTGGAGAAAAATAAAAGTTAAAACTACTAATTGTAAATGCAAATAAGTAGAATAATTCACAGGACCTGAAAAGCAGGCAGGGAGATTTCAGCGACACAATGGAGAGGTAAGTACTGAAATCCCTGGCAAGGGGAACAGAGAATGGAGTAAACAAAGAAAATCAGTGTCCATTATTGCCTTTGAAAATCCTCTCCAGGGAGAGCTTAGTATTTGCACATACCAAATCACCTTTAAACAAAAGCCACCTTCAGTCAATTTTAAACCTCCTCCTTATTAAAATCCTATTGATTGATCATTCTTCATCTAAATGTCTGACAAGCCAATTTCCATTTTCAAGGAGGGGAATGTTGGTCTTCTTTTTCAAGCCATAAATCACTCAAACATTCTTTCATCAATTTTCAAATTAGTTAAGTAATACAAATTAATACAAAAATTAAACAAGGCTGCTTTCTTTAGTGGGCTGTTGCTTCACTGTTGTTTTTTTTTTTTTTTTAACATAACCAACACATTTAATGGTTTCCAGAAATGAATAGGCTCAGTAGTAGTGACAAACACAATACTGTTGGAAATAGCTTTTAATGATTTGTCAACTTCTTAAGAGTCCTAACTTAACTGGCCAAAAGTACAGCTGTGTGTTTTGTGCTGACTTCAACAGATCAATAAACAAGAGGAGTATAACTTCAGGAAACTGATTAAACAATCTCACACCATTCTGACATGGGGTAAGATGAGGTGAGATTTAAACCATGTTAAATTAATGATCAAGGTTCAACTGTGATCTGCTAACTGAGCCCTAAGATGGAACTACATTATATTATTAATAATCATATTTTGCAGAATCTTAGACTATAATTTAAGTTACAGCACAGAAGATGATATCTGAAAATAAATCCTTTGCTCTCTAATTTTATATGAAAGACTCACAAGTGTGTTCCCCCGTCATACTTTCATTATATGGTAGGTGCTTTAACTGGGGGGTGGAAGGGACATCTGTTCCTACTGATCAATCTTCCTACTGAAAATTATAGGTAACTCTCGTTGAAGTCAACTCCATAGCAAACTACAATGTAGAAACTAAATCTAAATAAGGAAGGCAACAAAATTAATGCATTCTAAGCCCATATTGATGAAAGCATGATATCATTTCAAACCACATGGACAACTAGTTCCAAAACACTAAGTTGTGTTAACAAAACCTCCCATTTTCCTACATGCTGACTTTTCTTCCTCCTCTGCTGTTGCAGCATCATTTTTCCGAGACTCCATTGCACCAATATTTCTGTGGCAAAAAGAAAGCAAGTAACCAAATCTATGCACGGAGATGGGTGACATCACAACCACATATAACTGGATTTTCTGCATACAGATTACAATGCACTTAACACATTCCGTGTGCTGCTGAAAAATCTTCTCTAACTTATCAGCATTAGCATTAAAATTAGAGCTTCACTGGGGGATCAAACCAAGCTTAAGGTGATGTGACACTTTCAGGACAGGAAAAACTTTCATTAATTTGGCACCATTGTTCTTCCCTATGGTGACAAAAGACATCATTGCCAGATTTCCTCCAATCGCTACTATACAAAAAAAAAAAAAGCTTTCCAATTAACTGTTAGTGGCAGCTCTGGTACTTCCACAAGTTTTTCCCATGAGATTCAAAACTAACCTTGGTCTAAATAACTGACAGTTGCATCTATATACTCCACAGAATATATGACAACCTACTTTGATACACTGCTCACTGAAGGAAGAAACAGTATGGAGGAGATTAAAAGGAGTTTTCTCAGTGATTGCACTATTATTGAAATAGTATAGAAACTTGCAGATCAGTTGTCTCCAGATCAGCATTGAGTTCAGTTGCTACCATCTAGCTAGACGAGTGAACATGATTTCCCTGGGACAAAGAAATTTAATTTACACAGATGAAGTGGTGTGGGGAGCACTAAAAAAAATGAAGTGTGCCTTTGAAACCACAACACCAATGTCTGAATGACACTAAGTTCAGGTAAAATAACAACCTCAGTTCAGGTAAAGAGACGAACATGTTTTACCAGTGCTAGAAAAAGCGTATCATGCATAAAGCAGAAGTCAAAATTCACATGAGAACTTGTTTCCTAGATGTATCAATAGGATAAAAAAAATATTTCTGATCCTTTAATCTTAATGCTTTTTTAATATATGTATTGAATTTATCACTTTTACAAACAAAATATCAACACAATTTATGTCACCTTAAATTCTCTTAGCATCCATATATAAATACAGATATAACACAACTAACTTTAGTTGTCTGGATGATATATCAGCACCTAAGTAGAAGCTTATTCTTCTGAGATATCCCACATAGTGACAGGAAAATGGAAATTTTTGTAATATGTGGCTAAAATACTCTCACCAGTAGGCCAAACTCCATCCATTGCCTGCAGACATTTCTACATATGCTCCAATGTTAATGTCTCCATCACACATATTGACTTTAGGAGGTATTTTCAGTGTTTACAAAAGCTATTTTAGTAATTTTAATATCAACTACAAAACCAAATAATTCCAAATTTTACATGAAGAAGGATGAAGAAAACAAAAAATATATTCTGCTTCCTTCCAAAGCTACTAGAAAACCATTATAAGCAACCTGCTTTGGAGACCTTGGAGGATAATTGCATGCTAAATCTCCAGATCATTTCAGTTCTTCTTTCTTCCCACAGATATACAGTCATAACCATAACACATGTAGAAGTTTGCCCATAGCTTATTGTAGCATAGCACTTACCTAAAGGAGGAGTTTAAATAGTATATGGTCTTTGAATACATACTAAATACTGAAACTTGCTGAATAGCAGGGCACATAGTACCTCACTTAGGCTCAAGTAGGGTACAATTCAATAAATTAATCTCCTGTAAAGTTACAGGTTTGCCATAGCAAAGTATTGCACTGATAGGATTCAGAAAAGAACTCCCTTCACTACGTCAAACACTTTAAACAAGCATATGCCTACACCGAATCCCCTCTCTCTGTCAATAACGGGTTGACTGGCAGTCAACAAAATGCTTGATTACCAACCTTGTGAATCAGAATTTTTTAATGAAAGATTTAACTGTGTTGAATTATTTGACTACAATGATCTCGAATAAAAACTATTCTTTATTTGGGTATAGGCAGTTTGGCAGGGCTGCTTCTAAAATCACAAGAGTTAATTTTCATTTCTGAAGGAACTAGTGAAGTGCACTGAGGGTTGTCAGTCTCTGTTAAGAGTCAAGATTTCTTCATGTCTTAAGTTTTCTAGGTGCATACATAGTTTTGACAAAGGGAAGAACCACATATCTTGGATCTCTGGAGGAAAGGAAGAAAATCAGTCTTCCTACTTGTCTTATATGTATGCAAAAAGAAAATTGCTACTGTCTTTGGCCAGGACAGAACTCCTTATTTTCACCAAGCATTAGAAAAGTTTAAAGGAAATAATCTGTTACAAAAAAGATTTTTTGTAGTGCTCTCTTTGTAAGCAATTCTACAAAAGAAAAATAATTAAAATAGTAATAGGGAATGGCATTTTCATTGCATTCACATCGTCAGAACATAATTCAGAAACCCAGACTCAAGGTTTTGAAAAAAAGAGCAATAATTTTCTTTCTCTTCTGTGTTTCATATTCTCTTTCACATTCCCATCCTTACGCTAACCTGCAATTTCAAGTAGTGATCTTCAGATGATATCATAATGAAACAATCCCAAATGAGTTTCTTTGGCTTTGTGTAATGGAATACAGAAGATTGTATTCATTTGATTTCAAAATGGACCATTAGCCACTGTATGCTTAAACCATTAAAAGAAAGAATTTGAAATCAAACAATAAATAAACCTAATGCATACCTCTAAGCAGAAAGTAATTAAAATAGATAGTAAACATTTGCTTTATTGTTTGTTTTTCCCCCTAAATTATGATTTTTGCAACAGTTCTTTAAATGGCTTTCACTTTAACTGCATTGCAAAGATGAGATCATATTCATTGTATGCTCTTCATTAACTCAACTGATGGTGTTTTAATTCCTACAACATACAAAGTCTGATGTTCATTTTGCAATTTGACATAGCTAGTGTGTGTTGTGAATAATTAGCTTCACTATGGCAGAACAAAGTTTTGATTTCTTTGCAAAGCACACACACTGCTTTTTAACAAAGATTATTGGTACACTTTCAGGGTATTTCTTGTCTTACAGAAAAGCAACTATTTCATTTTTAATTAACTTTTCTGTACCCTGATTTTCCTAATGAACTAATAATCCACGTTCTATCTGATGGTAAATACTTTCAACAGATCTAAAAGAAGATGAGAAGTGCCAGGTCCTGTACTTGGGCCACAACAACCCCACGCATCACTACAGGCTTGGGGAGGTGTGGCTGGAGAGCTGTCTGGAAGAGAAGGGTCTGGGGGTTCTAATTGACAAACAGCTGAACATGAGCCAGCAGTGTGCCCAGGTGGCCAAGAAAGCCAAAGGCATCCTGGCTTGTATTAGAAATAGTGTGACCAGCAGAAGTAGGGAGGTGATAGTCCCCCTGTACTCTGCACTGGGGAGGCCATACCTTGAGTATTGTGTCCAGTTTTGGGCACCTCAATACGAGAGAGATATCGAGGTGCTGGAGCGAGTGCAGAGGAGGGCAACGAGGTGAAGGGCTTGGAGAATAAATCTTATGAGGAGTGATTGAAGGAGCTGGGACTGTTTAGTTTGATGAGAAGGCTGAGGGGAGACCTCATCACTCTCTACAACTGCCTGAAAGGACATTGTAGAGAGGTTGGTGCTGGTCTCTTCTCACAGGTGATTAGTGATAGAACAAGAGAGAATGGCTTTAATACATCATAGAATCATAGAATCATTCAGGTTGGAGAAGACCCTTGGGATCATAGAGTCCAACCATCAGCCCTACTCTACAAAGCTCTCCCCTAGAGAGTACCTGATACATCAGGTATCCATGATGTGACCTCTGGAAATGTGCACTTATGTTAAAAAGTTATGAACATCAGTACAGGCCATGGAACAACAAGTGACAGGAGAAAAACACCTGAAACATCTGTAAAGGTGCACCCCAATACCACTGTTGGCTTATTCAACTGGAAGTCTGTGGTTGTCTGGCTAACCCACACACAAACAGAGATGGTGGGGGAACACTGGTTACACAGAGGTGCAATACCGTGCAGAAGCAGAGTGCCCAAGGCGGGAGCAGTGCAGGCTGTCACCAATCGTTGCCCAAAACCTGACACTGGGACCAGTCAGAGTGTGTGCTTCTTTCTCCCCCCACCCTGCCTCAGCTGTGCCAACTGGAGCACGTGTCAGTTAACTTTCAAGATGTGTATGTGTGTTTTCATGTGTGAGAAGCTTTCCCTGACACAGCCCATCCTTCCTTGCTTGATCCACTAATAAACTGAGCACAACAGCACCATATAGTCTGGTGTTCCAAATCCCCTTGTCCTTGTCACAACATTGTCAGAATCTTCTCCCAAAATGCTATAAATTTTATATTACATAATATAAAAATAACAATTAGACCTTACCGTATTCCCTAAAATCCTAAAGCAAGAGAACTAATCCTACAGTCAAAGAACAACCACTGGAATATATCTCATTCCTTACACATACCCTCAATGACACTTAAGGTGTTTTGCAGAAGTAGTATTATTAATCTCTTACTGTGGTAACAGAAAAGAGTAGGGTCCATGAGTCAGACATAGTCATTGGACTCTAGGTCAATCACACCTCTTTGAATATCACTCAGATAGAACAAGACAGTTACTGTTATCTTCAAAAAACCATGCAATTTTCATATTGCATCCAGAAATACTAATTAGGAAGCATTTTGTTTTCTGACTGATATACAATAGTATCATAATTATGGGATACAGCAGTAATCCCATCTTATTCTCACAAAATTTCAAATTACTTCGGCAAGGACAAGTGAAACAAACTCCATCAATACATAAATCAGAACTATACATAGGATTTAATAGAGCCTTCAAATCTTCTAGATAAAGGAACAGAAACACCAGCCTGAGTTAAGGCCCGTAGGTAAACTGATAAATAGTTGCTAATGTTGAGTTCTAACTATCCCTACATAAAACTGCCAAAACAAATTTCACTTTTCTATAACACTCTAACATTCTACATATACCAGATGAGAAGTTAAAACAAACAACACACAAAAAACCCCGAACTACCCAAAACAACAACAAAACACCCCAACCCAACCAGCACCAAAACTCCAAACCCACCCAGAATATAATCTTGTAATAAGAGCAACGATTTGGAGAGCTGCAGCTCGAGCGCCCGGAGTCGGCCTTCGGCAGGAGCTGCAGCGCCGTTGCGCCGAAGGCTGATCCTCAGCACCATGGACAGGGGCTCGGGAAGCTCCGCTGACGTCAAAACTCTTTCCTGCTGCTCTTCGTCCATTAAGCACAGCGTGAGGAAGATCTTCACAGCATACTCCTTATCCTTACATGAAAATTTTGCGCTGTTAAAATACATGCATAGCTAGTAAAACACAGATGAAGTGGCATAAGCTTGAGGTCATCCATTCCTTGTTTTTTAGAGTCACATACAGAAACCATCATAGCCTGGGCTACACTTTTTTTTTTTTTTTTACATACATCAAAGTATATCTATGGAGAGACACAGTAAAAATACTCCCCATAGAACTTTTCAACTCTGTTTTACAGGAATTAAGACATTGTCTTTGAACCGTGGCCCTGTTGTCCTCAGAAGTTAAAGTATTTTCTCCTTTTAAGTTAGAAGTTGTCATAGTACCAAACAAACACAAAATAAATTGAGCAGATGGAGAAGATGAACTAAAAATCACACTTCAGAAAAATCTATTGAGAATGTAATGGTTTTAACTGAGGAAGAAAAAATCATCCATACACTTCTGTCAAGATGGATGTTACAAAATATTATCAAAGTTATAAGAAAGAAGTTTATGGAAAGGGAGAAGAGAAATCTAAATCAATACAGTATCAGCAAGTTTACCTTTAAAAAACAGAAGAAAAACTCAGAAGCATAGAATAAGATTGTTTGCAGGGTCTTCCCCTGACCCCCTTTGCATGGCAAAATTTTTCACATTTATCATAAAGAAATTACACATACTTCTAAGATATTAAAAAAAAAAAAAAAAAAAACACAAAACCTACTGTTATTTTAACACTATCAAACAATAGTGATTTTATTGAGCCAGTTGAAATTGTTAAAGTCAGTGTAAACAGAATTAAATTTAAACCACCAATTATCATGTAGATTATACTTATATGAGGCATAGGAGAATTTTTGCTGATGTTCACTGCAAGAAATCAATATAAAACTAAAAGAAAAAATATTTATTTTAGAGATGCTCTTAAAAATAGGCTTAAAAATTACTATTTGGATCCACCTGCAGGCCATTTCAGAAAGATTGCAGCTGAGGGGATGAGACAGCAGGGAAACCCATTCAAGCTGATCCAATTTAGATATGCAAATTTTATCTTGTGTGTTTGAAAAGAACATTATGGCATAGCATAATTTGCACCTTGAGTTCCAAAGAATAATATTTCCAATCTAATGAAAACATGCCTCCATTGTTCACTTTCCCACTCTCCAGGTTTGGTCCAATCTACTGCTCTCCTATCTATTTAAAACCGCGTTTTTTCCGTATTTGAAACAATTAACACTAGAAAAAAGGAAAAAGAAAATAGAACTCTATTTTTGTAGTTATCTAAAAAAGACAACATTACAAGTGGCTGACTATGTATGATAAAGCCTGTAGTAGTAACGGGGATAACATAAACCCCACTCTAGGGATGAAATGCTAAATGAAACAACTGAAGTTTAAGATCATGTGTTTGACACACTGCACTGTTAGCTTATTTTTATTTGTCTTTGTTGTCCCAAATAGTGACATTTGTTTAATGATAAACTTTTGTAAAAATATCAATTTTTTTCATCAAAGTGAGTGTAACGATACTGAGGATTGGTTTGGCCCACATAATTTATATTTGCAACTATGATCTGTTACTATTTATTCTGATGCAGTGATACTACTGATAGAGAACAAGACAACATGTCTCAGATGAACATATATGCTATCTTAAAAAGAACTAGCGTAACAGAACTAGCATGAATGCTGATTACTGTCTAGCTCAATAGACAGCAACAATAATAGGTTCAAATGCTTCAGAGCAAATTTGCTTCTCAAAGCTGCAGAAGAGGCCTTTATTGTCTTCCTTCTAAACAGGCATAAAACTTATGTTACTGTAACAATAAGCAACAACAGTTTTGAGCAAATATGGCTGGGATAACTTTTAAAAAGGAGATTCACAAAGCACACTGTTTTTTTCTACAGAGTTGAAGAGCAATCATTGTATTGCTCTTCTTTTTAAAAAAGCCAAACACTACATTAAAGCTCCCAAACATAGAATATTATCAGATGTTGAATGAGAAATGACATATCTGATATTATAAGGGCAGGTATAGGCAGAAAGCAAATCTATTTTGGAAGAAATATCTCAAAGATTAACATACACAAATTCATACTGGAGCAAACTAAAATATGTGAAGTATAGTATCGAAATAGTAACTTGTACCGAAGAAACATTTATCAATCCTCTCATCATACAATTCTATAATTTTAAAACCATAAACATATTTGCATCTCTCAATTCATAAAAATTAAAATTTTGAAGTCATTAAAAAAAAAACTCTTGAGCTTTGTAAAATTCACATTTCAGATGTGTCTTTAATTTAAAAGTTGCAGAATGCAGTTTCACTGCATTAAGCAGCACATTTTGAAGTAAATTCAACCTCTTTGTTGAACCCCTCCCACTTCAAACTGACTCTTCCAGGGTTAGTTGTAATATTCAGCTCAGCCCCTGAATCTTCACTCATGAAGAGAACCAAATAATGAGCTCTATTCTGATAAATCCCCAGGATCTCACTTGTTCCACAGGCACAAGATTTTTCTGTTTCTTGCTTTCCCACAGTGGTAATAAAATAATCAACACTAGATATTAGTGAAGATTACATTTACAAGTCCTTTAGCTATTAGCCCAACTATACCTAACTGATAGTCCATTAACAGAGGTTTAAAAAAAAGCAACCAAAGGCTTCAGAAGGAAATTGCTTCCAGACCTTCAACACATGTATCTGGTCAGACTGACAGTTTATTAAAAACATAGCTCTCCAACTACAAATACAAAGTAAGAGAGAGATGGATAGCCACAGAAATCTGGAAGCTCAAATTTCTAGGAGTATGTCTCCCACCATTACACTGCCTCTTAATTATTTAGCAAAGATCAAAATAATTTTGTGATATCTAAGTTTCATATCTTTATTGTAATGACACTGTAACTACAGATCATGTAAACAAAATGCAATTAGAAGAGGAACCAGCAAATACATGGTTAATCTGCTGAAAATGAGCTTAATTGAGGACTCCTCCTATGCTCTCCATCCAAAACAATAACTGGAATAGCCCCAGTGCTGATGTTAGTGGGAGCTGGCACAGACTCTGAATCAGGAAATCAGCACAGGAAAAGTGCAAGGCCTACGCTTGTGCTATCCAAAACAGAAGAACCACAAAAATAAGTTTGCAACAGTAAGTTTTAACCAGTTCATTAAACAGTGCAGAAGAATGACACAGCCCAGTTCTGAGGGTGCTGGGCTATCTTGGCTTGTAGGACGATGAATGAGCTGAAGGGGCTCAGCACCAGGCAAGGCTGAGGGGTGCTGCACAGGACCCCCATCTAGGGGCAGTGGGAAAATGCCTGGAAATGGGATGGTGCATGAGCAATCCTCCAACACTCTGTCAGATGACAACTGAACATGCAGTGTGTTGGGAGAGGCTGGACCTTTAACTATAGAAGAGATACTGCTTTACCACAAGGTTTTATATTAATGTTAGCTTCAGAAAAAATGTTTTTATTTTGTGCTTGATTCCAAATTGCTACCCTAGCCATAGTGGAAGTCTAATAAACATGTGAGGAAAACTGAGGAAATTAAAATATTTCAAAATTCATAAAGTCAGACAGAAATTTTCATACTTTGAAAGGGCACAGAGGAGCTAAGTTGTAAGAGCACTCCATTCATATGGGGTTAAAGAATACACTTGGCATCCCTTTGAGTCAAGAGCACTTAAGCCACATGGCTGAAATGAGAACTACCATCTTGCTAGCATCCCTCAACTGCTGTCTTCCTTACCTCTGCCCATTAGACTGCTATCCACTGGGACTTCTATGGCAGTGCTACAGGATTTTGAACACAGAAAATCCTTCAGCTGAATCAAAAAATTTCAAAAATGAAAATGGAAGTGGGGTTTTTTGTGCATGGTAAACTTTATAAAAGAATGGAAAAGTTTCAAGACATTTCAGTCAACATTAGGATTCAGACACTATCAAAATAACACAATACATTCATACAACCTATGAGTTATATTAGCAAAATGTGTCTCTTACTATATGTCACAATTTGCATTTCTTTTATTTAGATACCTCCTTGAAATAATTTATACAATGATAAATTATGTTCATCAACATCCTGTTACAATTAACACTTTCCTTTCCTGCTTTAAATATAGCCCCCATTTCCTGTTAAATATGCCTTCCAAGAAGATTAGCACATTAACTTCCTCTATATATTTGTCATTGGGTTAAGAGAGAGTAAGACCCAAGTTTTCAAAACAAATCGTTTGGCAGGAAACAAACTCCTCAACTGAATTAAAAGAGGTTACTTAAATTTTATTACATCAACTTATGCAAGTAACAAAACACCAAACTACAATGAAGGGAGGAAAAAAGCACAAAAGGCGGGGGGGGGGGGGGGGGGGGAATCTTTAAAACAGATTTCACAGATCCATATATATTAGTTTGTGGAAAAAAATAAGGAAGAGAGGTGAATGTACAAGCAGACAGAATTTCATGAATTCCAACTGTATTCTGCGTTCCAACATACATCATACATAAAAAAGGAAATTCAACAGATACAAAGTATTTCTAGACAAATCTTTTATTAATTTCAATCGCCTTTCCTGTCATTTAAAAATGATCATTTTAAGAGCAAATCCTGAAATCTTGCCTTGAACTCCAGGGAGAGACTTCTGCCAGGTTGAAAGACAAGCAATTAGACAAGTCAAAACTCTTGTTACAGTTACTACTTCTACATTTTACTTGGTTATTAATTCAGAATAGCTGCTCACCAATTCAGAATAGCTGTTCACTGTTGCTTTTCATATCTACCAGATTTTCCAGGCGTGATAGCACTTGCAGTCCAGTAAATATTTGCAATACGTTATAGTCTCTGTTTTGGTGATTAACAATCCATAAAGAGATTTTAAGCAAAGCTATCAGTTTTATCTAGCAGGGCTTTGCAACCAGTATGCCAGACTGAGTCAGACAATTTTAGTAGTGAGGCGATGATGCAGCCACAGCATCTGAACTAAGGCAGTGCATTTTTAAAAACCCAGGAGAGTTACAGCCCCATTTACTCCATCTGTGATACACTACAGGGGAAAGAGAAGCAAGGTTTACTATGTATTTGTCTGCAAAATGTTTTGTTAAATAGCTATTTTTAGTACACAAAAGTAAGAATGTTTGGAATGTATATAAAACATGTGGAATACAATTATTCTCAGCACAAACAATATTTTCATATTCTGACATGAACTGCTTTTATGAGTAGCGTTCAGTCACTCTGTGTAACTTCTGAGACCAACAGTTTTCATTAGAGCTGACTGTACATTTCTCCAATAGCAGAGCCACAAAGGTATGCCCCTTTATAAATAACCAGAGCAGTTCTAGCCTCACCGAGATAAGGCCTCCAAGATCATTCAGACCAATGCGCAGGCTAGGCTACTTTAGGACTGCTCCAGCTTCTACTTTCTGCTTCCCATTTGCTATTACACTAACACAGAGTTGAATATATAGAGTAGTTGCACCTGGCTTTACGAAGCAGGACTTCACAACAGTTATATATATACACCTTTATTGTACTCTCCAGATACAGACAGCTTTTTATCTTGCCTGTGACATTGGGGCAGTGAAGGGTTATATTTCCCTTGCAGCAATTTGACCCATCTGGCCCTAATTTTCAAAACCATACAAAAACAGAATAGTGCACAAAAATATGCATATTATTAAGTTGATAGGTATTCACCTACCACATCCAAATAAGTGTGGTCATTTCCGCATGTAATGGGCAAACCTGAACTCCTAGAGTAATAAACAACAGAACTTAATATGCACATCACTTTTTCTCATGTAAAGCAGAGCAAAACACTTTTTTACATTTAATGTAACAACTAGAGAAATGCACAAAACACATTTTTCACCTTTATAATAAGCTTGCAGCTGAAGCTGTTCTCCTGACATTAGCAAAGATTATGAACCTGAAAGATTTTCAAGCCAAATTTGGCTGATACATGTTTGCTTGCAGCAGGAAGACAGAATTCTTACTTAAAAGAAGTCACGGTAAACATCAGAATTTGACCTGTTTTCTCCAAATTGAGGTGAACACGGTGTGTTTAAACAGACTGCTTAGATATTTGCTCTAGTACCCAGAAAGCTCAACTATGAACAATAAAAATCCACAACAGAAAAGCTGTGTTGTACTAAACTGATCTGATCTATCATCATCTCAGTGTCGATCAGTTTGACGAGACTCTAGAACTGATCTTTACCAAGAATAATAGATCTTCTAAAAAGAAAAAGACGATGAGGGAAAACTGGCCAAAACAATGGTTGAAACAACCTTATTTTTGTGGAACACCTCATAAGTAGCTCACAGTAGTGGTTATTCTTAGTTCTTTTAACTAAAGAGGGTGATATTTTTAGTTGACTACATATTTGTCATCATTGGATTTTAAAATTTACTGAGTTATTAAAATGTACTCTGAGGATCAAAAGAATGTTCAATTATTCGCAAGATTAGTCTGAATACACAGCAGATATTTTCTTTCTGAAATCCAATTCTCAGAAGATTTACTTCTGGACCAACTTTTAAACCTGTAGTTCATTGATGATCAGCAGCTATAAACTATGTTAGCAAAATCAACAGCTAGCTTGTCCAAACTGTCTTGTGGAAATTCAGCTTTCAAACATTTTTTGTAGAAAAAACCCACAGATTGTCCAAAGCTTGACTTTTTATGCATTTACTTAATTTCAGAACAAAGCACTGGCCCGCTTGTTCAAATGCTGTTTTCTGTCTGCAGATTTTTCTTCCCATAATACTGATTGTTCTATCATTTAGTTCAGGTTCTTCTTCAGTGACCTCTCATTGAACAGCGATGTACATGTTCACAATACTCAAAAATGACTCTCATAGGTATTTCCAACATCAGAAACTCTCCTTTGAGATCTTTTACAAGGCTGCACTCATTCACCAACTGTTCTCTCAGTACAGTAAAACACAACTCTTAAGCTTGAAAAGTATTTTGAAGACTGGAAAGGCACTGCTGCATTGTGTAGACTACCAGTGTTTACAGCTGTGGGACAAGCTTGCACAGACTTGTGCACCAACAGTAAACTTAGCTCTAGGTTTCTACAGGAAAAACTGAATTCTCAAAATAGGACTTAAGCTTTTTCTTTTTTTATTATTATTTTACTACATCTTGCTATAGAACCTAAGTAGTTGTTAAAAGATGGGACTTCACAGAAAAGACAGATGGCTTGCACCAGTCAGTGTTGCTGCACAGTATCCATGATTTTGCACTACATTATAGTTCAGGTTTACTGAGGTTAGCTGTATAATTTACAGACAACTTGTTTATAAACCCAAAATTTCTAATTATTCTAACAAAACATCTCCAGAATGCTGACCACACATAGAGAAATAATATGTTCTCTTTCAGTCTTCAGTAATTTGAAACTATAGGTTACAGTTAAGAAATTCATATGCGAGTAGCTTCTACTGTTTTCAGAGTAATAGTAAAGAGTTGAGAATAGATCCAAATTCACTGTAGTGAAATTTCCCCATCAAGGTCGCTAGAGGTATTTTAGGCAAATGTTTGTTATGCAAAACGTGAGACTTCTAAGCTATAAATGACTGCAAAAACATGGCTCTATTGATGGCTTAAAACTCTTTAGAATTAGCAGTAGTAGCATTGTAACTTTAAGTTATGACTTACCTCTATAACCTATAAACCAGTTCCCTTAATACATAGAGCACATATAAATTAGAATGGAATCATATAAATCCATCATTCTACCAAGACTTTTTTTTTTTTAGTTTACAGTGTCAGAAAAATAGAAGACTGTTCAAGTATGGCATTATGTTAGTACAAGATATTCTTGGAGAGTTCTCACACTTATCTCTTGTGGTTTTTTTAATATCTATAATTCCATTATCAAGACTGCTAGGGAGGCATGAAAGTTAACGGAACACATGTCCTAATCCTGAAAGGCAGACTGACACTTCAAATTACTGATAAAAAGTAAAAAAAGAACATATTATGAGACAATTTATTATAAGAGCTACTGGGGAAAAAAAACCACTAAAATGAAATCAAACTCCATACAGATATTTCTTGCTAGTGATGGAACATGTATTTGTAGTTCTGGCTTCTATGATTCTGTCACAGAAAAAATAAAGACGAGCACTAAGTCGTGCAGTAACTGCACACAGAATACAAATAAAAAAGATATTGAGATGGATTTGTCATCTAAAAACCAGAAGTCCCACAGAATTACATAGTGCTTTAATTAATTTATAGTCCAAGTAAAACTATATACTGAAAATTAGAAATATTTCATTTCATTGTTAGCACCCATGGACATGATTCTCATCAAGATTCAGTTATCATACTGTGCACATGATCTTGTTTCATGCAGGAAAACAGAAAAAAAAAAAATGATGAAGCTAATGTGTGAGCTACAATAAGAAAAAGCCACTAAGTATTATCAAGGAAGCGAAAATAAGAGAATTCAATGATTAAAGTAAAAATATATATATGCTTATATGCATACAGTAGACTTCAAGACAAAAAAAAAATTAGCTGTTCAAGAGACATCTGAGATTGCTTACAGACTGATTTTGTACAAGTTTTCCCTGTAGTTAAAGGCATTTTTTAATCCACCTTGTATTCTGAGAGGATATACTTATTTAAGTTTCCTGATTATTTCCCTGAAAATTATGTATAAATGCATGTTTGCTATATGCAAGCTTCTCAGAGAGGCTAGTTGGCAGATACAGAAGCCAAGGCTAATCACTGAAGAACCAACAAAAAGGAAACATTATCTAAAACAGGATCCTTCTAAAAAGCTTGCTGGGAAGTGGCATTCTCAACATCTGTTAATGTATAAAGATAGATAAAAGCTGGAAATTACTGCTCACTTGTCCTTCAGTATGTAGGTGCCTTATCCCAAGAACTGGGGAAAAAAAAAAAAAAAAAAAGCAGCTCACAGAAATAATTTAGAGCATGCTATAGATATAACATGAAGATGCTAAATCAGATTATACAATAAAATTTCTACAGAAATCTTTTCATTTGTTTGTTTACACTTGAGTTTTTCACTTAAAAGTGTTGAGCTAAATACTTGCAAAAACATACTCTCCACCTCTACTGGGCCTTATTCCCACTCTTCTCAATTCATTACCAATTCCAGCTATTTACCAAAAACTTAGATTTGGACACATTTAATGACTTTACTCATGTGTTCATAAATACGATGTTTAAAAGCACAACTTTCTGATGAAGATTCGTGGCACAGTGGGACCTGCGGCGGCCTGTCCACAGAAGGAGGCATTGGGGAGGAAGCGGGCTACTTGTGATGGCTTTTAGGACATGTGCCATTGTCTGAGGGTGATGGGACATATAATACCACCAGACAGCACACTTTGGCAAACACCTGAGGCCAGTACCGCACCAGTAGCAGATCCCTGCAGCAAGACAGAACATTCCCAGCTGTGAGAGAACGCAGCTGCCGGCCATTCTCCCGGGATCAGCCATCTTAGCAGGGTGTCTCAGAGCTGCCAGGGGCAGTCCTGTCCCAGGAAGCACTAAGCACCTGGCAGCTCTGGTTGCACTACCAAACACTTCGCCTCCTTCAAACTTTCTGCTGCAGATAGGATGGAAATTTGTGCCAAAGTACACAACACAACATGCTCCTTCTAATGGCAGGACGGCTATTCATTTGTAATGGGAGATTAAATAGACCCACTGGTGCAACATTTCAGCATGCAAATCTAGTCCCAAATCATATTCTGTGCCTATACATGAGTTTCGAGTATGTACAGCAAGCAAAGTTTGAGGGACTCAGCACTCCTGCAAAGTCTGGAATAAGCATTTGGCTTTGAAAATTCCAACAAAAACTATAAAACTGGGACCAGAATAAGAAAAAAACACATTATACTACAGCATTTGAGCACTTCACCAAAAAAAAATTTTTTTTTTCCCAGTTACTGTTCTGACTACAAACATGAGCTGATTCCGTAACAAGAACTGCTATCAATGCTAGTTAGTTTTCAAAACAGAATTTCCATAGACTTTCCATGGATCTGGAGGCACTATTTAAAATACATACCATGACACAGTACTGAAGAAGTTTCCTTTACTGTCTGATGTAACACTAACAACATGTCTAAAATGTTAAATCAATTATTACATCTCACACAACAAAGTAGCTCAGGGTATAAAAATGAGTACTTTAAAGACGCAGAGGTAACCCAACTGATTCAATTCGTGCCTGATCACTTTGGGTTTACGTTCTTTTATTTTATTCAGCAAAAGAGTAAAAAAAACCAGAAATTGTTGTCCTTGAATTTTAAAGTTCTCTGTTTCATTGCCTACCATGGACATTTTACAGTTACCAGTGCCCACAAGATACTGAAAAGGACTCTCCATGGGTGGAATCATCATGCATTAAGACAAACATTCACATCCCTAACCAGTCCATCAATGTTATGTCTTGTACTTTTAATGAATAAATATTCTCTCAACTGCTTCAGTCTTACATTTTGAACTTTATTGACAATCACATACTCCACAAAATTAGAAAGGACACAGGTACTTCAATACTTTGATATGACTAGAAAGGAGAAAAAAATTCCTTTCCTTGTTCCAGGACTAAATGAGAAGGTCATAAGACTTTCTTCCATGCATTTTTACAATTTCTCTTAAATTCAAAACTAGTTTGTCAACTACAAATTTTGAAAAATACAGACGCTACCTTCCCAGTTGATGTAAAAACACAGTGCTTCTGGCAGTTACCAGCATCCCATTGCTTTTTTTCTCTAAATCACATATACATAGCATTAACACTTCAAGCCATACAAAAGATCTCAATATTTTCATAAAAAAATATAAATTCACTAAATGTCAATATCCAAGTTATGTTAAAAGTGAAAGAGGAAACAAAAAAGGTGCTTTAAGAAGTTAGCTAGTTTATCAAGCAACTTTAACAACGAAAGAGAAAAGAACCCTGTCTGACTTACTCTGGGTATGTTGGCAATCACTACAAAATAGTCATACTTCCTGTAAAATTATTTCTCTGAAATGAGAGCCTCAACATCTGTGTAGAAAGGTACATGAACAAACATAAAAGCAAACTTGAGTAAAGTACTTGGCATTCTTAAGGGGAGAAAGTTGAGGAAAATGGGTCAGAAGCACTCATCAGAACTTTTCTCCCCTCACTCCAAAATACCAGTTAAAAGCTTAGTGCAGTTTATTAGGGCTGAGGCACTTCCCAAGCCTCTATTCATTGTACCCAGGATAGGCAACAGCTGGAGAAGTCTACTCAGCTTTTGTCTAGAAGAAGTCTTTCTTGCATATATCTGTTCAATCACATCTGCACAGAATGTTCTGAAACAAAGGAAAAGTTACGCAATCCAGTCTGACCTACAGTCTGAGAGTTCAAAGATAAACAGCACTTTTCAGCATAAATCAGTCAACCATACAATGCATTTGATTTTTTTTCCTCGATTAATCAAGTGCTTAAACCTTCATATTGCTATGCTAGGAAGAATGGATATAATTTTCTCACAACTATTTCAGAAAGTACATGCATTTTGATGGAAATGTGCAATATTGCACTGCCCATATCTTGAATAGGATTCATTAGTGTCCATTGTTATCTACATTTCAGCTATACTTCATTGTAATCAATAAGATACAATCTCTCTTGCCTAGAAGTATATCTCTAAAACCAGTCAGATTAATCGTGACCAAAAATATCAAAATGCTCTTTGAATATAGAAGAGGTGCCATGCTACCTACTCGACCACAGACACCTAAATTAGATTTAGCCCATGTTAAGTCACCAAAGCTTTTGGCTTCCAGATTTGGAATACGTTTCTTCCTTCTGCAACAATTAAAAAAAATAAAAACTGAAATTTATTTATATGGCAATTAAAGTTCTTTAACACTTCCAATCATAAACCAGTCTATTCCCTGTTCTTATGCTTCTCACAAGCTTCCCTTCCAGCCAATCACTTTTTTGGACTGGAAATATTTACAAAACTTGGACCATAAACATGTAATAGTTCCTAACACAAGTCATCTTGAACCTTTTCTAAGTTTCCAGTATGACAAACAAATACAGAGAACTGGGTAGGTAAAGAAGAGAACAGCCTCTACAACCTGCTAATAACAATAAAATGCTGATGAAATAGCTTGTTTTCTATCTAGCCCTCTAGCAGTGGTAGTGTAGCTATCTTCAACTATGGGCTGAAACAAATAAACTGAAAATAGAGGCAGACTCCCCTATCCCCAACTCCAGGGTGCTCTGATGCAGCAGCCCTGCAGCCCAAGAAACACACCTGCCACAACCAAGTAAATATGCTCTGAAGCCAGGCTGGAATGCAGATTCAAGAGCTGAGGGCTGGGCTACATGCGTGTATATTAGCATCCAGCAATGCAGTGATATTTACTATATTAATTGAAGTCTCTATCACCATACCTTAAGTTCTCCCTGATGACCATAGCCTAAGTGGATACCGCAAGATATCTGTCAGTGACGGACCTGTCTTGACCATCAAAAACTGGCCTATAACTTTTATACAACACCACCCCCAGGACAAACCCCAACAACTATTTCAAAAGACAGTAATAATATTGAAATAAACATTATTTAAGTAACTAAAAAATCAGACACCTCAAAGTGAAAAGATGCCAGCATTATGGAATCTCAACCTTGCTTCTCTGAGTCCTCCACAACACAGGTGGACTATAATGAGATACTTGTACTCCTCACACAGCATCTCTGACTATATGCAAAATACATTTCCCTAGAGTTTCAAAGATTCCTAGAGTTCACTGGGCCAGATTTCACTGGGTTATTACCAAACCTTAACCTCCCCCAAATATTTCCAAATCACTAAATGTGATCTATTCTCTAATGTGTATTTTTCAGAAACACATCTATTTTAACAGAATATTTTAAACACCCAATATTTATTCCCCCTCTGAAGGGATTTATGCATTTTATACCTAGTAATACTCAAGACTGTTGTTGATGAAATAAACAGGGTTTTTTGCAGTTTCCTCAAGCAATATTTATGTGACATTTTTCCACACCTTCTCCTGCTCTTCTGCACCCTTTTAAACTATCAACATCAATCACTAAGAACTCTTCCAATATCGATTTCACAGATTAAAGAAAAAGTCTTTTAGCCTTTCTACTAAATGCTGACTTTTAGTCTTTCCTACACTATTTCACAGACAGAGACTGAACTCTGTCAAATTGGGAGTTCATGAAGAGCTACTTTTTCTGCTCTGACTCCCTAAGTCCTCTCTAGAGGACTTTCCCCAGTCAAGGATCCAGGAGCTTTCTGAAAATATGACCTGCACTTCTTGTTTCTAGATGCATCATTTTGACTTTGGTTAGACCAAATCATACTTTGCCTGCACAAATCCGTATTACCAACCAGTCCAGATTATTCCCAGGACTACTCTGTTCTGCCACTCTAAAAAAAAAAAAAAGTTATCAACTGCAAGTTTCATGGGCACTGATTCTGAAACTTAAAGTCAGGCTACTATGGAAAATATAAAATATCAGTGTTTCCGAACGCAGGGATGTTTCAACAGAAACAATACAATTCAATAATGATCCCAGTTATTTCTTTTTGCAGTATGACTACTAACAGTTTTTTAATCCAGTGGATGCATTTTTCTTCATATTTTTATTGCTAATGTGGGATGGTATACTTCTATTCAGAATTTCACCAGAAACTTCTTCACATATCTTATCAAAGCCTGGTTGTTTACTACACTCATCTTTATCAGATAACCTTAAAATACGTTAGAGAGTATACACAACATATATAAAGAATTAAAGATGAGGTACACAGGAAGTGTCAAGTCAATATACTTCAATGGAAAAGTATGTCCTATCAAGAAAAACTTTTTTTTTTTGTTATTATTACTGTCAGCATTCAACTATTATCCTGTACAACTCAGCTTTTTCATACGTGTTCAGCTGTGATGGTGAAGGGAGACATTACAAACACTGAAGATACTTCAGCATTGTTGGGGAAAAAAAAAAAGACATCATATTCTGAGTTAATTTGAAGACTGATAGAGTTGAAATTGCTTTACTGGAGTGTTAGCAGTCAATCCTGTGGAAAAGTGTGCAGATTTCAGAAATGAGGTAGAAACACAAAAAGATTTTAAAAACTCAAACCTTTAAGTCTTCCATATAGTAGACTCAAACTGACAATATTTTCGTGTAATTTTTTTTACAGTAGGATTCATAAGCATACTACAAAGAGCCAGCCAGTGTAGAGGCAGGTGTTGCTGGGACCCACGCATGAGCAGTGCCCGGTGACCACAAGGGAACCATGTGCCTTGCTGCAGCCCAGGGCAAGAGCTAGCTCCAGGTACCAGTAACCCCTGTCTCCGCACTGTCAATGAGCAACTCAGCTCTGTAAAGGCCTAAAGGTAAAAAAATAAGAATAAAAAAGGACATGAGAAAAAAAAATCCACTGTTGGAACATTTCAGCTAGAGTATCTAATACCATACATGACTAAAAATGGGCACAATTAAGTAATCATTAAATATCTATACATTAAACAAAAGTATATGTACCATTCAGATTTTGGACAGGAATGCAGTATGATGTAACATTAATATAATCACAGTGTGACATAGTTTTAAGAAGTGTGTCCAGCTGAAATGGTATCAGAGGAGATGTACATGCAGTTCATTACTCCAGATTAACTATAGCACACATCTTTGTGAATCACTACTGTTAGATGAGGTATCTTGCAGTCTTTTATGAGAAAAGATTTTATATATCAGAAATAATAGAAATAATATTTTTATAACAGATTTTCAAAACTAGTTTAGTTCCAGTCATGAAGAACCCCTGAGCCAAACTCCAGAAGAGAAATGAAGAAGAAAATAAGTAAACAAGTAAACCTAGCAAAATTGTCAAGTGGGGACGGTGAATGACATCATTTAAGATTCATTTAACATCACAACTAGTAATTATGTTGTAATGGAGGGATCAGTTCAATAAAGCAGCTTAGGTAAGCAAGAAATACTTTCAAAAGATCTGTGAAATACCTTTTTTTTTTAAAGACATGAAGACTTACCTTCTGTGTTCATGAAGGAGAACAGACAAAAACAACATAAAATTTCCCACAAGACAGGGAAGAAATGCACATGAAATATAACAGAGCAAGAAGTGCATCAGTACTGAAAAAAATGTAACAACTGTTTGCACCCTCCCACCAACCCCACTCTCCAAAAGAAAGAGAAAACAACAACCCTGTTTTCCCTAGAGTAACACAATAAAATGATTAGACATTCCATAAAAATAAAAGGATGGCTTTTGGAATGTTTCTGTAATGTATATAGAAGGCTTTACAATTAAAATTTTAGCCTTAAACATATAGTTTATGGGAGTAATGCTTGTGCTTGATATTACCAATTTCCACTGACAAACCATATTTTAGTTATTATTACTAATTTAATCTAGTTACTCTACAGCTAAACATATTCCTTATGGTGATGCTTGAGGTCATGAGTTTGGGTTTGTTTTACCCGGATTCCTTTCATGGAATAACAAGAAGTTAGTTTAAAAAAACCAAAACAAAACCAAACCACCCACAATTTAAAAAAATAAACTGACAACAAATTCCCTAAGAAGGACTATCATATTCTTTCAAGCTAGAAGAGTTTGAAGTTTAGCAAGTAGAGATTGTCTGGTACCAGAGATATACCTCCTGACCTACCCAAAACAAGAAAAGAACACTTAGAATTATAATAAAGGTTTAAGAATCAGAAGTCGTGCAATTTCTAGCAGAGAAAGTAATTGCAGAGCACTGATCAAAGATTTCATTACACCAATTACATTCCACCTTGTGTGTGAGACTGATGATGCAGGTGCAATCCTGCCAGCATGAGAAGCATCGCTACAACAGCCAAGCATGTACCTTGCTGGCAATCACTTTTCTCACTGCAAGGTGGACCCAGAGCAGCCACCCTGTGTTCCCAACACAGCACATGATGGTAGCAAATTCATAGGCTAGAATGTTAGGTAAGGAATCAGAAAAGAAAAACTTAGAAGAGAGATAGGTTTAAGGCCAGGAAAGGGGAGAAAGACTATGAGTGGTGCTGGCACTGGCAGTTAGGACTGAAACAAGCTGGATCCTATCTAAAATGATCCGGTATGAGCTGTAAAAAGACAAAGTGTCATATGACATCAGAGCACACCTTCCAAATCTTCCAGTACCGCAATCCAACACTTCATCACTAAAAGAAATTTTTTAAACATTATATTGAACTATCATACATTTTCTCCAAACTTTCACTTAATTCTTTTAAAACATGAATAAGGTTGTAGTCCCATATACATCTCTTCTAATAGCAAAGCCATGTTATGATCCATTTAAAATGTAAGAAATCTCCTTTCAAAGGTGTATTGAATTCTATATATTTATAACCTTATTGCTATGGTTATACTGCGAACTACACTTGAATTTGACACTTTGTTACTAAATAAAAACAATTCTAGTGAGTAACCCAAATATTACACCACTGGAAAAATTTGAGAAGCCTAGTGCATTGGAAGCTGTCTCAGAATGTTGCGTACTAGTTTTAAAAATATGTAAGTCCAGTTTCAAAAGCTTGTAGTTTTGAAAACAAAAGTCTTCAATTACTTAATCACAGATTTCTGAACATATTAAATGTGCAGGTTTTGTTTCCCCTGCTAAACTACACAATGTGCTATGTCCTTGGATTCTGTCCTCAATTACATTCAGGATGCTCTACACAAAGCTGTACAGAGCAATGCTGGATGTAATTTGAAGACAAAGCAATTTTCCTGAAAACTGTTTTTCCATAATGGTCTTCCTGATAATGCAGCTGCTAGCCAGGATTTCAATACATTGTTTTTTTTAACTATATAGGGAAGCTGGGTTAATAATGGGGAAAATTGTTAAACCATCCTACTGAAGTAAAATGAACAAAAAGAAATCAGAGTCTGCAGAACTAAGGGCAGGCCATTTTTTTCCACATTCAATTTTAGAAAAAGAACTATTCAAGAAGTGGTATGCGATGTCTTCCCACCATCAGGAGACAATTCCATAGTTTAATATATCATTTGGTATTGCCTTGAATATGTTTTACGCTTAGTAAGTATCCGTTACATAACTTTTCTCCACTGTCTTTAATTACCCCATTAAGCAAGTTGGTATTTGCATTTGCACTTAGAGCAGCTGCAGTATTGCTGCAGGGCACAAGAATATAAAACCAAGAAGAAAAATTAATAAAACATTATCTTTTCCATTTAATAAGTTCTTTTTCTTTTTAAATGGAAACATTTGTACTAGTAGATACTATTTCAGCATTGTAAGGTAATAAATCACATAAACCTTGTATTATTCAAGCTGACTGAACTGCCAGATAGAAGTATCATCACTCACTAACAGCACAGCTTGCCCTTAAGCTTCTCTCATTTTATGGTATTTCTGAGGACTCACTTTGTATCTGAAAATCTTATTCAAAACATAGAAAGTGGTGCAAATGTAACGAATCAGAAATCATTCTTGGTCTGAACTTTTTACATAGGAAATAAGTTTCAAGTTTATTTTACTGTGTTGTACATCATTGACTAATCCAGACACATTTCTGAGAAAACAAAGATAAAGATTTCAATTAATTAATTAAAAAGTCTGCAAGTCATTACACATTCTTGGAAACAAGGTTCTGAATTTCAAGACTCTACTTTTCAGCTAGCCCAGATATTTACAATACACCCATCAAAGATTGGAAAATAACTGTTACTTATTACGTCAGTGTGTTTGTTAAATAGTATGCATACAATAAAGAGTAAGAAACAGATCAATGAGAAGTACCAATTTACTCATTAAGAGCCATTGTTAATGAAAAGGCAATTCTAGATTGTTGGTTGCTACGTCACTAGTGCCAGACATGTGGAAGCTTCTTTCCCTACGGAACAGGCTATCATGCATTAGAAGACTGAAATCTTGCATATACAGATGAAGGAAGTACCAGTTTCGATTTTTCCCAATCCTTTGATTTCTTAAGTAGCTGTTATAAAAATGTCCTATTTATGTAAATGTATTATCCATGAAAATATCACTGTAATACTTTCTTATATCTAGCAGAAATGACCCCCCCATACGAGGCTTTCTGCCATCCCCATTAAGACTTTCCTCCTTTTAGTGAAAATTATTCCAACTGAGATCTTTTCCAACCATCTCTTTCACTTTGGAATAATGATAAGGCACCTATCAAAGAATAGAAAAATCACTATTTTAGAAGCATCAGAAACATATCACAGCATGGACTAACAGTCTATACCTGTTTTGCTGCCAAAATTCAGGTATTAACTCACATTTGACAGTGCTTAACATCCTAAAAGTTCCCCGCCTACCCAAAGTAGGTGTGCACGTAGGGAAAAAGTTCTTAAGAGGTGTAAGAGTAGCACACGATTAGCACACATATTACAGTAGCTGTATACCCTTAAATAATACTTACGGTTTTCTGCATGAGCTTTTTATGTCGCCATGGTATAGGCCTAAGATACACTCTTTTAAGCGTTTAAAACACTGTTCTAAAAGAAATTTTACTACTATACTAGTTTTCATGAGCTGTTTAATTGCATTGCTTGTGAAGGATTGTGAGAAGAAAGGAAATGTGACTCAGCTCAAGCGGCAGATTTATACATACCCACATAAAATACAGAGTAAAGATTCAGTGGAGCTGCATATCACATACATGTCACACCAATAAGAAGGAAACAAAATTATCATGCAACTTTTATAAGCTTTAATCTGACTTTCCATTTCAGTTCAATAACCGATTTAGCAATATCAAAGAGTTTCAGCACAGCTGCCAATTCCTCCCAGTTGGCTGAGAAATATTTCTTCCTTTCTTTCTGAAAAATTAAACACTTAATTCCTGCAAAGAGGCACATGCCAGTGGTTAATTAGGGAACATTTTACAAGAAGAACTAAAAATTGTCATCAACACAGCAGGCAAACATTGACTTTTTTACAAGCACAGCCATGCCACACTTCAATTTCTGGTTCCAAAGCTCTTGTGGGCAGGCAGCTGCCACTCAGGCAAGTAGAGAACCTTACTGCAAATCCCAGCTGTCTGACACTTATTCAAACTGGCAAGAAACATTCCTCCTAAATCACTTCCAAATATTTGACAGCCTTGCCATTCATTAAATGCATCTCGTAGAGATGTCCATGGATCACCATATAATTCTTCCTTCCAGCTACTGAAAAATAACGCGATGCATAGGAAGCTGGGAGGGCTCCCAGGTCCACGATGCCTGACAGGCAGGGGTAAAGCAGGAATAAAAGTCATCAGGCTGAAGGCACAGGACTGATGGGAGAAGGCCAGTTACAGGTTACACTGATTAATGGGTGGACACAAGATACTCTTCTTCACTAAGAAGCAGAGAGCAGGGTTAGCTGCTGGGGAGGTAGCAAAGAGATATTTGCAGTGAGAATTGATGCAGCCTGTTGCCAAAAGTCATGCCATTCAAATCTGCACAAGGGCAACACCAACTGCCACAGGCTCACAGGGAATAAATAAGAGAAACTGGAAAAATTTATTTCTTTTTAAAAAAAGGCAATACCAAAATAAAGCAGTACAACAATAAAACCCCAAGATGCCCTTTCTTCTCCTTTCCCAGAAATCCTACAAACATTAAGTAAAATCCTATTTTCACTCTAAACTTGGAAGTTCTAATGCTAGCTGTGACAGATAGGATTCAGTAATGCTATCTTCCTGAAGTGGAAGTGCACAGCCACTGCAGTGGGTATAGACACATACATTCAATTACAGGGGCAATCAGACAGGATGAAAAGATGGATTAGGTCCTCCCTCTAGAATACATACCCTGCCACAGGAGCCAAGGCTGGGGAAGAGGTGGTAGGGGTTAATTACCAGCTAGAACCCAAACTCTTTCTTTTTGACAGTTCAAAATGTACATCTGTTTAAGTAATATAATTCTCACCAAGCATTGGCACACATGTATTAACAGAAATGTCCAGCTATTTCAGTAATTTTTAAACTTTCTTCAGGTGGTCTGAGAAAACATTGCTTTTCCTTTCATTTACACCCCAACCCCAGCCACATGATAAAAACAAACAAAAACACCTCACAGTGTCAAAGACCAAATATTTGGCATAACCACGTTCAAATAGTTTCACAAATCTGGTACAGATCACACTCTATTGAAGACATTGTGCTCTGCAGCACAGGAAAAATAAAATCTTTCATAACACAGGAAAACTGTTACAATCACTGTAAAACTTGTCCGACTCATTTTCCGAAAAAAAAGTCACCTTCAGCAAACACTGTTTCATCTTTTAAGGGCTAAGACTACAGCATTTAGTCACATTGTTATGGCCTTAGTTCAAGGAGCCAAAGATGTCTAAGCCAGCCACCAAACAGCTGCTGTGTCAGTCAGAGCTGGGAGTGGACACAACACCAGAGGCAGACGGGTGCCCCCCAGCCCTCTCCCAGTGTGCTCCCTCCGTTGTAAGGGATCAGCTGAGGGCAGATGTATCAGTGAACAATCCAGAACTTTATCTCGTTAACCAAAAAGAGTTTCCATTCTGAGATATTTTAAACTCACATTTATATTTGCCAAATGTTCAGATGATGTTTTCAAGCTCCATATGTCCATCAAGATGACATTTTTCGAAGTTTTAACTAAATCAGATCAGCCATTAGGCTCAGAAAATATTCATTGCTTTTGCAATTTAAGACACACACCGAATGCTCGATTTTGTTACCAGGCTGTCATTTCAAACCTATATCCAAGAACGTTTACTTAACATGTAGCAAATTTAATTAGATAAAGCAAAATGAGTTGTTGGAGAACTTTGGAAGGAATATTTTCTAACTACCACAACAACAGTTTTGCATAAAAAAGAAACAAAACATTCTCGTGTTTATTCAGCTAGTAAAGTCTTCTCTATCAGTAAGCTGAGCTGGTAGTATGGACTAATTAAAATCCGTTTGAACATCAATTAATACTGCCCAGTTAATCATCTGTTGGGTTTAGAACCAATGTCAAGCTCATTTTATACTCTCCATGTTCTACTGGCATAAATCTTTTAAACTATTTCTGTTTTACCACTGAACAGGTCAAAGTAAATGGTTCCTCTTATTATTAAAGATTTCTGGGGTAAGGGAGAGAAACAGCCAACACTCATTTGCTGAAACCATTAATGGCTTTCATTAATGACCAAGGAAAAATTGTTAGAACCAGAATAAATAATGTAGCATTTCAAAATACAAATATTTAACAGAGAACATAATGTTTCTCTGTTAAAAAGCTAAACTTCAAGGTTAGAATTATAAATATATACATTTCACTGTAACATCATCTTGAAAACAGCATTTTTTAAGAAGTGAAATGGAAAAGAAGGAAATGCAACCTTCTATCCTTTCCCAGTCCATGGCTGAGTTTGGAATTCCCAACACAGATGGTAAAGAATAAGAAATCCCCTGGGTTTGATATTCACCCTGTCTCTTTTCAGCACCACACAACTCTTACTTTCTCAATTAATATCTGACAGAATCAGTAAAATGACATCCCTCTACTGCTACTATTATTTCCTTCGACCTTGATATCATGAACAAGAATGTAATTATGATAATGAACCAATTATTTTTACACAATATAGCAATCAAATAGATTACCACTCCCTCCCTTTTCTCATGATAATACCTGAACATTTTGGTTTTATTTCATCTTCAATTGCTAGCATGCAATCATTATCATTAACATTTTACTTTGGTTTTATTTCTTATTTCTAAAATTAAAAAAAAAAAAAAAATGGAAACCAGTAAATATTTAAAATATTCATAACAGCATGCAAGATGTATGATTTATGTAGGACAATAAACAAATATTTTAATGTTTGCAATATTTTACAGGATTTACTGGTATGAATTTTAAATGACAGCACATCTGTCTGTCAGGACAACTAACTGTCAATAATACAACAGCTACACCATCATATGCACTGCATATTTTATATAATTTATATAACAACAGTGTTAAGGGTGTCAGAGAGGATTTCATTTTTTTTTTTTAGTGGTTTGTAGACAATCCAGCCATACCTGCCTTCCAAGGGACTTTCTGTACCATAGTTCTTATAGTTTTCATAGAATATTGTCCAATAATTGTTATATCAAACCAAATAATTTGGAAAAAAATTATTTTCAGCCTTCTGATTATGAAAATGAAGTGTCCAAGTTATTGTGAGGTCAGATCTGTCACATACAGTGGAAAAGCAAATCAGTTAGAACTGAATACATAAAAGTGACTTGAGTAGGTTTTCACTCACTGAAATATAATTAATACAAAGCTGTTACCCTAGTCAGACTATTGACTCTGTTAAAAGTGGCTCAACAAAAAACTCCTGGCTTTGTCCCCGAAGATCACAAAGTGACTAAACATCATGCTATTTTAGAGAAAATAATCTCTCATCTCCTGGTCAGAAATTAATCTTTCCAACTCTGATCATTGTAGAATTTATGCTCAAACTATACATACACATAAGTTGCAGAAGAAAAGAACAAATTTTTTCTGCTACCATGGTTACTTTTTTAGTCAAAGCTAATTTACTCAAAGAAGGATTCACTCACGATGAATTGTACAGTTTCACAATCAATTTTTTACATGAGAGACAACCTAAGTGCACAACAGCAAGTTAGCTATTATTGCCTAGAGACAGTTTTCTTTACTAAGACATATTTATAACTGGAACAAAAATATAAACATGAAAGTCTCTACATTTAATTTAGACAAACTGCAGTTTACTGTTATCCACATAAGAATCATGTCTGCTTTCTTAGTCTACTTGTGGGACTGCTTTATGCAGATTGTAGCTCTATCTCTAAATCATGTCTCAGTTAAGCAAAGATAATTGCTAGTGATTTAAAAGAAGTTTCAAATTTTCTGTAGGAAATATCAAAGAGTTGATAGGAAAGACACAAACTAATATTCCACATGAAATTCCTCCATGCCTAAAAAGTCATAAGTAGTAGAAACTAAACACACCTTTCTGCCACAGTAAACATTCATTCTCCACTGCCAGCAAGGGACTTCACAATCATCATGATTCCACAGCATGCTAAAGTAATACCACGGGGACAGGTAACTTCTGTGCAGCGAATTCAGAAGAAACCTATAATTAAGCAGATAAAAAGTCAGAATTAAACAAATTACCCATACGAGTTCTCCCAGTGGTTCACTAAGGAGACGGTACTGATGGACAGTGTGTTGTGACGATCTAAACTATGTACAACCAACAGTAAATTCAGTAGTAATATCTCTGTATATCCAAGAATATATGATAATAAGCATATTTTAATGGCTTCCCCCATTTCAAATCTTAGTGTGCTCCACATGGCCCTGGATGCTTTCTAATTTCCCTGAATAGACCAATATTTAATTCTCCATAGCAGAATCATGTCTGGTAGGTCATTCCACACATTTTTTGTTTCTGTGAAAAATTTCTGCCAGGCAGCTATTTTGAACCTTTTCTCCTCCTGTTCTTTTTTCCATTTATGCCATCTGATCACATTATTTGCATCCATCTCAAAGTACTAATTTAAAAGGACATTCCACTGAATCATGGCTTAGCCTTGCCCATACTTTTCCAAATAGACTTTATTTTCAGTCTGAAGTTATTTTTTTAAAAAAAATAATCTGTTACCTGTCAGCCATTACTACCCCAAATGATTAAGATTAAATCTCTACAGAGGCTTATTAAAATCAGGAAGTCCAACTTTTTGATAAATCAATCGGCCCAGGCAACCAATTGATATAAATGTAATCTAATATATTAAGTACAGCACATTGACACCAAGTAATGAACAGGACAGACAGAATTATTCTGCATTTATACAATCAGACCTCCAAGTTTCCTTAGCTAGGAGAAATATGCCAGCTAAAAAGAAAAAGTCGTAACTGTTAGCCATTCTCTTCTGCTCCATTTGCTCTTATCACAGAATCATCTAGGTTGGAAAGGACCTTGAAGATCATCTAGTCCAACCGTTATCCTAGCACTGACAGATCCCAACTACTCCATATCCCTCAGCGCTATGTCAACCCGCCTCTTGAACATCTCTAGGGATGGGGACTCTACCACCTCCCTGGGCAGCCCATTCCAACGCCTGACTACCCGTTCTGGAAAGAAATACTTCCTAATATCTAGTCTAAACCTTCCCTGGAGCAACTTGAGGCCATTCCCTCTTGTACTATCGCTTGTTACTTGGTTAAAGAGACTCATCCCCAGCTCTCTACAACCTCCTTTCAGGTAGTTATAGAGGGCGATGAGGTCTCCCCTCAGCCTCCTCTTCTCCAGACTAAACAACCCTATGTTCCAATTCCTTTTTTGGAGTTCAGGAAAATCCTTAGCCTTATTGCTAATGTAACCTCCCTCTTCTGTCTTATGAAGAACAAGCTGAATATAAGATGGACTCCAATAAGGAGCACTTTTTCCTTAGCTGCACCCATGTTTACCTATACTGAGAAAATTCAAGGATTATACCTAATCTCATTTGAGATCTTCCTACCCTGTTTTAGCTTGCACTGTTAAAAAAACAAGAAAGAGATAAATCAGGGTCGGAAAACATATGTAGTCAAAACTTTATGCAAAGAATTTTTAACATAATCTAGATCTAATTGTCCAAAATGTGTCTCTACATGTAAGCTGTAACATTATGGTTCTGTATTAACTACTTGTAAAAGAACTGCAATAACAAGAGACATAAGGTCCTTTGCACCCTCATGATAGTGGATAAGACTATTTTATTTGAAATTCCACATTTCAATATCATTTTACTTTTTTCTTCATGAGGAAAATTTAAAATAAGGAGCTGTCTGGTATTATCAGACAGCAATGCTGGTCTGTATATTAGTATGCCATCACTGTCACATTGGGGACTTAGAGCAAGAAGCCTGTTACAGAACAGAATGAAATATCCTTTTGTGGTTTATTTCACTTTATTGGTGATATGAGTTAGGTACCTCCGTTCAACAGTAAATCTCTGTCAGTAATACAAGGAAGTGGAAATTGATCTTCCTGGGCTTTTAGAGTTCTTTAAACTAACACATTGTACTGATTTTGGCTGGGATAGAGTTAATTTTCTTCACAGTAGCTCATATGGGGCTATGTTTTGGATCTGAAATAAAAACAGTGTTGATAACACAGGGATGTTTTAGCTGAAGCGTGCTCACACAGCATCAAGGCCTTTCTGCTTCTCACGCTGCCCCACCAGCAAGCAGGCTGGGGGTGCACAAGAAGTTGGGAGGGGACATGGCTGGGACATCTGACCCCAGCTGACCAAAGGGGTATCCCAAACCATACATAATCATGCTCAGCAATAAAAGCTGGGATAACAAGGAGGAACAGGAGACACTTGGAGTGAGGACATTTGTCTTCCCAAGTCACCACTAAGCGTGATGGAGCCCTGCTCTCCTGGGGATGGCTGGACACCTGCCTGCTGATGGGGAGTAGTGAATTAATCCCAGCTTTTGCTTTGGCTGTGCATGCAGCTTTTGCTTTACCTATTAACCTGTCTTTATCTCAATGCACGAGTTTTCTAACTTTTGCCCTTCTGATTCTCTTCTTCCCTGAGGGGAGTGAGTGAGCATCTGTGTGGGGCAGAGCTGCCCACCAGGGTTAAACCATGACACATATTTACTCTATTCAGAGAATTTTAGGCGAAGCTCTGTGGGCACAATTAGGAAGTCTAATATGCAGATATTCAGATGAAGCCATGGGAAGGAAATCGCATCCACATGCTAATGTTTATTTTTTGTCCACATAAATGGCAGCCATTTATAGTAAACACACCAAGAGTTTCACATGAGCACCATGAAACAGCTGATTATGTACAAACAAGTCAATTTGAGTAACGCACACATCAGAACGGTCAAAAGCAACAAATTTCTGTTTGGTTGAACCTCTGAACTGTTTAAAGTGAAGCCAATCAGCCAAATTTGATAAAGCAAGATTATCATGAGGCTGATATTTCACATTCAGCTTTCAGCTTGAAGCAAATTTTTATGGCCTGAAGAACGGAATTGTAATAAAATGCTGACAAGCCCTTACCATACAAAATAGTTTCTGCCAGAGGGTGGATTGCCTATTCTTGACATTTCAAAATTCAAAAATGAATTTACATGTAAGGAATGAGATACAGTTCAAATTGAGTGACTGTAACTCTTTATGTTTTTCTCTATTTGATAGATGTGAAATAAATAGCAACAAGATAAAGTTCAGATTCTTATCCCTTCCTAAGTTTGAAGTTGAAATGCTTCAGACTTCATCCCTAAGGCCAATTAGGTCTATTAAGCCTTGCATGACAACAGTATTTAAAAAATAGAAATATCTTTTGCAAAAGCAGAAAGACACATGTTCTTGTGACTCAATTCCAACCCTATGACTTAAGTGCAGCTCCAATGATTTAATGCAACAGACAGTTGATGTAGATGTTCTCCCTACTCCTGCCACATAACTGAGTTTAAGTTTTTTTTTAAAAAAAAAAAACAAAACTAGTTCTGAGCCTTCCCCTAATAAATAGTGGTGCCACAAACAGCATTCAGAAGAAACACATATGCAGTGAAGGGCTGTCATTTGCTGCCATTTACCACAAGAATCTGCAACAGATTACACAAGGAAACATTGTGACACCAATCCAGCGCCCAAAACTTAAAAACAAGAATATGAATCCTCTTATTTACTTGCAAACAGAAACCTGACTGCTAAAATTAGAATGCCAGAAGTATCTCAGTTTACTATTCTAATACATAGAAGATCACGAGTTTAGATGAATGTTTTAAAGAGGGACCTAAACAACACATGATTTTCTGAACAGTGTAGTAATTTCAGTCACTAACAGATACAAACCCAGGAAACAGGGATCTTCCTCAAACATTTTTAAAGTAGCCTTGATGCAATGACCTCCTGTTCACCAGAGCATAGATTTTTCTCATTCCTTGGCAAAGGGTACAGCTTAGCATAAATAGAAGTGTATATTTTTAGTTGTGCTCACCACCTTTGTGATGGTTTTATATAAAATCCCCTGTGAATTACAAAAATAATTCATTACACTATTTTGCTGACAGCTGGTAGACTCTAAAACTACCACTATTTTCACTGTTTTCAATTTCCTCTTTTTTTTCTTGATCATCATTTGATAAACCTCATTTTCAATAATAACATAGTCTTTCAACATTCATTTGATTTATATCTGCTCATTTCCAAAACAAATGGTCACTGGTAGGTATTTCTTTTCCATACAGACTTTTTCCCCTCCATATAGATTTCAGTTTTGAAAAGATTTATTTTCAGAATAATTCAATCACAACTGTTATACCAATAATACTATGAATGGCACATTTTTGCATTCTGTAATTTCTGTGTAGATCCATTAAATAGTCCTAGATTATAGTATCTAGTGTTTTCATCTTCTGTAGAGTTGAACTGTATGAATACGTAGAGTTCATGCAATTCATTTCCAGATAACGAGCCCCTCTTGACAGAAGTTATAGTTTTCTAATGTAAAATATGTCCAGAGTGTGCACACACACAGAGCATTTTTGATAGCTCACTTTTTCTTCTTCCTCTTTTTGGTGTAACAGATTTGGATCTATTTCATGACACTTGCGAGTATTATGTGAGAAGTTTCCAAGTCTTTGGAAACCTGATCTGTAACATCATATAATGAAAAAAATAGAAAAAATTAATCAACAAAACATAAAAAGTTATATATGATAGACCTTACAAGCTCATTGAAAGACTCATTTATGCAATTAAACCCAAACTGAAGTATAAAGTCAGATCTTAAACTCCTAATTTTGCATATGTAATCCCCTCTTGCAATTATGTGTCTCAGATGTTAGTATTCCAAATCCACTTTGGATCTTGTCTCTTCTTATTGTGTGTTTTTTGATATTTACATATATCTAATCGTCTCATCTGCAACTACACTTTTTATCATAACGCAGGATGGAGTATTTTTACAACTGTACATAAGTTCAGAGATACCAATTTTACAAAGAGGCTTACATTAAATAAATAAATAAATAAATAAATAAAAACCACAGAATTCCCACCATAAACATTTTGGCACTGGAAGGTTTTCTTTAGATTTATTTAGACAGTCTGTGACACCTTGTGCCTAAGCAGACTTTTATATGGACATAACTGCTGCCTTAAATGACATTAAAATGAAAAATAATATATATTTTTAAAAATCCTCTATGAAATATTCTATTTTGCAGAGATACCAGTTCATCTTAACAGAGAGAAATAATAACAGACAGTGGGGCAGATGGGTGAAGGTCAAAGGTGTAAAAAGTGAACACTATGTTACAAGTATTGCAAGGTCCTGATGCAACTACTGAAAGTAAACTCAAAGGAAGAAATAAGGTTTTGTGCGTAATCCACATTCTTCACATGGGGAGGGCATGGGGATTTTTATTTCTAGCCTTCATAGTGATACTTCACTCTTGCCACTATGCAGAGAATTTCCTTTTCTAGCATTTACAGCACACAGTGCCCTTTGCCTGCTTTTTTAAAGAAAATCTGGAAAATAATTCCCCATATGAAAATGAGATCTGCTATCTTTTTTATTATTTGGAGACATTTATAGGTGGCAGAGGGGCAAACAGTGAGTGACACCAGTGTGAAAATTTATAAACATCACCATCCCAACTACTTTAAGGCTCAACGTACATAAAGGAAAAGGGTAATCATCCAACTTCTGCTTCAGCATTTACACAGAACATTTTATTGCAACTCTCCTTTTCCTCTGCCTTTGCTATACTTAACCAGAATGAAGATATGAAATATTTAATTCTCACACCTTTTCATCTCCTCACATCATTACAATTTCAGATCACTATCTAGTCTGTTTTATATCTGATTTTGATGCCACTGAATGACTGGCTTCAGGAAAAAGCAAAACAATTCCTGTGTGACTTTACCTAACGATTCTTTCACATCAGACTTCAGGGACTGAAACAAATGGGAAAAAGTCTTGGAGATTGTCCTCCGTAAAAATACCACTCATTGCATTGCAATTTGAATGTGATTTGGAATTCACCAAGGACTTGGACCATAATTTATGTTTCCCAAATATATGTTAATTAATTCTAATGACATTAAAATAAACTCCCATTTTGGTGCTATCATACGACAAACAGAAATTAATAAAAAGCAATTAATTCTTACTAGATTTTATTTCATAGTACTTATAAAAGGATCTAACATGATTGAGTTTCACAATAATATTCCACAAGAAGAAAAGATCAAAACAAGCTCTTCTGTAGACCATGAAAATCAGTTACTTGAACTCACTAAAAAAAATAAATATATCCATTTTCAAATGTAAAAAGCCATGTTCTCAATATCTAAACCAAATCTGCTTTAAGATATTGTTATTAGTAGATAGGGTACCTTTACTCAATTTATATTTGGATCCCATTTCCTCCTAGATTCAAGGGATTCAACAGATTACTAATTAACATTATCTACAATTATTTGTATGTTACTTGATCATTTTAACATCTAACTAAAGACCTAATGAAGAGTTAAATGTTGACATGTGGCTATACTTAGCATTAATTAGGTATGTGTATGCATATACACAGATTCGGCTTAATGAACAATATTGTTATCGGACCAAGTGCAATCTCTGTTATCATAGAGCCATTAGCAGATTGCTGCAAATTTGTAATCTTGAAGGACGTTTAAAAGTTAATAACAACACATTACTGCTGTATCCATGTCACAAAAGTTCTGGTGCACTTTGTTGTTCAATTCATGTTTTTGTGATAGCACTTTAAAACCAAAAGAGTTGCTACAAATCATCCTTAAATTGAGCATTACCCTCCCGAGCGCTTACCTTGATGAGCCCTCCATATCATTCAGGAGAAAAATTCTCAAAATTTTCATTGTCACTTTTCTTAGTTACTTGACTGACATCTGTGTGTAGAGGGCTTAATGGTTTTCCTGTGCACTGAACCAAAAGTATAAAACATATGTAAACCCAGAAAACATATGCTCATTAAGTGCTTAACTAAAATATTGCAATCCACTATGACACTGAGAGTAGGCTTTTTAAACAACGTACAGGGATTTAACTACAGAATTCATTAAAGTGAGTGCACATCACACAGCTAAAATTTACTGCCATAGAAAAGGTTATCTTTAGAACATATCTAATAAAATTTAACTATGAACTGTGGCACCTGAATAATCTAAACAGTCATAAGAGACAAAAAATGTTGTGAGGCTGCTGCATAAAGCTGAAGGAAAAACAGAGCTTTATGATGCCTGTGTCCAGCAATCATGGTAATATATTGTATGCATCTTATAAGTGTCTAATTACTTATGTTCTGTCTTTTATTTCATTTATTTTGACTACCTAAACTGCCTCTAAAGTGCCTATCTGTATTTGCATTTTAATGAATAATAATTGATATTTATTCAGCACATTCTACTTGCACCTCAGAGGTTCATTTACAGATTAATATTTCTTATTACCTAAAACAAACTATTCACAGATATTCAGATTTGGGAATTAGTAGCAAGCAAGCAAGACGCTGTGGATAGCATTATAATTTGGTCAACCTGTTGGCCTCAGCTTCAGCTTTTGCATTGCAGTAGGTATCAGTGGTGGCTGGAGACGTCTGGACTTTACAAAGTTGCACTGTGGTTCCAGGGAGATAAAGAATTAAAAAGACTGCTTACTGAAATGCCTAAAGGAAGACTTCCATTTATGCCATTCTTACCAAAGTAAGTTCTGTAAATCACCCAGGAGAAATATGTAGTAATCACTGCTTTCCACAATGATATCAATATTAAAGAAAATATCGGGAGTATATTGTGACAAAAAAAAAAAAAAAAAAAAATTAGATACCCAAGCTTGTATAAGTTTATGAACCAGACTGACCAGTATATGTTGTGCCTTAGTCCAACTAAGAGCAGTGAAAAAGTTCAGCATTAATTCCAGAAAGTGCTTCCCACCTGGATTAGTTTATCTGATTTCTGATTTTGACAGTTACAATTCAGTAGTTACTCCAGGGATTTCCTTAATTTGTTCGGCATTCTTTACAATAAAAAAAAAATAAAAAAACTCTGAACTTTACTGCTATAGTAAATATGATTACACAATTTACAGCTGTGGATATCCACAATATAAAAAACAAACCTACACAAGCACAGAAATGACATGTTGATTTCATATTCATGACTGGTTGTCTGGCAGATCAGGTTTAAATGTCAAGCTTCTGTGAAGAGATTTCCCCCCCAGCATTAATCTCTCTCACCCATACATTCTTCTCAGGAAATTTATATTCCAACATCTTTGAAAGTACTTTGTATTCTTTTCTTCTGTATCTCCCCATTTCCTGGGATAATGATGAACCTAATCTAAACCAAGCACTCGTGCAATGGGCTGCCCTAAATTTTAAAACCACCAAGTGAAGGCTGTGCTCTCTGAACACTACTGTCTTCAGAATCTATCTAAAAATTCTACACAATCTGTCTAAAAATAGACATAAGGTAGATACCTAAACTGGCCTCCTAGGGAATGCAGTTTAAGGATGAAGTAAGTCATGCTCCAAGCTGACATCTAGAAAAATGAAATACACCCTGAAGTTCTTTTATCTCCTCCTCCTGTAAGCGGAGCTATACATACTGACACTGTAGACAATGAAAACATATCTCTCCTTATGAAAGACAGTAACAAACATTATGAACTTTGAAAGAATTAGCAATATTTACATACAGATTTTGCAAAGACATTCTGCCTTAAGAAGGCTGCAGGTAGGGGACAGCACCTTAAAGCCTAAAGCCATAAACGTAACCTAATCAAGAAAGGCATTACAAATATTTTTAAGAAACTCGGGGAAGATGAGGAAGAGTATTACCATATGATATCCAATGGCATAATCTCTGGGAATAAGGATCATCCAAAAAGAAAACTACAATCAAGCCATGTTGTTCCTGTTTAGAAAAAATGAAGGTTCTCAAACAGCCTGCTCTAGAGATTTCCTTTAAATATAGGAACAGAGAAAGCATAGCTCTCAATATTTTTGGGTCACGCTGACCAAACTCAAAAACTAGGTAAGACACTGAAGCTGATGAGAAGATTCGTTACTGTTCAGTATAATGTTAACTTGTAGTTCTATATTTTTGTAACTTGGCTCTATTATTACAAATCTAGGTTTTTAAACATTCTTGTACCCAAATGTCTAGTGATGATCCCAATACATCACTCCATCAGATGAAGCAAGACTCAAGGAAGGACCATCAGTGCCCACCACCAAAGAGGTGGTGTAGAGTTCCCACCTACAGTTGGCCTGCCTGGCAATCCACTCTACTATAGCAAAGGCAAACAAGAAGAGTTACTGCGCTGGGGCTAACTTGGTAAGTGTAAGCCTACCGCATTTTGGCAAGAAGCAACCTACAGAGAAGAGAGCCTATATCAGTCCCTTTTTCACTTGCTTAAGGTTTATTTTTTATTGTCTGCAAGCTGGTATGTTTTGCTGGAACCATAACTTACATTTCTTGCTGTTTGCTAAACTCAATATTTATTCCTATGAAGAGGTTGAAAACTGAAGAATTACCAACTTAAAAATCTTTGTGATGTTTAAGCATAACTGTTAGCAAGCTCTGGCTTACCTAATTAATTTTTGTGAAGTAAAAAGCTAAGGCAAAGAAGAATTTCTATTGCAGCACAGCATTCTTTTAAAAATCCTAGCCTATTAACAATGTTAATAACTTTCCCATCTAATTATTTTTAAATAAGTGAGGAAATAAGTGAAGATAGGTCCATAGTGTTTCAAATATTTCAAATTACATAGCTGATAATGAAAAAGAGATAAAAGAAATAAGATCAGAGTACACAGCAGATGTAAAGAAAGCATATAATAATTGCATAGCATGAGATGGCCTCTGGGCTGCAATCAGTCAGGAACCCCTTATAAAATTATTATGGTAATACAGTGTAGCGTTTCTGGTTGAAAAAGTAAGAGTACTAATACTGAGTGAAGTGTTTGCCCCATTTGATCTGAAGAAAGGATTAAGGCAGGGAGATACATGGTTCCCTACAGCTGGATCCCTACGGCTTCACACAGTGGTTCTTGGAAACCAGTGTCACTGCTGCAGTTTTCAGGATGGGCCTGCAGCAACTTTTTTGATATGCTGATAACTCTGCTAACATAACAAAGCAAGAACATATGATAAAGATCATGATGTCTGGAGACTTGAAGAGAAATGGGACTTAAGATTAGTAAAGATAAGCCAAATATATCCTTGTAAGCTGATGAAAATGGTCTTAAATTAGCCAGCTAAACTTGATAGCCATGAATACCAATGAATCTGAACATTAAGATGCAAAGGAACATTAAGGCTAAAAACAGTGATGAAGAAAAAAAGGTTAAACCACACTTTTTAAGCTGTCAGCTGTTACTGAGAAAGACTGATTGTAGATATACAAGACCATTATATGGCTTATTCTTTTCTACAGAAGTGGGACATGATCACTTATCTCCAGAGGAAAAATGCATTTTAAAACATTAAAATTGAAATAACAAAGTAAATCTGCCAGTAAAGGGAATAACATAGGGCTACAAAGAATATGTGACAGAAGGTATAAGTAGAGATGCAGCTAGAAAGAAAACTGGGCAGATCTCAGTGGGCAGGGAAATGTCAAGGAAAACTAAGTTCATTTAAACACCCTATAGCAGGCTTCCCACGTAAATCCAACATTAAGAAGAAAAAGAAATAATCTGCAGAAGACCAAGGGCTATGACTGGAAATGGTAAAAATACACAAGGTACATGAAGACATTTGAGCAAAATAAAAATGGCCAAGAGCTCTGAATGCCCAGAAACCTGGCAGGAGCTAGAGGACTATTTAAGACTGCAGAAGCAGAAAAGAGATGTAGTACTAAAAAGACGAAAAGAATCAACCAACGCTAAGACAGGCAAATTTATGATTCTATAAATATTTTCATGTGCAGTTCCAATTAAATGCATTTGTGTTTAAAATATGAAGTACTGAAGTACAGTCTAGAACAGTGCTGGACAAAGAAACTCTCTTCATATACATCAAATTCCTGTGTTTTCTTGGAGGGGGGGGAAAAAAAAAAAAAAAAAGAAAAAGCAAAGACACTACTTTGAAATTCCAGATACTGCAGACTTTTTCATGTTTTGTAATTGAATGGATGCATATTTTAAAAACAAAATCAATTCCCTCTTCCTTTTCCTCAACTCTTCTCATGCACCAAAAAAAAAAAAAAAACCCAAACCACCCAGGCCTTAACTACTGCATAGATCATTTCATTTAAAAGAAAAAAAAATAAATAAGTGGTCTAAAAGCACACGTTCCTTTTACCACAAACTGGCTTTGCTTTTCCCATATTCTTTCATCCTTCCTTCTACATGCTGTGAATTTTTTCATTTGAAGGTTTGTATATTCCAATGCCTTGTTTATTGATTGACATTGCTCTAAAAAAACAACAGATTAATCGGCATTGAAGAACATTAAATTAATCTTCACTTAAGCATTCTTTGTTTGTGCTTCATTGTGCTGAAAACTTACTACCTTTTTTCCAAGCAAAACCGCACTTAATCCCAAACAACATATACAGGTAATAGTAGCGGAGATCATTATAATGAAAACATTTTAAACAGTTGGTTTCAACCCTCTCATTCAGCCAAACTCCAGAGAAACAGCATACAAAACATGTAAACAACTTCTTCAGTGGAAAAAAATCCCACTGATTGACAAGCATTTTAATCTAAGGAGTTTTAGTTCTCAAACACTGAATTCTATCAAATGATCACGTTATTCTGCAAGTTTTTAGTGTATACTTTTCTATCTAACTTCCTCCCATTTTTACTTTTGACGACATTCACTAAAAATAAAATTTTAAAATACAATATAATTTTAAAAACCTATTCATATTTCTAGTATGTTTACTTGATGCTTAACCGAAATCACCAGTCACTATTCACCCAGGCCAGTATCTGCAGATACAAAATGAAAAGAATGTTCATCTTGGATGCTATCTGAAAAGAGCAAGCTTTTAAACAGATTTTAAAAGAAAACTAGATTTTATATTTCAGTCCATATTTCTTGCAACACTTCAAAAAAGCACACACAAAACACTTCAGCTTATCAGGTTGTAACACCAGTTTCTGAATACAAGGACTCAGGGATATGAGGTATCTATATTTGTACAAGAAAATAAAAAGAAATAAAAAATTACCACCCTTCAGCATGGACTACAATTCAGGGAGAACAATAGCCACTTGCTTCTAAACCTGATGCGTGCAGCCTGAGAAACATCCAGGAAGACAGCATCAACTCCATCTCCACCGTGTCAGAATTCGTTCCTTACAGAAAAAGTGCTAAACTGCAAACACAGAGCTAGCACGACTTCTCTCGTGCCAGACTCGTGTCAGACTTGAGGTAGAATTCTCCAAGTCTCCTGCATTGCATGAAATGGAATTTCTCACATCACTGAATATATATACCTGTACTTTTAAAGTATCAGCTTCTGAACAAAATAGGTTGAAAACAAGTTCTTTATATTCATTTTGACCATTGTTCCTTTCAGAATTCATGGGTTTCCCTATCCCTCCCATAAGTAGAGTCTCTAAGTATCTCCCTATACATGAAAACCACCCATTATCATTAATCACTTTGTCCTCTTCCACTGGAGAAGAAATGTAGGCAGTGGGGGCTTGTTCTAGGTAGGGCTAAATTTAACCTTGTAGAGTTATGATGGCCTGAAGACCTAAATGAGGCAAGGTTGGCAGTACAGGTAGTATCTTTTTCCCCCAAAACTGGCTGGGGAGGAGAAAATAAATAATAAAAATCAGTCCTTTACCAGACACAGATCCAGAAAACTTCAGAGATAATTGCAACTAGTACATTTTTCTAGGAAGGCACTTCTGTTTATGTTGTGATTTTATAGTAATATATTGTCTCTGCCATTAGATTATAGAAAACAAGGTCAAAAAAATGTATTTCTGCCTATGTATTTCTGGGCCTGTTACTGCAGTTAGTTCTTGTCTGTGTAACCATTTCAGACTCACCTGTGAGGAATTTTTATCTTCAAGGAAGGGAAGCTTAATATTTACTGTGCAGAGCCCTGTTGTGTCAAAGGAACAAAGCACAGACAGTAGCTAAACAACAAAACCAACAGTGACTGCAGTTCAATTTATCTATAAATAAATGGGTTTTGTTAGTTAAAAAATCCTTGTAACTCAAAGAAGGTTAAGAATCAACCCACTGTTTTCACAGTTTGAAGATGGAACAACCTTTCTGTTCTTATAGTCCTTTCCATACTTGAAGACAAAATTTAGCCTCACTTTCTAATCAAGGAAACAAAGCTAAAATTATTTTATAACATAATCATGTAATTGAGGACAAACCCTCAAACTGCCATTTATTTTCCAAAATGCCCCACAAATTATATCTAAAATAATTACTTCACACCTTTTTAGGAATATCAGCTAGTATTTCTCAGGATATATGGTCATTTCTATCAAGGCCCCAGATATGAACTTGCTAAATAAATTGACTGCCCTAAGTGAACATTTAGACCAGATGCTAGCTGAGTTCGTAGAAATTCTATTTTTAAGTCATTCAACCTCATACAGTGCTATATTCTATTTATATAAAATTAGATTCAATATGAAACCCTTTTTGAATGTGTGGCTCAACAACAGACTACAAAAGTTTGATGTACATCTGGAAGCTGGTTAGTGTGGGATATGCGAAATAAAACAATTACGAAAAATTGTTGATCAAGGGCCATTTGGTTCTATTGTTCTATTAAAAGAAATGACTGTTGAAGTCACTAGAAATTGTGACAGCATCCTATAATCTGTGCAAATGTTCAGGCCAAATAATAAGTGACACAGTGTGCGTGTTTTCACCAGCAAAAGCAAAATGACATTGCAAAGACATTTCTTTTTTAATGTCTAAAATAGCCTCTTGTGATTCCTGGAGATGAATGAGGCTACGCAGGGTGTAAATAAAAGCAAACTCCTAACTCATGTCACTGTGGTTGACTATTACAGAGGAGAAAAAACTCAAAACAACCCTTCAGTAGAAATAAGTTGTGTCTTATCTGAACTTCATAGGAAAAGCCCTTCTGAAGCATGATTAGGACACGTGATACACACACACCACAGAGTGTGACAAGTCTTATGCCCTACATATTCACCTCAGTGCACCGTTCCTAGAGATAAAAAGTAATTTCTATGTCACTGAGGAGGAATATAGCACATACATGGGCATGTTCTGGGCAGTCTGAAAATACTGAGCTCATGCACTTCTTTGAAAAAGCAGCAGGACCCAGACTTCCAGGCTCTTTCTCCTTCTAATGTGCTAAACATCAGGAATTTCAGACAAAAATTTAATTACAGAGCTAACAGAGACCTAGGGAACCTAAAGCTGTTACATATAGATATATACATATATACAAACAACTGTATATATGACTCTCATCTAATTTTTACCTTTGCCTTGCTTATTTAAATAGGCCAGGTGTTCAGCCTTAATCTGGAAATAAGCATCCCGCAAACTCTACTTAAGACTGACCGAAGTATATCCCAGAGGGTGTCTCAGGTTCTCAGGGGCCTATTTTTACCCTGTCTGAACACCTTTGCTCTCAAATCTATTTGAAATCCAGTCTTCCTAGGGAAAGTTACACCGTTCCAAAGGGGCATCTTCTTCTAGTGCTGTCAGGCAGGCAGTGTACAGTTAAACTTGAGAAGGAATGAATGCACACAGACCCTCTGAAGTATGGCAGATACATTGGTATGAAGGTATTGTTTACACTTTCAATGCAGAACCAGCTCACAGCTCATGTTTGAATAGAACAGAATAGACTATTTCAGTTGGAAGGGACCTACAACGATCATCTAGTCCAACTGCCTGACCAATTCAAGGCTGACCAAGTTAAAGTATGTTATTAAGAGCATTGTCCAAATGTCTCTTAAACACTGACAGTCCTGGGGCATCGACCACCTCTCTAGGAAGCCTGTTCCAGTGTTTGACCACCCTCTTGGTAAAGAAATGCTTGATTCAATTGAGAGTCAAAAAAGCAAAATAGAAAGCTTGTGGTGATAAATTAGGTATGCACAACATCCCTGGAAATAATGAAAACATTTAGTTACTTCAAGTAAATAAAGCCTGAAGTAGTTCTTATGCATGGCCAGGTCATCATATACTTTAGTTACTGTCAAGTTTTTATATTTGATACTGCTTCATGGCATTTACCATGGGCCTTTCCTTCTGTACCATGTAGAACATGGCAAGTATTTCTAATTCATCTTCAAATCCAAGACTATCATCACTAAGCCAGCCTGGAAGACTATCACTAAGCCAGCCTGGAAGACTATCACTAAGCCTGGAAGACAAAGACAATTTAAAGCCTCCTAAGGGCAACATATTCTTTCACTCTCAGGTGTTTCCTTCTCAGGAAAGCCATCTCACAGAAATCCATGTAGCTTTCTGCTAGATACTACATAGATGATGCACAGTAAAACAAAGGACAACACAGAAGCTCTAGATGTGCTGCAGCAGCTAGCTAACATCTAAAGTGAGTCTATCTTCTGCAAAAGAAATTCCTGTCACAAGACAGACGTTAATTCCTCCCTGGAAGTTTCCAATCCATTAAGATCTTGGCACTAACATTCAGAATCAACTGTACAAAAGGCCAGATTGTGTTTTATGAGCTACCATAAGAGCTGTATTCCCCTGGAACAACAGAGATCAAAGTCCAGAGTTATTTGCATGAGAGCTTGCTCAAGGAGATTTGTCCAGTTTTATAAGCCAATACTGAATATGCACTAGATGAAAGGGCAAGAATGACTATCCAGTTGCAATTAGCTATTATCTTAAAGTGTAGTATCTTCTGCTGCAGAATGCTTCAATGAAGGCAAGTAACTATTAACACAAAATAATTTTTTCCCCCTTATCTATGCAATGATAACTATGGATCTGAGTCTTCCGGACAAAAGGAGAAGATAAATACTAGGCTTATCACTAAAGAAAACGTCTGAGCCGCTGGTCTACCTGGTAAATCTGAAAGCCATTCCTCTAGCTCTAGCTCTTGTTTCCTAACATCTACAACAAGTGAACCAAGCTGAAAGATGATGTCTTTTATACTTTGGATAAATCTACATGACACTAAAAATGGTTTTGGCTGTTCCAAAATACTACCTTGACCAAAACACACTATTAGCCATAAAAGAAGTTAATGAGCTTTAAACAGGAACTACAAATTCAATTTATTCAAAACCATTTCTGAATTAAGACCTGAGTATCAAGAAACTTTCAACTTCTATCACCCATTTCAGTCAAAACATGGCCTTTTTTTCTGTTATCTCAACAAAGACGCTATTATCAAACCACAGTTCAGTTCTCTTGTATTGAATTGTTGGCCAGGACCCCCAAACCCATGGGGGCTTTCATTCCACAACCATTGTGCACAGGGATAAATCTGATACCAAATAGGTCTTTTTGACACTGGAATCATTCTTGCAGATTCTCCCCTTCAACACAACCTCACTCGCTTTAACAGCTTTTTTTTAAGTCTTCCAATGATGACTTCATATACACAATGTAAGTGTCCTAACAACAAATTGTCATGGTATTTACCTCTCAGAAAGCATGTGGACACCACTGCACAAATATTTCACACAACACGTTTTCTAATTAGGCTTCCGTACATGTAGTTTTAACATTCATTTTCCATTTTCACAATATTCTTATTTACAAAATAGTCATATTTTGTTTAACATTCTTAGATTAGGATCTTCTACAAGAAGTACTACATAATGAAATGGGTGTATGGAGCATTAGGGCACAAGAAAATCATATAAAACCATATGTTTACATCTAAAAACACAGAGTTCAAGTATTAGTAAAAAAGAAGCCAGAAAGACTCATATTAGTACTTTGAAATTTGGGTTACAGAATGCTACCACATCCAGTGCATCTGCAATTTTTACAGTTTCTTAACAAACTGCTAATTCCAAGAACAGAAGTTCCAACCAACTGTTGGAAAAAATAACATTAGCTTAAAATGCAAGGAATTAAAATTTATTTTCTCTTTGTCAGAATGTAAATTTAGGCCAAAGGTCTTCTTTTTCTCTCCCTAGGGAAGTCTCAGAAATGCTTATTGTCCCATTTTACTCTACAAAATTTAGCCCATAGTAATTTGCTTCTATTATGGTGGATACCTACTATTGCTCCCATATTCAGACTAGATTATTTACTTTACTGGAATTCCTTTCAAGAATTAACTGATTAGTATGAGCATACAGTCTTACTCTGGCTACAGAATTAACATACTCACCCGAACCAATTCTCCTAGTGAGAGGGTTTTTTGTTGGGTATACAAAGGACTTTATAAACAATTTACCATGCATGAAAAAACCCCACCATAATGTTCCCTTCCATTACACACTTCCTTGCGATTTCATGCAAGGAGTGAATAATATATTAGACTATTATTCTCAGTGAAAGAATATATGTTAATAGAGCATACTAAACAAATTCTGAACTCTACTGTATCCATGCGATCCTGCTGACTGCACTGAAGCTGACTGAATAACCACAGAGTTTGGCTCATGAAGGGTATTTGCACTGTCTAGCTAAGATATATAATATTGGTAAATCTCTAGGGTGCAAACCAAGAGTACCTCCATTAAAAATTAGGTTCTTGACTTCAAACGCAGTAGCTAAAGTAAATATGAGATGCAGGTGACATGAATAGCTCCCAGAATCACTGTGGAGAAAAAAAAACAACTATTATTTGAGGTTGCTTACTAAAGATCACAGCAAAAAAATATTAGCCAACTTTCACTTAGCCTGTAAGATGACTTCAATAGTTTTGCGGTGAAATCAAACCTCAAATGAAATCATCAGTTTCAATGGGAGGACAGAGTGTTTGGATTTTACCTACTTTTTCTTTTATTTCACATAAATAATTATGATTTCTATTAAGTTTTGTCATCCTAGTAATTTATGACTCCATAACATGACACATATTGTGTTACCACAAATAACTGAGAGGTAAGGAAAAATAAATTTTACTCACAGATAGCCATTCATTAATCTCTTAAATGCCAGGCACCTCTGTAGGAGTCTGGGCCGCGCTGGGAGAAAGTTAGTGCAGACAGAAGAATGCAAGGACGAAGACAAGGCCAGCAAAATAAGGCTGGCAAAAACACACAAGATAGCAGATAAGTGAGAAACACCTGTGGTCAGCAAAAGCACACAAGTCTGAGCAAAACAGGGTATGAGATAAGGGAGTTTTGGCAAGTTTTGGGCTTTACGTGCTAATTGCAATTAACCAATGCAAATGCTTGTAGAGGCGCGTGAACAACGCGTGTAGATGACCTGTAGCCTATTAGAAGATAGATGAGTGCGTGTACGGAACTTAGTAGAATATAAATGTAACCAGAAAAGGAAAAATAAAAAAAAAGATGGACGACCTGATCACCACATTGGTGTTGCGTCGTTTCTGTTCCCGCATGGAGAAATAAGGACCCTGCCTAATGGTGACCCCGACACACCTCCTATTCACGCAGATTACCTAAATGGGGGAAACAGTGAATTCTGTCTTACAAATTGTAATACCCAATGTGACATGAATTTGTCACAGGATCTGCAACAGCCCTAGACCCATCTTGTCAAAATGCCTTGAGCTACTTAGAAAACTCGAGGCAATTTTCAAATACCCTAGAGCATGACTGTATCCTTATGTTACTTCTCTACTAAGTGGAATCATTGGTGAAGACAAAGTCTTCATATGCATTTAAAACTAATTTTTAAAATAGTAAGAAAAAAAATTGATGTTACTTCTCTATTAAGTGGAATCATTGGTGAAGACAAAGTCTTCATATGCATTTAAAACTAATTTTTAAAATAGTAAGAAAAAAATTGCACAATACCATAATTTCCATTTAAAAACTCCAAATACTTTACTTTTTTTATTTTACAGATTGCCTACTATTACAAATGTACATAAGTCTATTTCCACAAAATGCTACATTATTGTAACCTATTCAGTGAGACCACTGACAAATTTATTGATTGATAAACATGAGATTCCAAGTCAACCTTCTTACTATCCAAAAGGCAACTAATGATAACTGAGTAACAAAATTCTTTGAGTTACTGTACCAGTAGCACACAGTTCCATACGTACATTGTATTTACCATCCTCCCACTGTCTTGACCAAGGAAGGAATAAATACCAAAGCTAGATACATAACTCAGTTCCTTCATATCATTTAGGGCTTAATATATCATGCACATAACCATGTTATCTGACACTCTTCCAGGGAAGGGAACACAATACAACACAGTTAACTAATATTTTCCATTCAGAAACGTGTTTATCTGTGTAGATTTCTGGCTCTTCAACTGAGGGGTCAGGGAACGCCCCCAGCGTGACAAGACACCAGGGAGCAGAGCAAGGACCACTTCCAGGAGGAGATTGCTGGGGCCAGGCATGGTGAAACCAGAGGAAGCCCACAGCTGCTCAGACCCACAGTGCTAGTTCTGTACATTTTTTGGAAGGTTGCCAGTACACTCAGGGTTGGGAAGAGCTGAGAGGTGACGATGTGGCTTTTGGCAGCTACCAGTGCCTCAACCCTTGTTCAGCGCTCCTAGATGGAGCCTCTCTGAGAGTCCCAGCCCAGGGTCAAGCAGCCTCCTGCTACAACACCCGAGGTCATGGGTAATGGACACAGATATAACTGCAGGGCCAATAAACATTTTTCAGACTGGAAAGGCTGGGCTGTATTTAAAGAATATTGGAAACTTGTTGAACAAATGCTCCCAGTAGAAGCAACCCTTACAACGTAATTTCCAAATTACATGCAGCAAAACAGTCCATCCCTGATGAGTATTTATCATATGACCAAACATCTGAATTCGACTAAAAAACTTTACACTACTAAGGTAATAACTCACAGATTAGTATTAAAGTGATGCCATACACAGACTTGCTCTCCATCTCCACCTGAGTTTTGTAAAGGTAAGTCCAGAGATAGAGTAAGGAATTAAATTTGTGAGTAAACTGTTTAATAACATAGTTAGCTAGGAAGTACACATGCACACATATACACACGCATACACCTTCTCGTCCTACAGATGATTGTATAAAAGCATTAGGATCGTAAAACAGTTTCTCCTTGTGTATTTTGGTTTTAGTCACTCTATAATAGTCAGCAGGAGAAAACACCTTTATCTCAAGTGTTACACACCTTCTATCACACTGATAAATTAAGAAATGCTCTGTAACATGCCAAAATATTTTCTTTTACTACACTTCAGAAAAGATTTAATAAAGATTTTAATTACAAAAATGGTTTTGGCTAATAAGCACATGATACTCCTCATTAAGGTAAGAAGCTTTGGCAATCTGAAAATCCTGTATTTGTCAGCTGGCACTAGATAACTTGCTAAACACCCACCAATCGCATGCACTGAACAGTATGCAATCATTAAATCATTCGTTGTTCCAGTGAACACAGAACCCTGTTCAATGTACTCTGAGTGTAATGTTCTATAGCAACTAACTTTAATCAACACTTAAAATTATAACATTACTCTAAATTAACCAAAAATCAAGCTAACAGCTGTCTTGTTCTGAACATTGCATGTTTAACGTTTCTCTTGGAAAGTTTAATTTTGACTTGCCTTGTTTATATACGGAATTACTATTCTTTGGTGATATTGCTGATGGCAGGCATCAGGAAAATAAGACAGGCTGTGCTAAGATATAACCCAAGTTACTGTACAGAGTGTTCAGCTATTGGTCAGCATCACAAAATTGGTTAAAAATTTCTACCTTGGGCTCTGGAAACCCTAACTATTCTAGTTCTAGTATTTAATCTACAGAGTCTTACAGAAACAGCTCAATCCAGAACAGGTACCCACAGAAATCTTAAACTATACTTGCTATTCTGAAACATGTAGAAACATATGGGAAAAGAAGAAATGTTCTTGTCTCTGATCTTTAAGTACAACATAGATTAACTTCAGGGCATGTATGCCAGTGCAAAGTACTACTGCATTCAGAATCTAGATCAATGCAAACAGCTCTTCGCAACAGCACCTCGCAAGATGAAAGATCAAAACACTAACAAAAGATGCCATAGCCAAAACTCAGGACAGCAGCAATGTGAACTTCAAGGGATAGTTTGGTCTACAGCAACTTGAACACAAGAGATGGACACACCCTATGAGTGGAAAACATAACCAAGCTTTGTGTGTGATTATTTGTGCAGTACATTGATCAATCATGCCACTATGTATTAACATAAAAGACAGATATATGAAATTTACAACCAAATTGTTCTTATTGTTTTTAAACTCTTGAACAAAAAGGTTTGAGAATACTAATCAACTCTAAAGTATAGAATTTGTAAAGTCTCAGTTTGGAGAAATATTCTTATGTCTTGATTTAATCACAATAGCCAAAAAAACCTCAATATTTTTAATATCCATGTCATGTTATCCAACACTTCTCTGTCCAATGAGAGAAATAATTATGAATCTTCTACTTTTACGCATAGTGCAGTTTGGAAGTTTAATTTTCTAAATCAAAGTACTCGACTACTATTAAAGTTTTCACATTAGTCTTGTGCTTGTTAGCCTGGTAAAGAAAGAAACTATACAGTAGTTTCAATGTGATGCTCCGTCCCTTTTAAAAAGGATATTATATTGGGATTTTCAAAAGCTCAGAACTCCTGTCTGCCATGCAGAAGATGGGCAGACTGGGGAAAAATGTTTTATGCGTCTGTAACTATTAAGAAATTAATCTATCACAGAACAAATCTTATGCAACACTGATTTAAGTCATGGTTAGGATCCCACATGAAGGAAATCCAAAACTTGGTATCCAAGATTTCTGCAAGAGCTACCTCACATGTGAAGCCCCAACAGGACCAAATCCTACTGAGTGACCCACTAGCTGTGAATTGTTGGAATATGCTCTTAGTCATTTTAAAATCATGAGGAATGTGAATGCCACAAAAGGTGCTATTTAAGGAACAAATAGAAACAAATATTTAAGAACAAATTCAGTATAACATGAAATCTTAAAATTTTGCCCCAAGCCAGAGAAAATTTAATTCATAATGGACTGAAAGAAAATGGCTGTATAACTAACACATGCCTACTCAGTCCATTGAAACAGTAACCAAATAAAAGGTATGTTATTGTACGGGGGAAGGAAAAAACAAAAACAAAACCAAAAACAAAAGCCATAGCATGAAAAAAAAATCTTCTGTCAGGTACAGAGTGCCACCCCCAGCAGTTTTCAGAGAAGCTGTGGCTGTCAGCTCACTGACACAAACCCAAGTATGCAGCTGCCCCCCAGCACCAGCAGCTCCATAGCTGTGGTCCCTACGAGTGCCGCTGGCTGTGCAGGTCAGACAGGGTCCTACACAGCTTCTGCACTTCACACTGACCTTCAGGCTGAAAGACATACACACCTATCAAAATTCAAACCAAGGGCAGCATGAGTTGAGCTGTACGAGCTGCCCTTGTACCTACATACCATTGCAGAGAGGTCTTTGAAAGGTCTACCACATGCATTTACATTTCCAAACCTCCTCCAGTCTTTCTATTAATATCCACATCATCCTTTGTGTAAAAGCTACTCATGTTTAATCTTAAATTACAACAGGATAATTCATTCTGCACTTTGATCTCACTCTCACAGAATTAGGCCTGTTCAGTGAAATGTTATCACCTTATTAATACAAGAAACCAAGCTCAAGTATAAGTATAAGCACTCTTCTCCTAGAACAAAGACATACCTGAAAAGTTTTTCTTCAGCAGACTCTTTTTTCCAAAAAGGACTTGGAACATCTCAATGGGAGTAATAGGCATGTGTAAATCTTGACATGTTCACTGTGCATTCACTCACTAACCAGCTTATTTGCACAGATGTCCTGTGCATTTGCAGAAATTTCAGTACTCTTCAGCATTACTTCAGATTTGCTTCAGACATGAAAACTATCAAAGCACCACATGGGCAATCAGTCCTGTCCACGTGCGGTATGGCGGCGACTACACATGTGATGGATGCTAAGGGCATACCCGCCATACTGCATAGACATACACACAAACTCAACTCTCAAGCCTAAAGCACGCTTGGCTAATATTTTCAGCTCACTACCTGTGCTTAATAGGGAACACAGATTAGGAAACAACATATTCCTAGCTGAGAAATAAAATAGACTCATGTACTTTGTTCACCATACTTTATTCTACATCGCATATTTTGAGATTTATAAAATTGATTAAAATTTACACTATTATTGATATTCTGGCAGAAATGTTCCACAACATTCTTCTGCTTCTATTCTAGAAGTAATGAAAGTTAAAGATACAATTTAGTCTCACTCTTTGATAAATGTAAATTAGCATCAGGAGCTGAGTAAACATGTGATCAACCAATGTCTTAAACTATAAACTAACAAGATGCTTTCATTACTATCATCTGTATAATATGGCTTGAAGTCTTATATTTGTCTGGGCAATTGGTCAGTTAACTCTCTAGCTATTAGCACAATGAATGTGCATTTTTTTAAAAACAATTTGGTTTAGAGGGTAAACCAAGATAAACAGTATGTATTAGATTATATCTAACAAGGTCCAAGAGCATTTTGCTTCAATTAGACATGCCTGATTCGTTATACTTATCTTGTAAAAAACACTTCACAGCTACAGCATGGAGAGTAGTAGATTTTAATAAATTCCAGTGAGTTACACCCAATGGAGGTCAGCATGATCTGTTTATCTTCTGAAACATGAATTAATAAAAACCAGTGTTTATAGTTAAATAGTACATATGTATTAAGAAGTTTATGCCTACACTACCATGTAATGCACTAGAGAAGACACAGTACGTTTTCTGATTAAATACAATTCAGGAGAGCTTTTGTGCTATCTGACAATTTTCCTTCAATTACATGTTATTAAAAATTAAAATGAGGGTGGAAAGGGGAGGAGGACAAGTATTCAGAAATTAACACACAATATTACTAATACTTATTAGTTCAGTGATGCTAGTACTACATTCAACAATTGCCCTTTTTTCCATTACTTTAACATCACTTTAACAAAGTCCATCACGTTAACAAAGTCAGCTCATGCTGAACTCTGCCACATTTTGAACTGATATGACAGCGTACAGTAAGCAAAAAAAAAACCCAAAAAACAAAAAAAACCCACAGCAATTTAAAAAGAAAAAAATACAACCAAAAAACCTGCTGCCTCTTCTCTCCTATAGTGGACTGTTGTCTAATGATAACTTTTGCTCCAGATCTTCAAAGTCAAGCAGGAGCTTTTCTGGGACAGCATGCCCTAATTAAATTCATTTGCAGTGGCCCATTTTTAAAGATTCAAATTAAACATTTTTTTGGTAGTTCAATGACAGTTTCTAAATTCATTTATTATGCAAGAATAATTCTCCATAGACAGTAACTGGAATTTCTGTAAAACTGTATTGACAAACACTAAAATATAATTTACACTTCCCAATTTCAGCTATATATGAGGTCTGCAAAATCATGTTGCTCCTGAGTGATAATAGAGTAAAATGCCCGAATTTCAAATGAGGACTCATAGGACAGGATCCTTCCTTGAAAAGTTTCCCTATCTGAATTCCACCCACAGTCAGGAGAGAGCATATACCACAGGAAACTAAGTACTCTGTTTTAGAATATCATAATCTGGAAAAGCTTGAAACACCTTTTTTTTCTCTTTGTGACCTTCAAGGAAACCGTAGTATGGTTTACTGGCTGACAGTAATAGAGCAGGGTTTAGTAAAATCTCTCTTTGGAAGCCTTTGAAATAAATTAGTCTGGATGAGGTCATGTATAAAAAAAATATTTTTTTAAAAAAAAGTCCCATTTGGAAAGAGTTAAGGTATTGAAAACAGGCTACAGTGTAAATTCTTCCTTTCAGCTTTTTGGCAATCACGGGAAACTTAAAACTCAGTGATATTAACTATGAAAATTCCTGTAAGATTTCACATCAATCCAGATTTTTAGACCTTTTATTAAAGCAACAAAAGGGGAGAAATCAAACATATTAAAAAATTTAATAATAAAATCTAAACTAAACTAAAATTGAAAGGCTTTCAGTCACTAAAAAAGTATCATTTTATACTGTTAATTACTTAGGAGACAACCTGAGAGTCAAGGCAAGCAGAATTTGGGTCTAAGAACAGAGTATTATAGTCTTAAAAGTGATACCAGTAAGATGGTAAAATGAATTTTATACTCCAATTTGTATTTCAGGACGAAACACGCACAGCTTAAATTGCTTATGGTTTATGAATTATTTATAGTGCATTAAACTTGGTGCTGGAGATAATGAAAACAACTGTGAAAGTGAGACTAAAAAAATACCTTTGAATGACAAGGATTTATCATAACACACTCTCTCTTGCATATTGTCAGTCAAACATAATATCTACAACTGCTCGTGATTTCTGATACAACTTTCAACTTACTACTTTTATGATAAAATTATAATACTTGTCTTAAAACTCTCTGTGGTAGCAAACTCTCCAAATCAAGCCCACATTTACTGGCACTCATTTGTTGTAACAGAGTGCTAAAAGATTCTTACATACCTTCATTTTCAGGTTCCTTCCCGATAAACAGATGAAATTTCTTTTTGTAACTTGCAGAACCATATTGAAGTCAACTCAACATACAACTGAGTGTTAACAGGGCTCCCCAAGACTTTCAAAGGTGTTTATCAAACACCACCTAAGGGCTTTGACCTCTTTTGTTGCCATTTGTTAAGGGAAGAAGCTTCACACATTCTGACAGCTGATCAACAAAACATGCTTCTGAAGGCTCTGTCTCAACACCAGCTTGTCACTTATACCTAGGAGAGAAAGGGTTTTTCTTTTCAAAGTACAAAGCCACCAGGGATTTGGAGTCATCTCAACAGGAAATAACCTGAAAACCAACTTGTGCAAGAGACTTCACTTCTGGAGCAACTGCTTCCTGCATAGCTCCCATCAGTGGTACCACACAGGCACAGAGGACCACACACCCCAGCCCACACTGACCCCAACACCTCCTCTTGCTGGCACCTCCCAGGGTCTGCTCTGGAAGAACTTACCATAAGACACAGAGTGCCACATCTCAGACTTGTTAAGTTCTGGGTGAAAAAATCTGATAGGCACTGCTGTGCGAAGAGCTCACTGTTCTCATGATTTCACGAGAAAACACATTTTCCCTCCATCTAAGCGCCTAGTAGCAACCTTGAAGAAAAAACCCACAGAAATTAGTCACAGCAGGGATGCAAGGTAACAATATATTTATTGCTAAACTGATGTTAACTACAAGTTAGCTACTACAAAGACAACAGATTTTCCAGTATGCAGCTGGGAGGTTGTCCACACCTCAGTGCAAAATGGCCCACAGATACATTTTAACATCTCTGCTCCCAATACCCACACGAAAGTTCTGAAGATCAACAGTGTTGGATACTCCTTAACCAAATTCTGGCTACTGGCACTTAGCTTTTATTTTGTCTCATCAGATTTCCTTTATTTACAAAGCTTCTTACTTCTTTACCACTTGCTACCATTAATTACTTTGCAACGAACCAACCAACCAAGAATGAGCTGTTTGCTCATTCTCCCAACTCTGCCAGGGAACAAAGCTGCAGACTGTCCAATTTTACTGTGGTACACACAATTGCTTTATAAAATGTAAATTGTCCTCTAGCTGTGCTGGAGAACATGATGATTATTAATGATTCTTAGTAAAGGTTACACAGCAGTTTCATATCAATCCAGAAATACAAATATTATCCCCGTGGTAAGAGCTCCCACAGTGGCATGAATGAACCCTTGTCAGCTGGTTGTCTTCCGGGTGCTTCCAGAGCACTCCATGTGTGACAACTGGCATCTTTACCCTGGGACATCAACACACGGATGAAAAACTAGGTTCAGCGATATCCTGGAAGCACAGGCTAATGCGGAGCTGAAGAGTTTAGGCTAGATAAAGCTGCCCAGGTGCAAACAGATCCTTTAATAACAGAGAGTTATGAGCAGGGTACAATTTACAACAGATAAATGACAAAAGCATGCCAAAAACCAGAGGACAAGTGACTGACATCCAGAAGGGGACAGCATCTTCTGATGAGTCCAGAGACAAAAGAATATACAACACATTGGCTTCCTTGTAAATTAAAACCTGTTATGGACCAATATGACCAACTCAAATCTGTTTTACTTATACCAATGTCTTCACACCACTCCATAATCTAACAGGTAATCTCCAACTGATGCAATGCCTACATATTTAAATATTTAGCAACTTCTTACATTAAAGTTTTGAAAGTTGTTGATATTACTTGCTGTAAATAAGAAACTTCATATGATTTCCTCTTGATAAGATATGTTGGTTTTCACCAAGTGATTGGATTTATTTCACAGCTGTTTTTTCTTACTATGACTTGCTTCAGGAAAGAAAACCCTAAAAAAAATATGCCTTCTCTAAAATTAGACTGGGCTTGCACTAATTGTATCAATGTTCAGTTGTAGTATCCAAGTTCAGTTTTCCTAATAAACAGATACTACCATCCTACCTGAGAAAGACAGATGGAGATTAAGAATATCTAATATAATAGTGAAACACAAGCAGTAAAACTTCCTTACAAGTTCATAATAGAGTACTTCAAATCATGAAACATGTAATTTAATCAAGAAATTAAAATATTGTAATGTTTATTTATAAGCATTTAAAAAAAGTAAGAAATTAAAGCGAGACATAAAAAGAAAGCAATAAAATAATCCTAAATAGTCTCATTAATCTTAAGTATTCCCAAGTGTCTCAATAACATAATGAAAATATCCACAGAATTTTAACTAGAGTATATAGAAGCTACAACAGATCACCCCTTTTCAAATAAAAAGTATGTTTTAAAGAAATTTACCTCTTAACTAAGATGAGCAAATCTATTTTCTAAATGAAACATTTGTATTACAGTGACATTTCTTAGCAACCAAATTCGTGTTGATTCCAGGGCCAGGAGCTGTCTGCTCTAATCAACTCAAAGGGAATTTGCAGAGCCGATCCTAAAACACTTCAATGTTACAGTCTTTCCATATTCCACTTTCTACCAGAACCCAATTTACTAACACAGTTATACTTGAGAAAAGGATAAATTAAATCATAGCTCAATTTACACTTAATATAATAAACAAACAAAAAAATCGATTAGGAACAAGTTTCATTAGACAAAAAAAAACAAACCAAACAAACAAAAAAACCCACCACAGGAATTTTTAAGCCTTTCATTGAAACTATCCTGGCTAGTAGTCTGGTCATGAAAGCACCTTTCAGAAATCCACATGCTCCATTGATGCTCTTGTAGTTATACAGAAAGGAATGCCTAAGTTACCAAGCAATGAGTTCAGAGTTAAAAACCTTTTGATGTTCTTTTCAAGACAGAAGGCAGAAGTGTTCAAAAACTATTTCTCCTGTATATTAAGGAAGCACAATGATGTATAGTGTTTTACAATGATAATGATGTTCTATTTATTAAAAAAATAGGTTATTAAAGATCTACTATTTGAAATAATATTTTTAAGTCTTCAGAAGCAGCAGACTGCATTCCAAAGTATTAAAAATGCCAGCAGATCTCCCTGAGCCTTGTATGTTGCCTTAACAAAGGAAAGGTCCAAACGGTTACAAAGTAACACAACGCAAAAGGAGAAAGCTAATTGTGCTCTTAAAACCAAACCAACCAACCAACAACCATGACCCATAGATTTATACTGTGTGACACTGATTCTGTGAATCTTACAGAAAGGTCAACAATACATGCAATTATATAAAAAAAGACAATATCCCTAACACCAATAACTGTTTTTAAGACTGTCTGATTATTTTAATAAGATCTGAGATTGCTTAATGAAAAAAATGTGTTAACAAATACATTTGTTTTTCTTTGAAGAAAGTCATGCATAACATTTACTAAAATAGATTAAGAACTGATTGAATGATAAATCAAAGAGAACTTCAGACATGGAATTGCTAAACAATACTGCTGGACTGTTTTTTTGGTGGTGGTGATTGTTTTCTTTAGCTTTAAGAGGGAGCAACACACCCTTTTGGTCCTGGCCTTTTAATATTCTTAACCTTCCAGAATGCAGAAGCAAACAAAGTAATTGTTACTAATCATTTATAATATTTACCAATGATGAAGAAGTTGCTTAACTGCAAACAGTGATAGGGATTGATAAGGTGGCAGCTTAACCTGCTCTGCCTAAGCTGTGTGGCATCAATTTTATCATTACTCTGAAAAGGAAAAAAAAAAATAAATCCCAAACCTTACAAATCCACTCTTTCCTAGTTCCTCCTATTAAACACAAATAACTGGTTATTTATGCTAATCTTTTGGTGTGAAGATCTGTTCAAACAAAATAATTTTTGTTATTAAATCTTCATTGAGTATTAAATATTAGAGGAAAAATCCTCAAGAAGAGACATGTTCAAACCTACGTACCTAACCTTTAGAACTAATACACAATCTCTTTGTTATGAATATGAGGTAGTGTTCTTCCCCCAGATACACAAAGAACTGATTCAAGAACAACTACCTTCAGAGATTCCAGAGGAAACCTAAGGATTGCTTGGCTGTTGTCACCACTTAGGATATTTTGAGACCACGAAGAAAATAAGTGCCTCTAGAGAGTTCAAGTGTGCAAACTTTTTCGCATGACAGATCTAGCCAAAAGCATTAGATACAGTAGATCTAGATCTTGCAAACATGCTTTTTTTTTATCCTTACATTTGCATAACCACCACCAAGTATTAAGACTGATTGTATCATTAAAGATGACTTCAAGGGCTCGGCAGCATCTGTATCTCTATTAGGGTCAGTGAGTTCATCCTGGTATATTAAATCCATCTACTTTGTGGTTTCCCGCTTTGTGGGAAAGGCTCTCCAAATGCTAAAAGTTCATTTGCTCCTTCTCTCCATCAAAATTCATAATTTCATGCAACATCAAAACTATCTACAGCAGAGGCAAAAGTGTCAGACACCCAAGATGTCGGGATTTAAAGCACTGACCAGAGCAGCCCGGTTCCTAAAAGATCCTGTCTTCTTAAATAGCACACGTAGCATACAGAATAAGGGAGTGAAATTTTAAGAGAGATAAACTGTTTTCAAGCTATTTTAGTTTCACTTGCTCTTTTTCTTAGCAGCACAGCGTGACAGTGTGCAGCTAATGCTCTGTGACAGATTTTGCCTGGTGGAAATTCCTTCCAGGAAGAGAGACCTCATGGCCTATTTCTTCTTAAGGCAAATTTTAAGCAAATTAAACTGATAACCATATCCTAAAAAACAATCCTGTGGACAGCACTGCTGACAGGACCCCCAGAGGACCCAGTCCATGCTAGCAGACCAACATGACAAGTCACAGGCACGGTGGTATTGCAGAGGGATGTGCTGCGGATTGCAGGAACCGAGGGATGAGGCGATGAGGGAGCTGGCCACAGCCCCTGGGGGATACGGGATGCCAATTAAATGGCAGAGAGATCTCTGCCAGCTGGAGGGGTGCAAGCAGCCCTGAAGGGTCCTCCCCGCCCCCCCCTCCCCAACCCTCAGGCAGCTGAAGGGAGGACAGCATGGCCAGACCATGCTCCACTGCTTTTCACCTTTGGGTGCACAACCAGTGGATTTCTCTCCTGGGTTTCCTCAAGTGCCTGTGAATGTCAACTGGTGCAAAAGCTGTCAGAGATGTGTCTGCACTGCTCAGGTGACCCCAAGCTCTAACAGACCTGCAGCTTTGGTCACTGCTTGGCCTCTTGAAGCCGTGGCAAGGGTCTCTGTCCCAGCTCCCAGCTCTGCCCTGAAGCAACAGGGGAACCAATGCTGGAGCACATCAGGCTTTCTGACACGCAGTAATGTGCTGCCCCCAGAACCTTCCAGTAGTGTCACAAGCAACAGTGCGGGGGCGGAAATGCTAAAATCAAGAGGTTACCATCATGAGCACAAAGTGAAACGTTCTTCCTAGCAAGAGGCTGAAGAGGGAACAGTGGTGCAATGCTGGCCTCTGTGAGATACTGGGCATGGACCAATTTGGAAAATTTACCACAAAACATTTCACCTGAAGTCAGCTATTCATAGGAGATAACAAAACGCTAGAACAGGATTAAAATTCAGCAGTTTTTAATCCTATTTTGTATTAAAGAAAGAGGGAAACCTGTAGCAAGAACAATCTACTAATGGAAAGTAGTTCAGGTCTCATCTAGAATTTAACAAGTGCTCAGCACTTTCTGGACAACTTCTGGTTGGCTTAAAGTGAAGGCAGATGTTAATCTTATCTGCAAAGGGCCTCAAGGGACCTGTAAGGTCCTGAGGATATGCCACATTATATCTTCAAGTAACATGTTCATATTTGTAAGTATAAAAGAAGCAGGAGTACACAGAAAAGCAAGCCTGTTTCAGTGGATACAGCATATAATGCAGGAAAACAATCACCTCTTGCAGAAAAGTGCCCATCCATAAAACTCTTCCTTTTTTATCTTGGAAACTAAAATGCTAGATCCTTCCTTTTCTCACAGACCCAGTTTAATGTAATTTAATAAATACTAAATTACTAATCATGACTTTAGTTTTTAATTATCTCTTACATGATAAACACTCAAAGACTCTTTCATTTCTCCATGTTAATTATTTTAATTATTTCTAACCCCAACAAGCAAAAAATATCCTCACATAAACCAGATTCCAGGACAAGCAGAGCAACAAAAGCTCACATGAATTTCTCTACTTTTCCTAGCAGTTTTGCACTCAGATAAAGAACTATGGAGAAAATGGCATCCATGAGGAAGACAGTCAACATTTCTGCCTTAGTCCTGGCTCCCTCTGAGGCCAGTGGTAAGAAATGGCACTAGCATCAGCCCCCTCAGGCTTTTGACTTTGCCTGCAAGAGAAGTTTTTCATCTTTTTCACCAAGAAGCACAAGTCTTCGCAGCTGACAGGTGAGATTAAATCAAGATAACACTGACTTTTATTCCTACTGTTATTAAAAATCTCCAGACTAAGTCTTGCCAAGACTGTTTGAACTGGAACTCACATAAAAGCACTCACATCCAGTAAACAGGACTATTTCAGGAAATATGCAAACATTTGGTTCTTCTCCTAACAAGAAGCAACTTTTCTCAGTATGAAAACAAAGCACAATTACTTAACAAGCCTAAGCATTTCCAGCTCATTCTTTTAAAAATTAAATGCAGATGTACCCTAGTTCAACATTAATTATAATCAATATCACACAGGAGGTCACAGCAAATAAATACTGGGTATTTAAGAAGCATTTCTTAAGAAAAAACCAAACAAAACCACAACAGAAACACAAAACAAACCAAAAAAATAAAAGACCACAAGAAAAACCCAGCCAAACCCTGCTTCTCATCTACAACAGCTTCCTTGCTGGAAGCACTACAGTGCAGAGCTGACTGGGTGACATTGGCTCAGTCTCACGTGCATCTCTTCAGCTATAATTACATTATAAAAGTGACATCCAGATTTCAAACACATTTTTAAAACTCTTCTAGCTTACTTAAATAAGGAGGTCATTGTTCTCTGATTTTATTTATTCTGTTAACATAGCCTCTCAGCTGGAAAAAAATGGTTCAATCCTTTCCGGTTTGTTTGGAGTCCAATATTCCTTAATACTGTTGTTCAGATGCAGCTGAACTCTTTACTGAAGTTTACTCAGCAAACAGAGGCCCTTTGTTGTACTCAACTGTGAGGAAAACACCAAACAAGAATCTCCTTACCCACCACAGACTAAGAGCCATATTTTAAATGTGCTTATGAATTCATAATGTGGAAGGACATCCAAACACATAACTACAAGGAGTAACTACACAAAACACCAGTACACGACTCTATCTAAAAGGCTCTATGTGGGACATAAAGCAGTATTAGTACAGACAATAAGCCAGCTCTCTCAAGCAAAATACTTAAAATCATAACACTCCATAGCACATGAACAATTCTGACCTGGGTCTAATCTTCACCTTCACTGCAAGCTCATGAACAGCACTCTTGTCAGCAAGTTCCTGCTGCCTTGCTATGTAAAAACAGGGCACAGAGGGCAGACAAACCTCCCTCTACCTCCAGGTGAGGCTTCAGGAAGGGCACGTACAGCATCCTGCAGAACACACCCATGACTTCACCGAACCCCCACGCTTATGAACACCCTTCGATGGCAGCGCTTGCACCTGTGATGAATGCACACATACAGGTACTGCTTCTCCATATCCAATTCCTGCACCACAGGGAACTGCTTCAAAAAGGTATGAACACATTTGGTATTTCTTTGAATAAATCTTCTCAAGATGTAATAGCAATTGCAGAGAAAGCAATTACAGCCAGATGCAATGGAGAAGGCATGAACTTTACTGAGTTGTGCAGACTGGGTTTCAATTACATTTTACAGTTGTGGAACTTCTCTAGCACACAAGTATTTCCAAAAACTTGCAAAATTACAGCGAACTGTTCATAAACAACAATTGCTCCACCCACTGAAGCAGAGGTTAAAACCACAGAGCCAGAGCCTTACAAAGTTTAAACTTTATAAAAATAAATATATTCTAGGGTCCCCAAAAAATCCCTGTCTCCAGGTGAAGTTGCACTGCAGATTTTGTTCAGGTGTATATGGGACTACTAAAAACTACTTTTGATGCCAGCTGCTATTTTTAAACATCTCTGTATAAATCTCAGATTTGGTGACCCCAGAATGAACTCTCATACAATGCTGCTATAATTTTAACAGGAGGAAGAATGGCTACAAAATTAGATCAGAAAGTCTCTGACAGTTTTACAAAACTGGCAGTATAAGGATTAAACAGAATATATGAAAATTAGTAATAAGACTAATATTAAATTATGTGTGTGTTTCTATATTGACGCTAAAATCAAAAATGGGAGTATGTGAATTCATATATGCGTGTGTATGTGCGTATAAACTTGTGTGTAAAATGGTATTTTATTCATGTAACATAAATAGACTATTAATAGATATCTATTGCATATAAGTAACACTAGTAGAAGATAATAGAAGGTACAAATGATATAGGAATGAGAGGACAGGTTACATCTATAAAGGAATTCTATTCATTCACTAAAACATATATAGTATAAATATATCTGTAAATATATAATATGGACATGTAATAAACAAAATATGTAATTTGTCTGTAAATCAATATATGTATATGTATGCTTTTACTCATAAGTGAAGAAAAGTAACTGTTTAAAAAGTGATAGTGAAGGGGAAACACCTGCTAATAATTCAGAATGGTCAAAGTTGCATAACGATCTCACAACCACAAGTGTGGAAAGTTGAATTACAGGTGAAACTCACTGCCTATAAATGTAAAGTAACATTTTAAAAAAATACACATACACAATCCCAATCACATATAAACAGAGATGGGCTCTATACCAGTTTATAAGGATGACATTTTAGAGTCATTGAGGACAGCTGTCTGAAAATGACACCTTGATGTTCAGCAGCAGATAAAAATCTATTAGGTTTGGCAAGTGGGAGGAGGCTTAATTGGAAAGATTTCGATAGCAAACCAAGAATCATCATAATGTGACTTTATTCCTGGTAGCTCAAATTCTGGTTGCTGTTCTCTTTACTCCATCACAAAGAGATACAGAAGAACTAGAAAAGATGTAGGGCTTAGCAACACAGATGCTCAGAGACTAGACAGTGACTTTTACAAGAAAAGTATTTTTCGTCATTGAAGAGAGATGCATACAGAGTGGCTAGAACAGAGGTCCATAAATCAAAGGGCATGAAAGAGAAATTGAGGCTCACAAACTAGAGGCCATTTAATAAAATTACTGGCGATTTTCAAATGCAAGGAAGAGTTATTTTACAAATGTGGAATTCATTGTCACAACATACTCTGAAGGTCAAATGCTAAAAAGGAGGATTATAAAGGTAGCAAAGCATAAATCATTAAACATGATGATCACATAGAGATCTAGACTGGAATACACCAAACTGCTTTGAAATACACCAAAGTGCTGACCAGCAGAAGCTGACTGTCTCTTCCAAGCAAAAGATCACTTTATGCTACCTCTGTTTCTTACACTCTTTCTTAAGAATCAATTATTTTCTAGTGTTGAAAATTTTCAGTTTTACTCTGATCCAGTAGAGATACTATTATAATTTCCTTTCTATTCCCCAACATTTCTAGGTGCAAAAAATTTTTAGATTTTACATTTTAGTAACTTTAGTATAGCATTTATTTTTCAGTTAACATCTTTACATATATTTATTGTTAATAATCTAACAAATGAACATCAGTAAACAGCAAACATATTAAAATCTCCTCTATATTGACCAAAAAAAAAATTAATTATTTTTATCAAGGTATCAAGAACTGAAGGAATTTTCTTTGTAACGTATCAAGAACTGAAAGAAACAAAAAAGAAAGTGTGTCCAAGAAGCTATTTAGAAGTTATTAAAATAGTTCTTGAATGTATCAAACTTTAAAAAAATAGTGTCCCCATGTTATGACTGGTGCTATATTATTTTTTCATGTTTAAATATATACAGTATACTGAATTCACCAATGCAATTAACTGCATTTGTACATAATTGAGGACGTAGCGGAGCCTAAGATGACACTACTAAAGATTTTGTTTCCATTGACTCAGAATTGCATTTCTGGTGAATAAGAAATTGCAAACAGAAAAATAAGACCATAATAGGCCATATAGGTTTCTACAGCAGATATGGAAATATATATCTAGAGCTAGGCCTAGGTCATGCCACAGAAAAATACAAAATGTCTCCATACACCAAAGAAACTCTGAAGTCTCCAAATGTCATCACATGAATCCTTGCAGAAGCATCAGCACTAACCAAAGTTCACAGCTCAGCTCCTTTTAAAGTATGTGATGAACTTCTTTATTTTCTAAATGACTTTAAGGAGGAAAGTTTTCTAATTGTAATGAAGATATCAAACAAAAAACTTACCTTAAATTGTTACCCAGATGATTACTTATTAGGAACTTGTCACACTGGACATTGTGTACCTTAAACTGCAGCCTAGTCCCTTCTACTATTTACATCCTTCAGTGTCCAAGCTTGTGACCACGCACAATCTTAAAATGCAAGTAGAAGAATGTGTTTCACATATTGAAGACTGTCAACTTATTCTCTTATTGTACTCTTGCCACACATTATTTTCTATCGAAGAACTGTTCTTCAGAAATATTACATAGGTAACTAATAACTATTAGCTTAAAAATGGTTATTTCAGTTATTTACTAACAGATGTCTTTTTTAATTACTCATTTATTTTGGAAGTCTTTAAAGTTTTATAACAAGACTAGTTAAATAAATGTTTTAGCTGTGACCTCAGGCAGAATTTGTTCCAAAGAGCATTCTTTGGCTGATGAAGCCTGACATCAGAACCTCAATTCTTCTTGGTACTGTAACACTCTTTTAGAGTATGTGAAGGAATTTTCTACTCATTAGCATACTTTTCCATTTATATTTCTGAGAGAAAAAGTCTCCTTTGTTCATGAGAAACAAGCAAAGAAAAGTTATGAAAGTTAATTTTTAAAATGCTTCACAAAGCGATTTAACCCAAAGCCATTCTTCCTGCACTGCATGCACTGAATGGCAATTGCCTGCCAGGCTTAAGCTGTGGTTCAGTCCATATAATGACATTGCATTAGGAAACTGCTTATAGGGCTAACCACAAGAGTATACAGAACAAACTTTAAAAAAATTAAAAAAAAAGAAATCACAGAAGTCAAGCAACAAAAAGATTCTAATTACTTCAGTTGAATAGCTTGATTTTACTTTTACATGATTACAGTAAGTGTTGTTAGTCCACATTGTCTGTGCTTTTTATTTAGTAAGTAGGACAAAAAGTAATAGAAAAGGGCCTTTGTTTTATCAGTAGCACTTTTATGACAAGTTATGCCTTGAGCATACACAGAGAGCCACGGCACTCAAATGGGAATCATATAATGCCACTACTTCCCCGGAGTAAAATTTCTCTGGTACAACAAATTCATAGTAGAAAGTTGATTGTGGCAGAACTCTGTAAAATACTTGCTCTTTTCCCCAAATAAGTTTGCTTTTAACGACTTTGAAAGTTGACTAAACAGCTAGGCCACCAAAACTGCTACCATCATGAAAAAGAGCTAAGAAGCTCTCTTCATGTCTTGACAGGCTTCTTTCTGAAATCAGAAGAAAAAAAACGATAACGCCAAGTGTTCCTAAAAACTTTCATGGAACAGGCAAAACTGTATCTGAAAACCACTAAACTTTTGTAACACAAAACAAAGTTACTTGGAAGATGTCTGCCTAGAAAGCACTGCGATCTAATGCATTAGAATCAATCAAAGAATATCAGGTGGGAAGAGACCTCAAGGATCATCTGGTCCACCCTTTCTTGGCAAAGAAATGGTCTAAAGACTAAGGTCCAAGAGGACCCCATCTAAGGAAAATCTTTTCATTGTCTTTGGTATCAGTTGATCAGCTCATGTCATCATTTTCTGTGTCCTGAATAATTCCTACATCTACTTTCCTCATTTTTAAAGTGGACCTTGTACATGCTCACAGGAAACTTGTTAAGCCTGACTAAATCAGCATGTAAAATACTGAATTACAACAAAATACTAGTGTCAGTCAGTGCCAAAATTCACAAGTATGAGTCTCCTTTTTGATCACTACAGGTTCTCATATACAGGAAAAACAGAGGATAGTCCATCCTTTTATGCAGAGAGCTTAGCAAAATAAGAGCTGTTGGGACTTATTAGAAGATTGTGAAAGGGCTGGAGAAATTCAAAGAGGAGAGACCAATCTAGACCAGCAAAACAAAAACTGCAGTAACTAAGGGCAAATAGCTCTTATGTCACAAACTTTTTCTGTATTCTTGTAGCTGCCTTTCCGTTTTAGAAAAGTAGGTTATGATAGCAGTTAAAAAAGCAACACACCAAATTACACTACTAACAGGCATCCCCAATGTCATGCTTTTACTAATGCTATTCACATTTTTTTTCTAAGTAAGAACAGACTGAAATATCTGTAAAATTTTCAGACTCAAAGTCAGACAATTTGAACATTCTGTGATGAATAGTTAATACCATCAGAAGCAGAAGATCTGGATTGTGATCTGTTTTCTGAGAAACTGTAGCATATTAACATAGTTCGAGGCAGAGTTCAAGCAAACACTACTGGAGAATTGTGATACCAAACAAAGCAGCACCTCTTTGCAACACAGTACCAGTGCTACAATAATCCAGTTTTTTAAAAACAAAATAGTGTTTTACCTCAAAAGTACTCAATCTGATTCCTGAAAAGCAACAAAGTATTAAAAATTATAAGGAACTGCTTTTCAGACATACAATACAATCTTTTTAGACATATGCCTGACTATGCAATTTGAGCCTCCTCTGCTCTTACACAGATACAAATTATAATTAACTTCACTTAGTGACTAAGACTCTCTGATGAAGAAATAAACCAGTTCCTAACTCAGATGCACATTTAATAGATGAATTGTTAGAATGGAATTAAATCAGGGTTCAAACATCAACATTTCTATGCATAGAAAAAAAGCTTATAAAGCTTGATTTTTTTCTCCAGCCCAGTTTCTGAAGTCCCAGTTCAAAAATATAGGCCAAGTTTCATACCGTCTTCAAACTTTCTCAAAGTCAGCCTGCACAGTGCAAGTCTGACCCATTTTGAGTGGGCTCTTCAAAAATAACTAAATAAACGAATCAGGTGGCTGCATCACTTCTCATAATACATTTTTTCTGCATTAAAGGTTTCGCACATGAAATATATTAGCATTTGAATTCCATACTCTGAAGAAGAGATTGCTGTAAAGAACTCACAGGCATCTTGAGGCTGATTAGTTAGCTCAAGGTAGATTAGTTCTTTCTGTGCAATATTATTAGTATACTGCTTCCTTCTTTTGGGATGCTAAAGAATGACAACTCTTTAACTCAATTCTAGTATCTTCTTTTGTGAGCATCTGAAATAGAGGAATGGGAAGCATTAGGACATGGTTGTGGACAAACTTCTTCTAATTAGCAAAACTGACCTAAATACTATCCCATGTGGGCCTGTCAATTGGAAAATAATCTTGAAATTTCATCCAAAACATTTCAGTAAGAAGAAAAATATTTCTACCCTAAAAATCATATTTTCTGAGGCATTTTTAAAAATAGGTTCATTCTGATTATTAAACAATTTTATTCCGAAAAACAGTTATCAGATTTTTTTATAGGTTTTTTTTGGCTGAGCCTACCTTAAATCCACAGCAACTGTATGACTTTCAGTGCAGCAAAAGGTGGTATATATTAGTTCTCTCTAAAAATTCCTGCTAATATATTTCAAAGTGTTATTTCAGATACGAATAAGATGGATTTCTTAATATACACACAGCAGATTTTCTCTGAGGATAACTATTATGAGAAATTCAGGAGAAGTCCATTGATAAGGTAAAAGGACCTTCATAGCCTGAGAACTGCTATCTATAATCTTGGCACTTTGATCTCTCAGAATATGAACTAATGCTATATCTGGGATGTAGCTCATTATTAACAGTTAAGTATCTTAAGATGGAGCAGCTTTGAAGATCACTTCCAATATCAATAGCTTGCATTTATATAAGGCTTTCATTTCAAGGACAATGCTACAGGGTGCCTGAATCTGATATACATGTGCATGTATATATAAACTTCTATTTGCATTCAAACACCTCATTAAGGTTATAAATATGTATCCATTCATAAATATAAATGCACAATCTATCACCTTAACTATAGTTTTTGAGACTTTAATATATAAGGCTAGATGATAGGCCAAAGTATAATCACAGACATCAATGGAATTATACTAATTAATTGTGGAGAACATCATCCAGTGCTCTCTGCAGAAAAAGTTATATTAGAAGACTTTTGCATGGAAGATAAGTAGAATAACCTTCATTTATTTTAATAGGTTCTAACAATATGAGGGGAAAGCAAGATATCTTTTACAGAGGAATCTTGGATAAAACACCGTTTCGCTATTTCGCTTTATAAAGAATAGGCATTTCAGTCAAAGTCAGATTTTCAGAAAAATTTACTTCTGGTGAAAATTCTCAGCCAAGATCTTCAAAATTTCCACCAGGCTATTTTTAAATGAGGTACCCAGGTCAGAGACTTTTCATCGGGGAAAAAAAAAAAAAAAAAAAAAAACAAAAAACCCAAACTATTAAAAAAAGTGTTCTGTTCAAATATTTCTTATTTAGCAAGCAGCACTAGTTCACCTTCACTGAAACCGATCATGCTTGCTATGCAATATTTGAAGGGTACATTGTATTATAATTTACCTCTTTCACTTCTCTACGCATGTCCTCCTCCAACTGTGCAGATTGAATTTGACCAAAACGTCTAAGGAAGGGAGTCAACACAGAAAACAATTTACCATTTAAAAAAATATATTTCTAAACAAACATAGGTTAACCTTTTCCTCAACACCAGCTCATGACTTCAAACAGGGAGGACAAATTCCCTCCACCACTGAGGCAAAAGAGAACTTTAATACCGACTTCAGAAAGGTTGGATGTCATCTGTCAAAACTAAGGAAAGATGTAAGGAGTTTAACTTATTACTTATTTAAATAACTAATCTTTTACCAGGCTGTCCATTTTTTTAGATACTACAACTAAGTAAAAGATTAGTTTTCCATAACTACTGTAAAAGCCTTCCACAATGAAACATTTGCAGTATCTTCTGTATTGCATCCTATTTCCAAGTGTAATGACCCTCAAAATCCAAGATTGATTTTGGCTTTACTCTGATCAATACTAATCTCCAAGATATATTAGACTTTACATTGACCTAAACAAAAAGGTCATTATATGTATATTAGTCAATCTCCAAAACATTTATTAAATTAATTTGAGGGACCACAAAGGGTGTTTTGTTATAACCGTTTCTATCTGGGACTTCTATCCATCATCCTTAGTGAGATTTAAATGCAACTGATAATTCACATAATCACCTAGTCACTGTAGTGGAATTCTCAAAATGTCTTGACCTGTCCTCTATTATTTTAAAATTAATCTTTTTGTATGTATCTAATTGGAGGAACACCACGATATTACACAGTTACTAGACTATTAGAATCCAATCTTACACATATTAAAGTCAATGGGAGAACACATCTCCAGATGTCCAGAACTGAACTCTTAAAGACTTGGGGGAATCTAAAATCCTACATTTTGACTGTAAGTCCCCCAGAAAGCAAAGCAGGAGAAGCTTTCTCAATCAAAGGACTTTGACCAGTACATTCTTAAAAGAAGCAGAGCACCCAGAAGCTTATTTATATAAAGCTCATTCTTGAAAAATACAGATTTCTGATTAGCTTTTTTAGGATATTGGCTGATTTCAAATTAGGACTATAAAACCTACACATGCATTAAAGTGAGTGATAATTTTATGGCAAAATTGTTACTGACTGATCTGGGGTAGGCTCCTCATCACTTTTGCTCTTTTTCCTCAAACAAACAAAACCAAGACTCAAGCTTAGTAAAAACACAAAGAAAAGAGAAAGATCAATAAATACATGATATTATTCATAATTTTTAATATTAAAATTAGTAAATTCATTTAATGCCTTTTTTGTTCTTGTTAAACAATGTAATTTTGCCTCCCTATGACATTATAGATTTCAATAGAACTATTTGCATTTTGGACAGATAACACAATTTACTCTTTGCATAGTAAAGACCCCATATTGTAAATTATTTGAGGCAATAATCATGTGTTTATTGTCTCCCTCAGGCAATTTATCCTAAATTAAATAATTTTACAACCTAGCTGAAATTTTGTTAAGCGAAAGTAATACTAAATATTCCATGACATTTCTGTCCAGAAGTCTGAACATAATAAAAAAAAAATATATAATACCATTCATAACATACTTTTTTTGTAAGTTACTCACAGGCACTTAAATACGATACTAATAGACCTTATATACTTACAAGTTTGACACGTCAGCAGCATTTGCTTAAAAATTCAACTTTAAACTTTCTATTGCTTTAGCTCTGGGGATGCAAATACTAAAAGACACAGGACTAGGCAGACTAATGTGATTAGTAACCAGGAGGAGAAATTGCTTAAAAAAAATAAAAAGTTAACAAAAAAAGTGGATAGTAATCAAGAGCGAGGACATAAAAAGCTAGAAAGGAAGCAAATAATTTCATGAACATAGTGAAATATTTCCAAACAATCATTCAAGTTTCCTAACAATGGCTTAAACATGTTTCTCACAGCTCTTTCCAAGCTGGCCAGAGCGAAGATGTCCACACTTCAAACTCAACTATCCAATGCCTTTTGGATTTCCACTTCCATAACACTACCGCCACTGTTGCTCTTCTAATGCACCAGGGGAGAGAGAGGGTCTACTATCACTTATCCTGCTCCATTTGGAATCCATGACATTTTAAATCACCCATGTAAAGTATCTTTCTACTAAATAAAATTGTATTAGAAGTAAACTAATTTCTGCCCAAATGGACAAACAAGTAGTCCCAAAGTATATGGGTTACCTAAGTATCCACCAAGCAACAGAGGAGCATTTCCCAAACTTCGTCATCTTGATTTTAACCAGAAAGAGCACAGCACATCTTCTACAATAGTTGCTAATGAATTGATCCAAAAGACATCTCTAAGGAACAACTGAGAGCCAAACAGAAGCCTGTGCTGTTATCTGAAATGTCAGTAGTTCTGCTGAAGATGATGGCATGCCACAGAAAAGTAAAATGACATTTTCTTATGCACTGCACAAAAAGAGAGGGAAAAAGAACAAGATTCCCCAGACTAAAGCTCTTCTAAACTTGCCTTTCATTTTCTTTTAAAATTTTCTGTCATAGTTAGCAGAGTTTCAGCTCCACAAACTACTGAGGACACTTTCCATGCTGGCTTTGGTATTTTAGGGTGAAAGAAGAATATCTGAAAACATCTCCATTGTCTAATTTTTCATATCACTTTTACAAAAGGGCTAGGATTGGAAACCATTTTGAATATTATGAGTTTTCAGGTGGAATTTCTGGGAGTGTGGTCATATAGCAGGGGAGCCAGTCCTAAGCACAGACTGAGGAATGAGAGAGCAGGAAAGATTAATCTCTGTCTTCAGGCAGCCTAGAAGGCTGCTAAAGGAAAGGCAAAAGAAACACGCATGGAGAGACAGGATGCACACAATGCAGTTTTAGCCTGCTAAGGCACAGACAAGCAGCTTAAACTTGACATAGAAGAGAAGTCACTCGAGAGGAATTAAACATTGGCAAGTGCCAAAAAAAGAATAAAGGGTTTCTGAAGCTGTGTTTTAAACAGACTGGAGAACTGGATTGGCATGTTGCGTGGCATGACATTTAAAGCTTTGACAGAAGCTAAATGCAACCATTTCCCTGGGCCCATACCACTGCTAAGCATATAATCCCTTCTGGAAAACAGACAAGCTCCATCTCAAAACTTCTGCAGTATTTCCCCACCTCTCTCTACTGCCACTGGGCATTTCAGAATCCACATGCTCTAACAAGGGGATGTTCTCTGAATTTCTGCAAGAAAATTTTATCAGGGGTAGTAGATACTAAGTTGCTTTTGTACAGTGTCCTTTATCACAAGGTTCTGCTTCCCTTCTGTTAATCCCCTCCTGACTTTGCAGATGGAGTCCATGTCCTACATAGCTTTCATTTCACTTGGTCAAACAAACCAGGATCTCCCTTACCTCTTTACGACAAGGCAGACTCACTACATATTCAGACTATCCTTTTAGCTCTTCTCAGCACCTGGTCCAATTTCAGTTATTTCTTCTTGAAGATGAGTGATCAGAACATTTCATCTCATTGTAAGTGTGCTGGGTCTGTGTGTACGGTGGGGTTTTTTGGTAGTAACAGAAGGGGGCTACAGCGGTGGCCCCCTGTGAGAAGCTTCTCGAAAGCTTCCCTGGCCCTAAGTTGGACACACCTCTGGCCAAGGCCAAGCCAATTAACGACAGTGGCCGTGCATCTGTGATAACATATTTAAGAAGAGGAATCTGGGAAGAGGAGTTGGAGTTGTGAGGAGAACATCTGTGCAAACACTGAGGCCAGTGAAAGAACGGAGGAGGAAGGGGGATAGGTGTACCAGAGCAGATGCTGACCTGCAGCCCATGGGGGACCCCAGGCCGTAGCATGTGGCTGTGCCCGAAGAAGGCCAGGACTCTGTGGAAAGCCCATACTGTTGTAGTTCGGCACTGAGAGGACTACAACACCTGTGAGGGACCCAAGTTGGAGCAGCTTGGGAAGAGTTTTCAGCCTGTGCAAAGGACTCATGCCAGAGTAAGTTTGTGGATGACTGTCTCCTGTGAGAGGGACCCCACGCTGAAGCAGGGAAGGAGCGCAAGGAGTCCTCCCCCTGAGGAGGAAAGAGCAGTGGAACTGACTGTACCCCCCCATTCCCTGCCCTGCTACGCTGCTGGGGAGAAAGAGGTAGAGATATTGGGAGCAAAGCTGAGCCCAGGAAGAAGGGAGGGGTGGGCGAAGGTGTTTTCAAGATATGGTAATGCTTCTCACTGTCCTACTCTTTGTAAGTGTTGTTGTTGTTAGTGTCTGAATTAAATTTATGTTCTTTTTTTTCTTCCCTAACAAGCCTGTCTTTTGCCCATGACCATAACTGTGAGTCATCCTTCCCCATCCTTGTTTCAACTCCCGAACCTTTTGTTGTATTTTCTCCTTCCTATTCCTGAGGGCAAAGGAGTGAGCAAGAGGCTGCGTGGTGCTCAGTTGCCCTCTAGGCTCAAACCACGACAGTAAGTTATTGTGAGATGACACTAATATTTGTATTAGATCTTTCAGAAGCCTCTCTACTCAGGCATCATAAGGTTAGATTTTGCTTTTTCCATTGCTACATTACATTGGCAGTCCAGGTGAATATTTACTTTATCTCTGCCATAAGTTTCTATCACAGAACAAATCTTATATACCCATATATGAGGACTAATTAATTAATTACAACATCATTCCAAGGCCTCAATTTCATCAACTTGTAATATCAACATTTTTGCCAAATATGCAACAGAGGAGAAAAGGACAAGTGTAGAAAGAGACTTGGTTTTCATTCATAAATTTCAAGAAAGCTGCTATGCATCCACACACCACCAGTTAACCATCTGAAAGTTTGAGTGGATTCTCAAATTTTACAAGTCATTTTCAACCTGTAGTACGCAAATGACTTCCAAGAGGTCTAATATATGAAATTAAGAAAAATGGGCCTACTGACAGCAAGTTTTAAATGGAAAATTGATTCCACTGGAAAATTACTAGTGGTCTGCAAATTGCAATAAATCTGAGAACCACTTCTTGTATTATCTGGGTATCTTCCTTGCATGTGGTAGTTTGAGGACAGGTCACAGTTCTGACAGGCATTCCATGCTTATGATAAGTAAAACTAACAGCTCAAAGATATTGAACATATTTAGCTCATTAATAGTTCTGCTTCTGGAAGAAAAAGTAACTTTTACATCAGAACAATCCAGAATAGCAGACTGAAACCTGTCATGTATGTGCACATCAGCATTCTAGCTCATCTTTTCCTGCATCTCCTTCACCACCCATTTATTTAATCCTGGTTTCAAACCCTGTCAGGTAAAAGTCACAAGCACATAAGAAAATAAATGAATAAGCAACATTTCTTTTCATATTATTAAAGAAGCAAAACCCAGGATATCCCTTATATTATCGACACATTGTCTTTTCACTCTAATGAAATAGAGCTGGAGAAGGTAGACTATGCTATGGATAAGAATTAATTTAATACAGTTTTGCAGCTGTTAAGACAAAAATTAAAATGCTTTGTCTTCCTGATTACATTCTGAATACATTTTGGATACATTGATCAACTATTGATCAAGTGCGACAAAGCAGTGACTTGCACCTTTAGAATTTAGAGAGGTCAGGGAGAGATCAGTGACAAGGCATTTCACCCCACTCACATTGACCGAGTAGTTACCATAGAAAACAGTAGTTACTAAGAATGGAAACCTTGGGAGTTGGCTACTTCAGCTGAATTCATTAATTCAATAAGATTTTTAGTGTCCAGTACAAACTAACCATTAAAATTATCCCTTTCTCCTCTGACCACATTAATGTTTCAATAGGATCCAAATAAAAACTTTGTTGTTCTCATGTGGATTTGAAGGAGGGCCTAACTGAGGCAATCCTAGTTTCCTTCCCCCTCCTCTAATGGCCAGCTGTAACAAATACACTACGTACGACTGCTGTAATATATGGTACACTGACATGTTATATAGCCTACAGAATTACCATGTCAGAATATTATCACTTTGTCAGCTTCCCACTACTCCCTCTTGTCATAAAATGCACAATGTGGGAAGATAAATGTGGATCCAAGTGCCTAATCACGTCTGGAATTTCTGGTATGTTGTACTGCCCAGTGAAACAAATTATAAAACACCAGGAATAAAGTGGTAGTTGCTAAAGATTCCCTAAGTTTACAAAGACAAGTCATCAACAATATTAAGCCTCAATCCCTTCCAAGGACAAAAAATCCCCGCGAAGCAGAGCAAGTGCCATCTCACCAGAAAACTGGCATTACTCTACCGTAGTGTCATAAAACCAATGAAACTTCTGGTAACTTCAGGTAAGAAGAAGAAACATCTCCACAGTTCTGCTGAATCTCAAGTCAGTACAATCTAACAAAATTAACCAGTCACATAAATCTCGATTTTAAAAAAGTCCTCAATTATTATCTAATATTATTCTGATGGCCTTAACAGAAACCAAGCCATTCCAAAATAAATCCAATAGTATGGCCAAAACAGCAACACATCACAGATGTGTATGTAAAAAAATCACCTCTTCCCAAAGCACAGCATGCTGTTCTCCAGCAACTTTGGTAACATGCATCCCCCACTGCCTTCCAGATGCCCTCTAAGAGACCTCTCAGAAGAAAAAGCTTACTCAGTAGGATCTTTGGAAAGGGGGACTAAAGTTAGGAAAGGGCAGGATAGGTCCTGTGACCTATACGTAAGTAGCAAAGAATTTTAGTATGTTATCCTGCAAACATTAAAACTAAAGGATGACCTGATCAGCATTTGAAAAGTGGACATTTTTAATGAAGTACAAGAGTCCGTTAAAACAACTTTCCTCAGAGCAGCTCCTTAGTGCTGATTTATAAATTAGTGCTGATTTATAAATTGCTAAATGTAATCATGCCAGAATTTTAACTCAGAATTAAGCATCCCAACCTCAGTGCTACACTTTAAATAGCGCATACTACACTCAAAACCGCATCCATAACCCAGATCTAATTTTTTTCAGTTTCCATAATACAACAGATTTATATTTCACTTAAGTCGGGTTATTAAAAGAAAACACCATTAACTTGAACTTAACTTTATGCCAACAGCATTTATTATAAGAGTGATTTTTCTTAATTAGACGTTTTTCTCTGCTTTCCTTTTGGTTGTTTAAGAGTGCCCCAGAAGAACTGTCAATGTATGGGATACAAACCTGTCCCCATCCCCTCTGCTCTCCTTTCACATGCCTCTTGCAGCATCAGCTTCACCAGTCCTGTTACAAAACACCCTGTAACCACGTAAGTAACAGCACTGAATGCTTCCAGGCACAGAGTTGCACTTCTGCCAGGATATAAAGGGAGTACCTACAACTCAACTCCTGTAACATGCAGAAATTAACCTGACAAATGAGATTTTTTTCTCCCTAATGTCTTTCAGAGACAGCGATTATTTCCTTTCACAAAGCCACTTGACAGTTTCACTCCTGAACCAAGCCCTGGTCACGGAAAGCCTGGCAAACCCTCTCCTGACGGCTTCTTTGCGCCCAGCGTATTCTTTGCTTTTTCTAGCCACGGCTTCACGTCATGCTTTTTTGCTTTGCCCCCCGCCCCCCTTAGAGTAACCACAGCCAAACAGCCGCTTCCGAGATGAATGCTAAACCCTGCGTAACTGCTACAAACCCCCCGAGCAGTTTGCCCGGGACGCCCGGCCGCCTTTGGAACTCCGCGGCGGCAGCGCCGCGCCCCGACTCGCTCACAGCCGGCCCGGGGACCCGCGCTCCTGCCTGGCAACCGCCCGCCAGCTCCCGCTAGTCCCGGACCGCGCGCCGGGGCGCGGACGAAGCGCGGGGCGCAGGTGAGCGCCCGCCCCAGCCCAGCGGGGCCGCTGCGCGGCTTCCCCACACCCTCCTGCGGTGGCTCCGCGCCCCTCTCCGCTGCCCGGGCAGGGCGCACCCGCGGCAGAGGCTCCCCCAGAGCCAGCGGGCGGGCGGGCGCCCGGGGGGGGCAGCGCCGCGCAGCGCCGCGCATCCCGCCCGCACTCACCGCGCCGCTCCGCGCCGCTCCGCTCCGCTCCCCGCGCCGGGACGCGGCGGCAGCGCCTCCCTCCTGCGGCGGGGTGGAGGCTCCGCGCCCCCTCCGCGGTGCCCCGCGCCGCCCAAGCTCCCTTCCGCGGGCGTTCACCCGCCCCCCCCGGCATCACGCGGCCGCCCCTCCCCGGGAGCCAGCGGCTCCATCCGCAATGCAGCTGCGGCCGCCGCCGCCGCCCGGCCCGGCCCGAGCGGGCACCTGCCCGCCCCCCCCATCCCCCCCCGATCCGAGCTCACCCGCTGCGCAGCGCGGCCCCGGCCCCGCGGGCGGACGGGCTGCGCGGACACACCGCGCCTGAGCGCACGGCCGGAGCAGGCACAGGGAGCTCCTGGAGCTGGTGCGCCGTCAGGGGTGTGAAACAAGGAGGAGAGACGGGAGAGGGGGAAAAATGATAAAAAGAAAAAAAAAGAAAAAAAAAAAAAGGAGAAAAAACAACAACAACAACAACAAAAAGACGAAAAGGGTGTTATTTCCAAAAGGACTTTTGCGGGCTGCTTCTCCCCCCAAACCTATTACTGCGACGGACCCCTGGGACAGGGCGAGATTAATTGCTCTGTGTTATGAAGAAAATGATAGATGCCATTAATCAGCGAAGTTGTAAATCATCCACGTTTGTAGATGGAATTCAGAGATCAGCCGGGACAGATGGCAGGCAAACAGCACTCTCCAGGTCTGGTGTAAATCACCCAACTTCTGGAATTATTAAACAGCCAATGGCAGAATCTCATACATTTTCTTAAAGAGAAGTGTTCCTTAGGAAGATGAATATTCACTTCATGTTATGAGAGTGTTTCCAATCGCTGTTACACTTCCCTTTCTAAATAATGAAAGTATTGGGCTTTCCTTCCTGGATGTCAGAAACATGAAACTGAAAAAATAAACAAGACTTTTCACACAGATATCTTTCAAACATGGATAAGAAGCAAAGCCAGGCAAACTACACGAGTGCCCAAGTCATTGCTTTAATGCGCTTTCTGAAATAAACAGGCAAAGCTGTAAGTTAATAGGTTTGTCCTGATATCTCCAGTAGATTTGTCTTTACTTGCAGTAACTACGGCAGCAAAACAATTGTTTTTTCTAGTTTTGTGTTCATACACTTTGAGGAAAGCAGTGAATCAATGCCACTTTTATTCACTACTTCTAAAACATTAGACATTCTGAGGAATCTAAATATTCCAAGTGGAGAGAATAGCTTTTTTTCATTAGCCTCCCCTAATTTTTCTTTTCACATAGCAAAAATGAGTTACGGTATGATCAACTTCAATCAGTCTTTCATGGTATCACATTGATTGATATGTCAAATGCTTGTCCAAATATAAGCTTAGCACCAATATCTATGACTGAGTAATTGTGAGCTTGATTGCATGTCCTGTAATAATGTGATCAATCTACAGCAACATTCAGACTTTTGCAAAAACCTGCTCTATAAATTCAATAATAGCATCTATTCTACCACATAAAAGGGACCACAGTCCAAAACACATATTTTATAATAGTTATTAAAAAAAATTCAAATGTTAACCTCATGATATGTAAAGTAAATATTTACCATGCTAACCAGTTTAATCTTCATTATTAAAAACTACTTTTAGGAAAATTAATGTTACTTTCATTAGATTTAAGAAAACCAATGTACAAAATATCAGAAGTGTGGTTTTATGTTTGTTTTGGGGGATTTTTTTTAGCTTACTCTCAGCATTTGGATTTACTGAGTACTGTACCCTGAGTCATCTTTAAATTGCTTCAGTACCTGATGCAGAAACAGTGTCACACAGAGGTATCATCCTTCCTAATGTTGGTGCAAAATCCAGGGAAAAATGAGTTTAAATCATTTATTTTTTAAATCAAAAGGGCAAAACTAACACTTCAGGTGAAGAAACAGGTCACTTAGAAATATCACTATATACAATCAGAGTAATTTAGGTTGGGGAGGACCTTTAGAGATGAGGTAGTTCAACCCTCTGCTCAAGGCAGCGCAGCTTCAAAGCTAGAGCAGCTTCCTCAGCACCTTGTCCAGCCAAGTTTCAAAAATCCCCAAGAACAGAGATTCTGGCTTTTCTGGGGAAACTGTTCAATTTTGACTACTGCTTATTGCAGAGAATGCTTTGTTTTTTCCTAATAAGTATTTCCCTTGCTGCAACTTGTGTCTGTTGCCACTCATCCTTTCTCTGGGCGCCTGAGAAGTGTGTGGTTCTGCCTTCCCTGTAAGCGCTCTCTCAGTAGTTGAAGATATCAATTAGATCCTCCACCTTAGCCTACTTTTCTCTAGACCTCTCAGAAATATCACTAGCTGTTCACAGATTCACTACTCTATTCCTTTTTAATAAATCTCACTGAATTTAATATTATAAAGTAAAACTGTTATGGGGGGTGGGAGGCATCCCATTTCTCATAGTATTAAAAATGGATGACTAAAAATGACTCATCCGTCTTCTAAGAGAGATATTTATGATGAAACCTACACAAAACAGCATGGTCAAAGTAAACTACCTCCTAAGTTCCTATTTGTATCAGAAGGAGCAAAGACTCAGGTCAAAGTCATGTACATCCCCTTTAGCCATACAAGTTGGTCATACAGTAACTTTAAGGGTATCAGCAGCACCTATAAAGCAGACAGTTTTCTCAGGCCTTATGTAAAAAAAACATTTAATACTGAATGATAAGTTTTTCCACCAACAGCAATGACATTTGCCTGAGATGCAGTTTCTTGGGCATATTTGAGAGCTAGTACACATCTTTATGCGTGGCTAGTGCTGAGATAGGTCATGAAGTGAAGTTGTTAGGCACAGTAGCTCAGAGGGAGGTTGGGAAAGGGAAGAAATGCCAAAAAGGGTAGTCTAGGTTAAGACTGTTTTCCCTTTTGTTCACACAAGCTCTGGATTGTCTGCCATCTCAGCAAAAGAGAAAACTAATTTCTAGCCATTGTATTAATCTTAAACTCTTTGAATTGTTTACCAGTATTCTCATTAATACTATTTGTATTTTAACTTATTTCTCCATTACATAAATCATGCACTCTTTCTCTCTACATACATATATATATAACATCAAAAAAAATACATATACTGATAAGGTATATAATCTTAAGCATCTCATGGATGCAGACGTCGTTTTAAAGAATCCCCATTTCACACCAGGAACAAGCAGGCAGGTATATCTAAAATGTAATATTCTGCTATAATGCAGAATCACCATCACATTCTAAACAACTCTAGCAGCCTTGCAAGGTGTGTTTGCAATTTTTGTGTGTTTTTTTCAGGCCCTTTAGAGCAAATCAAAGATGAGAACTGAAAAGAAATTGTCTCAAGTCTTCTGGGAGACAGTCTTTAAAGAAACAACCAAAAAATATCTTCTTAAATCTGTTAAGAACTTTTGAAACCTTTCAGAGGTTTTGTAATGATGCAAAAAATACAAGGGAAAAAAAATCTTCCCTAAGGGACTTGACAAGAGAAAATACATGTTCGTAGTCAAGGAGCTAAACAATTCAACAAATTGGAGTAGGATAAGGAAGCTTTCACCTCAGTTCAGCAAAGCTGCGATAAATTGACTGAGTTGATACTGTTTTACATATTCTATCCCTTACGTGACATTAATTAGTTATTTCAGTGAGTAGAAGTCTACCCAAGAAATCACCAGCACAGCAGACCCTAATTGGCATTCCTGTTCACAGGCTATGTAGAAAGCATTCATTTTCTAGCACCATGTGGACACAGACTGCGCACACAACCATACCACAGATTACATTGAAATGTTTAAGGCAAAAATGATGATGAAGTGCAGACAGACTTACATTGCCCATGCCTATGATGCAACTCAGCATTTACCTGCTCTTTTCTGAACCATTGTCTTCTAGTCTTGTTTTAAAATGAGAAAGAACTTATCATTGAATAAATGTATTTTTCCTTCCTCCATTTGAAATGTTACTCAACACAAAGTCAAAAATCCGTTGCTTTTATTCGAGGACTATTCCTTACATGAATAAGCAATACAGCAGTTTGAAGACACTTCCTTGGTATTTCGGCCACACATGCTAAAGCAGAAAAAAACAAAAAAATACTTAATTTTCCATCTATTTAGGAATACCTCTGTTTTTGCCTCAGAAACATGCCAGTCTTGGACCAGTCAGGATCAGGGCGACACGCTGAATCATGACAAACTCAAGTTTGTTGAAGGGGGAGCATTGCCAAGAGCAAATGCCACTGCACTGTATGCAAGCTCCCAATTTATTACCACTTGTTTACATAGGTTCGTTTTTACTTTTACATCCTACTGACCTTCAGGTTTTGCCTGTTTACTGCTCACATGCTCACCACACTCTGCAGGTGGTGTTCTTTACTGCTGTTTTTCACACAACACGGTGTTCTGTTATGTTGCCTCAGTTACCCACAATCAGTCTTCTAACCTCAAGGTCAGTTTACATTTTGCTAACCACCAATTTGTAATTCCCACAGAAACAAAACTGCCTTGTGTCATATCCAAAACATCCAAACTGGAAGACCTGACAACTGTTAGTTTTCCTAACAGATTTACATCTTTGGAAAGGCTTCTGCTGAAGAATTTTCTTTTTCTAGAACATCAATTGAATTGTTAACAGTGCATTTGTTCTACTAGAAATAGATTATAAAAAATATATTTGAATGGAAGCAGATTTTGGACATTCTTGCTCAAATCCATTTTTCTGTGTATCCCCTAAAAACTGAACACTTGAAAGTACTGGAATATAAATTGCTCATTGAGGAAAGTTCTGCCATGCCATAAAGGCTTACCTTTGACGAACTGATATTTGAAACAGGTTTTAAGAGATATATCATGATATTTTATATCTATCACTAACTCCAGCAATACTATGAAGATCAGAGCAATAAATATTTCCAGCTGTCAAGAATAAGAAATCTGGAAAGCTTTGTAGGGACAGGAGGAAAGCCTGGAGAGCACCTGGAGGGGAAGGGGGAAAGAAGAGCCTGAAATCGTATTGCCCAGAACAAGGATGGGCACAAGGGCAGAACAGCGATGGGGTGCGCAAAGTGGCTGCTGGAAGCTGAGAATGACATTTATGTAACTAAAACAGGAAAATGTTTTCAGGGCAGAACCAGCTAATTTTTTTTTTTTTTTAATCCACATGGGGATTTAGCTTTTCAGGTAAATTTATTTTGCCTAAGGCCTGCAAGCTTTGCTGTTAAAAGCTCTGTGCAACAAGCAGTGAAAATTTTATTCAGATCAATGAGGTTAATGGGACCATTCCAACACTCCACACCTGAGAGCTCTTGTGTATATACATATTTTTAGGTGATGTACCTAGTTCTTTATGAAATATATCTGTCAGATTTTTAAAAACATTAGAGAAATTTTATTAATTTCATGAAATATTCAATGTATTTCTACAAAGGAATATCTAACCCTGATCATCTATATTCCATAGGGGGGAGAAAATAGACTGTGTCAACCCAAATTAATGTCAGTATTTTAATCCCTTGCTTTAAGCTGAAGGTACAAGGAGTGCAAGGAGAACATTCCAGTCCTGGATTCATGCTCCTGGAACATGGTCTGCACTGCACTTACTGCTTTTCTTTCACAAGTACTTACCTGGAAATTTGAAATTCTATCATTCACTGCATATCCAATATACACCAAAGCATGTCAGCTTTAACATTATAAAGGCTGATTTACAAAAACAAGAACCTTTGTTGCACACCATTATTACACTTGTAATGTCTATATGAAACCCCAGTTGGATAGCACCTTTATTAATGATAATGAACCTTCTTAACATTAGTTAACTCTTAAACAGAGGAGTACTTTCTTGCCAGTTATGAAGTTAACAGTAGAATTAAACTGACAAAGGATAATTTACTGAAACATTCTTTGTTTTAAAATAGTTTGGAGACTAGAGAAACTCCAGGGAGTTGGCAATTCAAAATATAAAGGTCAGTTTCTGTTAACAAAAACAGAATATACATAGAGGGACAGAATTTTAATGAAAAGCTGTCCCACTGTGGAATAATTGCTTATTACTTTCATCATCCCTTAGGAAATATGTAGATAATCCTATTTCAAGACATATAGCATAACTGAAATTTAGGGAGAACGAACAAGGCTTGAATCTGTTACAAAGGACTATGTATCAAAGGTACAAAGGACCCAGTTCACAGCTACATCAGAAACTGTAAAAATCCAGTCTGGTTGAAGAAGATCGGGGAGACTTTCCTGGATGTGCCTGTAGAGAGCTAAAAATGTACCCCCAACAGCATCCTTAAGTGTGCTGCAAGAAATCACTAATTTACCAGTAAGAACAACTATAACATCCCTCATTTCAGCCTGCTAGTGTACAATTTTTCTCTCAAGGGAGCCCCCTTCCGTAGCTATATGGAATAAGATCATGCTCTTTGGTCCTGGAAGTAGAAGCAGTGTGATGAGAAAAGATCTCCTAGACTTTCATTTGTTTCAATTTTTAGCCATAAAATTGTACAGAATTTTTTTCAAGTGGAACAAATGCATGTTTTCTATGTAGACACTATATAAGTAGTATATGTTTTAGATAAAAGGTTTATAGGATCTGGTCTGACAACACAGAGGTTTACAGGGTCTTTTCATTCGCTAAAAGCAGATACCAGTCACCCTATCACTAACACACACGAACTGAACATGACCACTAAAAGTGGTCATTTTTTAACACACTGCAATCTAAACAACATCATTTTCAATTTTAAACTTCATATGTCCTTTTCTGTGTTGGATTGCTCTGGTATGGCCAAATGCAGGCTGCACCTCACTGTGATTTTTGGCTCAGAAAAATGGAAACATCACCATTCCAAGGGACAGGATCAAGAGATGGTGTGCCTGTCAAAGATAGAAATTATTTTCCACAGTGAGTTTTACGTTTGCTCGTTATCATCAATTTTACTGTGATGATACCTTTTTCTTACAGACGATGACAATTTTCTACTAGACTGAAACACTGAATCGCGTACGCAAATACTAATTTCATAATTTTTCAACAGAGCATTATTCTAATGCTTCAGGAAATATATTGTCTAAACTGACTTGATCAGTCATACAGCATGAACTCTGCATGGTATAGAATGGTCTATATAGGATTGTTTTGGAAATGTGAATATAGAATATTTAGCACATTTTTAGAGTATGTAGAATATGAAAATATTTTGTTGCGGTAGTCTTCACAGACATTTTACTGTCACACAGAGTACTGACACTCTTTAAACTGATATCACATAAGCATTACCAGAAGAAGATAGATCATAATAAAAACTGCCCAGCAGAAATGGTTGCAGAGCTGTTTGTATCTTCTAAAACCCCTTAGGGGGAAGTAACTGTTCATGTCTATTCATATGACTGGGTCTTCTGACACCTTAGGGAATTTTCCTTTCCTGGCTATAGAAACATTTGTTGGGGCTTTTTTTGCAGATCAGAGTTGAATTTTTTTGTTTGTTTGTTTTTAAATGAAGCAATAAGGTCTCAGCATTTAATGAAAGGATAGGTGTAGCTAAGAGGAAAGACAAGAATAACTGATCTGGCTTGCTTACACAAAATTCTGCCCACAAGGGCTACAGCTGAAATCAGTAGCATTATCTAAACTTCAGTAAGTGTCATAATTGGGATTTATAAAACCAGATGAAGAATAGGCAGCCCAATGCTCATCCTTGAGGTTGAAAGCAAAGTTTCCTGTAGCTTTGAAGAGGATGTTATACTTTGCTGCCATGTCTGATATTTCCATATTTAAAAGCCAGAAAAATACGCCAGACATGTTTATAACATAAATACAATTATATATATATAAGCTAAACTCTGCATTGAGAAACCTAAATATTTTTTCAGAAGAAGTCTCTAGACTTTAAGAGCTAGTGTTTGAGGTTTTTCTAGCTGATTTAAAAAAACAAACCAACCAACCCAAATTAAAAACAGAGTTAAGGCTTAAAGAGTTGGATACTCAGCTGCTTTTTAAACACTAAAGACCAAATTTTCTGGACTCAAAAGGCTGCCAGACCCCCAGGTTAGAGGGGGCCTGGGACAAATATTGCTTTTTCCATGGCTTCTAACCTTCCATGAACTGAACAGCAATCACCCACCCCCAAAAAAATGAGACCTGTTCGAAGGCTATATTGAATCAAAGCAGAAGATTGTTTCAGTAGCTGAGCTGCTGGGATTTTGGATTTCAATTACAGCCTTTTATTTTTCATCCACTGGACACACACCACCTACTGACAAGATTGACAAACATGATCAGAAGCATGTCTATAGGCTCTGAGGTACACAGAGAATTATGCAATGATTTTTTTTAAATATAAAATGAAAGCACTATTGGCAGTTACATATCCTAAATAAAATAGGTTAAAACTTTTATGCAACTTTGACATGGTGAATAAAGGAACTAGAGTTATGGCTTAAAAGTTATGAATATGATATTGGCTAGAAAGTAACAACAATTTTCAACTTTATGTGTTGCTTTTTCTTAATTTTTTCCCCTTTTATAATTGCCTCAGAGCTTAGGAAGTTCTGGATAAAACATGGATAGAGCAGACATCATCCCAACAAAGCAGACAAAATCCTTGTGCAAAAGGCAGAAATGAGAGATACCTGGAATCCTATCTTCTACTCCACAAAGGATAGTTCATTGTATTTTAGGTTTGACTGTATTTTAAAAAGCCTTCAGGGCTATGAGTTTGTCATTCTAGAGTAACTGTCCTAACACATTATGGAGACAAGGTAAAAGAAAGGCTCTGGAATCAAACTTAAGACCTATTTTCGAAAAGCACTTACAATGACTAACTGAAATCCGTTTGAAAAGCCATACTTAGACCCTTCTGAAATTTAGAAAATTATTGTAATCTGTCTAGGCAATGGTTTGAATTTCCAGAGAACTATCTGGCCTAATCAAAAGCTGTTGTTCCCCACCCCCTTCCCTTTTCTATAGCTGTACAGTGAAGAGTATGCTTCACAAAGCCCCTAGTGGCACTAATGATGCTATCACTCCTTTTTGCTGAGCTGTCATTTCTCCTAATTATCATTTATATTGGGTTCTGCTACTTTCTGATATTAATATTGCCACATATATACTTTAATTGTTAGGCAACACTATGCAGTGCTTATTCAGAAGAGAATTTCAGCCCCCTCATCTTCCCTGAAGCTTGAAATGTTGATGGATGTCTTTAAGATGGTCCCTGCTTAATGCTCATTACCAGGGGAAGAGTTAGCTGCTCATAAAACCTTTAATTCTATACATGCAAATGTCCATTGTTTGAGCAAAATGGATAATTGAGCACCTAATTAGTGAACACCTACTTGCACAGACAATTAGCCAATTTGCAAGAACAGATGCTGGCTTATGAATGCATAGAAACTAGTTGCAATGGCATGCAGGTGCCTTTCACAGGTGACTCCCTTTGACCTCTTAAGTTTCAAGCTAGTTTCCTTTTCCAGAGAAGATGTGGAGAGGGAAGGAAATGACACTATGTCAAGTATTCCCTTTAGGATTTTATACTTGAAGATAATATATAAATAGTGTAAGAGGTCTTAACAAATCTCTGGAAATTCCCTCACCCTTAGATCAGACCCAAGCACTGGCTCCATTACCTTCATGGTTGCACTGTAACTGGACCAAGTGCAGTTGCTCACCTTTTCTCCTTCACACCAATCTTAGTTAAATGGAAGGCCAGTTGATTTAGCTACTAAGTAGTAAGTGCCAAGATCTACTCACACTAATTCTAGGCTCTGTAATATTACTTCAGTAAATTTGACTGTTAACTCTTGCGATATATTTTTTACAACTGCTCATTTAAATCAATAGGTGACCCTGTTATCATAGGTATAATTTAAGCGTTTCTTCCTCTGGAAGTGGGTTTAGTTTGCTTTGCTTTGACCAATTATTCTACCAAGGAAGTTTGCTGACTATGCTTTCACAGCTTAATCTGATCCATTTCATTATTTGCCTTTAAAAGAGATATCTCAGTTACTTCACAGAAGATCTCTCTATATATTCCGATATTAGAATATCTCTATGCAACAGATAAAAAGCTAATGTAAACAATGGAAGTTATCCAAAACATGAAAGCTAGGCCATCTGTTTGGGGAGCAGTCTCTATCTCACAGACAAGGGTCTGCCAATGCATAATTCTGGCACTTCAACCACCAGAGCCTGGTCCTAGAGCTTTCTACTGCTCTTTACATTACAGTCAGACTAATAGTTTACCAAAACACACAGACAAAAGTGCCTGTTCAGGTTGCTGCCTCCCCATCACCAGGAGTGTTGCACAGCCAGACTTACCCAGAAGGGTCACTGCTGCGGGGCAACCACCGATGTAGGCATCAGCAAAATCTTACGCTTAAAAAAAAAGATAAAAATGAAATCTGGTGCAATACAGGTGTTTTCCCTTTGTAATAGGAGGCAGAACTGTAATTAGAAAACATCCTAATCTTTGAAGAATTTCTGTGAGATCCTAGATCTCTCAAAAAATCTTTCCACTTCAGCTTATCTTAAGCCTTTCCAATAACTGGATTTCTTACCTCATTGTATTGGATTTATTACTTTCTCTCCCAGAAGAAGTGGGAAACATCTGTTGTATTTTGTCATTTTAAAAGTATAATAAACACAATATGCACATCTTTGGTACAAGTTGTTGTTGCTTAAAGTAAATTTTGTTTGTGAAGAGAGGTAAGGGGACAGATGCTCTGTTAATTAGTGTGAAACAGAAGTAGAGCTTCCCATAAATTTAGGCAGTACTATGACTCACTCATTTTGCTAATACAAACCTGATCAATTCTAATTCTGTTTTCTACAGAGATGAATTTGCTGATTACATTTGATTCACTTGAAGAAGACTTAAGAAAAATAAGTCAGTTCATAACATTACACATTGAGGAACCTTCCGAGTTTCTAGAACTAATTATTTTACAAAGCTTAATTCTAGCTTTACTTTCTGTCTAAAAGTTAAAGCAGTTTCCCAAATAGCTAGCTTTCAATAATGCTGCTCAAAAGACCAGCTTGTAAAATAGAGATATTTGAAGACACATTTTGATTTTGTGCTATGTGGCATGTTTGCTTAAAAAAAAAAAAAAAACCAACAAAAAAAACCCACCACCACCTACAAACAAAGGACTATGTTGCAAAAAGTAAAAAGGGGAAAATTAAGAGTTGGAGGCAGGAAATATGATGACATTTTCCAGTTCACTCAGAATAAAACAGGTAGAGAACACAGGCAAAGTGGGTGCCTTACAGCCAGAGTGACTTGGTGAATACTAGCCTCCCAGAATGTCATAAAGCAGCAATACAGATACTTGCAACTGGAGAAAGCTATTGACCAGTTAGGGGAGAGGAAGAGCACTTAGCAGCACCAGTTAGCAACTCTTAAAAAGTACTCTCAGCAGCCAGCACAACACTGAAGAAAACCTGTAAATTAGTCACCAAATGGAGCTGCTATCTCAGGAGGGATGAAATGGAGGTCTTCTAATGTTATCAATTGTCTTTCCCTCCTGAAGCAAAGGGACATACCTGTTTTGTGCTCAGGCACAGCAAGACCCTTCCCTCTCTATGGACCAACCAGGTAACCTGCATTAGAAGCAATTCATAAGGAGAGATGTCATCTGAAATGGCCCTTTTCCCACTTTTATCCTTTATCTAATCTAGACAGTGTGTGGACCTATTTGTGAGGTATTAGTATTGATTTATTACTCAGATTTTAAGGTGTTCATTATAATCTGAGGTTTTGATATTAACATTTCATATTTTGGAAACAATACTCTTTCTTAAAATACCAGACTTTCATAAAAATTTGGAAACCTCTGGACATTAATCTTCAACTCAGATTAGCTTTCAAGCATAAAAGACTATTCTGTCCCTTAAATAAAGGGATTGTATTATACTTGAGAAACAGCCTTTTGTGGGATATAAAGAGCTGCAAGTGCCAATCATTTTCACTAGAAAGTTACCTTTAATCACAAGCAAATGTATTCTTTATAAAGACAACCTGCACTGCATCTGTTAAGCGCCAACAATGCAATTAGTAGACTTAGTATATCAAAGATGTTATTTATGCACTCCCCTTATGCACACCTGTTAGCAAAAACCTTTTTATATAGCTTAGCAACCAGTTTCAGTCACTTCATCATCTGTTTTCATTGTCAGGCTTGGTCACTTAATATTTGCAAAGAATTTTAACAGTGTGCTTTTAATCCTGGGAGCAAAACGGTCACCACATAATAGCCAGTATGCCAGCACACAACTAGGTTTCATCTGGCTTTCTATGCTTTCCCTCCAGCTGCTATTCAGTTCAACCATTTTATAGTTACATAAGACCATAGTTTATTTGGAAAATGGCAAGTAGAAAATTGTTGCTGGTGTAAAACTTTGGGGAGCTCATTAATTTACAAGAAAAAAAAAAACCAAACCAGTTTTTCGATATAACATTTCAATGATCAAACTAATAAGCATGAAAATAAGGTAATTCACCAGGCTTGAGATTCCAGTTGGGTGTCCCTGAAGTTTACAGTCATTTCCTCTAATTACCCACAAGACAGTTACTTATTTCCATGTAGTAGTTCTGATAATTTCATCCCACTCTTCTGCTTTAACCAGAGATTTTCTGTTGATTCATTTATGAATTTTCACTTAGTTTCCTTGTTAAAAAAAAAAGGGGGAAAAGATCATGAAGAAATGCCATTAAAAGTCTATTCTCAAAAACCAGTCCAAAACTCCTGCATTAAAACACTGAAAGCTATACTTTAGTTATGCTGCAAAGGATGGTGCCTGACTCAACGTGTGAACTTGCTGGGAGATGGCTAACACATGGCTTAAGTTACTTTTTCAAGTAATCATATTCACTGCAGGAAGGTATTCATATTCACTTCTGCTGCAGGAAAAAGAATAGCAGTTTCCTGAATACTCCCCTCTCATTGTTTCCCACAACATAGGGAGAATATACCCTTATCTGCAGTTACGGGTGTTACATCATGCAATATATTGCACAGAAGACAGTCTATTTTGTAACTTTAACACCTGGAAGTCAGGAAAAGCCAAGATTATATGGTTTTCTTGGAATCCTAACCCTGCTGTGGGGCAACATTCAAATAATTTATGACCATGACCTCCTCAGTCCCTCCACCCCGATTCCTCCTTTCCAAGTTTGTGTTAAAAACATTGTAGGCATGTGATACCTCCACAGGGACTCCCACATCGCTAATGCAGGTTCTCTTGAGACAGTATTGGTAAACCAGAAAAAAGTTCATATTTTTTTTCCTTTTGATTCCTCTAAAACTTTGCCTATGCTAGGTCACCTTTCCTTCTAGTATCAGCTATGGACTTCTAGACCTCAGAGTAACAGAACAGCAAAATTAAAATATAATTTAAATAAACCAGAGGAAACTTATCCTCTCATGGTAACACTGTGATTAAAGGATTTAATTTAATTATAGAGGCTTAGATAGCATGAAATGAAAGCAGAAATACATCAAGAATCACTGTTTCATGCAGAAAAATCATAAAAGCATGTAATGGTCCACAAGGTAATATTTATCTGGGAATAGATGACAGAGGACTGAGACAGAGCTACAAGGCATGAAGGATATGAAGTGCAATAAAAAAAGGATAAACTCAGTAGGACTGATAAAGAATAAATATGCAAATATTAACCCACAAATAACTGACACATCTGTCACTTGTTCTTTAAAAGTAAAGGTTTTATCTTAAAAATTTTAAACTTCTATGATGATTAAAAAATCTAACAGCTAGAATTATTACTTCTGAATATTAAAATTAAATGTCATTTCCTGTATCCAAAGCTGAAAATACTATCTGCACAATCTACTTCATCTTTCAATCCGTCTTTTCAGAACACTAGTGGTTTTAATAAAGCTCCAAAGGAGACACATTACAATAGGTTTTACTTTGCATTTCTTTAAAGAAGCCTATCTACTGATAACTGTTTAAGACACTTTCCTCATTTAAATCTCAATCTATAAAGGTATGCATAATGACCAAACAATATCAAAAGAAAGCACCATCTCCATCTGTGGGCTATTGTATCTAACTGCATCTTAAACCCACTGAACTTTCTGCCAGTGTTCTGAAAGATGGGCTGCTGATGAATACATTAAGTGACAACATCTAAAACTGGGGTCAAGATAAAAGTAGGTGAAATCCTATTAACAGTTATGCTTACAAATGTGTTGGTTTTCCAAGGCTGACTAACTACAATGATGCTATTCCAATGTATAAAGTATGTTTGTAAGCATTTGCAGCATTGAAGTCTGAGGTCAGTCTGCGTACTCTTTTGTAAAATATTAAAAGTCCTTTTGATTTATGCCTAACAGCTTATTTTTAAATCCTCAAGACAGAAAGTTTCCTCCTAGTTACCACATGACTTTAATATCTTTAGGAGATGCATCATTTATTTTTTGTTCAGATATTCAACAATTATTTTTTCTTCTTCTTGTTTTTCATTTTGAACTACACTAAAAGATGACTCGGATGCACATTGTCTGTCCAAGACTAGTTCTAGTTTTCTTGAGTGATCTTTGTAAACTGAAGACTGGGCTTTAACTATAGCTTTTAAAGGAATTTAATTGGAAGGTAGGTCATTCCATACCATACATGACTACACATGAACATAGTACTTGTTTATCCTCAAATGAGTCAGGACCATTAGTTAGACTGCTATTTACTGTGCAGGCACGGAAAAAAGAATAATTGAGTCACACAGAAATAAACTTCCATCTTTGAGTCTCCAGTAACAAGAAGTAATGGGGTCTCATTAAATCAACAGCTCATTCTTGCACTTACCTATATTAAATTATATATTCAGTTGCATTCCCTACTCTGCAACAGTGTTGCCTTAAATTATCTCCATATTCATATTAAGCTGGATAATTTTATGTCTGTAATATCTGTACCTCTTAAAAGATGGGATAATCAAATCTCATGCTGCAGGCTGTAGAGAAATTGCCACAGGGAGTCCCTCCCAGCGCTGCAGTCAGCATCGCACAGTGTGGTAGGTGCATCCTTCTCTCTCTGCACCGTCTGCCATTAGCCACAGCAGGTGGCAAGATATATAATTTAGTAGGCATTTAAGCACTCAAGATGCAGCATAATGTCGTATTAGGACATGCTTTTGGGATGACTCCTGGAGGAACTGAAAGCTGGGAGGCGGGGAGAGAAAGAAGGGGGGAAGAGAGAAAAAGAAAAAAGAATCAGTTTCCATTTGGCGTGCTACGGAAAGAGACATGCTGGAGTCAATAAAACACATTCACTTTGTCTCTACTCTTGCACTACATACATATGAACTGCGATGAAAACAAAATGGACTTTCTGGTTATGTTCAGACCACGTTAGCACAAAAGGATGAGTTCACATTTCACATCATCTTTTCCAAATTAATTGGAGTTCTCATATGACTTCTTTCAGGATTTTCAGTAGGATTTTGTCTGTTTGCTTTGTCCAAAAGCACATTAGAGCTGACCTGTTCAAGTGTAGTACTTCCCCCTTTGATCAAATCTTGGTCACTGGTGCTACACCGGTGACCTGTTTCAACTTAGATCTTATCCTTTGTCTAGAGATACTGTTTAATAAAAAAGCCCTTCCACATTCTTGCCTATATATAGTTATTTCCAGAAAATGTTACTACTCTAAGGCAAGTCTGGAAGGAGCTAAGTTCAGAAAAAGCCACAATCACATTCAGATTTTAAGATTTTTTTATAAGATCCATACTACTGTTGTTACAAGTTAAATTTAATCAGTTCCCTGATAGCATAGATATAAACCCAAGCCACCTGTGTGAATGCTGAGAGGTACGATTTTTTTTTTATTCATTACTGTTTCCCTGTCTCATACAAAGAGTAATATTTGTGACCAGCACACCATATAGCAGGCAAACTTGAAACATGTACAACCATGTAACAATTTTTATGAGGGATGTGTTCTTTTCAGGATCTCCTGCTGCTAAAAAATAAAACTGGTATCATTAAGATTTTGCGCACTCAAAATCTCCTTGATGCAAACAGCACTCCTGTAAGAGGTAAGCTGCATGCACACAGCTACAGAGGTGCTGTTGCCTTTTTGTGGTTAACCTGCAAAGCTTGGCCACTTGTTTCATTTTCTTTCTAGGGCTGGGTAGAAAACTACAAAGTGCTGCATCTCTCCAGCAGGTTTTCTATTTCTTCAAATGCTCCTCCCTAACCTAAGGCCAGATAAAAGTGGAAAAATAGGGTAAAAAATGGTTCAAGGGATGGAATAAGTGAAGAGAACAGTGCAATTTAAGGTAAAATGATTGAGATTAAATTAAACTTAATGAAATTACACTATCGCTTTCTTCAGTAATACAATATAAAGTTGGAACTCAACATTAATATACCATTATTCGGTATCTTACTCAGTAATATCATTTCATTACTGCTTTTATGACCACACAGAAGTAATAAATGCTTACACTATACATGTAGGTGCAACATATTTCTCAAATATTTACAGATAAATCAGTGGTAGAATAGTCTGTGCACATTATTATATACCATTACACACATAGTGGGCAGATGTTCTTAACGTTACTGAGAACCACCTAGCAGTGCTTCCACTTGTCATTAATTTTAGTTTAAAGCTTAAAATGAAGTAGCTTTAGTATGTATTAAAATATAGGCTACACCTGAACATCAGGACGGTGTTTTTAGAAGAGCTATTCTGACTGCAAAACATGGAAAATATTAGTAATACTTTCAGTTAAGATAGGGATGCAACATACAACCGTAGTATATTCAACTTGCATGCTTAAATTTGATCTGAAAGAAGAAACCCTAGGTCTTCATTAGAAGAAAAACTAAAACAAAAAACCCCTTAATATGCAAAAAATGTTGCAAAGCAAAGTATGGTTTAGTGCTTCCTGAGGCTCCCAGATAGCACAGCTGCCTTAAGACCTTTCTGCTCAGAGCCCTGATGAAGAGCAGAGCATTACATTATCAACACTGCATCTCTGTCCCTAAGCACAGGGATCTGCATGCTACTTATGTCCAAATTAATAATCTCATCAGGCATTAACATCATGACTTAATGAGTGAGTGGGTCTTACCTGTGAGAGCTCCTTGTCTTCCTCTCATATATACCTTAAAAATAGTTTCTCTGACTTTGGGATGGAGGTGTGACCAATGTAAGCAGGGGCTGATTTCACTTAAGAGCAAGCAATTAAAAGTACCCTCAGTCTCTCAGCTATCTAACTACAGCTAGTGATAAACTGAAGCTTCTAGTTTCTTTTTCTTACCATGCCATCTCCAGTGCCCCATGTTTTATTAAATTTCTTTGGAGTTAGCAAGCTGAGATAGTGATTCGTGGGTTTGGTAGTTTTTTGTTGTTGTTATCCTTTTCTGCAAAGTTCTGTCCTGGAAAAGAAGCTGAAGAACATTAGTGTAGCAGGGAGAGAGGAAGGGAAGACTCAGGCTGAGGTTCTGCTCCTAAAAACTGTAGCCTGATTTGTCAGCATTGTCTACACCTAACTTAGTTACTGTACACAGAGGGCAGCTCAAATATACCCCAGCTGTTTTGTTCTCCTCAGGTCCACGGTTCCTACAGTGTTACAAAATCCAAACATCACGTATGGGGTTAAATGTGTGGCAGATTTGGGCCACAAGCCCAGGGTACTGGACAAAGAGTAGAGCCCAAGGTATGGATCTTTTGCAAAGCTGGCCCTTTGCAAGTTGGCCCGTGTAACTGGGATCTTAGAATAACTGTTGCAGAAACTAAAGGGAGTCATAGAAAAAATGCAAGAAAAAAAAAGATAAAAACACCCATGTACATCTTAGCTAACCCTTAGTCTAGTGAGCCTTTGATACAACACAGAGTTTGCCTCAAAAATCTCTACTTCTGGAGGAAAGATTTAAATGAGCTTGGTAAACAGTGAAGTAGAGGTTGGAAAGAATAAACCCAATCCTATCACTCTCTGACTTGTAGTCACTCCACAGTCATGTAGCCTTGTGGCTATTTGCCCTCTCAGCAGCCTCCTGACCACAATAACACGGTACTTTCTAATTCATCAGTTTTAGCTTTAGTGGTACAGGTTCTCACTGTCATCGGGAAGTACAGAACTGCTTACAATATATTCACATTTGGATTGCACTAAAACTTCCTTCAAGATACTTCTGTGTTTTCACACGTGTAAAGTATCAGCATGCTGCCTTGAGTTAATAAAGCATTATTTTCAATTTCTTCTCTTATCTGTTTGGATTCCAGCAGGCCTAGTCAGACACTGTAGCTCCTTTGTGGCAGTTGTGACTAAAATCTAAAGACATGCAGGCACAGAGACAAGGATGTTCTCCCAAAGAAGCACTAGGTTGATTAGAAAAGGAACGAGTGTTTTCCAGAATTATGCAAACAGTTCATTAAGCAAAGCAGCTGGACGCCCAGAAAATTTCTGCGCTCCAGTTCTTGTAACAAAGGATTTCTTGTGTTCAAGAGGTGTCTGGAGAGGCAGAAAAGCTCAAATTGCCTCATTCTTAACTACCTACAAGCTGGAGAATTCCCCGTTAAGCTCTGTGAAGGTCTTAGTTAGCAAGGTTACGCAGCTGACACATAGCTTTGATTTATGGTGTCAGGAGTTAACCTGGCATTACTCAGATAATTTGCATCACTTGAATTAGTTAGTTTGCTAAGACCAATACTCAAAATTCCCTTTGTTTTAAAGGCAGTTGGTGACCTTTACTTTTCTACAGACTGGCATCAAATACAACACTTTTGTACTGCACTTCTGAGTATGAGCCTATCATTTGCCTTACTTCAAACCTGATGCCCTAGAACTAGCCTAACAGTTTTGAAACTGAGGTGACTGATGACAGGAAATGACAGAGAGATGTGGCAATGACTGAAAGCATTTGACTTCTTATTGTGATAGACACTCAGCTGTAGCCTTGGCAATGGTGCTGATTTGTAACATCTAAGAAAAACTTTAAATTTTCTAGTGGAAAGGCCTACAATTTGCTGCATGCTGGACCCAGTACTTCAATCTCACTAGACTCATCAATTCAGTTATTATTAGTTATGATGAAATAATGCACTAAAATGACTGTTCCCATCTAATTACCCTTTCCAAAACACTCTCCTGAAAAACAGGTTCTTACTCTAGCAGCCAGATCCAAACAGCAGCTCCTCCCACTTGATAAAAAACAGAACAGAGCAACTGCCCTGTAAACATACAGGAGTGGTATAACATTGTAAGCTTGTCTGCAGTATTTGCAGCAGCTCATTTGCAATGTATTCCCTTAGCTGGACTTCAATCTAGACCTTCTGATTGTAATTCCACTATCCTCTTGAATATAGCCACTGGAAAAAGCAAAGAAATTATCATAGATTACCCAGAAAATCCTCATAAAGGAAGCAGGGCAAAGTTCCCCAACAAAAGTACAATTGTTAATATATTTATCACCGAGGTCAGTTTAACCTTTTTACTAACCTATTTGCATTTCTGAGAATAAATTCATGTTTCTCTGCCTAGTGGCTGCTGTTGCTTATAGTGGTCATATGGCAGCCCAATGGGGAAAAGTATCCTCTGAAATTCATGTTCCTGTGGTAGGGGCTTCCCCTCTGGAGAAGCCGAGGGGTGCTGCAGCCACAGCACTGAGGAAGGGAAGTCTGACAGCACTCAGCTACTTCTGCTCCCGTACCCTTACCACTTCTGCATTAGGGGTGCCCCAAAAGCCACAAGCCAGGAGACCACCTCTTGTGCCCAGCTCCTCTGCTCCTGGCTTCCTACCTCCTTCCAGCTGAGGTTCGGAGGAGAAGTCCTGCGGCAGCTGACCACCTCTTGGCTTCCCCTCCCTCCTCAGGGAAGTCAGGCTGCCCCTGTGCCCCAGCCTGCTCCCCACTGTGGGTGTGGATGGAGGAAGTCCCTTTGAAAGGAGTTCCCAGGAACTCCCTTCCTGTTGTAAAGAGCTGGAGTCATAGCTATATTATTAAATTCAATGCCGTTACGTTAGCAGCTTAAAAATGCAATGAAATCATCTAGGCCATTGTCTTTTCCCCAAACCAATGAAAAAGGAAAGGAGTGGCATAAATAATGCCAAGAAATTAGCATGCTAATATTCTTTCTTATTAATAACCTAAAATTAATATAGGTAGATGGAATATTAAAAAAAAGCCATATTGGAATTCAGCAGCATCCTTTAAAACAGGATATCATCACCCAGTCTTGCTATAGGCTCTCCTGCTGGCAAGCAGAACAGCAGGAACATTCCTTGGTGGAGAGTTGGTTTATGGACTTGAGACAGGTAATCCTAAAGCAGAAAGCTTGTTAGGGATCAAAAGGCCAGTTTAGAGGCTTTGATTATATCATTTTGGATTTTGTGATTTTTAGATGCTCATTTATAATATAAGGAAACCAAAGAGAATTTTTTTAAAAGGATAAGCAACCAGTAACAGGACTTAGTTTCCCACATGGCACTTCTGCAATACCATTTTCTTTCATAATTATTCCCTTTTCCTTTTGTTCAAATACAAGCCATTGCAGATGAAACTGTATGTCTGTCTTCTGCAGTTAAACCTTTGTTTGTGCACTAATGAATCTAACTAGGTGTCATAGCAGACTCTAATGAGCATCACTTGCTTTCATTTAACTCTACAGCTTGCCATTATACATTTTAGAAGATCTGTTGGTTTATTCACAGCAATCACTAGATATTCTTTTTCATTAGATAGATACTAGTTTTCCCTGTTGTGTCTTTCATTATTAAGGGAACTATGAAATGTTAATACTGGCCTCAAAACCCAGAGCAAAAATGCCCCCAATCGTATTTGAAATGCAATTGCTCGTATTGTAAATGATCTTAAAGATCTGAGCACAAACAGGTTGAAATTTTCTTAATTTATTTATGAAAGAATGAGAGAAAGAAATAAAAATCAAGAAGGCAGCTCTGTATAACTTACTTGTCCAATTTACCTTATTAATCAAATTTCTTGTAGTTAATTTAAGTAGCTGGACTGCAATTTTAAAAGCATCCATAAACAACTATTAAGAACTGCCATATTCCCACCCAGGTTCTTAGCTCAGATTTTAAACCCAGAAATGCTTAACGCTGCAGATCTTACCCCTGAATCAGTTTTGAGAGGGTTTTGCCTCACCAAGCTGTCTTTGTAAATTCCTGACTGATAACTGGAATATTGCAAAGCAGCCCACATGAACCATAATTTGAAGAATTTATTGCTACCATTGATAGTCAGCCCAGATATTATAAGGTTCAAAATACACTTCACAGGGATAAGTCCTGAAAAGAGACAAACTCCTTTTTGTGCTAATGATATCAGTCAGAAGTTTTTCTTAATTTTGTATGATGTTTTGATATCTTCTAGGTTTAGAATTTTTAAAGAATGGATGAAATATTAAATTTAAATTAATTTAGGATTTTTAATTAAAAATTTTTCCATGCTAATAATTTCTTCACCTTTCTTCCCTAAAATTGTAAATTTGACAAATTTTTAAATTGCTTCTATTAGACTTGATATAATGTTATTTTTTTAAATTTTATATTCAACTGTGTGCTATCTACTCAACTCTAGGTTTAGTAGAAATGTTTAGCTCCTGTTCTGATCAAATACATAACTAATATTTAGATAAGTACTCCTTCAGACAAAAAACCTCCAACTTTCCAGAGTTTAGGGATCAACTATTTTTACAAACCAAGTGCCAGTTTTTGTACTGTTTTCTCTCATACCTGTGCCTGATTTAGGGTGACCAACCTCTAAATTAAGATAAATGTAGCCATTATTTGTATTTAAATGTCATTATATTGTCACACACACTGAAGATGATGCATTTAATTTACTTGACATTACACTCATGTCATCCTTGTACATAATCTGCCACAGATACTGTATCCTAGAACATGTCCTAGAGCATTAATCCACCGCAACTAATTAATGTTACTTTCTAGATTCCCCGCAATAAATGTTTGGCTAAACACTGTGTGTACGAGTACAGTGCTGTAGTTCTACTACATAGCCATGCTCCAAGTACAAAAAAGACTCTGAAAAGCACAAAAACCATTTTTTTTTCTATAACAGTAGAGAATCTAAAGAGTAATAATGGAGATTATCTTCAATTCTGTTTTAAATTATTTATTTTATTTTTTCAGCTTTTTTGCTGTTTTAGGTAAATTCTAAGACTTACATGCCTTATTAGGTCATTATCTATAAATATTTGGTCAAATCCTTAACAAATAAATCAAAATACAACATGGTCAATTTATCTTATACACATCCTCCAAGTGCTATGACAGTAAGACCAGTCTCTGCTTCTGGCAAATTTCATCCTCATTTCTATGTTAACATCTAATGACATAGCAGCATCAGCAAGATGTTTGGATTATATGCATTTAATGTGTGTATAAGAGCATGTATCAAGAATTCTAATGCAAAACCATCATTCTTATCTTAAGAATTTACCTTGGTGGGCAAAGGTTTTATATAAACCAGGATAAAAATCTTTCCTTTAAATGCAGTTGTGTTTCCTTAACTGGATTATTTTCATCAAAAAAGCTAAATTTCTAAGCAAATAATAAAAATGCATAGATAATTTGTCTTAAAAAATCCTGGGCTGATCATGCCATTATTCTTTATCAAACTTTTTTCCTTATGCAGTAAACATTCTGAAAAGGACCACGTCAAGAACACCTGTGTAGCTTTAAAAAAAAAATCTAAAACTTTAGGATTCAATATCAATTCTGTATTAATAATTAAAACATTTTTCCTCCCCAGTTAAACAGTATATTTGGATTTTAATTAAAATATTTGATACTTATGCGTATGCGTTAACATTCAGTCAAGTACATTTATTATATTATAGTATGAGAATTGAAAAACAGAAGCCATTATAACTCGGGCCCCTGGCCACTGTATTTGCTATATGGATAGGGCATAAGGAACAAATACTCTGACTTAAAGAATTTGCAGAGTTAAACACAACTCTTAAAGAATTAATAAATTCTTCCTGTCCCTGACTAATTAAGAGAGACAATCTCTCATTCCACTTCCAGCCATGTGTTCTTATTGGTATAGGCAACCATAATTATTCCTGAAGCTTTTTCCCCTCCTGTGCCTGCCTGGGTGAATATGAACATAAAAAATACTGAGTATCAGTGCCCTATAGATAATTACTTGGAATTAACAACCAATTTCTATCTGCTGATGGGAGCTACACCAAGATTAATGGCTCAAGAAGAGGTGTAATTCTTGAAGAACCCTATATATCTGATAAACTGTTGACATTCTAGATAGTCACAGCTGTAAAGTACGTTATCAGTTTCTCACAGTGGAAATGCACAACGGGGAAGGAAATGCTTGTTGGAGACATCAGTTCCTGATACTTTGGATACAAGAAATGGAAGACATATCTATAAAACATTCACAGAAATACTTTTAAAAATTTACTCCTTCATCTGTGCATGCATGTGCAACAACAGATTGGTGGAACTTCGGATGAGGCATTGCCTGGACAATTCACTCTCCTTTCAGGGTTTAAAAATAGCTGGTTTCTCAGGTGTGCTAAAGAATTGAAGAGATCATTGGTGAAAGCCTCTCTCCCATTTGAGTTGCACATAAAATGTTCTTTTCTGTTTTGACATCAATATCTGATCTAAGATTACCTTTCATTCAGACCAGTGTTCAGTTCTTAAGAGTTCTTAAGATTTCTTATCTTGTATAAGTAAAAATCACTTTGGTGGAAAAAGCCTCATACCATAAGAGCACCTGTTAACATGAGGTTTGATCGGCCTTTTGCCAAAAGGCATCATGAATATCTCTGGAAAGCTTCCCTTTACAGCCTCCCTTCAAGTCTTCTCTTCCTCTTTTTAAGCCTGATTGCCATTCTATTCAAAATTTGTTAGCTCGTAAACCTCATATGTAATCAAAAAACTAATTTCAGTTCAGAGTAAACAAAAAAGACTAAATGTGTTACAGACTAGGGAGAAATCAGGAAGGAAGATACACTTGTCTGATGAAGCCTTGGTTATTTACATACTCTTTCACAGGTAGTCTGTGATACTCTGAATCAAGCTATGAGACATCCAAGCCTGAAGAAACTAAGAAGTCTCTTTCAGTGTTTTGATTTTTTTTTTCAACCTGAAGGAAGCTTCAGAATTAGAAGGCAACTTGGCAATTTCTATACTTCCATCTTGTCTACCACTGTACAGTAAGAACTTATTTCTTCCATACAATAGTTCTGAGAATCAGAAGAATCTATTTCTTTCACTGAGTTTTCTATTACCTCCTGTCATGGTTTAATCACAGCCAGCAGCTCAGCCCCACGCAGATGCTCACTTGCTCCCCCGCAGTGGGATGCGGGAGAGAATTGGAAGAGTAAAAGTGAAAACTCATGCACTGAGATAAAGACAGTTTAATAGGTAAAGCAAAAGCTGCACATGCAAGCCAAGTAAAACAAGGAATTCATTCACCACTCCCCATCAGCAGGCAGGTGTTCAACCATCTCCAGGAGAGCAGGGCTCCATCACATGTAACAGTTACTTGGGAAGACAAATGTCATCCCTCCAAATGTCCCTACCTTCTTTCTTTCCTCAGCTTTTATTACTGACCATGACATCATATGATATGGGATATTCCTTTGGTCAGTTGGTAACAGATGTCCTAGCTGTGTCCCCTCCCAATTTTGTGTGCACCCCCAGCCTGCTTGCTGGTGGGGTGGTGTGAGAAGCAGAAAAGGCCTCTACTCTGTAAGCACTGCTCAGCAGTCGCTAAACCATCCCTGTGTTACCAACACTGCTTTCAGCAAGAATCCAAAACATAGCCCCATACTAGGTACTTGAAGAAAATTAACTCTATCCCAGCCAAAACCAGTACACCTGCATATAACTTTCCCTGTATTTTCTTCCGCCCCACCCAATAGTATTTATGCTAACGATTTTTTTCTGATAGCTTGGTTAGAAGTTCAGAAATTTTTTCAATTATTAAAAAAAAAAAATCCCCAGAACATTCCTTTCATATTGTCTATGTGCATATTTTGTTAGCAAAGCCATACGGCAAGAAAGTATTACGGAATTTTGTGAATTGTTCTCAGGGTAGTTTACCTTTTCAGGAAGTAGAGGGACTATCACATCTTTCCTGTGATCAATTACAAAGCAAAACTAAAAGAACTATAAAGAAAGCTGAAGAACAAATACCAAAAGCAATCCACATGGTATCACCTTGCTGAGAGCACAAGTGGTTTTGAAAAACTTCAGCAGCATAATTTCAAATATTGAACAAAGTTGTAAATGTTAAATCATCTTAATTATTCCAGAAATTTATCAATTTCTAATTTACATTAGCATGCAAATAAATCAAGACTTTTTTTCCCCCCAGCAATCCTTTTCACATGTTAATTGCTAGTTTGCCCTTGAGCTACTTTGCTTTAGGAGGGATTAGAGTCCTGAATTTTATTTTAAATCCAGAATACCAATATTAAAGTATCTTATCCATCTAATTGCAGTGGGTGCTTGAATTTACAGGCAGGAGAAATATACCATGTTCTATATAATAAATGTATCATCTTGTAAGAAAATATTTTTGAAGGGTTTTTTTTAAACAACAAAGAATTCTGAAAATATTTTAAATAAATTTATGTATTCCCTATTTCCCACCACACTCTTCTCATCCATGCCCTCTTATGCTATTTCACAGAATCACAGAATCATCAAGGTTGGAAAAGACCTTGAATATCACCTAGTCCAACCATTAACCTAATACTGACCATTCTCAACTACACCATATCCCTAAGCGCTAAGTCGATCTGACTCTTAAACACCTCCAGGGATGGGGACTCCACCACTGCCCTGAGCAGCCCATTCCAACGCCTAACAACCCCTTCTGGAAAGAAATGCTTCCTAGTATCCAGTCTAAACCTTCCCTGGCACAACTTGAGGCCATTATCTTACCCCTGTACTCGGCACTGGTGAGGCCGCACCTCGATTCCTGTGTTCAGTTTTGGGCCCCTCACTACAAAAAGGACATTGAATTACTCGAGCGTGTCCAGAGAAGGGCAACGAAGCTGGTGAAGGGTCTGGAGCACATGTCGTACGAGGAGCGGCTGAGGGAACTGGGGTTGTTTAGTCTGGAGAAGAGGAGGCTGAGGGGAGACCTCATCGCCCTCTACAACTACCTGAAAAGAGGTTGCAGAGAGATGGGGATGAGTCTCTTTAACCAAGTAACAAGTGATAGGACAAGAGGTAATGGCCTCAAGTTGTGCCAGGGAAGGTTTAGACTAGATATTAGGAAGTATTTCTTTACAGAACAGGCTGTTAGGTGTTGGAACGGGCTGCCCAGGGCAGTGGTGGAGTCCCCATCCCTGGAGGTGTTCAGGAGGTGGGTTGACATAGCGCTTCGGGATATGGTGTAGTTGAGAACTGTCAGTGCTGGGTTAACGGTTGGACTAGATGATCTTCAAGGTCCTTTCCAACCTAGATGATTCTGTGAAATTACCTCTTGTCCTATCGCTTGTTACTGTCAGTCAAGCTGACAGGCCTGTAATTTCCCAAATCATCTTTCCAATCCTTCTTATATATGGGCATCACATTGGCCAATTTCCAATCTGTCGGGACCTCCCCGGTCAGCCAGGACTGCTGGTAAATGATGGAAAGCGGCGTGGCGAGCACCCCAGCCAGCTCCTTCAGCACCCTCGGGTGTATCCCATCTCGTCCCATAGACCTGTGTATGTCTGTGTGATGCAGTAGGTCACTGACTGTCTCCTCCTGGATTGCTGAGGGATCGTTCTCCCAGTGTCTGTCTTCTGGCTGAGGAGGCTGGATTCCCTCAGTACAACTAGTCTTGTTATTAAAGACTGAGGCAAAGAAGGCATTAAGCACCTCTGCCTTTTCCTCATCACTTGTTACCATGTTTTTCTCCTACATAAAGAGGGAAAGAGATTAGTAGATCTACACAAAATAGCAGAAAAGTGCTCTTAGTGAGTTAAGACAGTTGTGCTATAACCACTCTTACTTTAAAATGAAGCTGGGATTTTGAACGTGATAGCTTGGCTACTCCTCCCTAAATATGTTGGATAGGTCTAACAGAACTGCAAAACTGCTGCCATTAAAAGAAAGCACCCCTACAGACAGCACTGTGCAAGCGCCAACAAACCAGTCTTTGTCGTCACACATCTGCTTTACTGTCACCCACCTTAACAGGCAGAATCCATCACAGCTCAGGAGCTAGAAATCCAGCAGCATTTAAAGGTAAAATAACCAGTCTGGTAAGGGGAGGAGTGGGAGAGGAGAGATAAATCACCAGGCTTACACCTGTGATCTAAGCTCTCTTCTGCAGAGAGTGTTGTACCTGAGAGGGTTAACAACTAATTGGGCTCTCTGCTTATTTAGTGAGGGGGTTCTAGTGAAACAAGATTTGCTAATTTAGCTAAATTACACTTTTAAAATATTAGGTCTTCTCAATGGAATAAATTAGAGACTAAAAGGTCACTTATTAGACCTTCAAAAAGGAAAAGCCACACACGTGAAAAATGGCCCTTTAGTTCTGACATCTGTTATACTTCACATGTGAAGAAGATTGGTCTAACATAAGAGAACCTGAAAACCTCCTTCAGAACTGTGAGGAAGCTATGACATTAAAAAAGATACACTAACTCAGTGAATAAGACTGTGAAAATATTCAAATATTCACTTAGTTCAATTATCTTTACTATATGTTTCATGATAATGTATAATAAAGGAATAGTAGTTATAGCATGACTTCCAATTGAATTTTTAAAAAAATTTATAAAAAATATAGATATTAGTATATCAAATATTTTCAAAGAGAAATGGGCCCATTAGGAAGCCAAATCTCATTTCATCATTTCCATTTCAGTTCAGACTAGGGTAAACTATAGTTAACATGAAATGTTACTCACTGACCAATGTAAAATGAGTTGTTGGTCTCAGGCCAGGTCCTAACAGACAGATATGTACCACACAAAACCATCTGTAGTAATTGCTCCCCTGAGCCTTGATCTTGCAGATGTCTGCACAGTTTTATGCACATAAGCAGCATCACTGACTCAAAGACTTTCTGGTTTTGGCCTTGTATTCAAAGGAACATCTCAAATTCATGCAGATCAGTACATGTGTAAGCATTTGCAGTGTCAGAATACAGACTGACAGCTGTGGCAGAATTGTCAGAAATTGAAGGAAGTTGAACTATCCATTTGCCTATTTATGTGGGACATCTAATTCTTAATGGAGAAGCACTGATGAGTCTGTGTCTGGCTGCGTGTCAGCAGCCTGTCAGTGCAGTGTCCCAGTTCTGTGGATGAAATCTGGATGTCATGGATGTCAATTCTTATTTTTATAAAAAAGAGAATTCTTATTTTTATAAAAAAGAAAAATGTAAAAACTATAAATAATTTTATTAGAAAGGCTACATTTTAAAAAGTGAATTGTTCAATGTAAGTTTCAATTGTTCATCTCACCATACTTTGTTGTTTTCCTTTCCAAGACATGTGACAGAAGTATTTACCATTTCATTAAGTCATGGAGACTGTAATAATGATGCCTCTTATCAAAGTCAGGCTGACCAATAAACAAAAACTCTACCCATATGTATGAATAATGATTAATGTCCATTATAGCAATAAACAGATTGCATTGCTCTGTGCAAGCCGCAGGAGCAAAAGGACCATTTTGTCACCATATCTGTGTGTACATGAACAGATAAAATGATCCTCAGGAGACTACAGCATATTTTACTACAACCGCTCTGTTTCTGTAGTTAAAGAAGTCAGCTAGATCATACCTATTAAAACTTATGGGCAAACCAGAGATGATTGTCCCTTGCTAGTGCTAAAGCAACGCTGTTACTGCCAGATTTTATTTTTTGTTCTTTCCTTCTGCATACGGACATCTCTTAGACAAATTACAATAATGTACTCAAAAAATGAAAGAATTATTTTAAAAAAGAACCTCACCTCTTACACAGCCCTCAATAAGGTGTAAAGCCGTAAATTTTTCATGGATACATTTCTTACAAGTCATACACATTTACATTAAAAGTTTGTTATATTGCTTGTTAGATTCTCATCTCCTACTACAGAGACAAACCCATCTTTTTGAAGACTATCCAGCAGAGAATAAAAACTTTATTTTCTTAAAATTTTAGCTTTAAGAAAGAAGAATTTGCATCTAAAAATCTATAGCAATGATTTTCTCAGAGTAATTTCTACTCTGTGATGAAATACCTTTCTATTTGTTTTGAGTTTGTCACTTGATAATTTCATTTCCTAGTTATATTGAATAATCATTACTTCCCTATTTATCATTACCATGTTACTCCTAATTTATATACCTCTATTACCCAGCTGTCTTCTCTTTCTGAGGCTGAGTCCTATCCTGCTTAGTTGTTTCTCATATATCTTTCAACACCCTCATTGCTCTTCTCTTCACCCTTTCTAGTTAATATATTAATGTGTTAAATGTGGTTTTTAGTTGGTGGCACATTAGTGATTTTAATTATTGATTAATTTTATCTACGATTTTTTCCTTTGAATTTTCTTTACTTCTTAGATAGAGAAGCAATATTACATTTAATGTTTATATATTCAGAGTAGGATGAGTAAAAAACTCAAGAATTTGTAACATCAGGAGCAAAAAAGCAAAACTCGCAGAGGTGAACTCAGATGAACTGTGTAGCATGAGTCATGCTACAATGAAAAAAGATCAGATGATGCATGTGTTTCTTTCCTAAATGCAAAAATAAGTCTCATGTCTTAATCATATGATAATTTATGATTCAGTTTTGAGTGGAAGCCTGTGGTTTTCTTCTTCCATGCTTTGTACATTTTCATAGCATTTTGCTGATTGTATCAGAAAATACTGTTACCCCTTGTGAGGCAGACGCATTACACAAACCATCAACTGAAGAACCACATCATTTGGTTTAGCTTCCCTTTTGATTGAATTTAGAGAAATAATTTGTTATTTTGAGGACTCAGCTGTCTGACTGATCTTCATCATTACTGACTCTTAAATGTGCTGTGCCTTGGAACCTGGCCAGCAGGGTCCAGCGTCGCAGTAACAAAGCACGAAATAGCACAATACAGTAATGCATTAACAGAAGTACAGAACATAGCATTTGCATGGCACATTCGCAGACACAATGTTTCAAGTTTTCTGATATATCAAGTATCTAACATGTCTGGTAAAACAAGTGTTTTTTGCCCCTGTGATGGCAATATATTTAAAGAAAAATCATAAACCCATGAATATTACAAGTAATAAAAATAGCAATAAGAATAATGATATCACTAATTATGAACATCTTTATTGGAAGAAGTAATTTAAGAAAAGCAAGGCATGGGGAAGGACAATGTTAACAAGAGAAAAAATAGAACATTTGAAATTACTGAAAAAAAGTCACCAGAAACTGGTGAATCTCTGTCTATTGGAGATTGGCCATTGGCTTGCACATGGCCAGGAATTCATCCAGTGAAACTTAGAAAAACTTGAGAAATGCATAAATCATCCATTCCATTGCATGAGAGCTTTGGAATTTCAGAGTTTATCCTCCTTCAAGCTGTTCCAGTTTTATGCCCTCAGGGACAGACGGGTTACAGTGATCTAAGATGGTGTTTGCAATATCAAAGTCATTTATTCTAGTAAGAAACCTTTAGAAGTACATTAGTACAAAATTTCATAGCCTTTAGTTTGAGTTACAGCTTCATCTAAATAAAATATCAAATAAAATCCACAGAAACAGGATAAAACCGAACCTGAAACTAACCATTTTCTGTTTACTGAATATAAAAAAAGGCACACATGTTTAGCAGGAGGTTCACACAAAGTGCAACCACTGTTCATGTGCTTTCAATATATTACTTTCTTATAATGCCCCTTTAGCAATGCAAACACACACTTGTAAATGTCTTTTTTTGACAATGGCTCTTTCATGTAAGCAGCCTCTCATTATTTGCAAAGTTACTATCAGCAAACTTGAACTGTATTTTACCAACACCTTTATTGCTTGCCATAATTAGGCTTGGCAGTGTGATATCTTGTTGTCTCATCCCCTACCAACCAAAATTAAAAAGATCTCTGGTGGCAATTGCCTCGTGGAGCTTGTTTAATCTCTCTGTTCTCTGTCTCTCATCTCCTAAAGTATTTTCTTCAGCAGAAGACTGATTTGCCAGCTAGTAGCATAATCACAGTACAAATGAATATTTGATGCCAAGCATTAATTTGGGACATCATTAGTAGAAACTGCAAATAGTAGTGAAACCAAGCAACTGGATGTCCTGGGAAATAACAAGTAATATTAGACAGAAACAGAACTTAAATAGTTAAGATACAATTTCTTCCACATATGGGAAAAATTGTCAAGGGTTACACTTGGAAACTATATTTTCATCAAAAGCTTTGGACATGTTCTTACCATCTGTAACTACAATATACATATTACTAGGAGAAACCAAATAGAAAAAAAACGACAGTATTTTCTCTTTTTCATGTTTATCTGTTTTGTACCCTTTGCAATACAGTGTGCAATACAGTGTGAAAGAGTTGGCAGATGTGCTTGCCAAGACGCTTTCCATGATTTACCTGAAATCATGGCTGACTGGGGAGGTCCCATTGGACTGGAGGGTGGCAAATGTGACACCCATCTACAAGAAAGGCAGAAAGGACAATCCAGGAAACTATAGATCTGTCAGTCTAACCTCGGTGCCAGGGAAGGTCACAGAGCAGGTCATCTTGAGTGCCATTAAAAGTCATATAATGGACAACCAGGGGATCAGGCCTAGTCAGCATGGGTTTATGAAAGGCAGGTCCTGCCTGACACACCCGATCTCCTTCTAATGACAAGATGACCCGACTATTGGGACAAGGGAAAAGCTGTGGATATTATCTACCTGGATTTTCGAAAAGCATTTAACACAGTTCCCCATAAGATTCTCATAGAAAAACTGGCTGCCCATGGCCTGGATGAGCGAACGGTCTGCTGGGTCAAGCACTGGCTGGATGGAGGGTCCCAGAGAGTGGTGGTCAATGGAGCTAAATCCAGCTGGAGGCCAGTCACAAGTGGTGTTCCTCAGGGCTTGGTGTTGGGACCATTTCTGTTCAACATCTTTATTGATGATCTTGATAAGGACATAGAGTGCATTATCACTAAATTCGCAGATGACACCAAGTTAAGCGGGAGATAGGGAGGCACTGCAGAGAGACTTGGATAGGTTGGATCAGTGGGCCAACGTTAACAGGATGAGCTTCAACAAGGCCAAGTGCCAGGTCCTGCACTTGGGCCACAATGACCCCATGCATTACTACAGTCTTGGGGAGGTGTGGCTGGAGAGCTGTCTGGAAGAGAAGGATCTGGGGCTTCTAACTGACAAGCAACTGAACACGAGCCGGCAGTGTGCCCAGGTGGCCAAGAAAGCCAACGGCATCCTGGCTTGTATTAGAAATAGTGTGACCAGCAGAAGTAGGGAGGTGATAGTCCCCCTGTACTCTGCACTGGTGAGGCCACACCTGGAGTATTGTGTCCAGTTTTGGGCACCTCAATACGAGAGAGATATTGAGGTGCTGGAGTGAGTGCAGAGGAGGGCAATGAAGCTGGTGAAGGGCCTGGAGAACAAATCCTATGAGGAGAGATTGAAGGAGCTGGGACTGTTTAGTTTAGAGAAGAGAAGGCTGAGGGGAGACCTCATCACTCTCTACAGCTACCTGAAAGGACATTGTAGAGAGGTTGGTGCTGGTCTCTTCTCACAGGTGATTAGTGACAGAACAAGAGGGAACAGCTTTAAACTCCAACAGGGCAGGTTTAGACTGGACATTAGGAAAAAAATTTTCACAGAAAGAGTGGTCAGACAGTGGAATAGGCTGCCCAAGGAGGTGGTGGAGTCACCATCCCTGGATGTGTTTAAGGGTTGTTTAGATGAGATGCTGGGGGATATGGTGTAGGGGAGAACTTTGTAGAGTAGGGCTGATGGTTGGACTCAATGATCCCAAGGGTCTTTTCCAACCTGAATGATTCTGTGATTCTATAAACTACCTCTGTACAGTTTTGCTGATGGCTAACCATATTTTCTGTATAAACATTTGACTAACAGCATCAGTTCATTAGGAACTAAATAATTTACTATTTTATTTAGGATAGAGCCTAAAAATCCTCATTGAGGCTTGGTCCCCTCTGTTCTAATCATTGTATCTTAACTCATACAGAGCTCAAAAAATGTATGTACACGATCTTTCCCAGGTTCTGAATGAGACCATTTATAAGTAATGGAAACTGATGTGTTACATAGCATTTTATCTCTATTTTACCTTTCATTATAATAAGGCCTTTGTAACAAATTGTAAACAACATTTCCATAATCCCATGCATTTATGCTCAGGCTCAGCTTTGTTATATCTGATCTACTGAACTGTTCAAGAATTGCTGAGCAAGGGCTTTAATATCAGATCATGATTTGTGTGTTTTCTGCATTCATGGTACATGGCCATAAGTAAAAGGTAACCTATGTGCCTGATGCTTTTATACTCTCAGTCTGGAGATAAACTGATGCAGATTAAGTCACTTTATAGGGCTTTAAATTATAAACAAATATAGAGTAAGATATGGCACTAATCTAGCAGGAAAGCAAAATGAGGAGGCAAAAAAATTTAGCAGGAGGACCTTCCCCTAAAAGACTGAATGTTGATTGCTGCTGTATCTCTTTTATTCCTCTTTTATTGCACTTAGGTAAAGTAAGAGCACTGAGTAATACATGGGTTAGTATGAGTTGGAATCATAGAGTTAAGCAACAGGGAGATACACAGTGTAACACAGGGGAGCAGTGTGTGAGCGAGTGCTAACTGTGCACCCCGACCTGGAATACAGAATAGCTTCCTTTCTGTAGCACTATAGTTGGGTTGCAATTAACTAGTCCAAAGACAGGAGTAAAGCCATCCTACTGATGATCCCGATGCATTCCAGCAGAATTTACTAGATGTGAGAGACAAGAAACCAGGTCTGTGAGAAACTAAGAACAGCCTGAGAAAGCGAAAGTTGAGGCTGATCAAAGAAATGCCTCAAACACTCGCAAGACAAAACTATGAGTCACAGGGTGGATAGTGTGGAGGTCGAAGCTGATAAGGCTGCCCGAATAACACAAGATGCAGCTGGAGGGGGGAGCCCTGTGGAGACAGGACGGCTCTGCTCTGGGGCACCCGGACAAATTTCAAGGGCCATCTGTCCAGTGAATGACCTTTGCTTCATTATCCATGAAATGCATATTAAAGTTAACACCCCTCAATATGCTAATGAAGGCTAACATGATCATGCTAATTACATCATCCCATGAAACACCTTACCCCTCCCCATACATGGGATACGTAGGTATGTGGGTCGACCTAGGGGACGGACCCAAGGAAAGTGGGTATAAATCAAGAGGAGGAAAGAAAGAGGGGGGGGCGGGGGCTGGGGAGTGCAGTGAGGCAAAGAAGACAGATGCCTCCTGGAACCCTCGCTGGTGGGATTGACGCAGAAACCCAGACCAGTGATCTGTATTTCCCTATTCCCTCTATCTCCCTCTTTTCCTTTTCCCATTAAGAAATGTAAGGCATATTGTATTGTTTGCCACAACTTGCTATATACTTAGCCAATTATCATGTGTTCAATTAGTACATTGTGGGTAGTTAATAAATGTTTGGACTTGGAGACTTGTCTCACCGTTGTCCCACCGTTGGGGATTTGCGAATCTGAGTCACTTGTCTCCCTCATCTGAGCGGGACGTGACACTAGATCAGGCACAGTACGATACGAACCTGGCTATGTGATCCACTGAGGATCACTTATAGATGTGCTGGGACTCCCTCGGAGCCCCCTTTCTAAGGGAATACATGAGTTCAGCAGCAAAGCAGGCCAGAGCTGGTTTTACACCCGGTCAATAAACCTACTGGAACCAAACACATTGGGAAGAGCACTGCAGAACTCCCTGACAATGCCTCACCAGAACTGATGAACCCTGATAAACTGGGTCTTAGGCGTACCTGGAGTGCAAGCATTAAACCCAACAGCCCATCTAAGTTTTTGCATACTCTGGGACATTATATACTTTTATTTCTTCAGCTAATGAAAGCTGACTGCTAGCCATACCTGTCTGGAGGTAAAAACATTATCCCTAAGCATGCAGAGTTATGCTATGTGCTCTCTGCATCACTGATTAGTTATGCTCTTTGTAGTCCTAATCAATAACGTAATTTGATCTGTGATGAAACTTATCTGTGTTAAATTGATCTTTTTATATTGGAATTGAATATCAACAACAGAAAAGGTATTTGTTAATGAAGAGGCAGAAAGCAAGAGGAAAGAGCTATTTGTTTCAAGAGCTATCCACTCTTGTCCAGGAATTAAGAGAGTTTTTGAAGAATGTATGTTAAAAATATTGCCCATCCTGATATATTTGGGCATATTAAGCTTAGGCAAAGCTACTAAATAAAGGAAAGAGCAGTAGTGGTGAGATTACAAAACCTGATGATACACCTTACAGTGCTTCATGAATCAGAGGCACTGTGTCTTGGGACTGTGATCACTGCCTAAGCACCTGGTTACGCACAGTGCAATTCCCATTTGTTAAGGATAACTTTGAGGACATTTCCCCACGGTACAGAGCAACCTGTATGACAAATGCACTTTGTAGAATTGTCTGAGGAAGTAAAACTTATCAATTACAGGAATCAAAACTACAGTGGTTAAACACGAGCAAGACACTGTTTCTGTTTTGTCACTTTTCAGTCTATTCTTTCTCTAGGCACATTCCAACAGCTGAAACCAAACACAGCAGCTATGTATCCAACACCCAGCAAAAATAAACCCTCAAGCCCCCAAAATAACCTCTTCCTCCACATACAGACAATCTGAATTTTACCATTCTTCTCCTCTAAAAAATCTCATCTCAAGGTGGCAGGTCTCTGAGCATATCCCTTACCCTGGGGCTTGGCTGCCCAGACTCAGGACCAACTTAGAAACAGTGCTGCTGGTGGCCATGAAGAGAGCCCTTCCAGACAGGCTGTGGGGACGTCTCCAACCTACCAGCTGGCATGCCAGCCTGGCCTTGGCCCATCTGTATCCCCATAGCCCTGCCTGGCCATCCTGAGGCTGTGGCTGACCTTGTTTACTGTCTCCAGACCTCCTTCTGGCTTTAAATATTTTTTGCTCTGAAAGGACTATTATTGCAAGCACGATGGAATTACTTCATTTGAACAAATGAACAGAACCAGAGTTTGTAAAAGTGGGGAAAAACAGAGGGTGAATATTAAAAGATTAGGGCAATTGTGTCTAGTGATGGAGGATAGTGGAGCCAAAGCTGTTGTCCTAGCACAGGGGCAGAGGAAGGGTGAGGACCCTAACCAATTCAGTGCTAGATGTCAGTCTGGGGCACCAGAACTGGCAGTCACCTACTAAGCTTGGAAGACTTACAAGTCTACAATAAAAATACATTTAACAGCATAGAAGATGGTTGAGTGATTCAGGTTTTAAGCAATTAAGTGACTGGACCTTTTTTCCCATCAGGAAAAAGATTTCAGGTGCACTGGCCATTGGATGAACAAGGAAAATCTGCTTCAAACATCTTAAAAGCATAAGTGGAAAGAGTGCTTCTAGTGTATGAGCCAAAGTTCCCATCACACATTTTAACTTAACCATGAAAACATCACAGAGATGGTACCTTCCTGTAAGTATGCAATCATCTAGAGAATTGTTTGAAATAAAGCAAAATCTTGAAATGATCACATTATTGTAGATAAATGGGTGCTAAGTTAGTCACTTACTAGGAATAACAATTTATACAGGCAATACAGATGCACCAGCAGATAATGAGTTCAGGCAGTATTGATTCCCCATTTGCTCCTAAGGGGAAATAGTGCTGGTCTTGACAGCTCTGTACATTCATTGCCTTCTTGGAGCGTAGGATCACAGGTAGAGCTGAAATCAAGCCAGAGGAAACCTAGTCACGCAACTGGTAAGGGTTAAGAAAGAAGGGGCTATATCTTCTGTAAGGCTGAGGAAAACCATAGCTGTACACTATTTTCAGTATTTTGAAGTGAGACCCCTTGTTTTTTCATTCACTGGTGTTTCTGAACTGTTCTGAGCTGTGGAGGCCCCTATAATGCCCCTTAATGTTCCCTGAAGCATAGCTTTGGTACAACTTCTGACAAGAAACTACTATTATCCAGATATCCTCAGGAGGCAAATACCATTATGTCCAGTCTGTGAGAGTTTCAGTTGATATTTAGCTCATCTAAGTCCATTACCTAAGTAGCTTCTGTTCCAGTAGGTGCTTTCAATCTCTCTCAAGGAATGAATCTCTAGTTCAATCAATAGGATCATTACATTTGCATCATTCTTCATTGTTAGGTTCATGATGCTTGTAGTTGTTAAAAGGTGAAATAACTGGTAGCAGCCAAACCTGAGTAAATACATACAGAACAAATTCAAACTGGCAGCCACATGTACATTTAATTGACATGTATTGATTTACAATTGCTAGTAGGCTTTAAAATGTTGTCCAAAGCTATAACCAGGCTGTGAAGAAAAGTATTATCTCTACACGTTACATAGTTTACTTTACTGGAGCTTTTTGTTACCTGAAAGCAAATGTAATCAAGTTTAAACAATTTATGCCTAGATTGTTGAAGAATACATTGTTTATTTATCCTTAAAAGCTTGAAGAAATAAAGAATAAATGAAAGATCAGTCATCCATGTAAGTTCAGTCTGAGGTATTAGTAACTAGAAGCCATCAAAACGCTGAGCTGGAAGAAAGATTCACAAGTGCAAACTGATACCACCGATGGGATACTCAGACACAACACTGCTTGAGGATTCTCCATCTGAAGTTGCCCTAACCCCAGGCAGCAAGTACTATTGTTTAGCCTGCACTTATAGAGGGCAGGTGGCAGAGTCAGTGAATGCAAAGGTGAAGGACCAGATTGTTTTAAAAATATAAGCCTATATACAAGCTTGAAAGATAGAAAAAGCTGACTCGGCCTTATATCCTGCATTAATATCTCTAAGTTTAAAAAACAAACTTCAAATTGTGATGTGAATCTCCCCCTGGTCGCTTAGCTTCTCTTCAGATCTTTAAAGCAAAGTTAAACTTTGAATTTAGAAAGTGCCTAAAATATCAGGAAGGTCCAAAAGAAGACTTAGTCTTCATAATGCACCTTATGTACAGAGCTATGAAGGCCTCCTGAGCAGCACCTGCTACAGCTCTGAGGGATGTCTCATGCTCACCAGACACCAGTCACTGTGGTTCTACATGAACTCCAAACTACCCTTCTTGGGAGTTCAGCATCCACCCTTCTTTGTAAGCCTTAGTGAAACCTAGAGGTTCAACAAAATAACTTAAACTTCAACCTAACAACAGGTGTATGCACAGCACAGCTGGCACTCAGCTGCAGAGCTGAATCTTTCAGAAAATACTGTAGTAGTTGCTTTATTTTTAAAACATGGTTGTAAAATAGTATTCTTCACGCTGCTAGGTACTAAGCTTCAGTGAGACAGATACCATTCCAATGGGATCATAAAACATCACAGTTTTCTGACCTAAACCCATGTGAGCCAAATAATACTGCTTCTCTTTGGTAGGTCAAAATGGAAAATAGCTGTCCTACTGAACTGAAGCAAGACTTTTCCTGACACTGTGGTTGGTTTTGATTCCTGTTTAAACACTCTTAAATGAAACAAACCATTTAGTGTATCTTAACATCTCTTTCTGTTGAAACTTGTTTATTGATCTGTTTTGGGGAGTAATGGCATATGGTCTCTTTCCTCTGATCCCTGACACATGGGGCAGCTAATTACCAGAAGTGGGGTTAATGTCCAGATGGAGATCTGTGACGAGTGGTGTCCCTCAGGGGTCTGTACTGGGACAAGTACTGTATAATATTTTCATCAATGACATAGTGGGATCAAGTGCACCCTCAGCAAGTTTGCAGATGACACCAAACTGAGTGGTGCAGTTGACATGCTTGAGGGAAGGGATGCCATCCAGAGGGACCTGGACAAGCTTGAGAAGTGGGCCCATGTGAACCTCATGAGGTTCAACAAGACCAAGTGCAAGGTCCTGCACATGTGTTGGAGCAACCCCCAGTATCAATACAGACTGGGGATGACGGGATAAAGAGCAGCCCCATGAAGAAGGACTTGAGGGTACTGGTGGATGAAAAGCTGGACATGAGCCAGCATTGTGTGCTCAGCCCAGAAAGCCAACCGTATCCTGGGCTGCATCAAGAGAAGTGTGACCAGCAGGGCAAGGGAGGTGATTCTGCCCCTCTACTCTGCTCTCGTGAGACCCCACCTGCAGTACTGTGTCCAGCTCTGGGGCCCCCAGTATAAGAAGGACATGGACCTGCTCGAGCAAGTCCAGAGGGGGCCACAAAAATAATCAGGGGGCTGGAGCACCTCTCCTGTGAGGACAGGCTGAGAGTTGGGGTTGTTCAGCCTGGAGAAGAGAAGGCTCCAGGGAGACCTTATCACAGTCTCTCAGTATTTAAAGGGGGCTTAGAAGAAAGATGGGGACAAACTTTTTAGTAGGGCCTGTTGCAATAGGACAAGGGGTAACGGCTTTAAACTAAAAGAGGGTAAATATAGACTAGATATAAGGAAGACATTTTTTACAATGAGGGTGGTGAAACACTGGAACAGGTTGCCCAGAGAGATGGTTGATGCCCCACCCCTGGAAACATTCAAGGTCAGGCTGCATGGGTCTCTGAGCAACCTGACCTAGTGGAAGATGTCCCAGCTCACTGCTGGGGGTTGGACTGGATGACCTTTAAAGGTCCCTTCCAACCCAAACTGTTTTATGATTCTACGAAATTTGGCTTCTTTGGAAGGCAGGCTTGCTGACTTTCTGACGCGAAAAATCCTTTCAGTGTGTGGGAATCGTTTTCACACATTATGACAAATTTCCTACTTCAAGGAGGTTGAAATAGCCTTTCCCATACACTCAGATTTCACTCTCCAAACTGTGAATTTGGCTACTCTCAAAACACATTTAGCAGATCACATATTGATGCCTGAAATTCTGTTTTTTCTTTTAAGCCTCATACTCCTCTGTATGTTTTTACTGGCCATCAGTTACACATTATCTACAACCTCTGTTCCATCTTTTATTAGAGGAAGGCAGTCCATTCTCATCCAAACTCCAGACTGACCACTACTAGAGCAGTTAAAACCATTATCTATATATGCTCACACATAGTAGTGGCATTATGCCTTTCCAAACCTTCAAAGTCACCTTCTGTATTTTTTAAGATACACAAAACATGTTTTTTTGTCACCAGGAAAGCTACAGACTTACAGCAAATTAATTTTAAACAGACATGTTTAGTATAGTAACTCAGGGTGTAGCGACTTCTGTTCTCCTCCTTCCTAAACAGACGGGTAAATTCTACTTTCATTTCAATTATCATTTTCAAAGTAAATACAGGAAACAAAGGCTATCTTTGTAGCTTAGTTGCCACTTCTTCTTGTGCAGTACTGAACAATCCAGAAGCCTGCTGGGAAAGACTTTGACTCTTTCCTCCTTGTGTCTTTCCCTTTCCCTTTTCTTTCCTTTCCTTGGCAATAGGGACACAGGAGTGGATATGAAATACAGGAATATAATTCTGGTTTCTTATCCTTGAAAAGAAAGGAAAAGAGACAAAAAATACATATCAGGTAGTTTAAAAGCTTAACTTCCTCTGAGTCAAAACTCAAGTAATTTTCCACTTCATTTTAGTACTTTTTTCTGTATAACACTGTACACATGCTGATGATTTTCACATTTGATGTCAGAGAGTATTGTATGTTTGAGAGATTATAGCTAGCTCATTCTGTCTGGCCTGTGCTGCTTAACTCTTGAGCTATATATCAGTGTTGATGTGTCAGCTATTACAAATCAAGTGTCAAAAGTGTACATTTGGGAATAAAAATGAAGATAGAAAAGCAACTTTTCAGCCTGATCATATTGATGGCAAAAGCTATGTCATTCCCAGAGATCCACGAGGTGGACTTGAAATAAGATATTAAATCAATGTGCTACTGTAATATATGAACAGGGCTCCTACAGACACACCTACATGTCAGATAGACATTTCTGAATTCTCTGCTGCTGCATTTGCACATTAGCTTCAGTTATCCTCTAGAAAGTTTTCAAATCCTGGGGCATATGTATGTTTACAAAATCATACCACCACCTCTGAGAATGTACTAAAAAGCAATGCCATAAATTACTGACATACAAACTTCTTCATACAGACAACTGCTTCCTGCGGTTGCCAACACCCAGCTCTTATGTTTGTACACAGCATAGACATGGTGAAGATACACCATGCTGTTAAAAAGCAGACTGTCATGGTTTAACCCCAGTCAGAAACTAAGTACCACGCAGCCGCTCCCTCACTCTTCCCTCCTTCCCAGTGGGATGGGGGGGAACTGAAAAAAAAAAGTAAAATTCGTGGGTTGAGATAAGAATGGTTTAATAATTAAAATATAATAGTAATGATAATAAAAACAGAATAATAATGATAATTATAATGAAAAGGAATATAATAAAAAAGAGAGAGAGAAATAAAAACCAAGAAAAGCCAAGTGATGCACAGTGCAATTGCTCACCACTCGTTGACCAATGCCCGAGCAGCAATCCCCACCCAGCCAACTCCCCCCAGTTCCTATACTGATCATGACGTTCTATGGTACGGAATATCCCTTGGGCTAGTTTGGGTCAGCTGTCCTGGCTATTCGCCCTCCCAGCTTCTTGTGCACCTGTTTGCTACAGAGCATGAGAAACTGAAAAGTTCCTAAATTAGGATAAGTGCTACTTAGCAACAAATAAAACGTCAGTGTGTTATCAACATTAATCTCAAACTAAATCCAAAACACAGCACTATACCAGCTACTAGGAAGAAAATTAACTCTTTCCCAGCTGAAACCAGAACACAGACATAAGGCAATGAAGCTGGCTGTTAAGGTAAGCTAAGTCTGGTGGGCTGTTAGGCCACAGAGCTTTTTCTTGTTGCGGCATATGCTGCTGTTGCCATTCCCAGGTCCAGCCAGCAGTCTGGCCAGGCAGGTGGCCCAAGGATGCTCACGCACACATCTGGCAGCACAGAGCGACCCAGGGAGAGGACAGTACCTTCACCAGCACCTGCACACCCACAGGTTTACACCAAAAGCACTCACATAAACATGAACAGTACTGGTGGCCTGATCATGCTCTTACTTGCCAACTAATCAGGCTTAAAGCTTGCTAGCACGCACACATATGGGGCTCTCTGGATGCTTGTCCAGATCTGTGGTCCCTCCAGTAGCAGATTGTCAGACCCCTGCCCCTCCACTATCAAGCTCACAGTCCTCTTACCGAACTCACCAGCTACTCCAGCTGTGCTGCTGTCACACACGCATACAAACGGGCCCCTCTGGCAGCTGAGCCATCTCTCCAGTCACTGGCCCCTAGACCTATGGGCCCCTTTGACCCGTGGCCTCTTGCATACAGGTGCTGGCACCCTGACCTCTCGTCCCAGCCACCAATCTGTTGTGAAGCTCACTGTTGCTCAGGCATATCCACATGGGAAAATAGTTGGGAAGAACAGGGTTTAATAGCAAGATGGGTTACACTGAGGCAATCAAGCCCAAGGCTTAGCCAAAGAAGCACAGCAGCTTGTTTCACACATGACCGACCCCTTTTTTCTCCTCTCCATTTTCCCACTCATTCCTCTCTGATCTATCTCCATCTCTTTCTTTGCCTGCATTTGGCCCCTTTTCTAAATGTGCCATAATAAATTTTGTTCATTCCCATGATCCCTCCAAAAAAGACCCCAATAAGTTTTATAGAACCTCCCAAGTCCCCTCAAATATCCCCTTAGAAGTTTGCACCTTCCCATGAGATCTATGATAATCTTGTTTCTCTCTTTCTTATCAGTGCCAAAGTTCTGGTTGAACCTCTTCAAGGCCATGCTTCAGAGGTTTCTTCAGTGGTCCATCAATCAGCATCCTAAGGATACCCATATTTGTTACTGTCTTGTTATCTCCTGTTCCTTAGTGTTTGCAGTGTGTTTGTTACTTCTCTTGCCTCTTGTCCTCGTTTTTTAAGGTGACTAGCTGTTTGCCAGATATCCTCTCAAACCAGATATCCTTACATTCCACCCACCCTCATGTTGGCAGCATGTCCTCCCTGGAGAACAACACTCTTCTCACAGAACATGAAATTAAATGAAATTAAATCTAATTGTCACTCTGGGAAGATGTAACCCAGGCTTTTCCATATGTTTAATTCCAATTGAGACATAAAATATTCTTGCTTTTCACACCTGCTCACAGAAATGTCCAAATACTCTACATTGCACATAAACATTCCCAGAAACACAGACTTCAAAGACTGTGTTTCATCAGTGAAATGTTCATGCTTTCAAAACAAGCTGTGTCTCCTCAATTAAAAAAATCTGTCCTTCGAGCATTTCTTTTTCCCCATTATTCAAGCAGCCTAAGCAGTAGTTTTATATGGTTTTGAACGTGTTGATCTCTAAGTTTTATTTTCTCAAGATCTAACTTAGGGCAACTGATGTCATCCACTCCACTGTTTGCCTTGTGCATGAGCATAAATGTGGTTGTCCATTTTCTTTGAATGTTCAGGCTACCTGCAAGATAAAATGGGAATCCTGTAAAGTAATCTATTTAGCAATAAGTGCATATTATTTCTGGTATCCACCATTCAAAGAAGGGAAGGAAAATCTAGAGGTTAATTTTGAAATCTAAAGCCATAGCAGCAGAGCAATCTATTATGAATGAATAACAGACTCTATTAGGAATCAGAGACCTGTGAGCACTATGTATCTTTTGAAATAAGTATGGTTCATTGAAAAAAATGTTAGTCTTCAAGCAGCTAAGTCTGCATTTTAAAATCTCTACAGTGCATTCAACAACAGAAGTTCTCTCCTGTATTATAGAACAAAGAATACAAGGATAATTTTATATGATATCATCCTGTTTAAAGATGTTGCAATGGAATTCTCTACTTCCTTTAAAAAGAATAAAATTATGTTGTATATTACAGGAATGAATGCATTGTCATTGTGTACTGACTAGAAACACTATTCTGTAGGAACACTATTCTGTAGGACTTCTAAAAAGTCTATCCAGGCCAAACTACTTTTGCAATAAGAAACTAGACAATAATAGGTTGATTGAATTTTCAATAAAATATTTTGATGCAGTTGTCATGACAATAATGAAAAACATTTTAATAGGATCTTATTTCAAAGAAGTGCAAAAGTAGACAAAAAATCAGACATAACAGATTATACTCATTAAGGTAATTGCAATGCAATTATATGATAATCTTTTCCATGACAAATTATTTTTCTGATGGTGGTAAGTTAAAATACTAATTTCTAATTCCATATCTTCTATACATATTCGCTAGACTTCTACATAACATATTACAACAGAAACATAAACACTATCTCTGGAAGCACTTTTGCACAGCAAACATCCCAACTAAAAATTATTATTATTTTTCTGAAGAAAGAAAATGTACTTAAAAGTATAACCTTTGTCTGAATAGTTACTTAAAACAGATTTTTTTATTTTCATTTGCCTTCATAAACTATGCTGCTGTTTTTTATAATAAAAAAGGTTTTCTAATATAAAACCTGTAAGAGATGGACATAGAAAAAAAAAGAAAGCTTTTGTTTATTAAATAAACTATTAAAGCTAAAGAGCCAGCTGAGCAGGTAAGAATGAAAAATAACCATCGCCATTACATGGAAGACCCTGTTGAAAGGTGAGGGAATTCAGGGTGTTCCATTTCTAGGACATTTACCAATTTCTAGGTCCTTTACAAAGCTTCTGACTCTGGTCTAGTCAGTAATAAGTAAAAACTGTAATCACTTGAAAGCTAAAACTCTCAAAACTTAAGTAACCTCTGTGAACTGGTTGTCTCTTATCTATTTTCCAAAAAATAAAAAATTACATTCTCTGGCACCTTCACCTGGCAAACTTTTAGAAGAGGCTGAGTGTGGCTAGACATGACTAGAAAGATGAGAGCATTAAACTGCTAATGTTTTAAATAGTAGTCCCAGAATACATATATATTTGCAAGTAGGTTATCTGGCAAGCTAACACAAAGTTATTTTAAATGTTGGTCAAACCATCTATAATTTTGCTACAGGAGGTAGGTTATCAAAGATGTCTTGACATATGCTATGGATGAATATGGTATTTACCGTTGCAATACATACAATAAAAAACATTTAAGCTAAAAAGCCATGAACAAGCTGGCTTTAGGCTCTCTCTATGTGAAATAATTTCCTCAATGTTATCTGTTCACACTGTTGCATCTGATGCTGCATCTTCTGTTATCTCTTACTTTATCTGTTATGGGTACCATTTCTCATACTTTAATATTGTCAATAGTGTCTCAAAAAAGTACTTTATGCATCTGTTAGATGCATATAGATCAATTTCTATATACAAATGATGTGATAAACTGTGCAGAAGGTTGCACAGATTGACTCCTGAGCTTTAAACCAGGTGGGAGAGTCCTAAAGGAAAGATAGAGGACTTCATACCAGATTTCTCTGATGATGTTTTAGAAAAAGAATATGGGAACCTTTTAAGGTACAAGTGGATTTTCTTGGTGCTGATCAAGTTACATAAAAATAAATGAAGTGCTAAGGCTTGGACAACCGGCCCAAGTCAGAGTTGACCTACAGATGAATCCTGTATATTTTATAACTGGTAACCATTATTCTAGTAGGTATTATACTAAGTTATAACAAAACACCTATTCTGATGTGTGCTGAAGCCTGAACAACAGGCCCTGAGCCGAAGCTGCTAACTCAGTATGTAATCATTAATGAAATATGCATGGAAGATGTAGGTATCTTGAATGTATCTTTTCCTTTCTTTGTGTGTGGATAAAATAACAGGGTCATGGAGGCAGTTGTCTGTCACTGAGGCCTGATGTGAGACCTTGCACATAATCCAATTAGATAAACAGAGGAACTCCCTTAGCTTCTCCCTTGAGCCCTGGCCAGGCTCTGGGGGAATCTAATGTGAGAATTTAAACCAGATATTTCTGCTTAAAACAAAGGTGCCAGCTATTCTGGCTTGCTGATTTTTGGGTATATAAGGCTGGACCCTCTCACAGCGACTTTGGATGCCTCACCTATGGGTGGACGCACTGCACAGGATTTCCCACTTGTCAGGACAGGCTCTGCAAATCCTCGCTGTAACCGGGGCTGCCCAGCGCCTGCGGATCTGGATGATGGTAAAGTGTGCAAGTGGTGATGTATCTTTCTTAATCACTATTCTCTCTTTCAGGTAGTAATGATTTGATGCATTACCCTGTATTTTCCTATTTGTTTGAGGGCACTATTTTGTCTTTTCTTACTGTATGTTTTCTGTATTACTCTGTTACATTATTTAGTTATTTCTAGTAAAATACGCCTGCTCTTTTCACTCTGGTGTCTGAGTTTAATTGATATCCCTAATCAGCAAAACAATAAAACAATAGCAAAAACTATTTATTTATTGTATTGTGACATACTAATTCTGTTGTGCTAGCAAAGTCAGTGAGAGACTGAGTCATCATCACTCACACAACTTTCCAAATGCAGGAAACTAGATCTTCTCAGAGGTTTGTTTAACTTATACATGTCATTACTTTTCCCAAATGTACGTAAAAATGTATTATTTTTTAAAGTCAAATAAATTTGAATGCTTAAAGGCCAGATATTCCATTGGTTGTTCAAGTGTCCTCCTGCAGAGATATGCAAGTCAAAAGGCTCTCAATAATAGGTTTAATTCTGCACACAGCCCATTTGATTAAAGCCAGTCAAGCCACATGTTAGAAATAATAAAGCTAGAATCTCCTTGCTTGTATTTATCAGAAATTGTAGCACATATCATATGTAAAGTAGATGAGTCTAAGATCAATAGGGCTGCTCAATAAGTATTTTTCTATATTCCTATGCATGGCGGAAGGCAGCCACAGCTGCTGCCTGATGCCGCTCCTCTAAGGTAAAGACAAATTGTTCTGCACATGACTTGTAAAAACCTCGTTCTGAAAGAAGCTATTCAAAAGCATTAAAGTATAATCACTAGGTCATTCGCCCAATCGATCAGAAGATTTATTGTTCTTTGCTTAGATCTGCGGATTGTCGTCCATTTTGTTTTTTCATCAATATTCAGCTATATGCTTTTTTCAAAAGGAAGGTGAGAATATGTAAACAGGAGAAGTAGAGGCGCTTTTCCCCAGAAGTATTGGAAGCATGCATTGCAGCGAGCGAGCCGCAGTTCTTATACAGCATGGGAATTGTGGAGGAATGGGCAAAAATGATGTTCTTACAGAATATAATCATCTCATTCATTTGTCAACTAATGCAGAATTTAAGGTTTGTGCACATGTATTGAACAAAGATAAAGTATACAGTATACACTGCAGAAGACCGTGAAGTGTTGCAAGATTGACGGTTAGCAGCAGCTGTGCAATATATCAGAAGCACATCAGTTATAAAAGACTGTTTATGTTTTATTCATCCAAAATAACTCAGTGCACAGGCCCTACCATCAGAAAATACATAGCAATGAAAGTATCTGTGACAATTTATATTCAAGTATTAAATGTGTCTAAAAATATTTACTATAGAATACCATTAAGATCAGCAATTCTGAAATAGAGAATACTTCACAGGGGGAAAAAAGGATGTTTCAAAACTGAACTTCTTTAAAAATCCAAACAGAACAAATTAATACAATGCATTTTTTTAATATATATTTTCAATTCTTTACATTTAGTGCAGCCACTCTTCAAAGCAGCACTAGGACATAGGATAAAACATCAAAAGTGACTGGTATGTTCCTGTTCAAATAATAGGCTGGGTCTTACTGTCCTATGCCTGGAGTAAGGTTGCCTCAGATTACATACACCTAAATTGGAAATGCCCTGCAGAATTCCCTCTTTTTCTATAATTAATAATTTTTCTTAATTTTTGGCCCGAGTGTGACTTTAGCTACCGTTCAATGATGAGACCTGGCACAAGTCATCATTGCAACCACCATACAGTTCAGTATAGTGCATCCTGGGACTAGGATGACTCGCAAAATAACAGGACTGTTGTAATTTTGTTGAATCAAGGGCAAAATTGCTAAAAATTAGGATTGTTTTCATTTTTATCAGGTTAACTTGTATCTCTTTTCTGAAGTTCCTCAAGAAGAAAACCATGGTATAGGGAATCAACATTTTCTTTTGAGTATTCTCATGAACCAGTGATAGAGAGAAATTTAGAAAAGAAATGATCTTTACAACTTGGCAGCATAACTATTCCCTGGGTTACTTAAGGTGAAGAAGGAGCATAATCCACACAGACAACTGTAATAGTTCTGCAAAGCCTGCTTCTCCTTATATACAAAAACCCCAGTGTAATGATGAACCTAAAGTAATTACAGGATTTCTTAAGTATCTTCCCTCGCATCAGCAACAGGTTAAGTGGAGACAATCCCCCACACTGCTACTTTAGATAAAATGGGGATTGTAGTTTTCACATTCTTTTTGTTTGATTTTGTTGGGGGTTTTGTTGTTGTTGGTTTGGTTGGTTTTTGGGCTTGGAGACAGCTTGGAGATAAAAATGGGTTCTGCACCTAGCTCAGCATTCAGACAGCGTGCCATCCATTTTTAGCCTAGTAGGCTATATCAAAACAAGGTTTATGCAATCGCCCCGTCTCTCTGTCTGTGTCCCAAGTTCTGATAACTTTGAAGGTGTTAGCCAGTTTCAGCAGAGTTTGAGAGATAACGTTTATACAAATTTCATAAAAATAGATAACCAGAGGAGACATTAGGGATTGCACATTTAAGAGTTAACACCTAACAACCTTCTATCCAGTCAGCAAATTTCTACAGATTTCCACTTCTGAATGTGGCACCCAGCATGTTGCTGCCAAAATGCTCCACAGGAGAAGATGCTAGGTATATGCGGTCGTAACAGAAAATATTATTATAATTCAGGTAGTCAGCCAACTGAGAGGCAAATCCATAGGAAACCAGGCTTCATTACCTTCAACATTCACAGAACCAGTAGCTTATATTTCTGAAGGATGAAATAAATGTGGGCAGTCTGAAGTTTCTTCAGATAACCAATGCTAGTGGACTGTTATTCATCATAGGGGGAAATTAGAAGTAAATATAATTTCCCATTGGTACTTCTAAGGTCTATGTCTCTCGCAGTGCTCACAGGACCTGGGAGGCTGCACACTGGCACAATCGGCTGCTAGAGGGATTGCTAACTCCAGCCCTTTCAAGGACCTGACTCACTTATCCCAGCTACCAAACTCAGCTTGAAACCAGATTCATCATTTGGATTTCTTTACTGATGTACTATCGGAAGTATAAACTGCACCCGTTTAGTGATCTGTGAGAACTAAGAGCTCGTATTACTTGCAGCTGTCCCATAACTCAGTCAAAAGGTGATGATCTCAGTTTCTCTCTTCAGGCCATCTGAGTGTTTCCATTTCATATCCCTCCTGCTAGAACTAGTATTGCATACCACCCCTCTACCCTACATTTCTGAACTGATTCATTTCTGTGTCTGTGTTTAAGCATGCAGTCCTCATCTAGACATCTATTCAGTTCATGAATCAGCAATATTGGATGTTGTGCAGTCTGTACTTCCTTACTGCAAAATACCCTTTCCATAATCACAGGAATCCTGTCTTGATTAGCCCAAAATCAGTGGCCCATTTTGGTAACACTTTTAAGCACATCATCGCATATTTAAGCACTTCTAATGTGTATGTCTTGTTATCACATATTTTTCATGTTTTTAAACCTACACAGTGGGTGTGACACTTCACCTTTATATTATTGTTTATTCTCAGTTTTCTTTGCATTACTTTAGTCTATAGCAAATAAATTATATTTAAAGGGAGGTTGAGGATTTATGGATGAGCTTGAGGCCACTAATGGGTGAATCAGATCCTTTCAGTGTTTCAGTTGCTCTTTCTAAAGTATCTTTAACATGTACTTTCTAAGTGAAAATAACACAAAGCAAACAGATATGCAGAATATGTTCCCTTTTGTCATGCCAGCTTTAAAGAGGAAAATAAAACCAAACCATTCTGTTTGTGTCAAAGCTACAGAGGAAAGGCTATGGCAAGTAGTGAGAAGTCTTGAACAGGAAACATCTCTATTGATTACAGTAACAGAGAACTATCTCTAAAGCCCATGATGATTTCAACTGTTGATTCTATCAGAGCAAGGGAAACTCTCTCTTGGGTAACCTTGTAACATCCTTACCTGCATGGGGCCTTATAGATTAGTTTGGGGGCTGGAAGTAGTGGATAAAACTGCTGCAATCTAAGATGCAAAATTCTGATTTGATCAAAATCTCCATGTTAATTACAATTTGCTAGCAATGTTTATCTTGAATAAATTTGTATTGAGAGAATTTGTCAGACTGAATAACTTTGAGTTGCCAGAACTCAGCATGACCTCCAAAAACTTTCCAAAAACCTTTTTACTAGACCTTTTCTGGCATGTCCCCTGTTGTGTCATGATTCAGGACAATGTGCCTGGCTGCTGCTATTATTTAAAACAATGTAAAAGGCAAAGGCTTGGTGTTCTCACCTTCTGTTTGGAGAGCTGAAAGCTATGACTATTTTTTTCACCATGCTTTGTGCTCCTTGGATCAATATAAAGTTGAGCCAGAACCAAAAGCCAATCGGCAGTGAAACTAATAGCCAGGCCTGAGCCTACCAAATTCACATCATTTGGCATTTGCTGGTGCTCTAAAGCAAGACACAAACTCCATATAGGTCCTGAGCATGCCAGGAATCTGTTCAAGGTATCTTACATACACCATTTTATAGTTAGAAACCCACAAAGTACCACGGTCAATCTTGCTGCACAGAGCACTTTGTATGGCACCTCAGGAGCCTTGAACAGTGATGGGCCAAAGACTCAGATGAAGGTCTACCAGAGGGACAAGCGACATGCCAGATTTTGCCAATACTGTCAGGAGCTTGACCATGCCTGACTAGAGGAGTCAAGCCACCAGCAAGCAGCATGCAGGACTCTCCTTTACTTGAACTGGATAATGAAGGCTAGAGACTATTGCTAGCCAGGACCTCTTAAACTCCCAGAAAACACCAGGAAGTTCCAAGGATAAAGGGAAGAAATGGGCTGGCATTGGTCCACATAAAAGATATATGCAGACTTTTTTTTTCTCTGAGCACATTTTGGGGTGGGGGAAGGTTATTTTCTGTGCTGATCATTTCCTGGACCTGTAGCCAGGTGCCAGGCACGGGCAGGGCTGTACTGCGGGTGGCCTCACACCTGCACCAGCTCTGGGTGGCTGCTGGAGGCCTCTGGAGCAGCCCGACACCCTGTCCCAGCCTCGTGATCACCCCAAGCTGTAGTAAGGTCCTCGCTTCCTTGTCCTCTCCCTCGAGCCCTGCCCCTATGCTTGCCCTTGAACTTTGTTACGTGGTGTGAATCACGGGTTTTCCTCTAGCCTGATTCATTCCTGCAGCTGGGACAAGGCTACCAAACCGGACAGAGCTCCTCCCCAGTCCTCAGGCTCCTTCATCCTGAGCTGTGTCCCCTCTGTGCAGTCCCTTTGGTGCCCCCACACCCCCACACAGGAGTGGTCTCCCGTGTTGCCACAGACGCTGGGTAGTGGTTTTCATGGAACCATGGGCAGGCACATGAAGAGCAACAATCACAAGTTATTCCCTTCCAACGTACTTCATTTTCCTCTGGCAAATAGCTCGGAGAACATCTCACTGCGCATGACCTGAAGAAACATCAGCTGTACAAGCAACCTTGTATAGCGTGACACGAGTTATAACACTGAAGTGCCGTGGTAGTGCGTCTCGTTTCCCACACACACCTTTTCTGCTCACCTGCCGTAGCTTTCCTTGCTCGAGCATCTCGTTTCCCCCGGCGCACCGGGTGCAGAGTTCCTTCTACCGGAGCTATCAAACAGGGAACAGAAAATAACGATGGTGGCTGTGAACGTACCGCGAAGTAAACCCAGCTGCGGAAACAAAAACCCCCACTTTCCTCCTGCGAGTAACGCAACGCAGAGTTTATGTGAGGAGGGGAGCACACAACTGCCGGCAGAGCAGCGCACGACTGCTGAGGGGGGCTCAGGGAGGAAACCCGCTCTGCCCTCCGTCCCCTCGCTGCCGAGAGGGGCTGCCTCACCTCCCGATTTCCTTCTCCCTCCCTTCCACCCCTACCCTGGGGCCGGGGGCGCGGGAGCACCGCGCACCCCTCTACTCGGGCACCGCCTCACGCTCAGGACGGCGGTTTCTGCGCCGCTTCCCCGGCAGCCGCCCGCCGGGGAGACAGGCGCGGCCCGGCCAGACAGCAGCCGCCGCGCCCAGCGGAACGGCGAGCACCCCCCGCGTCACGGCCCCTGGGGGGAACCGGGCCCAGCCCCCCCCCGCAGCCGGACCGGCACCGGCAACGGCACCGGCACCGGGACGGACGCGGCGCCGCCCCCCGCCGCCCCGCGCCTGCGCACGCCCCGGATCCGGGGCTTAACACCGGGACAGCTGCGTCGCATCTGGAGTCTCCGGTCTCACCACCCCCAGTACAGCCCCACCCGGCCTGGCCTGGCCCGGCCCGGCGAGCCCGCGCCGCAGGTGGGGAGGGCCGCTCCAGAGGCGGAGGGGAGCCGGGGGGCGGCGGTGGGCCTGGGGCGGGAGCCGGGCCGAGCGCGGCCTGTGGCTGCGAGGCGCCGGCGGAGCGGGGCGGGGGGCTGCGGCGGTGGTTCGTGGGCTTCAGCGAGGCCTGGGCAGGCCGGCGGCGCGGCCTTGCTTACCTCTAGGCGGCCGGGGCGGCGGCCCGTGCCCCTCCGCGCCGCGACCCCCGCCGGCCGGCCGGGTGCGGGTGCGGGGCCCGCCTGGGGCAGCCCGGCAGCGGCCGAGCTCGCCGGGCCTCGGTCCGCGCTTGCCGGCTGCAAACTTCGCCATGTTGCGAGAGCAGCTGCCGCTCCGGCTTGACGGGCGAGAAAATCCGTCAGTCTCGGGGAGGTTGTTGACTCTTGCGTTTTTGGCAGCGCCAGCCTCACCGAGCGGGCGGTGGCCGAGGTGGGTCTCCAAAAGGGTCGTGAAAGGCAGCGGTGATGGTGCCTGCCCATGCTGAGGGAGTTTGTGACGGCCAAGTCATCACCTTGTCTTACAGCTTCCTCTGTTTTGGAGGAGCTTGCGATGCTTGTGATTAAGCTACAAATGATAGGACAGAAGATGATTGCACACAAAAATCTTTTGCCGTTTTGAAAAAGAAGTAGGCTTGTAACCTGAAGCTTGTATGTTTGCATATAAGGGGTAAGAACGCTACCTTAACTCTTTGGAGAAGTAGAACAATGTAGTTTAACTCTACAAAGTTTCACCGCGTTCATAAACAAACAGTTTTTTCCCCAAGGCTTGCATGTAACTCGGGATCTGGTGGTTCTGAATGTCTGGGACATGGTTTGGGTTTTGTCTGTGTGCTATCATGCTGCAGTGTCATAGCAAGCTGAAGCGCACAGTCTTAAACAGAAGACACTATTACAACATTTTTTAGTTTATCAAACTCTTTCTAACAGACTGTGAAATCAAGGAAACTCCCGACAAGTCCAAGGAGACTGGAGTGTATACATCAGTTAAGAGGGAGAGACTGAGTCAAAACACAGCTGTTAAGGAAGTAGGGTTTGTGACTTCGACAGTATAGAAGCTGTTGCATATGAAGATTATATTTTCTCTGCTGTTCAGCATAAAAGTGCTGGATAAAGGAACAAAGCATTCTTGAGTCTTGCTCAGCTGTAATAAGGTTCAGCACTTGGTTGGGAGGGGAAGGCATGTTGGAGTAACGCGTTTCACTTGAAGGTGGCAGCTGTCTGTCTTCTTGTCTGTGAACTAAGACATGTCTATCCTAAGTCTCTGGCAGTAGAACAACACTATTACATTCTAATTATTGAAGCTGAAGTACAGTTGGCATTGGAGGATACATCTGCATTAATGTTTTAATTCAAATAAGGAGTATTCTCTTGAAATGAGTTTCCAGTCATCTTTGCTCGCTGCGCTTTGGTTCATGTCGCAGTGTAATCTGGGAGTTGTGGGAACTCTCTTCCTTTTGGAAGAAGCTAAAACTAGAAGGTGCGCTCCAGTTGTGAGTGGGTGTTTCGGTCTGGACAAGTGCTAGTATGAAATAAACACATAAAACCATGTATAGTGTGGATGCTGGCTCCTCAAAAATTGTTTATTTCTACAGAGTTGCTGTTCCGTATTTATTTGTTAATGTAGACATAGCCTGAGCCTACCATCAGTAGAGCAGGTAAGTTGAATACATTTGCAACACAACAGCACCAGGGATTGATTGCTAAGCTTTCAGACCTGTAACTGACAGCTATTGCCTAAGCTGCAAGACTCAAGTTTCATAGCTTAAAGGCTGTAGGTCAGCTACAAGGAGAACAGTAAGCAAAAACCTCACATGGAATAAGAGTCAACATTGTCAACAGCTTTTTCAGAAAAACTTTTTCAATAGCTCAATAGTTGTACTTATCAATTCAACAATTGCCATTATTGAATGGCTCCCAAACTTAGAATGTTTAAAAAGTGCTGTAGCAGTATAAGGATAAATAGTTTTCCTTCTTTAAAGGGTTTAATGTCTTATATGAATAAAATAATGCTGCATATTTGTGGGAATGGTAATGGGGACTTGTTGGCATTTGTTGAATTACTTTTCCCCTCCTACATTGAGCTAGCCTTTGTGGCAATATAATGAATTAACGTTGTGCTCATGTTACTGTTACTGTATTTGAGATCTTTCTGTTCTGTCTTAAGTGGTTGGTTTAAAATATTGTGACTTGGTTTGCTCTCTTAATCTTCCTCTTAGGGCTTCCTTTCTCAGTGAACCAGCATGATAATTGCTAGCAGCTGCTTTAAAAATGCCACTTACAATGGAAAAACTAAGTTTTGCATACTCTTTTGAAATCATCCTGTTCCCCAAGACACTGGTGAATGGAGTGGCTGGTGTTTCTGTGTATTAAGTAACTCAAATGTGTTATGTTAGGATAAGCTGGACAACTGATTGCATTGCTGTATAGTTTTTTTTTTTAACTTTGAGTTTGTTTTCCACCTGTTGCAAATTAGGAAGGTTTCCACTTGTACCACTTCTTTACAGTCTTCAGTTTCAAGTGTTCTGTGTTGATTCCAGGTGGTTTCAGTGTAATGGCTGAAAAGCTACAGTAATGAAAAAATTTGCATAGGTAGCAAAAATGCTTTTGTGATTAATACTTTCTTTTTAACAAGCCTTTATAAAGGCTACGTTTTGCCAGCAGCTGTGTTAAAGTAACTCCCATTTTTTCCTTGACCTTACTGTGAATCAGTGCCCTTTTGGATTTAAACACCTGGAGATCTGTATTTCTAGCTTGGAAACTGGTACCTGATCCCATGTTCTCAGAACAAGTCCAGCTTTAAAAGCTTATTAGAATTGGGTCTGTAGGGTGTGTAGAATCCACTGGAAATTACAAACTTGCTTTCTAGAGTCCAGTCTTGAATTTTTTTTTTACAAAGATTAATGTGTTGTGCAAAAGATTGTACAATAACAATTCCTTTAAAAGCACTGCTAGGCTGTTGCAACCTTTTGCCAGCAGTTGTACTGTTCTAACTTAAAAGCCTCTCATTGATCCCCCTTCAGCCTGTGCATATTTGAGGACCTCAACAATGCTCCCAGTTAGTTCAGGTTCTTAGAGCTTGGGGTTGACTCCAGCTTGATGGGGTCTTAGCGCTTTGCTGGTCTTAAGGGATCTGAATAGAGGTCAACAGGAGTCTTGTCAGAGTAATGACAACAGACTAACAGTTACCTGATGCGGAGGAATAAATGCAAGCCACGTTTGAATTGTTCTCCCTGAAAACTTTCTTCTGACTTCTATTTTAGACATGGGAAAATCACTTTCTCACCTGCCTATGCATACGTGCAAGGAAGATGGCTATGATGGAGGCACAGTGTCTGATAATATGAGGAACAGGTTAGTTCACTCAGAATCACACAACGAAGATGGCAGATGTGGAGATGTATCGCAGTTTCCTTACGTGGAATTTACGGGAAGAGACAGCGTTACCTGCCCGACTTGCCAGGGAACAGGAAGAATTCCACGAGGTAAGGTTTTGGTTTTTTTTAAATCTATAAATTTACCTCACAGCCATGTGCGATTGTAATTGTAATAATCCATAAGAATAGCTCTCCTAGTCAAGATGAAGTTTTTTCATCTTTTTGACTTTTTAGCACTAACCATTTTGTTACAATTACACGGGATGAAGAGAGAAACTGAGTCAGTTTTGGCTCTGTTGGGTCTTCCTTTGGCCGTACAATGCCAGTGTTCCTTGCTTCTCGGCATTAAATTCACACGTAACCCTAGCTCTTGCAAGTTGAATTTGCAAACCTTTATTTTTGTGACATTTTATTGCATTTTTTTACCTACGTTAAACTATTTGAATCAATATATAACTCTGCAAGAATAGCTGCAAATAGAGTGAAAAGTAGACCTGTTCTATAACACCTTTTCCTTGATCATCTATAGTGAATCTTCTTGCCCTCCCTGCTGCCAGTGCCCCTCAATTTCCTTTATCCTCCCTCTGACCCATCTGTCCCTGCTAGGCAGAGGACCCTAGCTGGGAACTGAAAATTTGTAGGATCTCTGTTTGCGTTGGGAAGGATTAAGCTGCACAGCATTAGTCTTCATGCCTAACAGTTTTGTTTGCTTGCTGCCCTCATCCTTTGCTTTTCCTTTTAATAAAACGTTCTGCTTTATTGCACTTCTCTCCTATATGATAAGCCATCTGAATAGCTATTTACGAAAAGACCTTTGAAAGGAGAATGCAGGATACCTGAAACTGGGCAAAAGGAGAGTGGCAAATGCAGTGTTCCAAGGCACAGTCTTCTGCTTCAGCTGTAAGATCTTTCCTCTGACGTGGGGGGAGGAACTGATGAGAAGGTTTCACGTTTGGGACTGCTTTGCTTTTGCTAGAACTCTTGTCTGAAATAGATTATTGGGCGTAAAAGCTCTTGGAACTGATTTTTTTAACCAGCAGCTTGGGAAGATTGACAGATGTCTGTGCCATGTTGTCCTTCTACATGTGCTTCAGTCAGATTAGATTTTGGTATAGCTCACAAATACTTGTCTCACCTGCAATAAGTGGCAGGGGCACAGGATATTTAAGTGGTTGCAAATATCGTAAGAGATCTGTGTTTTAGCTATTAAACTTCATACTACAGTGTACTTTGAGTAACTCTGAATTCAGCAAATTTGAAGTGTGGAAAAGCTATGCATCTAAAAATTAACTGAAAGACTATAGAGAAGGAGGTTTGTTCTGTTAGCTTGCTATTGATATTATCAAGTGTTTCAAGTTAGCAAGTTTTACTCAAAATAATGCTAGCTGAAATACAGTAATAGCAGGATTCCTATGTTCAAAAGCTTATTTCTTTGACTACAGAATTCTTGGATGTAATGTTTAAACAAATGAGTTAATTTATTAAACATTTTTCAGTAACGGTTAAAAATGCATGTTGTCCATACATTCTAATGAAATAGTGTGATTAAAGCTAGAACTTCTAAATGAGTTATCAGAACAAGAATGGCTGTGTTTTTAATTATTCCTCAGTACTTAAGAAAAATCATTTGGGGTTTTTTGAGGGGAGGGGGGAAAATTAAGTGTTCACAGAATGACTGCATGACTAGTAGGGAAGATTAACACGTGATAGGATGGCTAAACTGTATAATAAACACATTGTGTTTTGTTATTGGACAACTTTAGGCTTTCAGTATGATAAAGTATGAAAGTAGGACTGCGCTGTTTTGTTCAAAGGTTGAAGATGTTTCATTGATACTGAGATTATGATCTGTTTCAAATTGGTAGAGGTTTTCTAGAAGGTTGATGCTTTTCTCAACGTAGTGATTCAGCATGGAATCACTTCAAAGTGGTTGATCAGTTAAGTGATAATGCTGGTCAAATTCTGCATTTGGCTCAAAAAATGAAAATCTGACTTGGTCTTGAGGCCTCTCTGTTTTCATACAGATAAATCACAGTTCTGTTTTCTTGTACAGCAAATAGCAAAAGCTATATAGGCGGATGTAGTCCATCTATTGTCGACAACTTACCTGTGCTTGTGTTCTTTACTTCTACTGTTAAGATATCATCCCTTCTCAAAATACTGTCTAGTGAACTAACTCATTACTTGAAGAATTTCCAGTAGATAGGTTTTTTGACTTCCAGGGTGCTACTGCTCAGTCCCATGAGAAACGGTTGCATACACCAGTGATTTCCAGGATGCAAGCTATGTAACTTCTGTTGCCAAAGCCACCCAAATTGATACATATTTCATTGTTTTTTTTTTTTTAAACAAACCTGACTTCTGCTTTTCATAAGAGTACATACGGAATGCCTTCTGGATCGGTTCTTACTGCCTGAGCTTCTGAATGTTTTGTTCTATGACTTTATAAGGACAGGCACAGAGAGCTGGAAGCTGTTATACCTCTGTTTCTCTCAAGGAAATGGTGCCAGAGGCATGCTGCCTCCTGTGCGTGAATGCAGCACAGAGGCAGAATTTGTTGCTGTTTTGGTCTTTGTAGGCTTGATGTCTTTTTTCCTCTGCATGTTGTGTAAGCCATGCTCTATTTCAGAAAGTGAGGGAAGCTACAGTAGTGTTGTATGTGGGGAGTTATATGGAATTTAAATGTTTATCTTTAGTGTTTATTTTCTGGTGCCATGAAGTTATAAGGGGCACTCTTTGTTTGAAGTAACTGCAACAATACTTATTCCTTTTTTGTTTAAATCTGAAAGGGTGTTTTTGTTTCCAGGGCAAGAAAATCAGCTGGTAGCATTAATTCCATACAGTGATCAGAGACTGAGGCCAAGAAGAACGTAAGTTAATAGTTGTGATCCATGAATCTACAGTTAATTCTTCTAGTTAAAATTCAGCAGTTTAAAGGAGCTAGTGTTAAGAAGAATCAAGCAAAAATCACGGGAATATCATCTTGCATTCAGTATTGAAAGAACCCTGCTCGTGAGCAATATCAGCCTAAACCTCTAATTCTTGGAGAGTAATTTATTAACAGGTGTGCATGCTCCTGTCACAGCTGGTTTTATGAAACTAAGTAATACTGTATGGTCTCTTCATGTACATATTTATCTGAATGTCTACAGAATGCAAGTATTTATCAATCTCTGTAGCAGCCTAGTTCATCTAAGCAAATATCTCCTCACTGTTAAAGTCTGAGTAAAGTCATAGCTTCTTTGGTCTGCTACTACAAAATAAGTCACCTAGAAATTAATTTTTTAAGCTCTGAGCAGCTAGCAAAATCAACAAGTTCATCATTCTGATATAGTATGTTTAATTTTTTTCTCTGGAATCTACTTAAAGGTTTAATTACAGTGCTCAGGGCTGCTTATTCTGACACTTTTTGTTGTTTGGGTGGTTTTTTTTTCCCTTAATGTTTGGATGTTTCCATAATGAACAAAAATGAGTGCCAGGCAAAAAATATAGTAACTTCATATAATGCTATCCTGGATCATATATCTGATATAATAGTAGTATAAATTTGAAACTTACTGCTTTAGTGTTTTAATTTTTAGAGAATGGGAACTGCAGTAGAGCCTTTTATTTGTGTATTTTTTTATTATTGTACACACACCTTCCCCTTTTATATTAGGCTAATTGTGAGTTTCTTGTTCCTTCACACAAGTCTAACACTTGCCCTGAAAGTCTTTTATGACAATCCCCGTGTAAGGCATGTAAGAGCTTTATTCTTCTTTCTGGGTGTGTGTGCAAGAGTCATGCAGAATGACAGAAGTTTTGCTGTAGTAAATTTTAAGAGGAAGTGTTTGTTTCAAAGCACATAAATATTTACCTCTTCCATGTTGCTCTTGAAGTTACAAATTTTGGGATAACCACGTTTTGAAACTTAATTTCTGATGTATATACAAGAGTAACATCTCTGAGACATAAATGTGAAGTGCAGCATAGCTTTTTTTTTCCCCTTTGGAAGCTAATGAAAGCTAGAAATAGACTGAGCTAGTTGTATTTACTAGTCATGCTCCTTATTGGTTAAAAGAAGGTAACATGCCACTATTGTTTAACATGCTTTTGACTCTGAAATGTGCTCTTTTTTCCCTCCAGAAAGCTCTACGTGACTGCTTCTGTAATTGTATGTTTACTCCTTTCTGGGCTGGCTGTATTCTTCTTGTTTCCTCGCTCAATCGATGTTGAATACATTGGTGTGAAGTCGGTATATGTCACTTATGAACAGGGTAGACATATAATATATCTAAATATTACGGTAAGTCTAGCTATCTGTTTGTTTGTAATGGATAAATGCAGCAGGAGATACTACTGTGACAGTTTAATATACATAAAAATTGTGGTCTAACTGATAAGCTTAGTGCCTTAAACACAAGCAGATACAATGACCATTTTGAGAAATGTAACTGGACCTGCTGTGGCTGGTTCCTGTAGCTATAGCTAATAGAGGTGTAGTTGCAAGCTACCACTGGGTCTTCAGTTTTCAGGGGAATAGTGACTTTGGAGTTCTCTGCATTATTTTTGGAATATGAGTGAAATGTGTGTATGTAGAAATGTTATTAAATGCAGCTCTGGTATCATGCATTTGTCAAAATTGGTTTTGAGGAAAAATGGTATCCACCTTAAAACTTAAAGGAGTTCTTTCTACATACCTTTTAACTTCTTGTTAATGCAGTCAATACAGGACTGCCTAAAGACTTTAGAGTTTCTCATTTTCAATAAAGCAAAGCAGCCATGGGAGAAAAGGGCCCTGTGATAGCTAAATTTCTTGGAGGAATAATGGAGGATAGGAAGACAGGGGTGAAGTGATGGTGCCTTGCCTGCCTAGACCCCCCACCCCCCTCCAAGTCCAAGAAGGCAGGAAAATATACTTGCATAATTTCAGGTCTTAGTGTCTAGGGCACAAATTTCAGAACATACGCTCATCAAGATACACAGAATGGATAGATGTTAGTGTTTTGTGTGTGTGTTTTTTTTTTCAGAACACACTAAATATAACAAACAACAACTATTATTCTGTTGAAGTGGCAAATATCACAGCCCAAGTTCAGTTTTCAAAAACAGTTATTGGAAAAGCACGTCTAAACAACATCACCAACATTGGTCCTCTGGATATGAAACAGGTAAATAGGATAGGTTTTCAAAGTGGAGTACATTTAATCTCCATATATAAATCTACTCATTTGTGTTTTCATTGCTTTTTTTTTAGATTGACTATATGGTGCCCACAGTCATACAAGATGAAATGAGCTATATGTTGTAAGTGTACTCACCTCTAAATATCACATGGGTCTTATTAAAAATTATAATGGTGCTAAAAATGACTTTTTTCAGAGTCAGCAGAAATGTATTTGTAAAGGAGATGTGGCATTTTTTGTGTGAGTTTAACAATACTGAAAAATAGTGAAATCACAGTTGTTTCAGTAGTTTCGTATAGTGGCTTGCTGTACCTGGCGCTCAGCACTTCAGGTGGTATCCTATCGCACTGTTTTAGGCCTTGGCAATAGCTAGGACGTGCTGTTTTGGGGGGTGAAAGTGCAGATGTGTTCCCCTAATAAGTTCTCTAGTAACTTTCCCACAAATTTCTCTGGTGGTAGAGGGAATTTGTATTCTATACAAATTAGAGGCTAATTTGCCTACAAGCTGGTGACTAACCTTAAAAAAACCTGGATGACTTTGGATGTGTAGAGAGATGTGGACAGGCAAAAGCTGCTCTACCTGTGGCCTGAACAGGGTGGATTTTGGGCTCTTCCACTTGATAGCAGCAGCCTTGGCGATGGCATGGAACAATGATGCGCTCACTGGTCCAGCTCGGAGGTGGATTGTGCAGTCTTGGAGTAGAGGCAGAGAAGCTGTCATGTGTCAGTGCCAGTAGTCTGTAATGTGGACTTGTTCTCCTTCAGGACAGCAAGTGTTTGTGAACATTACTAGAAGAACAGACTAATAGGTGACTTGTACACATGTGAAAATATTCGGTTCTTCAGCACAGTGATGCTAAGCATGGGTTATAACTGGTAACCACAGACCCATAACTATAGAAGTTTGTCTGTTAGAGATTAAGTTCTTGTACAGGCTGATACAGCAAGGTCCTAGTGCTTGTGAGTAGCACTCACTAGTAGTGTTGTGATCTGTTTTAAAATGTCCTAAACAGAATTTGAGCCATACACAAAACTATGGTTGTTCATTTTCTCCGGATTTTCTGTTACAGAGTTGGTGTTAGTCAGCCTCCCTGACTGGTTGACAGTTATTGTTGTTGATGGGTTTCTGCTTTTTCACTTGAGTCTGTGTGAGTCTTGAAAGCCTGGGTTTGCTGTATGGAGCAACCCTGAAGACAGCAAGTGAGCTTCCTTAGTTTGAACACCCAGCCAGGGTAACTTCAACTATTCTCAGTGGGGTTTTATATTTCTTACTGTGTTTGGGTTTTTTCTCCACACATAAATATTTACCTTTTCAGTGAAGGCCCTGGGATAATCTTTGTAATACAGATAGTGTTGTGGGTTATAGCATTGGGGGTTGCACAGTGGATCACATTTCAGTGTTTCCCTAGCCAGTCAGTTTAGGTCTTATGTTAGTCATAACTAGCTAGTTGTTTGGATCCTGGAGAGTATGTGTCCTGTGAAATCGGCTTAGGTTGAATATGTGAGATCGTGGAGACCTGACATGTCTGTATACAATTGATCTGGATTCAGCAGACCTGTATGATGAAATCGACATCATACAGGGCATTTCCACACACTTATTTTAGAGAGCTGGCTCAATGTGGAGTTCACCTTCATTTTAGTTTTCTAGCTACAGTGAAGTGTGTTTGGGTTTTGGTGAATTTTTTTTTTTTTTTATTTTGGCTGGTTGGTTTGTGTAGTTTTTTTAAAACAGATTTATTTCCAGATGGACTTTAAAAAAAACCCAGTATGTTGGTATTTTACCTCTGCTTGTCAGCCAGTATGTGCTGTTGGATATGAGCTGGCTATGTATTATGTTATAGGTAGTCTACATTTTGGATTAGAAAACTACAGTAACTGAGAATAACCGGCATTATGGCCTAACTAACTGTTTTAAGTCTAGCAGGAGAAAAATCAAAGTATTTGTCATTACTACAGCTACCAGTATAAAACAACTTTACAAATAAAACAGTTTGGTTTTAATTTTCATACAATTTGAATCACCTGTGTTCACTGTTTAATACTTCATCATGTGTTTGGTGCTGGTGACAATGGCATGCAAATACTGTGGATGGGTGCCATGTGATCTTATAGCACTGATCATAGGCATTTCACTTCAGAACTGATAAATTTGTGACCAAGAGCAATTGATTGGAAGAGGGGCGAGAAAAAGTATACAGTTACGTGGTGCTCTGTATAACTGTTATGTAGGTACATGTCAGATGTAAATCTGCAAAAGGTACCTCACAGAGAACAGTAACTTGGACTTCAAAGTGTCTGCAGATTGGTTAAAGGTTACTTTGCATAATACAGAAGTGGATGAGTGCAAAAAAAAAAAATGGGACTTTCCTAAGTTCTTGATATTTTCTGATCAAGAATAGCAAGCTTTCGGGACTTCTTTTTATAGAAATTGCTGCTTTTATGTGAAAAGATGCTGAAGTTGTGTAAAGAAGCTGGCATAACATTGATCTTTTGTTGTAAATTTTCCTTTCTATATATAAATTCCACATGAAATGAAGTCATGTCTGTATATATCTTCATAGTAAAAGCCTTCATCAGTGACAAAGTGATACTGACCTGCTTTAATGTAGTTGTTCATGTGAAAGCAAGGCTACGTATATAAAAGTAGATGTAGTTGAATATATAGTCACTGGCAGTGGTTTTCAACAAGTGTTTTAAGTTGCTATTGCTAACAACTCTATAGTCTCTATATACACAGACAGCAAAATTTCCAGCTGAAACCACAATTCCTGGTTTTTAGATAATTACCTGTAAAAGCTTGATGCAAATCTAATGATTGTTTTTCTTTTTTGCAGTGACTTCTGTACTTTAGCATCTATTAAAGTGCATAACATTGTAGTGATGATGCAGTAAGTATGGAAACTTCCTATTTGTTGGAAACAACTTTAAAAGCCATGTAATTCTTATTGAAATATTACTCAGAAGTACTTAATCCTGGAGTATGTGCATCATAGAAAGCAAGTTGATTTCATTTTATCTAGTGTAGTAGTTTCATAGTTCTTGAAACTGAACTGTGTCTGATGACAGGTTCTGGTGGTATACAGGTGCTTGAACAGGTGGAACTGTTATTACTGTATCTGCTCTGCAGTTGGCCTGCAGCCATGGAGCTACTAAGGTCTCAAATACTTTGAAATGAGTTTATATTCAGCTGCTGTTCAAAACTTCCCAAGATCTTCATGATCTTGCAGCAGTTACAGGGTTTAGTACTCTGCACTAATCCACTTTTCATGACTGATTGCGTAAATAACAGCATGGTGGGGTCTCTTTTTTTTTTGGGGGGGGGGGGGGGGGGGGGAGGTGTACACCAACCATGGCTGTATCTTCTCTAATCATTTGCTTTCTCCTTGCAAAGCAAGGTATGGATGAGTAAACCTCAGCTTTACCCCTATCTTTAGAAATAAGTCTCTGTTCAAGGAACCAAATATCTTTCATGGAGAGAACCTATAGTGGTAAACTAGTATTGTTTTTAACTTTAAAACTTATTTTGTTCCAAAACTTTTTTCCTTAAAAACCCTAATAACATAAAAACACTGATGTTTAGAATAGAAAACTCAAGTCTCCTACAAAAAGAATATTTCTTCTGTTTTGTCTTTTATTTAAGAGTCACAGTGACAACCTCTTACTTCGGCCACTCTGAGCAAATATCCCAGGAGAGATACCAGTATGTGGACTGTGGAGGAAACACAACCTACCAGCTGGGCCAGTCAGAATATTTAAATGTACTTCAACCTCCGCAATAAAAGCACCTGTTGGTTAGTGTGGAATGACTGCTGTTGATGCTTGCAGAGATCCTTTGAATAGGACTGGTACTATGTGAAGGGGAGAGTATGTGCATGTAAAGCATAGGATCATGGTGACCTGTTCACTTTAGATGCAAGGAGGGAAGAGGTGCAAAATGTATATAGGTGCACTTGTTAAATGTTGTGTTTTCCCCTTCTGTTTGCTTTTTATTGCTGTAAGCACTTCTGTCAAGTTGTGTGGTGGGAGGGAGAGGGGGAATATCAGATTCTTGAACTGAATTGGGACCTTTCCTTACAGTGTGGTACATCAACTTAGAGTAACTGTGTGTATGTCTGTGTTTAGGTGAAATGTGTCACTAATAAGCACTTTAGAGAAATTGATACTTATAAATTTTAAGTTTATACTTCAGTTCTTGATATTTGGCTATTGAAACTGGCAGTATTACTACTTAAGTAACAAGATTACTTTGAGATATATGGGTGTGAAACTTTTATTAGCAAGCCAGTAGCAGTAGTTCTTTATTTTGGGATTCTACTTTTAATTTGCTAGACATGATTAGGGGTGACATGCAGTCTGGGAAAGCCAGGAAAAGTCTCTTGGATGACACTATACTTGAATGTGCAACGTCTAGGTTCTGGCATCTTTTCATTCATACTCCCTCCTGCTACCTCTGGGATGTTATAAGGAGAATGTGTGTTGTTAGATTTAAAGTTGGGTTTAAAAACAAAACAAAAAACAACCCCCAGAATCATTACTGACAAAGGAAAAAATCAAGACTGTATGAAATAAATGGGTAGGAACTTTGACAGTGTCTCTTTACTTTATTCTTGAGTACAGCTATTAAAATCAAGATTGTGCAGTTGGAACTAGGTGGGAGACTGAGCATGGGTCTGGGCAGCTTGATGTAAATTTTCATCATTTTTATTGTTTTAATATGCTGTGTATCTAAGCTACTTGTAAGTGTTAATATGTTAGGGTGTGTATATTTAGTGCGCAGACTCGATAAGCAATGCAGTAGTTACCTGAATCTCCAGAGCACTCACAGTTCACATCAGAGTTGTGTAGGAGAATAAAACAACTCTTGCTCCAAGAGTAAATGCTGATGTGATCATGAGACTGACCTATAACGAAGCTGTTAAATAGTTTTAGTAGGAGAGTTTGCATAGTGAGAATTTCTGGATTTATCAAATATGCGACTGTAAATTTCGGGTCCAAATTTGCTTGACTTGTGAAGGCTGACTGTTCTGAGGGTTAGGTACAAAACTGTTTCATTAACTAGATCAGGATTGTTTTATTTCTGAATTAAGATGCAACTGTAAGAAGGTACTATTGAGACTGTTACGTTGTAATGAATAATTTTTAAAATAGATGTTATGGTTTTTATGCTGCCCATCTCCTGGAAATAAGCTATATAAAATGAAATAGCAATAAACACTATGGAAGAAGGCTGCTGAATAACTTCTTGCAACTAACAATCTCTTATGCTCCAGTACTTCAGTGAAGGTACATGTCTATATTACTCTTTTTCTTTTTCGGCCTTTCTTAGGTGGACCTGACTGCATGGGTGGGGGAAAGAATATCGATGATGTAAGACTGCTTTAAAAGAAATTTAAGTAACCATACGAAAAAGCCCACCTCTGTTTGAATTGCTATGAGCACTTATTCTGAATGCCTGTGAAAAATTTCAGAACCTGAACTGTCAGTTTCATATAGTTGTTAAGATGAAGATATCAGCTTTTGGCTTTGGAGAACTTCTGGAACTGGAATAGTCTTTTCTGATGACTTACTGTAGTTACATTCTGAAAATTATTTGTGAATCTGGGCACTTAAAACTAAACATTCTTTATTATAGCTTATAATCATAAGGGAAACTAGTTCACAGTTGACTCTAATCTTCCTAGAGCGTAGATGGCGCTCAGTCCTGTGGCTTATGAAATGCATGCGGAGGCTTGTCTGATAGTCTGAGAAGACCATGATAGTGGAGAGCTGGCTAGAAGCAGAGAGGTGAACTCTTCGCTGTTATCTGTTGTAGTAAGATTTGTTTATATTGGAGAACAGGGAGAAAATTCTGGTTTAAATCATGTCAGATCTGAAGTCAAGCAGCAAGTGATACGGGTTTTCTCTTCTAGGCCTAAGTGTTTACACCTAGAGTGTTGGTTTTGTTTGAGATTTTTTGTTTGTTTTAAAGTAGAAAAAGAAGAAAACAGCTCTAGGCAAATATTTATATCAACTTAAATTTTTCTTCAAAGGATAAAGGTAATTAGAATAACTGGAATGGCACAATGATAAAATTATTTGGTGACAGTAGCGAATGCTGCTTGAACAAGCATGGCAGGGGAGATTACACTGTTGCACAGTGAGGCTCAGACTGACCTTTGAAAGTTTGGCAGACATGCTGAGCAAAATACATAAATCTGTGGATTTTAAGTTGCATGGAATGCTTGGTATTGGCTAACTTAAAGAATTACAAGTGGAATTATTCTCTCCATGTATGTGGCAGAAGAGGGAAGATACAACTCCTAATCTCTGTCATCTGGGTTATCTAATGGCTGTAAACTTTAACACCATCAATTTGTAGTAGACTTACTGAAAGACTGAGAGTTCTCATTTAAAAAAAAAAAGGTAGAATAAAGACCCTATTGGTGAATCCTCACCTTAAGTCAGTTACATGAGAATCAAAGGCTTAAGGTTCTGCAGGTGCTAGTATGTCCTTGCAAAACTGTCAGCATATTGCTAACCAAACAAAGCAAGTATTTGAATTTAACTACTAAATTTAATATAACATCTTGTCAGATAAGCAGGTAAGCATCTGTTTGGATACTTAACTTAGACTTCATTTCTGTGGCTGAGCTTGGAAACATGCTAAGGGAGGAAGTCAGTATTAACTTGTATGACTTTGTAAAACTGTGAGAGTAGATCCAAGTGATAGACCTGTAATTATTTCACATTTATTTATCTAGATTGTAAAATAAAAAAAGGCAAGCTCTTCAGTTCACTGTAAATCAATAAGTGCAAATTCTTTCCAGAAGGCCAGCTTGAATTGTAAATTTTTTTCTGGTTTGTTTTCCTGGTTGTAAGATGGTTTCTGAATGACTTCTGAGTGATTCATATTTCAGTTGTAACTTCCCCATAATCTTCAAATACTATCAAATACATATATACTGGCATTATATTGTTGTTTTTCAAGGGATTTATTTCTAGTATAATTCTTTTCATTTGAATTCTTTGTAGCAATTCCTGTACCAAAATTTCTTGCACTTCAAAATGGAAGCTCCGTTAGTTATCTCTTAAAACAGTGGCCCAGGTGTTGCACTGTGATGGCATAATTGGAAAACATAATGTATTCTGCACAGAATAACTGTAAAACTTCAGAATTATAACAAGGTAAACTAATAAGGAATGTGTAAAAAATGTCGGCTATTTGGCCATTCTGACATGGAGAACAAACTAATTTAAATGTGATGCTCTAAAAATAAATAAATTAATAAAGCCACCAAACAAACTCAAAGATCTAACCATCAAATAAGGGAAGCACTCTTACTAAAAGGTGTAGTACCTGACACTCTTGAATTCCTGGTGTGGGGAAAAGCCTGTGGAATCTCATTTGTAATGTGTTTACTGATCTTGATATTTAGGGGATAGTTGCTTAATTCTTAATCTTTTGTGAAAACAAACATAACTATCCTGTGTGGTATAGCTTTGAAGTTCTTAGTGTGCTTCTGATGTATGCATGATCATACTAACATTGTGGTGTTTATATTTTGCAGCCTTATGTTGGCAGACTTAAGTACATGCCTTAGTTGATTTTGCTCCAGATTGTCCTTGAAGTTCTGCAAGTGAATAAATTTTTTCATAGTAATACATTGCAAACATGACTGGGCTTTTTAGTGTGTGGTGCCAACCAGTTAAGCACTGAGTCTCTAAGGCTTGGATTGAACTGTTAAGGTCTTTAACCATCTGACTGAAGTGTTGTGCCCTCGTGGGAAGGATAGTGCTCAGAGTAGTATGAGAACGATTCCTAGATTCAGAAAATGTTAAGTGTTATTTCCTATTCAGCGTTTAAGGCTTCCTTTTTCTGTGGTGGTGATGGGGTGGTTGGTTGTGGTTTTGCTTTTCTTCCCACCCTTCCAAATCTGTAATGGGACATCAGTCTGTTCCCAGAGACAGCATCTTCTGAAATGGGTGACTTGTTTCAGAATTGGACAGCTATGTGAAGCTTAACATCAATTGGACTGGACTTCAAGAGTTATGAGATAAGTAAGGCTAGCATCAATACCTCTAAGAACTAAATTTTTTTACTTGCCTGCTAACAAAATGCCACAACACTAGCAATGCTTCCAGGCTTACTGTTACTTCTGAAAGTAATGAAGTGCAACCAGTGTACGTCAGTAATGGACTACAGCAACCAGCAAAACACTTGCTAGTGTTGGCCCTGATTACACCAAAAAAATCTAGGTTGTTTTTTTGGCCTTGGAGGGAGTGGGAAGGGGAGAGGAATAAAACCCAAGCCAAAACCCATTGAAAACAATAATTTGGGGTCTGGCAAAAACATCCACTGTTGTCTACTTGAGAAGTCACCCTCCTGTTTTAACTGGGGAATTCTGGTCACTACCTGAGGGGTAGCTTGTTCTGCTGCCCTACAGCTTGGCATGTAAACCTGTTTTTCAGCCTGTAGGCAGGCCTGTTGGACAGGAACAGTTGTCTGCAAGGAGTTGGTACAATTAAAGTTAGTGTCGGGTCCTGCAGTGTAATGTGAGACTGTTTGGCAGTAACATACTGATCCTTGTACTGTCTGCTTTCACCAACCATCCTGAGGGTCTTACAACCTGGATGTGTATGTCTCTTGGGTGCTGAAACTGCTTTTGCTTTGTATGGGCAGGGATACTTAGTGCCAGACATGCAAGTACGTTATGGTGCCTGAATATTTTGGGTCCGACTGTCAGTGATTTAGTTCTTTTCTTGTTTTGTTTAAGGAAGCAAACTTGACCACTGTTAACATCCACTGTACAGAGTGTGCATATAATAGCTTGAGATATGTATAGAAATACTAATGAGTGATAACTATTTTTGTAACTTAAGAATTGTAGACTGTTGTTCTTGTAACTGTGTAACAAACAATCTATCAACTTAAGCATGACAAACACTATAAGTCAAGGGGTATTTGGGAATGACTTGTAGGACACAGAAGTAATGTTAATGTAAGTTAACTGGGGCATGGGATCTTGTTATTTAGAGGTTCAAAATGTGGAGTTAACTTCATTATGAACATGTTTCTAGACAGAATTGTTTGCCTCAAAGAATGATATTAAATTTTCTATTAAAAAAACCTTGGGTCATGTATCTTTTTTTAACTGACTTAATATTTTTCTGTCCTCTTTCCCTATCTTACTACAAGGGAAGTATTTTTCCCTCAAGCTTTCATACATTTTCAAGGGTATGATTACATATTGTAACTGTTGGCATTCCGTGATATAAAGACTTTGCAATCTACGTTTTTTTGGATATTTTAGGTCTGTAATAAACTGGAGTATCTGACAGCTAAGCACCATCTGTGAATGAGTTCCCATTGTCTGACTGAACTACTAAAGTAACTGAGTTAAAAACCCAGGCTCTCTTGGTGGGTTGACCCTAGCCAGCAGGTCAGCCTCCACCCGGTTGTTCACACTTTTTCCCCTAGTGGGGTGGTGGAGAGAATCAGAAGGACAAAAGCAAGAAAACTCATGGATCAAGATAAAGACAGTTTAATAGGGAAGCAAAGCTGTGTACATGAGCAAAGCAAAATAAGGACTTTATTTCCCTCATCAGGCAGGTGTTTAGAAGGGGAAGACAAACACCATAACCCCAAGTGTCCCTTCTTCCTTCTCCTTTTCCTGAGCTCTTATTGCTGACCATGATCTCATATGGAATATCCCTTTGGTCAGCTGGGGGCATCTGTCCTGGTTCTGTCCCCTCCAAGTTCTTGACTACCCCCAGCCTGGTCACTGCAGGGTTGGACAGAAGTGGAGGGGGGGCAGGGGGGAAGAGGAAGAGGCAATGAAAAAGGGAACCTCTGTGCTGTATGAGCATTGCTCAGCGTTAACCAAGACACTGGTGTGTTATCAGTACTGTTTTAGCTGCAAACCCAAAACATAGCACTGTATGGGCTGCTATGAAGAACACTAACTCTCTCCTAGCCAGACCCAGTACAGCTACTTACAAAGTTATTTTAAAGAGCTGTTACTGCCTAAAAGCTTTAATCTTTAGGAGCTGGACTACAAAGAACGTGGCTTTATTTGAAGCATTCAGAACATTTGTAATGTTCAAATGTTACAGGTAGTCTGTCACATGTCTTGGAACACCTTAGTGGGGTTTTTCAAGCTTTCTTCTGGAGAAACCTCTTGTATAATCATGATGTATACATTGGTTTTCTGGTATGACTTCTAATGGATAACTAATGGGGGTTTAGGGTGTTGGGGTGTTGAGGTTTTGTTTCAGCTTGTGGATCTCTTTAGAAATGCTTATTTTTTTAAAAAGTGTTTGGAGAGGAAAATCAGTCATGCTTGCTGTTTTCTTTCTCATATGGTCCTTTTTCCTTCCCGGAGTTGTTATAACTGTTGCCCAAACTTTCCTGTGTGGACAGGCCCTTTACTGAACACTGTAAACTGGAGAACCGTAACCTTTAGCCAGTGTTTCACTACATGTAAATAAGAGCTTGAAGACATGAAGAATTGCTTCTCTCTTGTTTTACCTGTCCCCAGACAGGTAGGTGAAAGTATGTCTTCAGCAGCGAGCAGTTATAGTTTGAAGTATTTGGATCAAATAAATGATTTGGATTCCTCTCCTGTTTTTTCCATCTGGAGCAGGTAGGGGAGTACAAAGGTGGTGAGTTCCTACCAGGCAAATTTCAAACATCACCTTGTCTGTCTGGAGGGTGTGAAAAGGATTGAAAGGGAATACACTGACAGATGGGAATATGTAAACAAATGTGAGTTCGGATGGGTTTAAGGACTAAAAATTGCTATTCCAGAACACCCAAAGGAGGTGGTTTTGAGCTAACTACTGAAAGATCTGGCATCTATAAATGGCCTAGTTTCAAAGACCCAACAATGACAGAAACTTCTGAAAGGCTTTGGAGGTTTCCCTGTATGGCTGTAGGTTGCTTTCCTTTTACTTCTCAGAATTTCATACAGCTTTCTATATAACTGTGTAACTGAGCACATACCTGGGATATGTTACTGTGCTAATACATTCATCTCAGGACTTTGGGTACACTTGTGATGAATGACACTAATTGCCTTCCAGGGTGAAGATGATGTCTATCTAGCAACTTAAAGAATGCCAGATCACACATTTAATTTTGCTCAAAATATCTTTGTCAGATGAGGTAAAGATCCCTCTACATTTTTGTTTTGATTTTTTTTTTCCATTTATTTTTCTTCTCCAGGAATCCCTGCCTCTTAAGCCTGAAGAGCCAAGATGCTGCACTTGTGTTTCCTGTGTATGGGTAGCAGGTGCCACACAGTTTAATGAGCTGTTATGGGTGCTGTGGAGCTGACACCACTCCATAATGGAGCTGCTTTTTCATGAGCCAGTGAATCAACTAATACAGTAAAACTAGAACTTGATTAAGGAGCTGCGACATCACTGTAATGTAACATTTCACTGACTACAGTTATGGGTATCTGAAAGATAACGATGTATATCATTCTTGAGAGGTTTTTAGGAAGTAACACTTCTAGCAGACATAGAAATATAGTTGAGGTTGAGAAATGAACATAATTTGCCTATGTCTGACTTTTCCTCTGACAATCATAATGCAAGGCTGCTGTTCTGATACTGGTCAGAGGAGTGATAGAAGAGTTACCTCAATAAATGGTAATGTAGACTAAGTAAAACCGTATGTTCAGGTTAATGCCTAAGCTATAGTGACACTTTAATTTAGGGTTGAATGTACTGCACTGGTCTTCTTACTGAGGACCACTAAACACTGACTCTATTGTGTAAGTCTGATACTTTGTATAAACAATGCAGGCCTTGCTAATGGCTATACCCTGGAAGAGGAACTAAAAGACTGTTAAGAGGGGAGCATCCTGCCCCAGAAGGTGCCAAAGGCTGAATGGTTGCCTGAGAAGCATGAAGTCAGTGAAAACTGGCAGTAAGTGGGAGAAAGGTAAATGTGGCAGGCGTAGACTATGACCACTGACTCAATTTAAGACCAATAAGATGTGCCCTGCCTCACCCTTGAATTTTCACAGATTAGAAGACACTGTAACTTTAAATTGAGATGAGGCTTGTTTTTAACCAATGATGGACAAAGTGGTAAGAAACTAACCAATGGTCATTACAGTAAACATGTATTTGTGTAGTTTGAAGTGTATAAATACACTGAAGTTCTTTTGTGTGGTGTGCTAGCTTTGTGGAATTACCACCTAGGACCCCTCTTTGCACAGACGTGGAATAAATAAATGTCTCTGTGTATAAGATTGGCTTGTTGCACACTGGGTACCAAACCCTGTTTGAGGGACAATAGTAATATCTAGAAAAACAACAGGTAAAGACCTACTGCCTGTTTTCCATGAGTTTTGGAGGCTTATACTACTGGGATATATGTATTATATCTTAAATGTCAAGTTTGTCTTAAATAGCTTAGGTTTGGGGAATGTTAGTGGCTGTCTGCATGGGGATCCATTTAAGTGGTTGAATTCACCCGTCATAAACTTGTGACCAAATTTTACATTCAATGTGTTTAAACTTGTAGATGTTAGCAGTGCAACTGTTTCACTTTCCACACTGACACTAAATTGGTGAACTTTTCATCAAATATGCAAAGAAATGTTAAATAAGCTGTAGAAGCCCAAAACTGTAAAGTATAGATTCTAAACCTCACACTGTCTACAACCACTTTTGCTTGCTGCCAATCTAGAAATGGGGCAGAGTTGCTACTTCCATGCCACTTTTAACCTACTCTGTGACCTGACATGCCTGACTTCCCTCTAAATGATTTATGATCGGGGAGGATACTGGCTTCCTTGACATCTCTGCCGCCCTGTGTGGCATGCCAGGATCCAGCTCTTCAGTACTGGTAAATATTCTCAGGGGTCAGGACTGGAGTGTTGCCTTGTAGAATTTAGGAGAGCCAACAGTGTTCATGGAGGGACCTAGCAGAGTTAAGCCACTCCTCGATTTCTGGAAGCAAATTAAGCTGTTGTGTAAGACATACCTGGTGTCTCGCTCCTGCAGATGGCTACCAAGCTTGCCTTTGGTTTGCTCTCACTAAAAATGCAAAGTAGTAGGACAGAAGGAAGCTGAGAATAAAAAATAAAATGTGCTAATCTTATGTTGCATGCTGACAACTACACTGTTTGATATGCTAATACTTGAAAAACCCTATTTAAACTGGAAGATGGGTTTCTCAAACATGGGAGGGATTCAATTTCCTTCTCAAAAGAGCTGTATGAATGCTGAATACAACTCAAGGTTACTTAGTAACCTTGATGAGACCAGCTAAACCCAAGGGAAGGAGTTTGCAGGGTCCTTTATTTAAAATATAGAAAGAACCCCTATTAACAAAGTTTAAAAAACCAAACAAAACACCGAAAACCAAAAAAAGCCAAAACACCACCATTATTATTGCCAGTTTATTCCTCTATATAACAGATTGTTATTCACAGTGCAGTCTGAGGCACCCTAGTTTATATTCTGGTTCTATTTAATTTTTTTTTGTATATTGAAAACTACCCTGCCGAGGTGGGTGTGCACTGCTGCCTCCCCTCAATAGGTGGTGCCCAGAGCCTGCGGCATGGGCAGGCGGCAGCAGCCTCCTTAGCCAGGTGGGTGTATGCAGTTCAGGTGATGCTTGAGGAGCTGAAGAGTGCTCCCTGAGGAGGGGAAACTGGTTAAAAGTGTGTTTCTACTTCCCAGCCCTTCACTGCCCACCCCACCCCAGCATTTAAGTGCAACCAGAAGCAAAAATAACATTCCAGAAAAGAGCAGAGCTGTCCCAGTTGAACTGTTCAGATGGAACAGTTTCAATCTAACAAATCCAGTATATGAATTTAATTCTGAATGTGTGAAATATTCCTATTCAGAGGTCTATTTTGGATTTTAAAATGTAAAAGACCTGAGTATATATTAACTGAGTAGCAGTGAGAATACAGTGTTGATGCTGAGAAGTTGAATTCAATGAAAGACCTTGAGCAACCCCTGTTTGTTTGTGTAGCTAGATAAGGCTTACCAAACTCAAAATCTGTTTTCCCTCCTCTTGTGTTTCCTGTGATGGCCTGGTAACCATAGCCTACTTTGACATGAGGCTCATCCTCGGCGCTCTCTCTCCCAGCACCCCAGACCCTCTTCAGCAGAACTGTTCCCAAGCCCCACAGTGCCTAGGCTGTCTCATTGCTGAGGTTATTCCTTCCTAGGTGCAGGGCTTTGCATTTGTCCTTGTCAAATTTTGTTAGACCCCTGTGGTCCATCCCTCCAGCCTGTCCAGATCTGTCTGAATGGTAGCCTTCCCCTTGAGCATATCAGCTGGTCCCCTCAGTTTGGTGTCATCTGCAAACTTGATGAGGGTGCACTCTGTCACCTTCTTAAGGTCACTGATACAGTTTTAAACAGGTCCTAGGACAGACCCCTGTCCCCAGTGAGAGTAGTGCCTGTTAACCACTACCCTCTGAGCCCAATCATCCAGCCAATTTTTAAACTGATTTATCTGTCCACCTATCCAGAACATAATGTCCTTGCTTGGATACAAGAATATTGTAGGAGATGGTCTTAAAAGTCAAGCTAAAGTGGAGATAAATGACATCTGCTGCTCTCCCTTCATCCCCAAATCCAGTCATGGTGGTCTTGATATCCCCTTCATAAACCTGCTCTGACTGCTCCAAGTCCACCCTCTCCTCCTTCCCAGAAGTGTCATCTGGGAGGACTTGCTTTGTGATTTTCCCAGTGAGGCTGAACTGGTACATAGTTCTTGGATTTGCCTTTTGGCCCTTTCTGAATGTGAGGGCAGCATTTGCCTTTCTCCAGTTGTTTTGGACCTCTCTGGATCTCCATAGTCTATCAAAGATGGCAGAGAGTGGCCTTGCAAGGGCATCAGACACTTTTCCCAGTACCCCTGGATGCAGGAATGGGGAAGGTAAGCCCATGCCTCTGGAACGGCAGTAAGGGGCCATGCACATGGGGAAGCAAGTGGTGGGTTAGAGGACCCAGGAGGAAGGAAAGCTTTTGTAGAAGCTCTCCTACCACCAGGAAGGGATTTTCAAACCCTTTCAAGAAGATGCAGTAGGACAGGCTGTCAGGATCTGAGACCTTCTAGTAACTGCTGTAAATACTTTTCAGCCTTTTCCCCGTCTCTAGCTGTGTCTTAGGTGTGGGACTCCAGAGTTTGCTTGGGAAGTCTGGAAGAGAGATCTGAGCTGGCTGGGAGCCGGGCATGTCTGTGCAGATATATGCAATTCATACTCGCTCAGCACATGCTTCTACCAGTTTAACCTTGGATCTCATAGCTGTTAGACCTGTCTGTATTGAAATGTATTCTCCGCTTGTGCTCTCTACCTTTCCCATCTAAAAACAGTCTCTGACAAGGAAAGAGTCCCAGTACTCCTTCAGGCTCATGAAAGAAGTACACATTTGAGAAAAGGGAAGATTTGAGTTTGGGAATAGTTGGGATAGTCAAAATTAATTGCCAAAGCACACACTTGCTTTCAGGCAGAAATGTTTGAATTATACAATTATCAATTTCAAAATGACTCTAGAAAATACTGATGTAATATTTTAATTCCCTGTAAATTAGCATTATCTTTCATCCTGCTGAAGCAGGGACCCTTGACTGCCTCTGAATTCAGTAGGTTTGGGTCATTCCTAAACCTAGGCCTGTGCAAGGTCACTATAAATCCATGGGAGGGGGTGCTCCCAGCACAGCGATTAATATCACTACCATTATATTAACATAAACACTGGTAGAATCAGATAAATGTGTGTTAGACACAGAGGGATTCATGTGAGATACTCTGTTCAGATTTCTGGACTAAAAAAAGCATTGTTAAGATTTGTTCTTGATTAAAACCAGTAGCTATGGACATTGTCCCAGGGGCACCTCTGCTACTACTGAGTCAGCTCCAAGACCTCATCGCTATGCATATTTCCCTTAACATGTCAGAGTGATGGCTTTAAATACATATTGTGTTATAGAGTACTAGTATGGAAAGACACTTTTTTTGTCTTGTGCAAATGTACCCATCTTGGTATCAATTTCTGACCCTGTTCTCCACTAGATGTCTTTATTGATATTTTAAAGTACATAAAATTATAAGTAAACTTTTAAAGGTACTTTGTGCTGCTACATAGGAAATGAAATACAGAAGGTGCCTGTTCAGACTTTTGAGTTTTACCATATGATCATCCTTAGATAGTGAGTTGTGAATAGCATAGTGAAAAACCTCTCCCAAATTCAGTCTCTAACACATGCCTGGGAAACTCTTATTTTTCAGACATGCCTCCCCGTTTTTAGTGCACTCACATGGTAGACTTGAAGTCTGTATCTAGTAATTTATTTAAAATCAGATGTATTGCTTAATGGCTTGGACCCAGCGTTCAAAACCAAAACATTGCCGAGTTCATTCCCAGCTCTCCAATTGTGACCTTTAAAGAGCAAACTGCCTTACTTATTTTGAAAATGTGGTTATTCTTACCCCTTTGCTACAGAGAGAGTTATTAGGATATAATATCATCAGATAGGTATGTTAATCATCACTGCAAATAAGATTTTGAAAAGCAATTTTCTCATGGTATGAACAAGAGTATGTCTGAGGGTTACATGTACCAGTGTATCTGGAGTTGCATCTATTTTTTGTAGACACTTAACTTTGTAGTAAATGGATATCAATTAAAATAGCCTGGAGTGACTGAGCTATTTCTTAATAGCTGGGGGAGGGGAAATTCACTGGGAGGATGCAAATGTTTAATATAACAACAAATGCAGTGAGCAGATTTCTTAGTGTTTCACATCCATGCTCCTCCATAGTTTTTATGTCTGTAAGGCATTGAAGAACATCTCTGAGGTTGCAGGAGATATTTGCACTGGCCATACAACAGACAAACAGGTCTGGGCTTTTAGGTTGATAACGATGGTGTTTTGCTTGAATTTTTTTCTGTTCTTAGTTTCCTGAGCTGTTAGTAGTATTACCTTATAGGATAATCAGTATAGCCTTGATCTGACAATAATGCGGTGATGAGCTTCACTAAATACATTCCTGGATCTTAATTTATCTATTTTACTTTATTTTGTGAAAGTTATCTGGGCAGCCTTTGCATGCTACTAATATTGTGATACTGAACCATGAGTGGGTAGAATCTCATGCATTACTACTCTGGATAGTTATTCAATACCTGAAGTCCAAGCATGTACAATTATCTATTTCCAGCAATCCGGAGTCTCTTTGCCATTATGCCTTCAAGAAAATTGAAATATAGGTTCGCAGCTGCTATTGTGAGACTAGCAGATGCGATCATACTGCCAGACACTGTGGCCATGACCTCTGATGAATTGCTATAGTGCAGCAATGCAGTGGTTTTTTGCTGGTTTTGTTTCCCAAGCCTGATCTGATCATTTGAACTAATTACCAAAGAGACTTACAAATGAATGTACCCAGGTTCCTGGGGTCTGGGTTCCTGCAGGAGATCAGGCTGCAAATAGTGCCGTTGCCTTGCAGCAGCAGTGGTCACTCCATTAGGATGGCTGATTGATAGTGGGAGGTGTGCGAAGCACGGAGGTGTGCAAGTAACTGCCAGGAGACATCAGTTGGAGCTGTACAGAATCTGACCCAAGTCTCATCTGAAGTGTCAAGAAGACCAATGACTTTATTATGGAGGTTTATGAGATGATTGGTGATTCAGCCTCTGTGTGTGTGTTCACAAGCCTTCACACATGCACGTATTTTCCCATGTGGGCTACTGATCCATTGCATTTGCAGTCTCCCCTTTAAGCCTGTGAATACTATGCTGGAAACACATGGTAACAAAATTTATCGTTAGCATAACACTGTTCAAAAAAGGATGGTTTGGGGTTAGTCATTTGAAGGTAAAATACTACTTTTCATTTTTCTCTTTGACTATTTTTTAGCTGAAGTAAACAAATTCTGCTCTGAAAAAAATCCATTCAAATTGCATGAATGCTAAATGATGATGTCATCAGGGGGGTTTAGAGCTGACTTTACAACTGATGATGGTATAGAAGTCACAAAAGATCTTTATTTCTACTCATTGTCACTGGTCATGCAGTGCTGCAAGATCAGTGAGCACTTTCATTGGATAGCATCAACATCCCTGGAAAAAAAAACATAAAAATTTACAAATATTGAATCTTTGTCTAACTAGCAAAGTATATCCATAATTCATGAAATACCTGAATATATAAGTACATACAATGTCACTGAAATGTTGAGCTTTTATAAATGAAAATTAATCTGTCTCTCAAAGGGAAAACTAACTCCCTCAGAGTTGATGTGATATATTTCTTAATAAGTGCTTTGGTGAATCCTTTTAAAAAACAAAATACCAGTTGTTAAAAAACAAATAATACTATAGAGATATATATATGAAGTATATATACACATATGTATTTTTATATGTATAAGTATGTAATATATGTATACACTCATACAAAATATATACGTGTGTGTGTGTGTATATGTGTGCGTATATATATCCAATATCCCAGTAGAAACTACCAGGAAGGAAGAACAGATGTGTTACTTCTGCTAGTACTGTACACTGAAATGCTGTCTGTATATTTGGTATATTGATAAAGTGGACCATTTTTTAAATATCCCCTGGAAAGCTAATGAGATTTGCATCTGTGTACTGCTTTCTGAAATCAAGCCATTCATTTAAAAGATGAATGAGTAGATGTCTGATCCAAATTCTGGCTTCTGTGCTTTATTCTTGGGCAAGAATATTACTTAACAGATTTAAATTCTCTACCTCTCCATTTGGAAGGTGGTGATAGAGAACAATGCACCCTGGAGAAATTATATTGTGCAAAGAATCACTGCCAATGAACTGACTAAAAAAAAACCTCAAAAGTAAAATGAGCTCCTGCATAACAGTACTATCAGCATGTAGGTGTCAGAGGGAGGAATGGTAAATTAGATTTAAAAATCAACTTTATAGCATTGTTTAGCAAAACAACTCATCTAATTCTCAGCTCATCTTCTCAATTTATTTTTTTATTTTTTCCATAGAAAGAAGAATCATGCAGTAGCTTATTTTTTTTGTCTGTTACAATATCTTGATGTTTTCCTTTGTCAACTTAATCATTAAATTAGAAGTATAAAACAAATTAAGTAATTTTGAAAAATTGCTGGCCCTGCTAATGAAATATTAAATGTTCCATGCATACGAAAAGCAGTCATTCAAATGCAGCAGGAAGTAGCATGTAATTAAGGTAACTTTAGTAGAATTTCAAGTAGTTGGATAGAAAGATACACAGCTCTTCCATGGTGGGGTGAAAGGATGGTTTATCCCTTGCATCCCTATTTCTATTGAAAAGTAATATAAAATAATCAGGATACCAAGGAAGCAGTATCACCTAACTTGAAAATGCATTTTGGACAGTTCAAATCTCAAAGCACTCTCAAATTGTTATGATTTTATCTGAAAATTGCTTGATTTTTTTTTTTTAACTGAATTCTTCCAAATACATCAAGCACTGCTTTATTAGTATAGTACAAAACTCAAAGTCCAAAATAATTTTCCAGAGACCTATCTGGTTTTGTTGTCATTGTAATATCTTGATCTTTCTTTTATAGGTTTATTTACCCTTTATTTTTCCTTCTGTAGACATTTACAGATTACTACTCAAATGCCTAAGTCAGCATTAAATTATCTGTGCTGGCTGAAATTTTGTAGTCATGGAAAGATTTATATTTTATTTCAGATCGGAAGAAAATTAGGAATTTTCCAGGAAATAATATTCTGATTAAAATATAATTTGTAAACTTAAACTATGAGTATGTTATCAGGTAATGCATTTTACTCTGCTGTAGGAGCCGGGTCCCATAGGCAGCTTCAGTCCCTGTCATGGTTTGTGGGCGGGGGATCTGCCATACAGAAACCAGAGTTTCTATGGAATCTTTTAGACATAGCTGAACCCAGGATTTTGTGGACCTAAAATTGGTTAAATCAAGATGAGAGGCATTCAAATTCGATAAAGGCTTCAATATGAGACCGATCAGTATGATTGGTTTGTCTACTAGAAAAAAAGACAAAAACTATGAGACTGCACATTAAACCTCTGCATGGGAAGAGCAATGGTACTGGTACTACTGATATTCTGACAGCCTTCACCCGTAAAGTTTGTTTCCCTACAGTGAGTAAAGTGCATTATAATTTTGACCTCCAGAGCATGAAAAAGTGTGTATATGTGTATGTATAGATATATATGAACATGCATTTGAGTTATTAAGCACTGAAAGCCCATGATGGAAGATATAAACGTTGATGATATCAATGAAGCTAAGGATTATTCTGTTTTTTGCTGATGAATAGGCTATTAGGCTTTAATGTTGCCTTGTTTAAACTATATTTTTGCAGAAGTATTATTACATGACTGTCTGTGCCTTCTTTGTAATATATTGATGGTCTTGACATGTGGGACTTATTTATTAACAGTCCCAGGAGGGATGTCATGATGATAAATAATGACTGTATCATCCAGTGTTGTCTCTAGAGCAACATTCCCTCCGGAACAGGGTGACTGGGGAAAAAATGGCTAATGGCCCAAACTGAATTGACATACAGACTGGAGTTTTCATATGACAGTATATCAAGCCATGGGCAGGTTCTGCATATTGATATACATCACCTTTCCTCAGTGTGTTGGTATCCAAATAATTTCCAGATATCATTTATTCAGCCTTTTCCACTTTCCTCTGACCTTATTCCTGGCTACAAATGGTGCAGTATCCACTCATAACATGTATGATGGAAATGTCTGGCTTGTGAGCTGTATCTGAAAGCATAGAAAGGAAAAATACAATAATACCTGGAGGCCATAACCCTGGATACGTTCAGTGAACAATGCTGGAAATATAGTTTCTAGTTTAGCTGTCATCTGAGACGCGTTGAAAGTGAATAGTAAAGTTAATGTTTATGTAAGTAACCCATGTGTTTTCTTGGGATATGCAGAACAAAACTTTCCATATGTCCATGTATGAAATGTGTCTTACAGCCTCGCAGGCCTTACACTGTCGTATGTATGTAGACTTTGTCTGCCTAACTCACAAAGATGAAGGACCTAATAGTTTCAGATGATCAGCAATGGCTGCCGAGGCAGGCAGCTGGAGTAGGACTGTGAAGGAGGAAGGAACAAACATTAAAAAATTCTTGGTTCTGAGAATTAATTACTTGATGCTCACAAAACTTGAAGGAAAAAATGAAATTAAGAGATATTCCTCCTTACAGATTTCTAACCTCCTGGTTTACCTCTGTGCTGGGGTGTTTTCCAACAGAGCAGACACATGATTAGTTTTCTTACATTAAATTTCTGTCATTTCCAGGGAAGATAATTATACATTTTGCTGGCAGGAGATTGCTTAAAGCATTGTTTTCTATATTGTTTGTTTCCATTTATTCTTGGGAATATACATGTCTGGGCACATACTCAGAATACACAATTCATACAAAAGATTGTGGAGGGTTCTGCAGCAACAAACACAAATAACAATACAAAGTCAATAATATTAATTTAAAAATTGTTAGCAAAACTTATTCCTGCACCTCTGGCAAACCTACAGTATTCAGTCAGAAACATCTTTTTGTGTCACATTCTGCAAACACCAAGTTAAACAGTGAATAGATGAAAAAATTGTTCATTGCTGTACTAGAAACCAGCTATGGACTAGGTGCAAGCCTCAGTATAGTCAGTAGAGGAATCCCACTGAACTGGGATTTTGGAGCAGACTTTACCTGAATTTTTAGGAAATTAGGTTTTGTTACATTTTTTTCATTTGTTTGTTACAATTTTAAAGATAACTTTTATTAAACTAAGAGTTTTATGAGGTTTATGAATTTTTTTTGAGATCTTTGGTTCAAAGTTCTGTAAAACTTTTACTGAAATATTTTTATATAGTTCAAATAGGGAAAAAAATTTGCTTTTTTCTTTTGAAGCCAAAATGAATATTGTAGATTAGATAAATATGTTCACTTAGATTTTGGGGGGGACAATCATCATTCTGCCAATGGTGTAAATGTGATCTGGAAAGGCTGGCATCTCTAAAGCTGTGATGACATTTGCTTTCTGCTCAGAAGCAGCACAGAGCTGGAACTGTGGAGCTGGGAAACAGGAGATGCTCCTTGATCCAAATAATACCCAGGGGTTGTAATGTAATGTGACGTACTGTCCGGATGCTGACCCATTCCGTTTGGTCACATACTGGATGTGACAGTCCTGTTGGACAACTGGAAAATAGCCCTTAGCTTTGCGGTTGTTGGAAGGACCTTCAAGGCTGCTGATCTGGTGAACTTGTCAGTCAAGTTCACCATTGGAAGTGCAGGGACTGAAGGACAGGGCAGCATTGCAGACACATTTCAGAGTGTCCATTCAGTTTCAGGTGCACTCAGCACCCATGGGGGCATGTGTTAAGATGCATCTTGCCCTACTTTGTGCCTTCTCCCTGAGTGCCTGTGGCTTTTTGCACGCTCCTGTCTTTTCCCAGCAGGTGCTCTGAATGTGCCTGCAGATGCTCCACAGACGTAGGGTGGCAGGAGAGATGTGCTCTCTTACATGCCTTGTGCGCATCCTGCAGCAAAATCCCTCGAGCCTTTCCTCAGGAGACTGCTATACTCAGCGTGACAAACCCCACTTGTCAGGCCCCATCAGTTTGGGGATTTGATGTCCATAGACAGAAGTTATTTGTCTATTTAATCTTAATTCCATGGCTGCATTCAAGGCAGTGACTTTGCACATGTGTTTACTTGCTCTTATATGCACGCTCACATCCTTGTACCCTTGGGTCATTGTATGTTAAGCTGGAAAAATACATGTATGTGTAATATGCTGTTAATATTTAATCAAACTCCCTAGTAAGATTTCCACCAAGCTAATGTTCAGAAAACTGAATAAATAAAAAAAAAAAGACAAGCATCATAAATGGGGTTGTTTTGTGAAGTTTCAAGTGAATTACATTTCTGCACTGTTAGATATGATGGAGAAAATACTGCAGAGAATATATTCTTTACCACATATCTGCATTTTCATAAATGACAAAGTTGTGGGGTCTCATATTGTGGATACAATTCCCACTCTGTTTTATATTGTTAAGCAACATATGGCTTGGATGAGTTAGTGTCCTATCATAAATTCAAGCCTTCAAGCAAATTCTGACAAATTGTAAATGTAATTTAATTACATTAAGGGGAAGAAACAAAGACATTTCTTAGGCTAAGAGCTTGCAGAGAGATGTAGGTTCCACCCTTGATTGGGCTAGCTTCGTGCAATGCTCTGACTGAAGACAGCTTAACTGAACCAAGTGTTAGAGTTGTTTGTGTATATATATGTCAATGGGCTTTTCCCCCATGTCTTTTGCTGGAAAAGTTGCTTTTCTTACTGTTATGCTTCCAACACCATGATTGAACTGTAAATTAGCATTGAAAAAGACTATCTATAGTCTCTGGATCCTGACTGTACAGGTACTGTTTACACAAAGTCTCCTCTGAACTGTTGAACTGTGAAAGAGCATGTTAAATCTATCCAGCACCCAGACAAAAAAAAAAGTTGCTATTTTTAATTTTTGTGTGAACAAACATTTTAAAGCACTTCAGTACAGCTGACAGATGGCAAAAATGAGAGGGGAAGATTTTCTCATGTAAACAAGTTTACATGTCATGAGAGTGACAACATTGACACAACTTAAGATTTCCTCTTTCTTAGCCTCATCTTCAGTCTCTCAGGCCACAGATTTCTTCAGACCACCAAGTCTGTGCCCAGCTCCTGATTTCCTCCTGATGGGAAACCGTCTAGGCAATGGTGTTTATCCTTTCAGTTCCTCTGCACCCTAACGATGGTACTTCCTTCATCTTCCCCACTGCTGTGCCCCGGAATACTATATATTCTAATGGCTAAAACAGGTCATTGCAATGCTGGTTTTAGTGTTTGTACTTCAGATTAGAAGATGTGGTTTTGACAAGACATATGCTGAGCAAACCACTTTTATTTTTCCTTAATCAGCATGCTGTGCCCCTATCCTCTTAACTCTTCTAACTCTCAAGGCAAAAATAATTGAGCCTGCAATCTCAGAAGCATAGGCTTTTATGGGATTATTTATGGCACTGACTAATTTGGAATTTATTTCTTAGAAGGGTGCTGGTTTGGGAAATCTAGGCACTTCTAATTTTCCTTCCCTTAAAACTTCTGTAACACTGTTGGGAACTTTCTCTTTCCTATTTTTTTTTTTTTTAAGCAGTAATTACTCTATCAGATAAATCAGCAAATCCTTTAGATTAGATATTTAGCAATGGAACCATTTCTATGTGGATTCTTCAGTGTCCCATAAAAGGTGTATCCTTCCTACAGTAGGGGTATTTTTCACATCTGTCTTTTACACAAACATCAATTTTTGCAGCCCTTGCAAGCACCTGATATCTCAACTGCTTTCATTTCTATGTTCAATTGGTGGTGTTTAATGGGTTCAAAGGCAATAGGTAGGTTGGGGTCAGACCAAGTGTATTCTTAAGCTTTGTTTCTTTAGAACCAAGCTAAAAGCCTATAGTACCTGTTTGATTAAGACTGTACTTACTAGCTGCTTCACCCACAAATTTGTTTCACATGATTTTGATTCAGAGAGGCCTTGCAAAGCTCCTTTGTAAATGGGGCTCTGCATGATGAAGGAGTCAAATAAATGAGTGCCATGTGTGAAACCTGAAAATCTCTCTGCGCTGTGCCCTGCAGATGCAGGACATGGTAATGAAGGGAGCGTGAATGAACAAGCTTATTCATTAGATACACAGGCATCTTTCATTAGAGTTTGTGCGACTTTGATGAACCGGATTTGGATCTGGCTTCTGAAACTGGTTTCACTGCTGAGTCACTGTGTGTTGGTGGCAGAGGATGGTATGAATAAGTCTTAGCACTAGGGATCTCTGTCCTGCCTCACTGGTGACTCAAGACTAACCTCAACAGTCATTTGCATTCTCTATATTGTAGTCTTCCCACACCTGAAAAAGGGAAGGGTGAAGATGAACCCACTTTTTCTGGTGTGTGGACACTTGGGAAGAGCCTCATGTAAATGCAATGTATGACATCTTTCTTCTCCAATGTCCCGATCAACTTGTCTCTTATGGGAACTGCTGAAACTTCTGTTCTCTTGGTGACTTTTTGGAGCTACAGAGCCCAGGTGTTGTTGCTGACATCATACAGGCAAGCAGACAGTCACACAAATAAGCAAAATTAAAGGTAACTTCATCTGTGTTTGTCACTGCAGTGTGCAAGTATCCATGTGTTGCACCAATTTTAGCTCTTAGATGAGGAGAAGGCAGCTGGTGTTTTGCCAGCCTGGGGGAGGAAGGTGGAAGGCAGAGGGTCGACAACTGGCAGGAACTTGAATCTCTGCCTTTGAGATGTGTTATCAGCTGTGGAGAGGAGGGAGAAATGGCGATGGTGCCAGGAGCATAGTTGCTGCCCTTAACAACATATTTCTTTGGGGATTGTTGCACTCCCGGTTGGTTTCAGAAAAGCAGAGCTCCCTGACCTGCTGCGCATACCCACTGAGGCAGGGTGGCTGCTGGGGCAGAGCACCCAGCTCGCTGGCACACAGCACCAGGCATCTCAGCAGAGCCTCACTGCGATGCCCTCTCCTTTTCCCTTCTTTTCCCAGCTCAGTTTCCATTAAATATATGTCAACGCTGGCCAGTGCTGCAGCAGTTGAAGACTCCTCTTCCATCTTCATCATATGAAGTGGAAGTCATGCTGGTCCTGGCATGCTCATCTCTTCTGGCTGTTGTGACTGCTCAGTTTATGGTGTAACTCTGTAAATGTGAATTGGAGCTGTAGGCACTTTGTCAGCGTTTGGCTTCACCTGTCTTCCCAGCCCTGGGGCTATCGCCTTCCCAAGGATGGGAAGGAAAAGTATGTACCTGGCCACTTTTCCGTATTCTGCAAAAGAATTAAAGGTTGGGAGAGAGAAGAAACAAATGGTCCTCAACTTCTGAATTGCTCTTACTTACCCCTCAGAAATACTCTCATGAAATGCTCAAGATGAAAAGCTTTTGTCTACATTTTTTATCATTTAGCCAGACATGCAACTGCTGTGGAGAGGCTTCATTTATTACATTCCTTAAGTGTGGAGTCCTAATTTCTGGTTTCATCTGAAGACCATTTCAGACTTGGGCTTTTTGGGAAAAGGAAATGAAAGTGGGTTCAAGAGCCCTTTGTTTCCTGAACCCCTAGTTCCAACTCAGGAAAGCGTCTTCGTGCCACAAATGGATAAAAAATACCCTTGTTCATTCAGGAATGTAACATCCATTTAATTGATCTATTCACCATCACAAAATCAAAGACAGGATTTATTAGGCTTTGACATATGGATTGAGTATGCCCCTTTTGTTTCTAGATGACGTTTTCTTCCTTTCAAACTTAGCTAAAAATGTAATAGCCTCTCAGTTCAACAGATTCACAAACCTTCTTTGTCCCTTCTTGGTCAACCATTGACTCTTTGTGAAGCCCAACAAGGAACCACAATCTCAATGGATAATCCCACTATGCTGTGGAGTAAGAAAAAAAAAAAAAAAAAAAAAAAAGCAATATCATGAATTACTTATAAAGTTCACTGAGATACAGCCACTGACAAGAAGAGTAATGACTAGCTTCTAGGCTTAACTATTCTAGGCTTTTTTTTTTTCCTTCACATACTCTCATTACTGAGCCACAAAGGTGTAAATGGGCTGAAAGTGTTCCCTGTATTCATAGTGATGGAAAAAGCTATCAAGTAATGTGGGACAGGCACATTTTTCATGGCATCATGTCTTATTTTTAAGTTCAGAAATACCAGCTGCTTTAGAACAAACCTACAATCTCACTTAAACATGAAAGATGCTGCCTACTTCGTTCTCACTGTGCAAGCCACAGCTGCTGGACCTGTTTTGAATCATTGAAATGAGGGGAAATATCCACCACAAGCAGGTCTCATCCTATTTTAGGTATAAAGAGGGGAAGCACTAACTAGATTCCTTGGGACATGTGGGTGAGATTCAAGGAAATGTGGGCGAAGGTGGCCTTAAGGCATAGCTGTGCTTTTCCAAATCTGTACTGTGCTAGGGGCTGAAGCAGTCAGCAGTCGCAGGTGGAGCATAACCAGGCTTCTAAAATATGCTCCTCTTCTGTCACTTGGACATTGCTATAGAATTATGAGGACTGTTTCTGCAGTGTCAGGAGCTGCTGGATGTGCTGGTAGCCATAAACTATATCAGCCAAACCACACAACACAAACAAAAACATTATTCATTTATTTATTTTAAATTCAACCAGAGACACAAAATCCCCCTGTTTCATCAATGTACACGTGTATAATTTTCTTGCTCATCTTTTAAGATAGCTGAGTCCCCTCAGGCTACGACAGCTGCTTGTGTGGGTTAGGTTAAGGTGCAGACCTATGGACTATAACGCTGATGAACCCTCTGCAAAACAACCTCCCACTCTGGCAGAGCACTCTTGGCAAGGACTCGGAGTGTTTCTCACCAGTTCTGCTCTCACCCCGCAGCAGCCTCATCTCCCCCAGCACTCTGCCCTAGCCTCCCGGCGAGATCATCATGTGTAACCATGTTAAAGCCTTATCAAAGCCACGGGGATGGTAAGTTAAAATGTTAGTGGAAGGCAATATAAATCCTATTCTTTTGCAGTTAATGCTGGGAAACTCGTTTCCTAATCTTGCTTTCATGTTTTCATGGCCCCTCATTATATCACCCCCAAAGAGCATTAATAAGGACAAGGTATGCACTGTGGTCTGCACCGGCTTGCCAATTGCATCGTATGATGCGTTGGGATACAAGAGCCCTCCCCTGCACAGGCAAGGAGCTGTAGCCATTTCAGAGGCACTCTCGATGTTCAGAGTTAACCTCTCAGTTTCTGCTGGCCTCCTAGACAGCAGAGAAGTGCTTTACTCATCAGTCAGGGGCAGCTCTCAGTCTTTGTGGCGTACTGAAAGGCACCTATCTCCTTCCTATTACCCTTCCCTCGCACTGGTACTGTACATCAAAAATGGTACATTTTCCTGGTTGAAACTTCACTGTATTGAAGGCTCTTTGCAACAGAGCTATGCCAAGGAGTTTAGAGCTCTTGCATTATTTCATGTTCAGCCCTAACCCTTTTGTTTAATTAACAGTGTATCTTTTAGAAACAGGAGCAATCCTTGCAGCCAGATGCCCTGACTTTAAAGGCTACATGTATAGCACCTGTGTAACTAAGTAGGGCTTTGCCTAGGACTAGTTTCAAGACCTATATCAATATAAAATCAGATTCTGTTTGGCTTTATTCTAGCTGCAAAAAGGACTTCAAAAGAGTCTTCTCACAAGAAGATATTTAAGACCCCAAAAAAATCACAGTAAAGTGCAAAGTTTTACTCATGATGTTAATTAACAGTTGAAATAATCTACCAAGATAAAAGCAGATTTTTCCATCCCTTACAGCCTTATAGAGGGAAACTTTCTAGGAAATGGGAAGACTTACCATTGTAGCTTTAAAATGATTTAACCTCTCCCCACTTTACCAGCTGATCCTCTTCACTTAACATGGCTTGTAATTAGCTCCTGCAGGCTTCAGTCAGAGGTGCTTGTTCAGAAACACTTACCAACAACTATTCCCTTCATACCGTTACATGGAAATGCTCAGAGCTCTGGGGCTTGCTTCTGGGTGTAAGTGGAGCCAAACCACCCACTTACAAATCAGGAGAGTGAATTTTGTTCTATAGTATGCATTTGCCACATGTGTTAAAAATGAAGCCAAGTTTTGCTGTGTTTGCTTCAGAGGAGTTATATGGCCTTATCCTGTAAGGAATAATGTAAGTGCTGTTGATGTGAGGTTTCCTGTTGATGAGGGTTGTTTTATGTTGTGTCAGAAGTGATACCAGGATTTATTCCTTAACGCTTAGCAGAACTGTACTCATATGAGGTCTACAACATTTTCTCTTCAGATTTTGTTGGAACAAATGAGACAACGTTTGAAAATATATCCATTTGGTTTACAGTCTACACTAAATGACAGGCTTCTAGGTAAAAGTATTAGCCTGTCTTTGTTTTCTCTGACTCATGCTGAGGTTCTCTGAGTTGTTGAGCAATAGAAAGTATAGTTAGAATTTTACATAGAAATCAATGTGAGTTGGATATACCTGTGAACACACAATTTAGAGAGATATTTACTGTCTCCAGAATGTATTCAAATTGCTTGTTCTTCCTAACTATCTCGGTTATAACCAGTTGTCACAATGTTTGGTTTTGTTTTTTCATTTCTGTGCTTTTTAGCAATACTGAACCTGCTGGACAGACAGATTTATTTTCTTTTTCTAATTATTACTGTCTACACTGATGGCTTTTCCCCAGTAAAATGTAGGACAACTGATTTATGTGAGTGGTAATTTGTGTTCTTTTGTAAAGGTTGCAACTATATCTGTATTGCTTATATGTTAGGCAGCAGACTGTAAACCTGGTTTTGGGAGCAAAGCGTAAGTGGAATATGTGTTACTGTGAGGATAGACTGGAAATTAAAAAGCTGTGATAGACAGTCCAGTGGTGCTTTCTTTCTGCCTCTATTATCAAGTTAATCATAGGCCCCTCATTCTTCCACAAGCTTTCTTGTGGATGCCTTCTCTTTCCCAAATCATGTGAAATCATGGAGTCCCTCTCAAAGTTGTCATAGTAATAAAGAAAATGTACTTTCAGTGTTTTTCCTAGTCTGAATATCTAGTATCTAGTATCTAGTCTGAAACAGAGCAGGCAGAAGTAGAATATTTTTAGCTAAAGAAGTATAAGAGAATATTGTCTGCAGTGGTATTAAAGCAAATATCCATATGGATGCCCTAGACAATACAAGTTATTCTGAACCATTCTCTATTAATCTGTTTATAGAACTTTCTCTCGCACTTCTCATCATATTAATCTTTTAATATTTTATAAAACACTTTGACATCTATTTGCTGAGCAATTCTTCCTTGACAATATAATGTGGAGTTAGTACTTAACACATCTAACCCAATATTGTGCCTCTGTATTTAAGATAGAAATATAATATCATTTGACATACAATTAAACTGCTGGCTGCCATTCCACTGAGTTAAAAGGCTCTTTTGGTCAGAGATGGATCAGAACTGGGTACTTCCTCTGTTTCCAAATACTGCTGTGGTGATGAACACTGAATCTGCTTGGCATAGGTCATAGGGCAGATACGCCTACAGTGTGTTAGAGAAATGCTAGAACTGTAAAGCTACATCTAGACTAGGATATTAAAAGTATCCAGGTCCGTTTGCTGGTAAAGAGAACAACAAACATGATGTACATTGCTCATGTAAACTGTTTTACCCTACAAAACAACGTGACAAGGCACAAACTACCTGCTGGGAATGGTCCTCGTGGAGTTCAAACTCTTTGTCTGAAGGGGTAGCCTGGGACAATGCTGGCTGGTATGGCCAAGAGAAGGCAGATCATGTGAAAGCTTACCAACACAGAAATTAGCAATTTCCCACTAATAGTCCCTGGTGCTCTTTAATGCAGAACTACATGTTTAGCACTATTTTCTTGCTGGTTTCATACTGCTTCTTGCTGTTTAGTTGTAGACTTGGTTCACCACATCCTAAATTCACCTTGTCTGACCCATTTGTGATTCAAATGATTAAAGGTGTCACTTTCCCAAATAGAGTATGGAAAGGAAGGCTGGCTGGTCAGAGGGATTCGAGGCTAAACGCTGAGAGCTCTGGGAACACTTTGTTGTTTGAACAGTGTTTAGGACACTAAAGCCTCACCTATAATATATACAGGTAGCAAACAGTGCCAGAGCGTCCTCTAATTGCACAGTTTGGAAATACAGTATACACAAAACAGTGAAGGGAGTAATGAAGTAGACCAGAACACAGGATTGTATAGGATACACACACTTCTGTTGCCTCCATGCTTTGACTGCCTTCTATCCTGACTTCAGATTTTTTTCTTCCTGTTTATTTGGTTTTCATATCTTGCCAGAGGATTACAATCCCCCACCAGTACTTCATCAGCAAACTCCATGTTGGCAATCTGTGATGCCCAGAAATGCACAGATAACTTTATTGGTAACCAATATTTAATGGAGATTGAGTAAACAAATCTACAAAATTGTGATTTTCTTCTGGCAAATGGAGATAACACAGAGAGGTGTGAATTTCAGTGGGCTTTCATTTTGGCTGATTCCAAGCAGGTTAGATTAAACACTCATTCTTCTTCACAAAACCAAATTAAAAAAACTCTGCCAAGGCTGTTTGCATCATTGCTGTGCATATGTTAACATGGAATTGTATTTTGGAATTAAAGACTACAATCTAAGATGATAAAAAAAAAAAAATCATAAGTCCAAAGGCACTTTTCTAGGTTGTATTTTTTGTCCATGTCAGTTCATATATTATATGCTGTTTGAATTTGGTACTTTGAATATACCTCTTAATTATACTCTAGAATTTTAATTGTTGCTAAGTAATTCTAGTATGTGTATTGCTGGATGTGAACAGAACCTAAATAAACTGAGGAATGTACTGACAATGAAGAATAATTATGCTTCTGGACAGCAAATAATTTAGTACATTTGGAGGGAAAAAAAAACCCTTGGGGGGTGGGGAAAGGCAGCTAGTCGCCATTAGCAAATAAATGGCAGGAAGTCATACTTCACATGGAACTGGAATAACACAAATGACACAGTGAAGCACAAGCTAATAACTGCAGCCATTCTGCTGGGGGCAAGTAATTGAGAGACATGGGAAGCAGTTTTAGGAATGCCAAAAAATATATCATTATTGGCTATTTGATGGGACATGTCAAAAAGCCACAGTCAGCTGAAAATTAAGACACATTTGAATAGATGTATCTGTAGCAGCTTGGACAATATTCTACAGATGGAGAGCTAATGCTCAGGAATGACACACACAAGGAAGACATTAAGGTATTTACACTCCATTTTAGCTCTGTTGTATACATAAACTGTGAACAACTTAGATGTGAAAACTCACCAAGTCCCAATGAGACAATGTGATGTACTACACAGCTGTGTAGACTGCTGAGTCATCTCCTTCTATTACAAATCCATAATGGCCAATACTGAATGTGAGGATTGCAAAGGAGAGGCAAATTCTTACAGTCTCATAATAACTCCATTCACTGCACTAGACTGTGTTGTGTACTGACTTCCATGTCAGCTTACAGATAATAGCGGTAGAGGAAAAATAGCTATGAATATGGTGTTATTCCATGTAGGTGTTCTTAGCATTGAAAACAGGAAATAAAACTTTATTTTTCCAGACCACTATTAGATTATTCTTATTATGAAACAGAAATATAACCAAATATAACCCAAGCATTTACAGTTGTAATTTTTGCAACTTCCCTTTTCTGGTACTACTTTAAAATCAGTTTTGCTCGGTTTTGACTATATACCACTTATTTTACTTCTGTGATTAGCCTTATTGCCTTTGCAGCAATGTAACTCACAAAAATAATATCCATAAGTCTACCCAGGAATCATAGAATCATAGAGTGATTTGGGTTGGAAGGGACCTTAAAGATCATCTGGCTCCAATCCCCCTGCCATGGGCAGGGACACCTTCCACTAGACCAGTTGCTCAAAGCCGCGTCCAGCCTGGCCTTGAACACTGCCAGGGAGGGAATATCCACTACTTCTGTGGGCAACCTGTTCCAGTGTCTCACTGCCCTCACAGGAAATAATTTCTTCCTTATATCTAACCTAAATCTACCCTCTTTCAGTTTAAAACCATTACCCCTCTTCCTATCCCTACACTCCCTGATAATAAGTCCCTCCCCATCTTTCTTATAGGCCCCCTTTAAGTACTGGAAGGCTGCTATAAGGTCTCTCCGGAGCCTTCTCTTCTCCAGGCTGAACAACCCCAACTCTCTCAGCCTGTCCTCATAGGGGAGGTGCTCCAGCTGCCTGATCATCTTCGTGGCCTCCTCTGAACTCACTCCAACAGGCCTATGTCCTTCTTATGTATGAACAGTAGCATTGGCCTGTTATTGGCCACTACCTGGGCAGTAACGCTGGTTTTGCACTGGGTAGACTCCAGTGGGATTTTTGTGTAGGTAAAACAGTTGCTACCTGGCTTTGACTCTGCTGGTCAAGAGGAGCTCATGTCCTCCTTTTCTTTTTGCAGACTGGACAGGCAAGGAGCCACTGGTGGGGTATTTTTTTGTGATGGGAAACATTTCCTTCTTAACACTTTTCTTAAGAGGTTGATGTTACACATCAGGAGTTTTAGTATGTTCAGGGTGTTGTTACTGGAGGGGTGCAGGGACCAGGCATCCTTGGAGCCATTGGGATGGTGCAGATTCTCATCACCCTCGTCTTCTTTCAGCAGTGTAACAAAAATAACACTTCTAATGGTGAGTCAAACATTACTGATGTTTCATATTGATTACTAAGTGTAAAGGTCAGTATGAATCGTGCCTGGAACACCTGAATGCCACCTCTGAGCTGGCTGAGGAGGGAAGTGATGGCCCTGCATTTGTGATCTTCATCCCATCTGCTCCTTTGAGTGCCATTAAAAAGGAAATGAAATGGAGGATGTGTGATTTATAGAAAAGAGCATGACTGTTTTGTCACCTTCTTCCTTGCAAATACACATTGATTTGCACTTGTAGGGCAGGCTTAAGTTAAGGTATCAAGTTTATCAAAGTGAGCAACCAACTTTAGAAGTTCTAGTAGACAGCAGAAAACAAAAGTTTTGTCCTTTACTTCATAAGCCAGGCAGTTTGTTTTAGCCTGTATACTAATACAGTATAAAGTATGAAAATATCAGCCCCAGAAAAATTTAAGTCAAGCACCTTCTAACAATGATTTGTCTTAAAAAGTGTCCTGCAGCCTACATTAACTCTGCAATCCATGTTATGTGGCCCTTATAATAACTTTGCAGAGCAACATTAGACATCCTTTACCAAAGTATTTTTGTCAACGTCTATAGACAACCAATATAGGGTCTTAAAACAGAACTGCAAGTCTTCAAAAATGAGCAAATATGTATGAGAGGAATGTCACGCAATTGTTCATGCAGATATGATACCTTGTGAAAGATTTTGCTGGTAAATATTATCAGTGGCGTGCTTGTTACTAGTTGTCACTGTGGTGAAGTAAAATTATGGATTAGAAATTAGTTTTCGAAATGGAAACTGCTGCCACTGGGCAAAATTCTAAAGAGGGGATAGATATATTATAATCTGACAGTATTAATTAAATCATATTTATGCTGTTTCATTCAATTTTGCCTTAGAAAAATTGCTAAGACCCTTAATGAAAGTTTGACAAAAAAAAAACCAATGTTAGGAAGCTCTGTTCTGGCATTTTCTGGTTGTCTTGTTTAAGGCACAGGAGAGGCTAAGTACTGCAAGACTGGACTTTTTTATCATGGAAATCAGTAAAAATTAAATCCTTCAACAATATTAACCATTGCAGAGAGGAAGAGGCTGTTTTACAATCTGTTTGCATTATTGAGGCTGGTTTTCAGATTTCATTTTTTTAGCTTTAGTTATTCTTTTCTCCTAAAATAAGACATAGTGCATATGTCCAGTCTATCTATAAATCTCCCGTTAGCAACATTCAATTTGGAAGCAAAATCATCTCACACATAAACAGTGTGAGCTGGAAGTCTAAAGCGCCAAAGTGCTAAGTGGAAGTCTAAAGTGTCTTAAGTGATAAGTTCATCAAGTATGTTCACTTAAAATTATACAGGCAATGTTTTGTTTTCAGTTGTCTGAAATGTTTTTGCTTAGCTTATTTCTACTATGTTTCAAGACCGTGTGGTGTTTGCAGCAGCTCTGCACTCCACGGTTCAGCATGTAAGTCGTATATATGTGGTACAACATCCATTATACAGCTATAAGTAGGATCAGCATATACGAGGTGATGTGATCATTTTGTGCCTGTGGGGCACATTTCACCCAAGGACCTCTGAGTTTTAAGTCTCCTAATGGTTGACAGTTACGTGCAGAAAGATGTCTCTTTTATTTACATTGAGTTACCAGTTGTGGTGGTCAGGACACTGGACTTTGATAACTGCCAGATTTGTCAGTGCTGGATTTAAACCAGCTCGTAATACTTAGGTGATAAAATGACAAAGCATGGATGTCCTCCATCCACACTTGAGATTCAAATATAACTTGTAATTGTTGCTTTGTAACAAGGAGAAGGAAGTTTTCCAGAAAAGCTACAGCTTTTAATCCAAAAAATTGGATTAAAAAATGTCAAATGTCAAAATCACCTAAGTGATGCAAGGGATTGCATTATTAATGTTTGCAGATGTGACATCTAAATTAGAAAATGGAGAATCTTATGTCTTGGAAGTGTGATTTTCAGGACTTTTGGATTGAGACTGTGCTAGAATATGAGGCCACCTCAGGATCTGTTTTCATGAACATGTGTTCTGAGGTGTGCATGTATGTACAATGTTGGCATTTCACATTTATAAAAAGTGAAATTAAGGGCAGTATTTCCTACCCTAGGAGTTCAAAAGGTAGACACACAAAAAAAAATACTAGTTTAAAACAAAATATTATTTTAAAGAAGCTGGCAGAAGTTAAGAAGTTTATCTGCTTTAGTTTTCTAGGATCACATTCTTAGCTCTTTATCACAGCTTTTAAATTTAAAACTGAGTATTAAAACTATTCACAGAATTCCAGAATCTGAAGATTTAGGGAAGTGAAAAAAAATCCAAACCACCAACTGTGAAAACCCTTCACAATTGTCAATACTGTCAATACACAAATATGACAGTTACTACTAAACACGACATGAAAAGCCTTCACAGTCAGTGCAGACAAAAGCGTCCCTCAGAGTTAGTGTCCATCAAGGGGGTGAGTTTAAACGGGAGCTCAGCACATAAATGGCAGAGATAGCTGAGCTGATCCACTGGAGATCGCCTATTTAATGTGATGTTTAAAGAGGCACAGATAACAGTGACAAAGATGCTGGTTTTCTTCTACAGATGTTAAAATTTCCTGGATATATTAATTTCTTTCACCTGTTACCCACACATACATGAGTCAGGGGTAGATTTGAGATATTTTCATTGACTCTAATGATAGTTTTCACTTTTTTTTTTTTTTTTTTGGCTAACACGAATTTTAATTCGGTGTCAACTTGTTTGCTCTGTTGTTGTTAAGGATTTAGATTAGCAACTCTTCGGCCCAGATTCCAGCTCTATTCAAATTGGTGGTGTGATCCCTCAACGTGATCATACCTATGCAGTTAGGAAAGATGATATCTACCAGTGGTTTTCAGATGAATGACAGAATTCTTTAGAAATAAGCTATTATCTGACTTCCTTCTTTTCACATATTAATTGCATGGCCAAACTTGCACAGACCACATGAAGACACATTTGCATTAGATGTGCTGTTGTGATTTGAAATGTGGACCAAGCAAATAATACCATGTACACTCCAGCTTTGCTATTAGCTCTAAATGTGAGTTGCCTAAAAACTTTCAGTTGTAAAGTGGTTCTGCTATTTAATTTTCCCTTCAGGAGTGCAGTGAAAATTATCACAAGCAGGCAACATTTAGAATGAAATCTAAACTTGTGAAGTGCTGCTAAACTTCTAAGTACTATTTACTTCAGCTACCAGTTTCCTTGTTCAGAGGTAGATTTGAGGTAATATAGCTTAACAAACATAACAAGGACATGAAAAACATAGAAATACATATTAAACCAATTTTTTAACCATCAGCTGTCAAACTAAAGTCTTCTCTGCTGGTGGACAGTAAAGAACTGATTGTATTTTTTTTTTAATAAGGGATCATTCAGAGTGCTGATACTTTGAATGAATTCCAGCATGAGTAATTACATCCTACCATATCTAAATATCAATTAGTTGTGGTCTTTTTTTATTCATTTCCTGTTCCACATTGCTGGGTTGTGTTGCTGTGCCCTGTTGAACAGTAGCCACATTCACCCTAAAGTTGGCAACACTTTTGTGGCAGACAAAGTGATATCTTTATGTCTCCAAGATGATTCTCTGAATGCTTCCACAGACACTAGTTTTGCTCTGGGGCAGCTTAAGTAGTGTTGCTTTGGCTTACAGCAAGCATAAGTGTGTGTAGGGATTATGGTACAATAATAACTATATAAATATCAAATCATTAATAATATTTGATACTGTGGACAGATGATGGATATAAAGGTGAATTGTGTGAGGCAGAGATTTAACTACTGGAACAATATAAAATTCACTACTCAGTACTAAAAACCCCATATCTTAAAATTAGTATTTACCCTCTTGGGTTTTTTCCTCAGGTTCATTGGGATGAATTGTGAATATGGACTTTCCACTTCAATTAATTTACAGATCATTAGGCCCCTGGTATTTATACTGTGTGCAGTGGTGTGGTATCTGAGTTATAGTCAATAGTTACACCAAGTGCTATTCAATTATTCTTTTTATTGGATATTATGCCAAATTTCTTTGAGGGCAAAATATAAGATTCAGTGACCAAAAAAAATCATTTATTTATGAGGGACATGCTTGAGAGCTGACAAGTAGCGAGGAAATCAAATTCTTTTCATTTGCTTGTAAGTCCGCTTCAGCAGCGCAGCAGAATACAGTGCAGAAAGAAAAGAGGATGGGAAGAGGACTATTTCAGTTTGACTTTGATGGCATTGTGAGTTACTGAGCCTTTTAAACTCCAGGCCAAATAAAAATTTAAGGTACTGGTGCCTTGCAGTATCATGCCCTTTATTTGCCAGGATGTAGGGCCTGATACCACAGTGCTGAAGAAAATAAGGATCTTTCCAGACGACTCTAAAGGAAGCTGGATGCGATACTTAAAAGTGTCTTTATCTGGACTTTGGTCCTCAAGAGAAACTTTTATATATGGATCACAGATTTGGTTTCTGCTCATGGGTATCTGCTCAGCATCTTTCAGATGGTGCATCTATAGAATGGGGCTGATCTTAAGATCTATAGCATGAGCAGAAAAATCCTTAGTTATAGTGAGACTGGCTTCAGCTTTCAAAATTAAATTGGGCAATCTTTGTGTAAACATTTGGTCCTTCTTCATTGCAGCAACTAACTGAGGTGATCTGCAGTGGAAGATTAGGGCCTTGATTTATGAAATTGGAACTTTGAAGTAATGTTTTATGTTTGTGAGATCAGATAAAGGGTCACTGACCTACCTGCTTTGTAGAAATGGAAGGTTTCTTAGTGTAGACTTCACCAAATGTTCCCAAAAGATAGAATCAGCTCCAACAAGGAATTAAGGTTACGGCTGAAAGCTGAGCTGCTTGACAGGGAGTAAGACAAGCCTTGATCTTTTTGCTCAGTACTCTTTTAATGGGCAAAAGAAACTAGATTCTTTTCCTGACAAGTAATTTACACCCCAGATTCAGAAGAGGAAGTAATGACTGGATGACCTTGGCTTGAGTAAAACAGAGCTTCAAACACAGCTAAAGCGTTTCCAGTGAGCCTGGCTGGTCTTTTGACAATACTCTTGTATTGCTTTGGGATACCCAGAGTCCCCAGGCACAGATTTATTCTGCAGTCTAATTGGAAATGCCTAGGAAAGGTGACAATCTGAGAGATTTATAACTAATTGCAATGATTAAAGTGTTAATTCTGAAATACTTCACTAACATATACGATTTTCATGTTTCTATCTAGTAAGCAAGATAAATCTGTGCACAAGGACTTCAGTGCACATCAGTCTTGTTGACTAAGCATCACATATTGAGAGTGTGCTGTTATGTGAAGAAAATTACTTATTAGAATAATGGTTTTGAAAGTTTCATACAGGGCTGGCATCCTTTGGATTAATGTATTTGTTTCAGATGAATTAAAATAGGGTTTCATATTATGAAATAAGGGCTAGGTGCACTAATGGGGACAATCCATACATGCAATCCATAGGGGCCCTTAATTTCGGACACCAACAAGAGATATGCATGGCAGTTGTGGATGAATGTTTGTACACAACCTGTACATGTATAACAATTCTGCTCACCTAATTTACACATGGGCACATTTGAAAATAAACCCATATATCATTTTCCTTCTTTTAGCAGAATTATAGTGACTTTCATACATATTTCTCAAATGCCACTGTAGCCCAATTGCACTGGAAGACAGATCAGTATTCAAACTGTCAACAAAGAAGAATGATGTTGGTCATAAAGCCCTATTATCTGAAAGATTTGATGTGGACTTGAGTTGTGATACAGATTTGATCAATGCTACTTAACTGTATCATTACCTGATGGCTCATCTATACATGGTAGAATGGAGATTATGCTGAAAATTACTTATAAGTGTGGATGCTAATTGTGATGCTACACCGATAAACAAATTGTCAGCTCTGGATGACATGTTATTAGATGTACTTAAGTACAGCATTGAGTCCAGCTGTAACAGTGCAGCTATGATTGTGTCAGAGCTTGGGACCGCACATACCGCACAGTGCTAGGAAAGAGGTTAGTTGTATAATACATCTCCTAACATTAGCTCCCACCCCAGTAAATCTACTTGATTAATGAGATATACTGATGTTTTATTAGATTATTGTGCATTGCCACTGCACAAGCACCCTCTAAAATTTTGTATCCCAATTTCTAAGCTTATCATTTTCTTACAAGTCAGTACTTTTGAGAGCAGGTTGTGCTGTATTACAGCTGGCTGACTCACAAAATCCCGTGGTACATGAAGATCTGAGCTTATACTTCTTCAATATTTTTCACACTGTAATGAAATAAAAGTCTTTGAAATAGGCAAGAGACACACTCACACACTCTAGGATGGCCAAAATTAGGGTATTCTCATGGAGTTGTGGGAGACCCCAGTCCTTGTACCCACTCTGCCTTACAGGGAGCAGAATCCCAAACTTCTGGTGAGCATCCTCATTTCCCCAGTATATCACTGAGTACTTCAGCTCCTATTACAATGCAGGTTTCATTTGTTCCCTGTCTTCTCCAGACTGGACAGCAGTGCCCATCAAGAGGCTGTTACATACTGCTGTCTATGATACAGGTAGCCAGTATAGCAGAAGGATGTTGACACTCCTTTCTCCACTGTTTAAATAAGCAAAAAATGAGCCTGTGAATGTCCTAGTCCTAAAACTCCTTTATTTTGGTTTTAGTTTGAAACTAAATATCAAATATAACCATTACAACATGAATGAATGAACGTGAATTCTCTTTGTCTAACTCTCTACTTAGCAACTCCATTAACAGCTCTCTTTTTTTTTTTTTTTTTTTTTTAAATCAGATTGTGCTTCTAAGGCTAAGGCATGTTGGATGCCTGGAAGCATTTCTGTTTTCAGCGAGACACTCTGTTAACATGACACAATCCCTTTAAAATGCAGACATGCACTCAGCAAATTTGATAAGCCCTGAGATGAATTTAGATGCACAAAGATGGTGAAGCAGCCTAATCCTTCCTACAGAAGAAAATGTTTAAACAAATTTATTCCATCCAATGAAACACCTGGGAAAGCTTATTTAATATAGTCTTTGCGTTTAATTATCTCCACTGAAGGGGCACTTGCCATATTTCAAAATATGATTATTTTCTTTCGTATTAATTATTTTAAGATCCTTAAAGGAAACCTGGACAGAAATTTTAAAAAGGGCTCTTAATTAACCTGAGCCACCAGAAGTAATCTTTTTGGAATAAGGAAGCTGGGATATGGGACTGAAAATGAATAGTACTTTAAAAATCAGACTCTCTACATAAATAATGAAGAATAGCTGTTAAAACCTGAAAAGAATTCTGTACGAATGAATTGTTGCTCAGCATTAATATCAGAAATACTTACACATTAAACTGTCTTAGGGAGAAAAGACAAAAATAGAAAAAATAATTCTGTAAAGAACTCAATATGGTCAAAATTATTGGCAGAAGTCAAGGAAGTGTAAAATTATGGTATACCCAGAGAACAATACAGCCCAGATTCAGGGTCTCAGTTCTTCTCTCCTCTCCTTTTGTGGGGTTGGCACAAAGCAAGCTACTCCTTTTGGGAAGAATTTATTCCCCAATAAATTTCTGGCAAGTAATTTTACCACAAGTGCTCTCACTGCACAGTCCAGTTACCTTCATACATGCAAGAGGGAATACTGTATACGAAAACAGGAGACCCTGTTCTCCCCACCACAACTGGAACTGCAATATCAACGGAGCTTCAATGTTTTTATGCTAGTTAGCAAATTAAGAGACTATGGCAATTTATGCATGAGTAATTAGATTACTGATTTTTTTTTTTCAGCATCAGCACTACATGAAAGGATATTTGCAACATGGGTTCTCACAGGATGGATGTAATTGTATGTGTGTATCATCTAAAAGTTGCTTTGGTTGCCTAGGTGCAAGCAAGAGGGCAATTGTGCCCATTTTAGGCAATTATTTAGTATTGCACTTCTAGGCTTCTCTTCATGTTACTTTGCTCCTTGAAAGGCTAAATAGAGTCTTGAAAAGATCATGTTACATGTGTCTTAACCTTTGCAAGCAGTCAGACAGCAGCTCATGCTATCAGTAACTGATTTGCCTTGTATTCTCCATCCAGGAACTGTATGTTCCACACTGTAGGTGTGTAAAGGGATCAAAGCCAGTTTTCCAACAGAAGTACTTTTGGCTTTTGTTCTATCAGGCAATTACACAAATTTTAATTTCCAGTCAAAGTGAATGCAGTTACCAGATCATACTACTGCTTCATCTAGACAACATATTAAGCTGTTTCATGCCACTCGCAAAACTAACTCAAAGTCAGCTCTCACTGTTGAAGACAGACTTGTTTTTTCCTTAGCTATTCAAAAGGCATGAGGTTTATTTCACTTTTCTGTAGATACTTTGTATACGTGCTTATACTATCCTTTTATCGCTATTGGTCAGTCAAACTCATCTGAAAAAATTCCCTTGGGCTGTCTTGGCATTGAAAGTGTGTGCTTTCTCCGGGAAACACTTAAAATGACAGTAAATGCTTGTGAAAGATGGGAACTAATGAGAGGAAAAATGTTTTCTGATCATCAATGTTCATGTTCTTGCAACTGAAGATATTTTCACAACTGAAGTGAAATATATTGCTTTTTTATTTGCCACAGAACTGTACTCGAGCCATTCCCAGAGACGGCACCCTGGATGAGGTGGCAGCATGAAACCCATATTCCTCCCGTTTTCCCATCTGCAAAGTGTCAGCGAGTTCAGTGCGTCTGTCCTCTCCCTCAGATCACCCTTCGGCTATCGTGCCACGATATTCACGTCCTATGGCCACTTTCAAGATGAAAGTGAATAGCAATCTGAGAGTGTAAGGTCGCAAAGCGGGAGGGAGGTCACTGACATGGCAAGAGCCGCGCCAGCCGGGAAAGGGGTGGAAGGGCCAACAAGCAGTGCCCGCGGCCGGGCGTCGTGCTGGGATGGCGATGGCGGGCTCCGCCACCCGCCCACGTCCAGCCCTGAGAAGTGACCGCCTGGGGGCAGGGGCAGGCGCCGGGCCTGCAGACCCCGCGGGCCCGCCTCATGCCGGCCGCGGCGGCCGCGGGTGCCCCCGGCCCTGCCCGCCCAGCGTGACCCGCCGGCTGCCACCGGCACCGGGGGGGGCTCCCGCCCGCCGAGACACAGGGCGCGGGGGGCGGCGAGGCGAGGCGGGGGGAGGCCGGCACTGCAGCGGGGGTGAGGTGGAGGAGGAGGAGGAGGGGAGTGGAAAAGAACCGAGAGGGGAAAAGCGAGGGGGGCGTGAAGGAGCGGGGGGCGAAAGGGGAGTGGAACGGCGAGGAGACGGCGGGGAGCGGAGCGGGACGGCGGCGAGCAGCCCGAGTCAGCGGCTGCCGGCGGGCGAGGCGAGGCGAGGCGAGGCGCCCGGGCCATGGCACGGCGGGACGGCGGCGGCGGGACGCCCCGCCTGCTCCTGTGGCTGGCGCTGTGGGGGCTGTGGCGCGGCGGCGACGCCGGCGCCCTGCCCGCCCGCGGGGCGGCCCTGCCCCTCGGTGCGGCCCCGCCGGCGGCCTGCAGCCCGCGCTGCCAGCACGGCGGGCTCTGCCTGGGCAACGGCACCTGCCTCTGCTCCAAGGGCTACGAGGGCGAGCTCTGCCAGCACGGTAACCGCCCGGCAGCGCACCGCCGCGGGGCGGGAGGGGCGCCCGGGGTGCCGGTGGGCGGGAAGGCGGCGGTTTGCGGTGGGGTCCCTCGGCGGGGAGCCGCGGGGCGACGGCGGGCGGGGAGAGGTGAGAAGCGCCGCGGGCAGGGCCTGCCCGGGGCTGTGGGGACTCTCGGTTGGTGGTGGCCCCTGGGGACGCGCCTCGGCCTGAGCAGGGCTGGGCACAAGCATCTGGGTGAGATCCCTGCCCTGCCAGCCCTCCTGCAAGTAATCCCGCCGGGAGGGTGCCCAGAGCTCGGGTTTGGATCTGGTGTGGGAGGCCGGTGGTTAGGTGCCAGGGAGGACATAAATAAGGTGTGGTGGAAGAAGAGGGGTAAAGGCACACAGTTTCTGGTGAGGAAAGGCAATGAGAGCAAACTGGTAGAGCACGACCAAGAGCCAGCTCCTTTATGAAGACACTCACGTAGGTGAGTAGACCCAGCCATCGGAAAGGGCCGTATTGTCAGCAGATAACATTTTACTGCTTGAATACTGGGTAATCGTCAACTTGCTGGACAGGCTTCTGCATCGGCTTCCTTTTAACATTTTCACTGTGCATGTTTAAACACCTGAGTAAGGAATGATGCTTTTAGAGGCTTGACAGCTTTTTGAGCCTCAGCAACATTAAACTGGTATTTCTAGGCATGATTAGTGAGAATAGTACTAACGAAAAGATCAAAAAAGCATGTAGAAAGTCGTTTTTTTTCTGGATTTCTTGTTTATTTGAAATATATTGTGCTTGTAAAAATACTGGGATTTACTTCCTAGATGTTTCCTGATCCACAAAGTCCTTTGTACATCCCGTTTCCATGGTAGGAGGCATAAAGCTAAGGTGAACTGAAGACTGTTCCTGTTGGTTTCCAAGGGGAGACAAAGTATTTTTGAAAATGTCGCCCAATATGCAAAAGTAAACACTGAGGAAAAGAGTTTTTGTTTAAACCTTGTTTAATGTAACATGTCTGATTTCTAATTCCTTCTTCAAAAGTTTAACTGCAGAGGATTGTAGCTATTAATTACTAAAAATCAGTATCAGGAGTTCTTTTGCTTCACCTCTTGTCCTGTGTAAAGAGGTGATATAATTTGTACAATATTTGTTCTAGTTCTCAATGCCCTGCATTTAACAACGTGATTATTTTTCTTTTTAAACTCTGAGGTGAGATGCTGAAAATTTAATTCAGCACTGTAATCATTCATGGAGCATTGTTTTATTTAGAAGCTAAGGCTAGCAGGTGGAGACAAATGATGTACACCTACTGCGCTGCATAGTGGGGATGAATACCTATGCTCTATTCACTGTTCCAAACAACTTTTGGATCCTACGGGAGATGTGGAAGATTGGTGGAGATGGAGATCCATTTTCGAACTAGAGATGTGAACTGTCTGGAATTGTTAAGGAAACTGCTGAATGCTTGCTCTGATAAGGTCATCAGTGTAGCAAAAAAATTGGATAAATGAAGCTTCATCCCTTGTTCTATGAAGAAAACTGAACTGAAAAATATGTGAAATACCACAGACATAAGAGTTTTTCTAAACTGAGAGCTCTTATATGGCATTTATGATGAACTGAAAGCATCTGGTAAAACAGTTATGCAGAGCTGAGTGCTGAATGATTCTTTCATACTTGTCTGTGTCCTTTATTGGCATGCAAATACTCATTCTGCAAAGACTAATGTGAAAAATATTCTTCAGTTGGGTCGCTTGAGAGTGGTGTAAGTATACGAGGGAGAAATCACTGTGGTGTTACTCACTGCTCCTCTTTTCTGTCTGTTTTCTTCCCTCTGTTTCAGACTTCCCACCCATCCAGTCAAAGTGATGTGTTGTAGAGAACTCATCTCACATCTGCAGTTAATTCAGATGAGACTCTCTGAAACACATGGGTTTCTAAAATCTGTGTGTGAATAAACAAATATTTTCTCAGACACCAGGTCTGATTCAGGAGTGATTTATGAGTAGCAAGGAGGTCTATGTGATAGGTAATTTATTTTCAATCTCACTGGATTTACCCATAATTTTGCAAACTGAAGATTTTTTAAATTTGCGCTTATCCAACCTGTCCAAGCTGTCAGCAGTGAAAAAGTTGCAGAATCTGTGATGATCATAGATGCTTTTCTCCGAACAGATAGTTACAGTTACATTTATTTCAGATGATTTCTAAACAAACACTGTACATTTCAGAAAGGTCTCTGAGAGGCAAAGTGAGGCAAAAAAAGGAGGGTGGAGGAGAAGGAAGTGCTGACTTACTTCTGGAGACATTTTAGAGAAGAGGTACGAGGAAATGAGCATGTAGTTTTTTCTGGAGAGTTATGTAGGAATCCAGTAGAGAGTGAAGTCTGATATGCCATTTTAAGAATCAGAAGATGCCCTGAAGTTGCAGATGCCCCTGAAGTTGCAGCATTTTTTATTAAGTAATTTCTTCTTATCACCTCTTTTTTTCACCCGATATTTCTCGATTTCAATTATCAAAAGCTTCTTTGGCAGTTCAGCTGTGTTCCTTTCTTCCTTTTTAATATGGCTCTTTCTTCTGCCTGTTCTGTCTAGGGTCCAAAAGCTTCCTTAGTTTTGAGCGTTTAAAAGCTTAAAATGGTGGAGCACTCTCTGTGCAGGGAAACGATTTCACCTGATCGGCAATGTAGGATGGCAGGGCAAATACATCTTAGGAAATGTGAAGACAAACTGAGTACTCGGAGACTAAAATAATGCAAATTTTTTACGTACTTAAGTAGTAGTTTTGGTAAGCTTCACCAGTATTTATACAAGCTTTGTTTGTTGTCTGTCTTACAGCAACATGTTATCCAAAATGCAAAAATGGTGGGGAGTGCCTCAGACCTGGAAAATGCAGATGTCCACCTGGCTATGGGGGTAGATACTGTCATAAAGGTAAGACCCAAATAAGTGATAGCTTGGAACAACAAGGAGTTTGAAAACAGACAAAATTAATTTGTGACTCCTCAAGTCCAGGATCTAATGCACTTTGAAATAATGACCTTAATTCCTTAGACCTTAATGTCAAAAAAATGCATGGCCTAGAGGATCTGCATGCTTGCAGAAGAATGGGTTGGAGTATACGTACTGAAATGTTTTGTGAAAATCTGAGAGAATTTTGTGCCTTGGAAAAGACCTTGTTTATGTGTTAAGTAAATATTCTGTTTAGCTCTATAATGGACTCTTTCTAAATACTTTAATGTGATGACATATAGATAAATATTTCTGCATTAGGTAGTTGAAACTTTTGTGTAGTATCTGCAAGGTGGTAATATTGAGAGCAAGTCGCTGAAGATATGCCTGGCAATGTATTGTTGATAGGTAATAATAGAGATGAGTAGCAAAGACCAATTTTTATGGTTTTTTGAAGCCTATTGAATATATGCGTGGATTGGAAAAGGCAATCTAAGAAAACGTTGCTATGTTGTTATGAGCTGATCAGACTACTGATGATAACTTGAGTTCTGGGATAAAAGGGAAGCAAACTTGAAATAGTTTGAGGGGAAAATTATGTAGTAGGCAAGATATCGCCAGAGAATGAAGGAAAAGAAAGCATTGTTTTTCTTTCTGAAGAAAAGCCTCAACCTGTTGCTTAAAAAATTTCTAGAAGTTCTTTTTGAAAAGACACTGGTAAATTAGTTGGGCAGTCGTCACTGTGCTGGGAACTTAATAAGCATTCTGTCTGTCTGTGCTCACAGCAGCTAGCAACACCTCACAGGATTATTTATGCTTGATGTTTATTCTGCAGACATTTTCTTTGTTTCCTTCAAATGTGAAATAGCTGCAAAAGTTTACTTGAAGTATAACGTAATGTGTACTTGGGGAAGGAACTTGGCTAGCTTCTGCAGCTCTCTGGAGTCTTGTTGTTGTTGGGTTGTCTGGGTTTGTTTTGGGTTTTTTGTTTGTCTTTTAATAAAGATGTATTTATTATTTTATGAAGAAAGCATGACCTGAGCGTACCTAATGTGGCCACAACTGTCCACGTTCGCAGAGGCTTAAATTGTAGCTCTGGGATGTTAACTAGACTGAATGGGAATTCAACTGCCAGTGATAATAATTTGATACCAAAATTGTTAACATAGAAGAATAAAAAAGATGAGGAAGTGTCTTCTAATGAAGATCTGTATAACACAGTACTGTTGCGTAATGCTGGGGAAATAACTATTCATTTTGAGTAGACGTAACAGTGTTGACATCAATGAGGTAAACTTGAGCACTGTCAGCTTCATTTTCCAGCAAAAGGATTTTTATTTTGATTTGATTTCTTAAAAGCCAACTGAAAGTGTAGGTTAGTGGGTTCTTGACAGGGACCCCACAATAAAAGGGAACTTGGCGTTCTTGGAAGAGCCTAAATCAGAAGCAAGGTGAGTACTACTTAAATAGAAAAAGCAGCGTGAGGATTCCATTAATGCTAATACTACAGTTGATACTTGGATTTGTATCTGAGTAAAAGTACTACTTGTATTTGTTATCACATTATCCTTGTAAGGCAAAGGATGCGCTTGTGCTCACCTTCAAGGTGGAGTCCTGTGGCATATGGAGCCTGGATGTACAGACTTGCAGTGTGGTGCAGTGTGCTATTACAGAACCGCACAGAATCACAGAATGGCTGAGGTTGGAAGGGACCACTGGAGGTCACCTTGTCCAACCCCCTGCTCAAGCAGGGCCACCTAGAGCCAGCTGCCAAGGACCGTGTTCAGATGGCTTTTGACATGTCAAGGACGGAGACCTCACAGCTTCCCAGGGTAACCTGTGTCAGGGCTTGGTCACCCTCACTGGGAAGCCATGCTGACTATTCCTGATGATTTTCTTGTCCTTAATGTGCCTGGAAATGGTTTCCAGGATCAGATGTTCCATTACCTTACCAGGGATTGAGGTGAAGCTGACCAGCCTGTAGTTCCCTGGGTTCTCCTTGCCCTTCTTGAAGATTGGAGTGATATTTGCTTTCCTCCAGTCTTCAGGTACTTCTCCCAGTCACCACGACTGATCAAATACAATCAATATTAAATACGTTAACTTATATTGTGTGACAAAGAAAATGCAAACAAGCTTTGAAGAGCTTTTCTAGCTGTGCCGGAGTTGATTTGTGTGTCCTTGATGTTCAGCATTTGTGCCAAAAACCTGTTAGCTGAAAATGTGCTCAAAACTTGCAGTAGAACAGAGATTAGGACTTTTTTCTACGAAGTATCAAGCAGACATTCCAACTGTCCATCATTATAATGAAGGATAGTTGTTTCTCTTCAATACAGTGAAAGTGGTGTATACATTTACATTCATGCTTGTGAAAGGATGCATTTGATTGTACAGAACAGTATTTATGCCATATTTCAAAGGTGGCGCACACCACGGTTGATACCAATCGCATGTCTGGCATAAATAATGCTTTGTTAATGAGGCCTTCAGGGCTTTGATGTGTAGAACGATTTTGGAATGAGGAGGCTGGCTTAGATAGTTGGCCTTTGGGAAGGCACCACTTGACTATAGTCATAGGTTCATCTGTCAAAGTAATATCCCCTTCTCTTCTTCCTCTTGTTATGTGTAGGTCCTGTCAGGTAAGGAAATGTGTGAATCCTTCACCACACGTTGCTGGCTTACCAGCTGTGAGTTGGCAGGATCGATAAGAATATGCGTGTTAGTAGTTACTGTGGTGTAGCTGGTTCACAGCTGGGGAGGGGAGGAGCTGTGCCATAGCCATAATCCTGTTTGTTTGTTGGAACTCTCAGGCTAAATGCTCAACAAGCTTTTAAGCACATGCTTAAGTTTAACTGCCCTTTCTGTTGGCATTTGCAGACGTGGTGCTGTCATCTTCACTCACTCCTTAGAGAACTGTGCCTTGCTTTGAATAGTTGAAATTTTAGTCTCTGCAGATGTGATAAAAAAGTAGTTGATGGTAGACCACCTGCTTAAAGATGATTATTTGAAGTCCTATGCTGCTTCTGAAATGCACTGCGTATGCTGTTCTTCTGCAGTAAGCTGTGAAGGAGGCTGTCAAAATGGCGGGGAATGCATCTCTGTCAATGGAGTTGTGAAGTGCCTTTGTGCTTCTGGCTGGACAGGATCAAGATGCCAAGAAGGTGGGTATCTACATTCATGAAAATATTTATATTGATTAAAAATTGATAACCACAGTAACAAAACCACTTAAAATGTATTAAGAGGCTAATAACTATGGAACTGTCATTGCATTACTACAGAAATTGAGTACTACATTATTGGTACATACTCAGATAAAATAGTGTCAAATTATTTTGCATTAAAGTGTACATCTGTTAACATTTAAACCAAAATTCTTAACACAGTAGCTAAGTATTTTTTTTCCATTTCCATGGTCCTGGAAATGCCTTTACAGTTACACCAGTTGTGTATGTGGCCTGGAAGAAAATGTGTTTTGCCATTTTGATTTGTATCATCCTGAATCTTTCATTCTGTCAGTATTCTTTTATATCAGCTTTATAAATCCTGCTGACTTACCCGTTCTTCTCTTCTAGCAATTTGTCCTCAAGGTTGTCGGAATAATGGAGCTTGTGTGGCTCCTGGAATTTGTAGCTGTCCAGCTGGATGGGTCGGTGGAGCATGTCACTTAGGTAAATGACTTCTGACATTTTTCATTTATCCTATCTCTGCTTGTTTGATTTACCAATAGAGTGTTCAAATCTTCAGTGCCTAACAAAGCTGCTAGGAAAGTATCTTAGAATAGTAAATGCGGTGCGGTCGACACGCTGGAGGGAAGGGATGTGCCATCCAGAGGGACCTGGACAGGCTGGAGAGGTGGGCCTATGTGAACCTCATGAAGTTCAACAAGGCCGAGTGCAAGGTCCTGCATGTGGGTCGGGGCAATGCCAAGCACAAATACAGGCTGGGTGATGAGTGGATTGGGAGCAGCGCTGCGGAGAAGGACTTGGGGGTAGTAGTGAATGGAAAACTGACCATGAGCCAGCAATGTGCGCTCACAGCCCAGAAAGCCAACTGTGTCCTGGGCTGCATCAAGAGAAGTGTGGCCAGCAGGTCGAGGGAGGGGATTCTCCCCCTCTACTCCACTCTCGTGAGACCCCACCTGCAGTACTGTGTCCAGCTCTGGGGCCCCCAGTGTAAGGACATGGATGTGCTCAAGTGGGTGCAGAGGAGGCCATGAAGATGATCAGGGGACTGGAGCACCTCCCTGGCAGTGTTCAAGGCCAGGCTGGACGGGGCTTTGAGCAACCTGGTCTAGTGGAAGGTGTCCCTGCCCATGACAGGGGGGTTGGAACCAGATGATCTTTAAGGTCCCTTCCAAGCCAAACCGTTCTGTGATTCTATAAGTGAGAGCTGCTTCTGCATACTGGGGATTTTACAAGTATGCGTAAGGAGTAGATGGTTTTTCAATTTGGTCAGAAAGACAGAACTTTTCTACTTTAAGTAAATTTGGATTCAGATTTTGTCACCAAATTCATTACTTGGTATATCTTGTATTTCTGAAATATTTTCTATAAACTAAGACCCGAGTATAAAGAACTGAAAATGGCCATTACAGAAACATTATCACTACTCATGTGGGTTAGAAGCTTCATTAAATTTTATGGACATGGAAAATTGAAACTTGCTTCTCACTTTGAGGATAAGTTGGCAGAATCAATTCCAGGTGTTTTTAAAAGAGTGAGTGGAAGCCGGCTATAATCAGGACTAGTACTGACTGACACTCCTGCTGAACAACCACTTGCATTTTCTCAAATTTTGATTTACAAAAGCAGATGATGATTATAAAAACTTTAATCTACCCTTCTCTGGCAAGGCCTTGGATGCTCATAACAGCACCTCCCTGATGCTAAAGGCCATAATCCTAGACTGTAAAAAGGGAAGTTTTTTTGTTTGCTCTCTGGGAGACTGAGAGAACGTTTGTTTAAACATTGCTTTTGAACTGGTTATCGTGGGTGCAAGATCTCTGGATTAAGTCCTCTGCATTTGAAATTTTTGTGTGGTTGTGGGAATCCAGATCAGCTAGTGTTATTTCTTCTGCAATATATAGTCAAGCAAACATTAACAAATAATATTTTAACTTCCCCATTTGACCAGCTAAATGCTTATCCTTTGTATTCATCAGTGTATCGAGGCAGAGGGTAATATTAAAAGGTGAGTATGGGAGATTCAGGGAACTTACAAAATGCTTAACTCTGTTCCCTGCACCAGCAATAAGGATAGGAGTGGTCAGGTTCTTAATGTCAAAATAATCACTGTTCCTGAACTAACTAGATCTGCAGCCAGTTTGACTTCTGTTGGTGCAGATACTCAGAAGCAAATCGCAGCCCCTGGCTTGTTAACTGAGCTGGTGCGTAGCTAGGGGACAGCTAAAGCTGTGCCCGCTCAGTCCTCCTTTGCCCTTCTCGTGGGGGAACAGAAGGGCAGTGTGTGAGCAACGGCTAGTCTGTGGCAGCTGTGTCCTCATGGATGTGGATCAAAGAACCGGCTTGAGTAAGTTTCAGCAGGAATTTTTATTGTTCCCTCACTTTCATGGGGGCATCCATCTCAAAAATAGCCTGTGCCTTAAAGAACAACAGAAATGATAGTATTTTAAAAGGGGAATGGAGCGTGAAGAAGACTAGATGTACTGTGGCTGTATTCCAGTGAAGGCCATGATGCCATAAATTGAGAGGCATTGCTTTTCAGTTCTTCCATTATGCTTTTATTTATACTGTCCCAGTGCGGTCACCAGGGAACAATTTTGCTAGCACAGTGAGACAAAGAAGAAAAATGATCCTGTGTTGTGCTGAAGACATACTATGTATCTGGTGTCTCATTTCAGCTGTATGTAAACTACCTTGTCAACATGGAGGAAAATGCATAGCTCCAAACGTGTGCAGATGTCGACTGCCGTACTCTGGTCTACAGTGTACAAAGAAAAGGAAGGAATGAACCAACTTTGACAAAGATAAGCTGCAGTTTCTTCATGTAACACTTCACACAGAGATGAAGTCTGTGGCAGTGGGGGACCTTAAAACAAACATGGTAACTAATTGATTTCAGATAGCTTTTTGTCTTCATTATATTAAATAACTGCTTTTCTGTATGAAAGAAAAGTATTGCTGATTATTGTAACAAAGCTGTTAAAAGTATCTTAAGTGTGTGTAGTGTATGGCACACGTTTTCTTCTGTTCTCATTTTTCTTCATACGCAGAAGCATTATGTCTTGGTTGATACACTTGATCTTGAAATAAAATTTACTCTTCAAATAAAGTACTTCAGAATAGATCTGTGCTCTTCTTTTTGACTTTTTTTCCCTTTGACTAGAATTATTGCGTTATATTAATGATGTGTTTTTAAAAAGCACATGAAACAAAATGTCCTTAATTCAGATTATCAAAAGAGGATGTTAGTTCAAGTATAATTTACCTTTAATAAGATTACACAGTTGCAAGAGGAAACTTGCAGAGTTTGCATCTTTCTGGAACATCAGCACATTGCAAAGCATCTTATTAAAATCCTGGTTATTGCTTTATGTATGCTTCCTGCCCCTCCCCCCCCCCCCCCCCCCCCAATCACATTTGGATCTTGATCAGTTAAACAGTATTAAAAAAACCCAAAACACAGTACTTGTTCAGACCCTTCTACTGGTACTTTCTAAAAGCTCAATCCATACTGTTTCTCTAAAGGAGTCCTTATCTTGGCTACCTCTACAGTCATATTATCTGATCATCTCTCAACATCAAATGATTTCCTTTCCTTATCCAAGTGAGACAGGGAAATGTGTTTATCTCCCTTCTGGAGCTGTAGACGTTGGTGATTCATTCCTATTCAAGAATGGGAGGCTACAGACTGGCTGTGAGGAAAAGCCGTGTCTGCCACGAATCACCTGTGTGGAGGATGCGGAGGCTTGTCTGCTGGACATGTTCCCATTTGGCGTCGTTTAGGCTTTGCAGCCTTTTGAAGGGGCTGCGGATTGGGCTGAGACTCCTGCATCTGTTGTTCCATGTCTCATCTATGCTGTTTCCTGAAGGCTACAGTTGAGGATGGTTTTGCCAAAACACGCAAGTTGAATCAGTTATCTTTCTGAATGATGCCCAAATCCATATTTTTTGTGCGAAATAGATTGATTTTTTCATTGCTCTAGGTGAAGCTGGAATTTTGGGTGGGAGAATTTTAACTATGCATTCCTTTAATCCATTTGCCGATGCATGAGTATAACCCATTTGATGGAACAACAGTGTATCTGTGTATAAACTGCCGTACCAGAACATGCAGCTTGCACTGGTGGGGTGGCTTATATGGACCTGTTTCTCCAGGGATTACAAGCCACTGAGCATTGACAAGAAGCAAAGGAGATGGGGTCTTCTCAGTTACCAGCCTTCTCTAAGAGAGAACCCGAGCACACGGAGGCGAATGAAAGACAGTGGTATAGTTCATGAGACTCCTGTTTTGTGTTAGGAGCAATTGCTGTGTTGTGTAGTTGAGAAGCCTTCCTCTGCCGCTGCTTTGGAGCCTGTTGCATTTGGGTCAGATGAAACCTGCTACGGACACATGTTGTGCACGTTTTGTTGCTGGGGCAGGGGTTAGAGTAAGAGGAGTATATGGGGTTTTTGTGCTGCTTTTGCTGTGATACACTGGATATTTCAGACATGCTGGTGAAAAATGGTTTTCATGACCGGAACAAGATGATTTCATCAATGGTTCTGGAGTAGACTTTATGGTGATGAAATTCTTTGTCACAGTTCACTACAATAATCACGCTATAATTTAGAAATTCAGGTGTTAAGTTGAATTCCTTAGATGATATACTGGTGCAGGGAAGTGAATGGAAAAAAATTAATTGCCCCAGACCCAAGATTTCAGAGTAAATGAGCAGAAGTATGTAAATGCAAAGAGGTCTAATATCTCAGAATTGTTCCTGAAAAGACTGACTTCTACTAATAAAGCCAAAAGTGAGAATAATGGTGATTAGAAGCCAAGAGATATTAGCATTGTTAGGAGCATGAGACCAGGAGCAGTCAGTGAGAGACCTGTAATTGGTGTTTCTGAGCAGGCCAGAACAAATACTAATTTAAATAATTCCCTGTTTAGAAATGATTGAAGTAAGCAAGCAGTAATTTGATGGCATAGACAATGTGATGGCGTATTTTAGAAATACTGCTTGAATGTAGCACCATCTACTGGCTACAGGGTTTTTCGCTGGCGTTTTTTCTTTTTAAGAAATATTTAAATCTCTGCAATATTTTAAGTTAGTTTAGAAGTGAATTTTCTAGTAGTTATTTTAAAGTAGAAGAGTCTCAGAACATATTAATGACAGTCTAGGTCCCTAGATTATTATTTGCACAGTTCCACATATATTTACTAACAGAGCTGTCCGTATTTCTTGTCTTTTGTTTGTTTCCCACTCACTGGAAGACTGAACATACTAGTTACACCATGTAATTTTTGGACCTAGATGTGTCTTCCTGTGAAAAGCTAGCTATGCATGCAGCTCAAAGGTCAAGAAAAATGATACAGAACAGGTTACCTCCCTTATTAGAGCTAATTGTAACACCTTATACAGATGCCGATTTTCACTAAAAGCAACTGGAAAAATTGTAGGGGTAACATACTGGTTGCGTTTTTGATATTCTGTCTTTTTAGATCATGTGTGGAAAGGTGAGAAGTGTTTCTTCGTTCCAATTTAGTTACATGCACATTTTACCATTTATATTTTCTCTTCTACTGTAAGTGGTTGTAGCAAGAATGGAGTTACGTGGTTTATCTGTAAAATATCCTTTATTGGCTAAACTGAGCTGTGGGTGGAAGCTGAGTAAAATGACCCGAGGTTGCCATGTGGTACCTATATACAAGTGAAACAGCATAAGCATCTTTAGCCATTAGTAACACTTTCTAACCTGTGTGTTTGGTTTTGTGTATGTGCCCAGGTGTTACATTTTATTGAGGATTTAAACCTTGGATTTTCCCATTTGGGCAAGTAATGGAGTGGATATAGCAAATTTATCAAGTAGTTTAAGATCTTATGCTGATTTACTTTAGGGTTTGCACTGATTCTTCTTCATGGGTTTGCTTTTGGTAGATGGAAATGTTAACTTGCTTTCGATGGGAATGTATAATTAACTTTTGTAAAAAGGAAGTCCACTTTTTTGTTGGTTTTCTTTTTTAATCAGAGCCAACATGGATATAAATGTAGGAAACTGAGTCCTTACTAAGATCTGCGCTATCTTCTGTGATAGGAGTCCTTCCTGCATTTTAAAGACCTTTACAAGATCATGAGCAAAAGTCAATCTGCACTTGGGAGAATTTCTGCGGGCCTGCAGAGCAACTTTAGTGTAACCAGATAATAAACGGATGATGTACATAGGTACCTGTGAGAGATGAGAAACCAGGCCTGCGAGAAACTAAGAACAGCCTGAGAAAGCAGAAGTTGAGGCTGATCAAAGAAATGCCTCAAACACTCGCAAGACAAAACTATGAGTCACAGGGTGGATAGTGTGGAGGTCGAAGCTGATAAGGCTGCCCCAATAACACAAGATGCAGCTGGAGGGGGGAGCCCTGTGGAGACAGGACGGCTCTGCTCTGGGGCACCCGGACAAATTTCAAGGGCCATCTGTCCAGTGAATGACCTTTGCTTCATTATCCATGAAATGCATATTAAAGTTAACACCCCTCAATATGCTAACGAGGGCTAACATGATCATGCTAATTAACATCATCCCATGAAGCACCTTACCCCTCCCCGTACATGGGATACGTAGGTATGTGGGTCGACCTAGGGGACGGACCCAAGGAAAGTGGGTATAAATCAAGAAGGGGGGCGCTGGGGAGTGCAGTGAAGCGAAAAAGACGGATGCCTCCTGTGCCTCCTGGAACCCTTGCCGGCGGGATCAGCGTAGAAACCCAGACCAGTGACCTGTATTTCCCCATTCCCTCTATCTCCCTCTTTCCCCTTTCCCATTAAGAAATGCAAGGCGTATTATATTGCTTGCCACAACTTGCTATATACTTAGCCAACTATCGTGTGTTCAATTAGTACATTGTGGGTAGTTAATAAATGTTTGGACTTGGGAGACGACTTGTCCGCTCCATTGGGGATTTGCGAATCTGAGTCACTTGTCTCCCTCGTCTGAGCAGGACATGACAGTACCTTCCAGCAATGTTTAGTATTTAAAGAAATCATGCAAGAAACTTCAGTGAAGATACCCATATTCTATACAATGTGCTAAGAATCACTGTAAGATCTTCAGTTTGGCACAAGTTGTCCTTTGTTCCATCAGAGTGGAGCTGTGGCAGCTCCTGAAGTATGCAACCTCCTCCCCCCTTCCAAATCCCCTCACTCTTTTGGGCCTTATTTCAGATTGCATTATGCGGTTTTAGAACAATTTTGTTACCCTTGTACACAAGCCCTCTACGTGCTTCTACCTCTTGTTAAACTGACCAATTGTACTGCATTGTTGCAATGTGCTTTGTAATTACAGTGAATTCTGTTTCAGTGTATGATGGACAACCTAGCAACAACAGTTTCACCTAATCACATAATTACTGGGGAGTTTTGAAGTAGCTGTCTTTGTGCATGTACTAGTCATTTTTCTGCATCAGGTCCTTGCTGGAAAATGGCACAGCTTAGCACCGAGCGTTTTTAACTACTGTAGCAAAACTCTGGATGTGCTGTTGTTCGCACAGCTTGCATTTGGAAAATGTAAAAGAAATCATTTCTGCCTTTAGAACCACTCAAAATAAATGGAAAATACTGAAAGTTGTGATTAAAAAAACCCCTTTATTCAGCCTGAAATCCTAGAAAGGCACGTACATATTGATTCCATTTTATGAATGGAGGGTTGCACAAACTCATTAACCAAAGTACTATTAACAGTTCTTGGCAGATGTTATCTCTCTCCTTAGCACACCACCTCTGTAACTGACACATGGCGTGGGGGTTATTACAATATGAAATTACACGATATTGGTGTGTTTGCATTTTAAAAACATTTTCAGAATGCGTATTCAAAGCATCAGCCTGAGGCATCACTTCCAAGAGCTAGTCAGGTTTTGTTCATAGAGATCTTTGTGAGTGGTGAGAGGGAATAGTTCAAGTGGAGTAGGTTTTAAATAACAGAACAGTTCCCAGAAGATCAGGCTATCAGCTATTTGGATGCTTGATTGAAAGAAACTATGGAAACACTGAAACTTAAAATGCAAGTGGGAAATTGAAAACATTTTTAAAATACACCAGTCAGGCACTTGGAAATCCATGAGGTATCATTCTGCAATGATGCTGAGCTCTCAAAATGCCAGCTTCCTTTGCAAAATGACTTAAGAGAACTATCAAAAGGTGAGGAGAAACCTAGGCACAGAGCTGCTAACAGCTAAGATTTGGCAATCAGCATCCCACAGCGGCAGTAAATGGCAAAATGAGCTCTATTTTCTTCCCATTCAGAATCAGTGTATGTAAACTGAATATTGCTCAGGAGAACAGGAAGTCCTGATACTTATTTTTGGTTTAAAAAAACCCAAACCAAAACAGTAAACTTCAGTGGCTTAGCTGAAGGGACATTTCTATCTATTACCAGAGCTCAGACTGAAATGTCTTTCACAGCTCTAGGGGAAGAAGATGGTGGTCCTCTGTATGAAACTTCAGAAAAACTGGGATTTGTTCAAAAACTATCTGGCAGCTGGTAGGTGCCAACAGTTCACTGGAGCAACAAGTAATGAGAAAACCTCCTCTATGATGTTTTTACGAATACTTTCTGATTTCATGTATACAGATAGCACAATGTACAGCAAATTCCTCCTCTTATTGGTTCCTATTTCACGATTCAGCATGGCTAAAAGCATTGTCAAATTTCTCTAAGGGACTCGGGGACAAAATTTCCTCGTGTTACTGAAGGCCATCTCAAAACAGGGGCATAAAAGTCTTACAGACACAGAAATCATTCAGTAGCTGGGTACACCGCTTCATGAGTGTAAGTGATGAAGTCACACCAGAAGAGTTTGTACATGACTCCTCGCTACAAAGGCTTGCCACAGAGAAACCAGAATTATTCTGCATCTGGTTGACAGTTAACAAGACATGCGGCCTTGCCTCCGCTCTTAGTAGCCAAGCCCTGGTTTAGGTTCTCCCCTCCTTCCTCACTACTAGCTAGTCATTGTAACAGACTGACGCAAACACAAGGCGAAGAAGAAAAAAACAGTTCTGCTTTTTCTTCTGTATGCAGCCAAATAATATGTATGTAAACAATGTTTAAAACCAGAAGATACCACTCACAAGTGATGAAGTGCTGACTTCTTTCCTAGAGACACTCAGCAGCTATTAGAGTCTTGTTCCCACAAAGGAAATCTCATAGTCCAGTTGACTACATCGACAAACTGCAGAATTCTGGGTTTGCATCATTCAACAAATCTGTGAGCCCAGTCAAGAATCAAAGGCTGTGAGGTCTGTGCATGAGGTAGCAAAAAAATATAGAAATATACATATGTTTTAATGACTACAAAATAGTTGTTTTGAAGCTCGCCAAAATTCAGGACTGTAATACAAATCTTTTAAAATAATGCTTCTGGATATTCCTTTCCTTTAAATAAACTCTGTAATTGCCTTCAACCCTCTTCTATTTTCAAGTCTCATACATCCATGCAGCATTACAATTTAATTGATACACTTCTTTTCTTCAACCATGATGCCTTTGTACCTTGGAGAGAAAAACAAATAAGTAAACATAAACAAGATTTTAATAACACAGCCCATGTTTATGATAAAGCTTAAGAAACAATTGTAATGAATCGCTGCTTTCCTGATACACAGAATCACAACATTAAGTTAAACTTGTGCATATAGCTTGTTTATTTAAGAAAATATGTCATTTTAGTCAGTGTATGATACAGCACTGGCTGACTAATCAGCAATGTATTTTCTAGATTAAAATTATACTAATGCCTTCTGGGATATATTTATGTAAACATTCAAACCAAAATTATTTTTTTTAAGGTCACATTTTGAAAACCCATATTGCAAATATTATAGTCTTATCTTTATAGGATAGTTTCATATTTTCAAAGTGTGTATGAGCATTTATTAATAGTTTCAATTTCTTAAACATATTTATTTGCCCCATCTGAAGTTATCTGGTATTGGCATTGTATATTGGATTTGATAAAGTAGAAAAAAGATCTGAAGTCCCAGTAGTTTCAGCTGAGAGAAACTGAGGCTGGATGAAAGTTAAACCATTGCTGTTTTCCATTTTTTATCCACTTCTCATTAAAAATGCCTGCACATCTAGCAGTCACATTATAGGTTTTACACTAAAAGACATAATGTGGCAAAGTACTAAAAAGAAAGGAAAGATGGGAAGGATAGAATATGCTAGTTTGGCTGCAGCAGGAGACCAAATAACTAAACTGTTTTTAAAAGAAAACACAGTACAGGTATGAACAGTGTCATGTAATTGAAGATGAATGTAAAGGAACAGCATCAGCACGCAGTGCTAAAATCAGCTAGGCTATGTCCCAACTCCACCAAATGAATGCTGCTGGCACCAGAAAAGTGTCTGAATATATTGACATTGTAAGAAGAGAAACATCACAGATGATGTGAGAAGAGTAGAATGCTTTCTACTTCAGACGTCACAAAAAAGTTAGTTGTAATGAAATGTTTAATTAAATTACTTCAGTGAATGACTGTCAGCACTAGAGAAAGAAGATTATGTGACAAAACAGAAAAATGGTTATCACTCACTATAATGCAAAAAAGCAAAGCTACTCCCAAAGTTACACTTGAGGATAGGGAATGTTTGCATAAAACAGGGATGGACTGACTGATGGTGTAGTTAGCTGGTTGAAAAAGATCAGGGCTTGACTTGATGCAAGCTAAGAAAATCAGCAGTAGGATACTCTTACCCAAAGTGGGGTCAGATTCTGGAAAAGAGAATAGGGGTTGTTATGAAAAGGATAGTTATCAATTCCTGCTGCAGCCACCAAGGGAACGACAAGAGGTAACTTAATTTAAAACAAAAGAAATTTATTTCAGGTGTTGAGAACAATTCTGTAAGTATTAGAGCCTATAAATTACTGGAATAGCTTAGGAATTTTATGAACTCTCCCTCACTGGAGACTGAAAGGAAGAAATGAGACAAACACACATGGTGCATTTCGTGCTGCTTCACTGGGCAAGGGTGAACTAGATAATGACTCCCCAGTTACTGTATCTGTGATGGTGCTTTGACTCTACACCTACCTGAATTTTCTTCCCACAGAGGACTCCAGTATAACCAGGACGACAAGAGCATACGTTAGGCAATACGCACTTGCCTCCAAACAGACACTTCTGGCTGCACACAGCTAAAAAGAAAGAGGTACAGATGTGGCTTTATTCATGAAAATAACTTGGTGAAGGAAAGGTGGCTACTATCTCTATATACTTATTCTGCCTGCTTATAGGACCTGAGAACCAGGTAAGTATTTTCACAGGCAAACAGCCCTCAGTGTAAGAAGACTTCACAGTCACATGGAGCCAACAATGGTCTTATGGCCTATCCCATCCCCCTTATGCTTTGATGCAGATCTAATATGGGAACATACTGAGGGCATAAATGAAACGGAGACAGGGACATGAGTAACATGGTTTTTAATGCATCCTACTATTTCAAGCTATTGCAATGGCCTCTCAGGGTTAGAGCAAGCCATCGCACACTGCCATGGCCCCAGACTACCATTGTATTCTGGAGGGCTTCAGAGTGGGCAGAGGAATCTCTACTCTTTATCCTGCCTTTGACACAGATCTGGATTAAAATAACCACCAAGATGTAGGACTTCTAGGCACTATGTACTGCTGAAGCAGTCTTAACTGTGCTGAAGGAAAAATTTTACAGGTCACATCATTCTTACGTGTTTGACACTGGATTCCTTCCCACTGTGGAGGACAATGACATGTACTTGGTCCAATACATTCCCCACCATTCTTACATTCCTGAAGACAGATTGCTGCACAGACATCATCACAAAGTTTAGTTATATTCCAAGTGATTACTTTTACTTATTTATTTATTTAAGGATGCTCACAAGAGGCTGAGTGCTTTCTATACACAAGAGTCACATCATCTTCACTAAATATCCATCTAAGATCAATGGGATATTAAAGAAGAGAGACAACTAGAAACAAAAAAGCCTGCAGCCAAAGGATGCATTGAGATGTTCTGATGCATCACAGATTGCTACAAAAGCCTGAAATACTGAATTAAGTCAGCACCACTAAATAGCTTTGTTTTTTCCAAATTTACGTTTCTAAAGCCTACACCTTACTCAGAGATCTTTTGTCTGTGATGCAATTTAATACACAGTGAGTAAATTCACGAACATTTGGTCCAAAGTTATTTTCTATCACCCATTTTTCTGCACATTCATTCCTGCTTATTAAGCTATAATCTAAAACCCTATTATTTCTCATTGGTTAACTATTTGATAATCAAATCTCTCATCCACAGTGTCCAGGAATATCTCACACCTGCCAATATGGGTAATATTTTTTTTCAATAAAACTTTCCAATAATTACAGAAAGTAATACAAGGAAAATTGGTTTTCCTCCATGCCATTAGAGAGCTCATTGACCATATCAATATCTGGGCCTCGGGTGGGTACCCTGACAGACACTAACACTTGTATCTATTGGATTTCTACCACCCATCCTCATGCTAATTTTCATGCGGACTGTGCTTTTATCCATGCTGCTTCATTTTATTTATGCACCATCAATAACTTCATTAAGAGACAATGTGGCCCACAGCTGTGCTACCATCACAGTCCTATTTCTACCTTTCCTAAAGAGCTTGTGCCCATTGCATCTTCTCTTCCAACCATTTCCCACTATGCTTCCACAGTTTTCCAATATTTCACTGTACTTTTTTTCTATTGTATCTGCTTTTATGTCCTACAGCACAAATTGATATTCTTTCACTTCACTGACTCACTCTTAGCAGTCGTATGTATGCAGAAATACAGGTGCTTCTTATTTAGATGTGATTTGAGAAAGAAACAAACATTATTTGCTATACAAGAACTTAAAAGATATTTTGGTCTCACAATTTAGCCTAAGAACTGCATGGTGTTAGTTCCCCACCCTAAATTTTGCTGCCAAGTTGTAGACCATTATTTTCTCAATGCGCATATATTCTTGAGTTCTTTGGCACTAACTTCACATTACTTGTGTGGACAGAGTTGTCCTTTAGTAATATATTACTTTTAAGGTATGGTTCTCCTCTTAACTACAAGATACTTACGTGTGTTACATCTTTTTCCCCTCCATCCTGAAGGACAAGAGCAAACGTTTGGCCCTACACACCTGCCTCCATTCATGCACCTTGGCTCACAGACACCTTAAAATCAAAAACATCTGCTGTTTAATACATTTAACTGATTACAGAATAATTTATTGGTTATTTTTGGATCCTGGAAGGATTTTAACACTGGCTTACTTTTTTCACATCTTCTGCCTGTGTACCCATCAGGACAAGTACAGACATTATTTCTCATGCAATGACCACCATTCTTACAAGGCGGGCTGCAGACAGCTATGAAATACAAACAGGAGGAAAAGGCTGAAGTTTGCATTTTGTTTGACTTAGCAATATACTTCTAGGAAACAAGAGTGCAACACTCAAATTTTGACAGCTTATATAGACATTCAGCACTATCAGACCTGTCTCATAAAAATCATATTAATGTGGACTGGTGCAATAGTAAAGACAAAATGAGATAAAAAGGGGTCAAGGTTGGCAACTGTATGTGGACATGAGTAACCGGACTACATAATATACAATGGAACTGGTTGAACACTGCTCAGAAGTTGAGTGGAAGACACAGCAAATTTTGAGTCTCTGTTCTCCTTCACCATTCGCTGAATCAGTCATGAAATCTAAAAAATAATGTAATCTCTGTTTTGCACTACGTCTCAGGTACATGACTTGATTGTGAATTTTTTGTCTTAAGATAACAATGTTTCCTCATAATGGCAGCTAAAAGGGGAGAGAGGGAAAAAAAAAAAAAAAAAAAAAAAGATTACCATTCTGACACTGGGCACCAAAGAATCCATGTGGACAGAGGCAAACGTTTGGCTTAGTACAGGAACCACCATTGAGACACACAGGGTCACACATCGCTGCAGAAACAGGGTCAAGAAGAGTGGTAGGCATGACATCCAAATAAAGTCTATAAAATATGTACTTCTGTTGCAAGGACAGGAATTAAACACCTAAGATAACTGCAGGTAACACCATTCACAAAATCTTTACCCAAAATTTTAGGATCAGTATTAGACTTTCTAGAGGTGCTGCCGGCAGCAGAACTAACAGTGGAGACAAGAGGGAGTGCAGAGACTCTGTAGCAGTAAGCAGCCACCCATTGCTGCTGTCTAAGCCACGTGGTTCCAAATTTCAAACTATGGGAGATCCTACGGGTACTCTCCCAGGAACACAGAAGTTGCAGGAGTGTTACCTGTACTGCAGGTAGGTCCGTACCACCCAGGTTTACACTGGCAGATGTCTGGAGTAAGACATTCACCACCATTCTCACAGTGTCTGTTGCAAACCACTACCATCCAAGAAGTTGGGAAAAGCAGGGCGAGGAGGGGTGGGGGTAGGGAGAGAAAGAGCTATGTTATAAGTTATGCTTTATTCATTTTTCAGTTCTTTCCCAAATATTAACACTGGAAACAACATACAATTTCACTAGTTGAGGAGGAATTGCTGAATAGATTAAATGTCTCAAAGCCATAAAAAGCTAGCACCAGACTATAAAGGTAAATAAAATGTCTTTCCATGTAATTATCCATGGTCTGGTTATATTTAGTGTTAAAAATCTAGAAAAATTCAAATAAATTCTAAAACAAATGGGAAATTCAATACCGAGACCAATGGACCATGTTACATGATGGATTTGACGGAGGCCAAGAAAGTTCACTCAAATGTCCTCAATCACTTCAGCAAGTGCAGCTGCATGCATAGAGTGACATGAGACTAACAAGCAAAGGCATTAAAATATCATGGCTGTGCAAAACCATGAATCACTTCTTCAGGACAACACTTCATTCTCTATAGTATTGCTTAACAAAGAGCAGCTTTTTTTTTTTTGGTGCCACAACTGAAATTAGAACAAGAAAAACTGAGCATGAAGAGTCCTGGGATTTGAGGAGGAGACAAACAAAGGACTTTCTCAATTAGGGGTCAATAATGCAGTGGCACATTCAGGTGAATGATATATAAACAGCATGTTTAAATTTGGACTCTCTGAATGGTAAAAATTACCAGAATGAAATCTACCCAAAATCTGGAGTTGCGCAACTGCAGCATGTAGAATTTGATATGTAAAAGACAATTTATGTGAGACTAACTAATTCCAATTTTTCAGCTATGATCACAGCAAATTTTCCAAATTTCATGACAGGTAAAAAAAGACCCCATAATGTGGTTCTGAATTCAGTTGTCCTGTATCACCGTTCTTCTGACCTACCATTCACTGATACTAACTTCTGTTAGTCATCTAACATCGTCTACTAACATCTAACATTTAAGATGATAGAAGTTAAAAAGCTGTAAGGACATATTAAACATCTGTGTTTGTTCTGAAGGTAGTATCACCTGTATAATGTGTTCAATGTCTCCATGTTTGTGAATCATAAATAATAAACTATCTGCAATTTTTATAGTACATTATGTTTTCAAAGTTACGTGCAAATACCATCTAATTAATGTTCAAAAAGCCCAAGTATGGGAGCCTTCAAATTGGCACACTTATAACATCATTTGCTACCATTAGGCAGAGCACATCAAAAATTTAAACCATAATTTGCTATCTTGCTCCTAAAGAACAGAAGAAATGTTCTGCATTCTTCCCTTATGCTTTTTTGCTTACTTGTCTCACATCTTGGTCCCACAAAACCGTATGGGCAGGTGCAGAGATTTCTGGCCAAGCACGTGCCTCCATTTCGACAGGGTGGTTTACAGTGTGCTGCAGATACAGAATTATGTTGTTCAAGAAATCACCTCTAAAAAGATGCATGGATTGGTTATGCTTTAGAAAAGGGAAATGTTAATAACTGACAGTGAACAAAGAACTGGAAATAAAATAAGAAGCCATATGCAATGCCCTTTGACAGGAATAAGTAACAAGAACAACTTAATTCCAACAGAGTACACAGAGTCCCAACAGTGGTGGTCACCCTGAAGAAAAGTAATCTGAGACAATTTCCAGACAGGACTTCCCTGTCTTTGGGAGTGTTTAGCTTAGAGGCATCTATATTCACTGGTGAACTCCTCAACTTACTGTGAAAGCTAAATTTAGAAATATCCAATCACAAGCAACATTTATATTGTATATCAAAAAAGGCAGGGTATATACCAACATGTTACTAAAAGAGTTCTATTAAAGTAAAAGTAAAATGAACACACCTCTTTGCTGTCAGAACAAAGAGTCATGAAGTTATTTACAGCATCCTTTGGGTAACTGGATTCAGAAGCAAAAAATATTCTATTTACCTTCTTCACAAGCAGAGCCACTGTATCCTGGTAGACATTCACAGACATTGGGCTTAATGCACTTCCCATGGTTTTTGCAATCAGGTCTACACAGAGCTGTGGAGAAAATCAGCAGTGATCTTCAAATCATTAATTTGTGGCTATGAGTTACCACAAGCTAAAGCAAAATGCCACACTCACCAGCCTGACAGTTATAACCAGCATAGCCTGGCTTGCATTTGCAAATATTGGGTGCCACACACTCCATATTTTTGCCACATGTTTGTCTACATCTTGCTGAAAGGCAATGAAGAAAACAAAGAAAGGAATAAGGAAAATGAAAGTGGCATTTCAGCATGTGTGTCTTGCCTAATATAATGAACAGATCACATAGAATCCATTAGGTCCCTGCCCATAAGTGGGGAGCCTGAGACACATTAAAAAAATATTTTTAAGTGCATCCACACAACTAAAAGCCTGTAGGCTATGCCAATATTAATACTGAAAATGAGAAAATTCAATACTCCATGCATTTCACTGATCACACAGTAACAATGTACTTTCAAGTTATGAAGACGTCACAAGATCCTTTTCTGCAAAGCTTTTAGTGCTGTTATTTGTAATACCTTTGCAAGTGAAGCCATCTCCATAATAACCATAAGGACAATGACCGCACTTGACGCTTCCATCCTGACTTGGCTCACAAGGTACACCAGGAAAACAGGGTAAATCAATACAGGTTACTGCCTTAGGAATCACCATTTCACTCAATTCTTCAGGAAGCATTTTTGGTGGGACAGTGACTTCAACAAGGACAAAAGGTAAAGGACTCGCTTTATGCTTGGCTAGTAAGTGCTGAACTCTGTGAGCACTTCCACCTTTGAATACTTTGCTCGGCAAAGAAAACCCTTTCCTTATATTTGTTCTGCTGCTAGGAGAAGTCTTCCTGCTGGTCTCAAAATAGCTGTAGGCCTCAACCTGTGCCCTTGTTTTCTTCTCAGGTGATACAGCATGGCTTCTTGAAGATGCAGTCATCACAGCATGAACAGAAGAACTCTCTTCCACATTAGCAAGGTGACCACTGATGGTGCTGAGGGCATGAACAATGCTTCCAGTAACAACAGGTTGTACAGAAGCACTTCTCTGAGAATTAAGTGACTTCCAAGTGGTGATTGTTTCTACTGTGGAGGCTGGTGGAGAGCTGCTACTGACCATTCCTGTAGAAATAAATTTCTCAGGGACATCTGTAGAACTGGGAATATAGCTTGAGATGCTTAAAACCTTCTCAAAGGATGATTGTTGAAAACCTACAGCACATTAGAAAGAAAGGGGGGAAAGAGTACAGGAATATTATGAGACTTTTTTTTCCTTCTGAGGGTGGGGAATATCTTCTGAACAGAAAAATGCACAACCCATTCATTCTGTGCTTGAGGAAGTCTCTCCATGTGCTACATCAGAATATATGTATGCAGTAGAACCTAACTCGTAACTGGCAGAATTGGAGAAGATCAAGGTATTCTGGCTATGTCCTTTCCCACCCTCACCATGGTCTTTTCTTGACTAGAAGATAAGGAGAAAGCACCATATATATGAGTCAAACAGCAGAGATTTTCCCATATTGGGTCAATAAACAGCTTTACTGTCAATTACCAGCTCCATATACTGCTGCTAAATAGATAACTGAGACAGAGTTTAAAGAAAAGATAATGCTTATGGTTCACCAGTGTGTCTAAGTGCTAGTAATAAGCCTAGAGTCTAGAAGCAGATATTTAATCACAAGTATGCACATACCTATACTCACTGACACACCACGGACAGTATTTTAGGTGAATAACCCATCACCTTGTAGCAAAAGCATTAACATGCTTTACTCTCCAAACTTTTTTATCAACTTTCTTAAAGCTTCTGCATGGGTTTTATTAGTGGGATGTTTCATGTGTTTTATAAACAACAGAGACTGACTCAGCCTCCTCGTTGAAAGGAGTACAAGGTGAATGAAAAGTTCTTCATATTCTGCCTAAGAAGACCAGGTCATCTGGTGGGTTGTGGAAAGGAGTATGACACTGTAATCCCAGAATGGCAGAATGCTGTATATGGGCTTTTAGCATTATGGGGCAGTGGAGGAATGAAACTGGGGATTATCCAACCTAACAAGCTCTGTCCCTAACCCATTTAGAATGGTACTAGCAAATGGTCTACAAAAGGTTAAACTTTACTGAATCTTATTACACCATGCTGTCTCCTACTGCTGAAAAACAAACCATTTTACAGCTGATGAAGAATATCCAGCATTGGCAACGGACTGAGAGATTTTTCCTCCCCCCCCACTAACAATTCGGAGATAAAGGGAAAAGACACATGAGAATTTCCTGCAAAGAAAGCCCCAGCAGGCACAGAGCTGGAAATGCCAGCAACAGCGTTTACAGAAATTTGGAATTAAGACATTCACTTGCCATATCCTTCACCTTTCCTTTGAGTTAAAGTAGGAAAATGGCATTCAACATAATGCCATAAACTTTTGCTTATCTCATATAACAGATGTTCCTATCCCCATGTTACCTATTTTATGTCAGTGGTTAGTCAGAAAAACAAAAGGCAACAGTAAGAATGTCATATATCACACTGTCAATAAAATGACTTGACTGACCTAAGGGATTTGTTGATATTGACATTTCAGTCTCATTTTTCAGATCAGAATACAACTCCAGTAATGAATTAAATTGAGTCAAACTGAAAAATTAAAGTGAGTAACAAAACTGACTAGAACCTTTATTTGTCAGTTATATTCTTATCAGTATGTGAATCAGAAATTCCATTTTCTTCATGAAAAAAATCACCTTTATTCCCTCCAGTTTCTCCTGTGGAATCCTTTCTTTCAACATAAGTGTCTTCAAAGCTTTCTGAAAAAAAAAAAAGATGTGAAGGCACATTAATAGTTACTTTTGTTTCAACTGCAAATAAATTATAAACAGTTAAAGTTGTACTACACAGAAGTAATCCAAAATTCAGAAAGCAGATAAAGAGTAAAAATTGTTTCTTAAAAGTTTTCAATGGAGGATTTTAAAAATAAAAGTTATTCAGTGATTGCACTGTAAACAAATGTTTGGTCACCTTACTTGGCGAGTGCCTTGATTTAGGTAAATAATTTTATGTTAAGCAATAGAAAAATATTTTGTCAATAATTGCTCATAATATGAAAATAATGCAGAAAAAAAATACATCTCATTGTATTCTACTCTGGTATAAAAGGATTGAGGTATCTTGTACCTATTTTTTCTAGTCACCTGAAAAAGTGTTTTACAACTATTTGACCCAGTGCAGTCGAATGTTGTCATCAACTGAGATTCTGTCCCAGCCATCAACAGAGATACAGGCCTGTTTTGCTGACTACTGAAGAGAGTTCTAAGTTACCATTGGAAACATGAAGCACAACCAAAGATATTTTATCTGAATGACAGTAAGATAATAGCATTCTTTTGAAAAACAATTTTACCGTAACATGACTTCCCATCTCCTTGCAGATCATTTGGGCATGAACCACAATAGTAAGAACCAAAAGTATTGAAGCAAAATACTCCAGGGAAGCAAGGACTGGATACACATTCATCTACATCATCTTGACAATTTTTACCTGCATTGAAATACAGATTTTTTTTTTTATAATATTGCGTCACTAGACTTTGACAGTGTGTTTATAAAAGATAAAAGCAGAATGTACTCAGGTGGTGAAATACAACAAGGGCATCTATCAAGTGCAACAAAGTATTTCAGTGCATCTAGTAAGTACAGCTGACTACATTTGATATCCACATTTTCTCATCTTATATCAAGTATCTTGCTTATTGTGGAATACGGAAAAGATGCGCTGTGGGGACTACATGTTTATCTGCAGGCATAGGAGGAATCACAATGCAACCAAACTCATCACTCCTTATGTTTCACCATGTTGCTGAGTTTACCTCTGCCAAGGAAAACAATGGAAATTTGCTCTCATAACATAAATAAGCATTACATTCATGCAAGAAAGATCTTGAAGTGTATCATATGACTTTATTACAAGACCATGAAATTTCTTCATACTCTTAACAGTAAGTTATTTATAATCAAAAACTTAAAAAAATTGTAGACATAAAATTAGAAACTCCTATTTATCACTGAATGTGATAAATGTGTGTAAATAAAGTAGTGATTTACCTTGAAGTTCAGGTGGACATTCACAGTAATAGCTGTTTATTCCATCCACACATCTGCCAATACCACACTGGTTAAGTTTACAGTCATCAGTATCCACTTGACAGAGATCACCTTCAAATCCAGCCACGCACACACAAAGATATCTTCCACTTCCAGGTGGGAAATTAATGTTTGTCACACATGAGCCATTATTTAGGCAATCACACGACTTTACACTGACCTACAAGACATGCCCAATAAGACAGTTTTCTTTTTTTAATGAACTAGCAATGAGTTTTGTAATTAGATATCTTAAACATCTTACTAGTAAGTGTCATTTTACTGTGATATTCATTACCTCTATTTCTACCTTAGTCTTTGCATTGCAGTCATCTGTCAAAGAAAATGTTAATTTATGGAGATTCATTGACACAGCTTTCCACAAAAGGAGACCTGATGGGGAAAGACTGGCACCTTCTGGACCAGAATCCAATGTGAAATGAACAGCAGAGCCCTCTGGATCTGAAGCCAAAAACTGATACACAAAATCTTCTCCATAAAAAGTCTGTAGCATACCCTGAAAAGTTTCAAGCACTGGAGGCTGGTTGTCTGTAACAAAGGAGATATTTTCCTCTTTTAAGCAAAAGTTGCAATATACTTATAAAAATTAAAAGAAGCCCACCTTTCTATTAAGGAAGTTACACGTAATTATTTCTCTTAAATTCTAATGTCATTTGAATGGCACAGGAAAAACACTAGATATTTTAATTATAACTGTAACAACATAACCAAGAAATTACTTATACTACACAAGAGCTTGTAAAGATGCAGTGCATCTACACATAGAAAGAACTCAGAATTTATCAAATTTAACGACTGTATTTTGACTATGCAGAGATAGTTTGTAGATGAAAGTACAGAAAGCCATAAAACTCAGAGGTGATTGGTGTTTCCTTTAACAAATGAATAGATGTTGTTAAGCAATACTTAGGAATGGGCTGCAATGACTATCCTGGCAAAACTGTGCATGAGATGATGGCATAAGTTATTCATCCATTGTTCCTAGGAAGGATTTCAACCACACAACAACTTACACACTGGTAAGTCTTAGTCTGTTCAGATGCCCGCACTGTTGAGCTCTAACCTATTTGGCAAAAATAGCTAGATTTCTAGAGACACCAGGTGAAAACAAACAAACAAAACCCCAGCACTAGGACAAGTTCTGTGAAAGAGAGAAGCAGAAGCCCTGGGGAGAGTGTAGGCTTTGAAGTTGGGACATAGGAAGGTGATAAAGATTGCTAAGTGAAGTGACTGCTCCAAGGAGGAACCCACTCACTGTGGCGGAAACCATAAAGGAAGAAGCAGCTATAATCAGTGTTTCAGCAGTTAGATTCTGACACTCTGTTCCTAATGTCATCCACTCCAGAGAAACGCTCCTTAGTTTTGGGGAATTGCCTCTGATTTACATTCTTCTCCCATTTCTGACTTCGGCAATATTGAATTCCAGTCCATGGTTGTAACATGGAAATCCCTTCACTCCCTGACTGCTGGATGAGTTTCATTTCATTCAGGTTTCACTCTTTTGGAATAGTTATAGCTACCTTGGCTTTCAGTACAAGTTTGAACTAGGAAAAGATTCAGCAAGACAGGCACCAGAAGTCCCACTCATACAAGACCCTTCCCAGTCCAGGCAGTCTTTCCAACACATTCATCCATGAAAACACTGATGGAACACTTGTACTTGAGATGTTATGGACCTGGGTTGATGGGGCAGGCTGGATGGCTACTAGTAAAGCCTCAGGAGATGTCCCATTTGGTGAAGGGACCAATATGATCTGTATATCCAAAGACTAAGATCTGAACCAAAAGAGCTACAACTTCTAGGCTAGAACTTTGTACTATGGAGAAGAAAAATGAAGAATCTAGACTTGGGTCTTCATAGTGTGGTTTCTAAATGGACTGAAGTATGCCAGCCTTGGATATTCTTTCAAGTAACTGTTTAGGACATGTATCTATGCTATCAATGGGGATTATGTCCAAATATTAAGTGGCTAATAAACATGACATGCCATTTAATTTGGTTTGTATTCTCCTCGTTTAGTGTCAGAGTCATTTGTTGGAAAGTATCTTTTATTCCTAAATGCTGAAGACAAACATTCATGGATGTAGCTGTGACAAATATCAGGACTTCAAAGTGCCAATGAGACTGAGAGTTGTTAATTTTCATTAGTTATTTGTAATGGCTACGGGAGGTGGGGCAAGGAAAAAAGCAAAGCCTGACTTTTATATGTATGGTCTGGAAAAAAAAAATATCATTTTTGGAAATTAGCAGAAATGTCAGATGAAAACCAACATCAAATTACAAGCTAAAGTAGTGGATACTAAGCCTTAAATGAAACACTGAACTAGTTATACTTAAAACTTCACTATTTCCATAAATTTAAAAACTTAGTAGATTTTCATCTTCTTGCTATTAAAAAAAAAGAACTATTTAGAACTTACTTTCAACAACTGACCAAGTTAACTTTGATATGTCTGGTCTGCACAGTAAGCAAGGGCTGGTTGGATTTGTGTCACCTTCACCATAACAGAGTCCATCTATGTTGCATGTTTTCTCCTTTTAGAGAAATGACAACATGATTCATTAATTTTTAGTTATCAAACAGTAAATCCGGATGAAATTGTAAAGTGTCAAATAAAATCTAATCTATTCTGCACTTCCACTAAACAACTATGGATGTTTTTACATCTAAAGAACTGACAGCATGTTTGGTTTTATTTGGTAACCATATAAAGTGCTTTTGGTTTGACTTATGTAATTTAAAATTGCCTCACACCAGCTTCTCTTTCTGTGCTTATTTCTGTGCATGGAAAAGCCCTGTTGAAAACAAGAACAGCGTATGTTCTGCTGATTTTTCTAGATTTTCTTTCTGCCTGAAAAGATGTGTATTTTCATAATAAACATAGAGGGTAATGAAATGCATACCTTCAACATACATAACCCAGATTCTTGTGGTTCACATGTCTGACAGGCTCCATCATATAATATCATTGTTTTAGAGTTGCTATAAATGAATCCATCATTAGAAATCTGCAAGATATACAGTAAAAATGGATTAACCCATACGTGTATCGATGTATCACCAGCATGGACTGCTAGCATGAACTTCAACTCATTGACAGACACCTACATTTAGCTGTTTAAACTCTCATAATAGTCACCAGAAATCTCATTAACCCTGCCAGTAAGTCTAGGCAGATATTTGACTAACCACATGCAGGCATCTATTTTAGGGTAAACTGAATAGTGTGTAGTCTTTATTACCTTATTGACTCAATCTGTATGACGGCTCGGGTATCTATGTCACACAGGGATTCGTACATGTAGACTGGGCTCAACAGAATTTTCCCATAAATGCATCTTATGTCATTTGAAATGCTCTGGGATAACTGCCTGGCCTTTAACTTGTACTCTTAAAGAATGCATCTCTCTGTAGGTCCTGGGTCGTATCTACCAGTCCCCTGGCAAGAGAACACTCTCAAATGGCACTCAACACTAAGCTTAGGTGATGAAAGTGAGACCCTAAGTTAAGCAAGCTGAGTTCCACCTTTAGGACGATTTAAAAAAGGATACTATCTATGTAATATATTTTCAGCTTAATAGGAGTATCTGTAAGTGAGTATTTGAAATTTCTGTAAGTACCTTTATTTGCCACCTGGAAATGGGTTTATCATCAACCAGATCCATGACATCAGATTGCTGGTCATCATTTGGTAACTGGCAGTCGACAGTCCTGGCATTTTGGAAGGCAGCTGGTGTAGTTAGAGGTTCTCCGGGAATCCATTGTCTATCACTATACTAAATGTTAAGACAGAAAATCTGTTTTTCAGTGAAATACATCACGAAAATATTTTTATCAGAGAAAAAACCCCATGTGTTGAACAGTCTTCGAACAAGTCTAACATCTCTGGATTAGAATGCAGTGGGAAATGTCATTATCTGCGCACATATACTTCTTCCTAAGCCTGCTACTGTGGACGAAAAAGCAGAAAAGCCTTTCCTGCCACACGGCCCCTTGGCACTGTATTGCCAAGGACAAAAAGGTCTTCCAGCTGGAGAGTACTGTGAGGGTTAAGCAGTGGGTGATCCTCTGACAGCACTGATCTGATGTATAAGTGCTTCTATCCCTCTCCATCTCTGTTCCCATGAGAGGACAAGCGTTAGTTGAAGGAACAGATGAGGTTTTTGGCAGGGCTCAGGTATCATTCTGGGTGCTGGGGGAATACTGGTAAATTAAGCCATTAAGCCCGTGCACAAGACAACAGATTACACCATTAACCCTGTAGACTTTTCTTCTAAACTGCAGTGAGGACAAGTCATCCAAGGATCTATCTTGAGAGTTCAAGGTTAACTGAATAGGGATGATAATACTATTTGACTGAAGTATTGATGTGGAAGCAGGGATAAGCACACTAAAAATAAAGTTAGATGGAAGTAAGAAACTATACAGACTAAGAATCAAGAGAACAGCAAGATCAAAATAATTTTGAGCTTGACTAGGTTTTACTGAGTTGGCACATTTTTTCAGTTACTAGAGCCAATCAAGACATTTATTCAATCTCAGTTCTAACATGGGCAGTCCACTGCTGATAAGGCCTTGCACTTTTTTTTTTTTTTACAAACAGTAAAATAACAGAAAAATTAAAACTTTTGCTGAAAAGACATATGAGCTATTTTTGTTCCAACCAACCATTTTTCTTTCACCCTATACTCAGTTAAGGAATTCACAGCAAGGGTGAGTAAAAGCATAACAGCTAAATATTTCTAAATATGTCATTTTGAGTGCATTTAGTACCATAACCTTCGAAATGCGATGCAGTCTATTTCTCTGGAAACCTTTTGTTATTTGCTAGAGGCAAATTCATGTAAGTTTTTCAGAAACATATTAACCTTTCAAAAATCAATTAAAAACCTTCAGATCTACTAGCATTCCAGCTCACTAGGTTCATAGAAAAACTTATTTCTGCATTTCAACATAAATAAGAAGGAACTAAAACTGTACTTTTGTATTCAGGAGGTTAAACACACTCTTATCCTTTACAAAAACATTTGTAAAGTCTGGATCTGTGTAATCATGGGCTCTTTGGCCATGTCCTACCCAAACCTCTATCAAAAGATGTGCAGTAGTTTTGCATCTGTGAGGTACTTCAATACAGAATTCTCTGAATCACCTCTTTTAGCATCATGCACAAGACCTACATCTTCCAAACACAGTAGGACAGCCCATGGACAACGGGTTTGATTTAACCTTTCAAAAGCGAAAATATAAAAAATAAGAAATTCAGTGTGTATTAGCTCTATATTTTGCCAAAATGCCTCTTCTATGAGATTCCGATCATTTCACTTTAATCTCAAAATACATGGAGTTCTATACTGTTGCAAGTCCACGACATTTGCATAAAGTCACTATTACTCCAGCCTGAAAATTAAACAAAACAAAAAAACCCCAAACATCCTTCTGTTGTATTTTCAAGGAAAAAATTCTCAGCTTCCTCCTCAACTGCAGATAACAGCAGTAGTGTTCATTTTCTAACCTGGCTCTTGTCAGTGAGAAGATAATTAATAAAAGCGATTAAATAAAAAGTTTTTGTAGTTGGGAGACAAATACACCACCATAGTGTGTTATATCAGAATATCTTGCCATGAGTTAAAACTGAGACATTTCAAACTGTGATAAATGAACTCCCAACAATTGTCTCACTGTGAGCCTGTTCTAAAAGTCTTTTAGCCTAATGGAGTGTAAACCTACTCTCAACTGTATCATTTCAAGCCAGCTTGCAGATGAGTGATACATGTTGTGTTGAAGAAAAATCTATAGCCAGCATTGCTTAATCTGTCAGAATAACGTTAGCATCTGCTGGTACTAGGTAAGGAAAACTTTTGTCTCAAGAACAGAATTTTCCCACTGAATGGTTCCCCTTTTGCCATCTTCCCCCACTGCCACCATCACATCAATGAAACACAATTTTACTTTGAAGCTCTTTTTATTCTCGTGTCTAACATGACATAAAAACTTGTAATTGCTGATTGTTTATTCCACGCTAACACTTGTAAACTGCTTGTAAGTTTGCCCTGAGCAAATTCTAGATCTGAGTAATAACAGTCTCTCTATAGAGATTCCTCTTGGTTTACAGTGCAACATTTTTAATCTCCTGTTCAAACCTGGGGTATAGAGCTGACATATATCATTAAATAGCCGCTGTATTCTACCCCAGGAAAATGGACATCAAAAATGCCTTTCTCTTTTTGTAACAGATTTATTATGTTTATAAAAGGGCTATTTCAAGCCTTAGATTTGAGACAGAAATCTAGTAATGTCTTTAACCTTGCTGTCCTTTTTCAAAGAAGTGGTACTTCAATTCCTCTCCATAAGCACTTAAAAAAACGAACAATGATGTTACTAATAGGGCTGCCCTTGCCCTTTTTCTGATGGATAGCTGCCATATGCTGTTATCTCCCTCTTGGCTGCTGAACATTCCCATTACGTTTTGTATTTCTCTTATCATGGAGGAAATGACAATCTTGCAAAGACTTGAGTGTCTGCTGCAAAGTGCTGAGTGCCCTTGCTTTTAGCTTCTACTAAAGCATTGGGTGGTACCCACATCAATAAATAATATGTTAGACACTTTTTCCCCTCATTCTCCAAGAAGTTTAAAATGTAATTGTTACTATTCAGAGAGACTTACCTGTAATTTGATAATTTCACATTTCAGATTCAATGACTCCCTGAATCCATGTCCAAAAGCTCTCACTGATGTGCAGTCATACTGTCGAATATCACACAGCCCGGCGTTCTCCAGCTCTGTAATTTCTGGAGCCTGGTCTTCGAAGCAGAGATTAAACAATGAATGTTAGTATATTAACTCATTCATATGCATTTACATTAAGCAATATGTTTATTTCTCTATTCAACTAAGAAAATAATGTAAACAATGAAAGCTGGACCCAGCTGAAGAAAGGCATAAACAGAAACATTTTTTATTGTTAAAATGTATCTTAACTTTAAAGCTAGAGTTTTGTCTTCTCTTGGAACTTGAAAATTATGAAGCAGAGAAAACATTCGTCTGATAACAAACACTTGTGAATGTGTGTTTTGCTTTCTCATTTATGGTTCTTTATATGACACTTGCAGAATAAAATCTAAATGAAACTCAGGCCCTAGGAATAGGAACTGGAAAGGTTATAGTTATGCAATAATTTATAATGGAAATCCTTTTTTTAAAGACTAAACAAAAGTATCTCAGGTGGAAGTTATTTCAGGAAATAAACTGACAAAGAAAGTGCTCAAAAACAGTTTTTAGGAAGCAAAAACCAGTTTATTTGACTTCAACAGGAATAAAATATACCTTCTTATTCTCTTAACCTCTTTCTCTATTTGCATTTAAATAGGTCAGTAAAACAAAAACACCATTGAAAACCAAAATATTAATAGGGTTTGTTTTGAAAGGGTTTTGACTTTTGTAGTACTTTTCATATTTTTCCAGTGTATCTGCTTAACTGAATTTTAGTTAATGTCTTATTTACTGAAAAACCCCCACAACCCTGCCCAGCATTATTTGCTGTACCTCTTTTTTTCTTCACCATCAATTCTGCTCCCACCACATCAAACAGTTAGCTTACAAACATATAACATCACCAAAACCATCCATTTACAGTTAATAAATAGGATCATATAGACTATAAAAAATTAGGGAATGGATGGATGTGGCAGATGTTCCAGAAGAAGACAGTGTGTGGAAACACAGCTAATCTCTTGGGGCAATACTTTGGATTGCAAACTCACTGAGTGGTAAATTTTTTAAATTTGATGTACCAGAAACTAAGCCCATGTTTTACCCTTTGGGAACAAGAAGGCTGAATAGAAAACAATTATGGCTGTATTAAACTGGAACTAAATTGCTGGATAACAAACAGGGCCACTGCAGGGAACACTTGTCAGTGTACAAAAGCAGGAGAGAAAGGCAGAAAAACAAACGTATATTGCACAAATATTGAGAACATTATTTAAGTAAATCTAATTTCCCCCCCCCCCACTCACCAGACAGTATGCTGCAATCATATGAGCTGTAGCCTTGAAAACATGCACAGCCCCATTCTGTACATTCCCCATTACCACTGCAGAGACTGGGACACTTTAACACAGTAAGTAGGCTCTCAACCGACCCTTCAAGTTCCTGTCGGTTGTAATTTATTTCTTCTAAAACTCTTTTCTCACATTCATTCTCTAGAAGAGCTAAGGAAGCTTCTGCCCAGCTGAGGTCATCTTTCAGCAGCAGATCTTTAACGCACATATTGATCGCATCCTCTACTCGCTGGCCAAGAAGGCCATCACAAGATCTTCCTATACTGGAATTAGCTATTGCCTGCTGGCATAGTAACAAAGCGCTGGACTCAGTGAGGCCAGAAGGTGTGGGCCAAGAAGGAAGAAACTTTTCATCTGTGTCAGTGGCATGGTCCTCTGGGAAAAAATAACTATATCCTTCTAAGTCTGTTTGGCTAAGACTTTGGAATAGAAATACTGGATGATATTCATAATAATTTTGACGCTTCCCCCTGCTTGTAACAGATTGACTGTAACGGTGAGAATTTCTTCTAATGCGTGAGCTTGAAGGTTGTTCTCTTTCTACACCAGCATTTCCCATTGAGGTTGCAGAGACACGTGTGTTTACCAGTGATTTGTGAAGCTTGGTTTGATTAGCCTCCCTCTGAAGAAGTGTAGATAAATCCATTTCATGTGCAGATGAACGTTTCTTTAGGCCTCTGACAAGATCAACAGGACCAAGATACTCAGCAGTGACATCCAGCCCTGGTATCAAAGAAAGAAATCTACCATTTTCACTTTCTTTACAAGACAGAGGAAGTTCTGACTGATAAACTGTCTCTAGTTTATTCACTGATCTATATAATCCAGCATCTTCAAGTGCGCAGTCACAGAAGACCGTTTTTCTAGAAGATGCTAAAGAAGCAGGTGTCTTGTCAAACAAGCTATCTCCTGGTGAAATTCTAGAGAAGAAAGAAAAAGATGAAATTGTATCTGAACTGTTTTAGTAAAGCATTAACATTTGTTTTGCTTTTTGTTCTTTCATACTTCTACAGCATAGATCACAGAACCTGCAGCATACAGCTATATTTAAAGACCAGTTAAATCACAAAACCACGAGAGTAATTTGTAATAGAAGAGTTGACAAGAGTGGATATTTTTTGTATAGCTTGATACTCTGTTCAAAACCTACTCAAACTAATCTTGCATCATACTACTTAAATACTAATTTGGCACTTCAGTTTCAATTTTCTCTGAAATTAATTATGGAATGTAATGATGTCATTCTAACATTAACTTAAAAACTTAGTAAGATTATTTATTATTTTGACAAGTATTTAAGAGTGTGAAGGAAAGACTGAACCAAAAATGATGACATTTGATTGAAACAAATATTTTGTTACCTCCATTCCTTAATAAAAGAAAAAGGAACATTAGCATGGTTTGGGATTTCCACCCCACTTGCAGTGTGATAGTCATTCTCTGCACTTCCATCAAAGGTGCCACAGAGTCCCACTGTATGTCTGTAATCTGAACTGGGTGCCCTAAGTGTTATGCTCATTCCCCATTCACTCACATCAGCACGAACGAAAGCTCCAGAAGAAAACAAAACCTAAGAAAAGATTGATGATATCATCGTGAGAAAGATGGTTTTTATTTTACCTAATAAAACCAGGTATGTTTGTTGGCAAGAAACAATTGGAAAAGGCCAGGCATATAAAGACACCCCATTATATTCTTGCTCTAACTATGCTGGATCAGACAAATTTCATTATTTCTTCTTCTCATGAAGCCCCGTAAATAAAAACCCTACACATCTCAATCTTAGCAGGCAGCTAGATGGTGCCTTATAGGTCCTTAAACTTCATCCATCATTAGTAGGTATATTGGGGAAGGTCAGTGACTGCAAAACCACAGAGAATCAAAGATCAGCTGGGCTGCTCACTCTTCACATGCTAGCAATGAGGAAAGGAATGATTCTGGTAATATGAATAGACTCTTTGGCACCACTTTTCTCCACTTTCTTTTTGTCAGCTACGTGATTCCCTCTGCTAGTAGCTTAATATATTTCTACCTGCAAAGATGATTCTAAATGTTCTAGATAGCTCAGAATAGTCTCAAATATTTAGTATTTAATTTTAGGCAACTTTATAATCTCTTGAAAGAAATACTAGAAGTTTCAAGAACAAAATCCATTGCAAGTTTAAATGCTGTTTCTATTATTAACTTGCTGTACAAATCTGAGTAAGTCACTTAATTCTTCTGGTTCCTCGGTATCCTTTCAATTTCTCTATTGCCTTATGTCATCTTCATATTTCAGATTTGAGGTCTTCAGATGAAGTGTTTCAGATAAAAGTTAAATTATTTAAAAGTCTTATACTAATAGCCAAACCCAAGTTGAAAGGGCATTATCTGTTTTTACGGCTTGCTTTTCAGACCAACAGAGCGATTAAAGAGCAGTTAAGGGCTTCATTTTTACATTCTGCTTCAGTTGAAGTTCAGTGGAGTCCTACAGTAATTCCATCTACAAAAGAAAAGCTACAGGAAATTTTAAAAACAAATGTGAATGTTTTATCTGAGGGCCACATTCTCTAGAGAAATCATCTACACTTCCAATTCTGTGGATTACATTTGGCATATTAACTATCTACATGCACTGACTTCCTATATGACACTAGCATGAGCAAAACAGAGCACACAGAGATCTCGTTTTGGAACATCAAGGCTGCTAAATAAGTGCATATTAAATCTGAAACCCTTCCACACAAGGGTTGTATACTGTAATTGACAACATGGTTCCAGAAAGGTATGCATGTTGACACATCTTTGGTTTTGAGGACAACATCCTTCACTTACAAGCAAAAAACTCGCCAAAGGACTACAATTGTAAAATAAACATTATGCTATTGCTCAACTGCAGAAAATAAAACATGTTTTAGTTCTGAAGTTGGTGTGAATTAGTAAAAATAATTGCTGAGATAACCATTACGTCTGCAAGCAATCACTTACTACTTACTGTTACTTTTCTTCCTAGGTAGGATTCAGTGATTCTGACATTGCTTCCTGTTATGTCTCTATTTATTACAGATAAGTGTGGCTGTGACTCATGTAGCTGACCACCGCACATGTCAAATGCAATTATATCACTTCCTTCTTTGGCAACAAAGCCACAGTTACAGGATGCCGGGTAGTGAAGACTTCCACAGTCCCACTGGCGAACATGAACTTCAAAATCTCGAGATGTACTCTTATAGAGAACAAATGTTCCTGTTTTAAAATTGTCGTAGAGTCTGGAATCAAAAGAATAGTGTGTGATATCACTTGGGTTATAAAATAACTGTATCACCACATCAGCAACTTTATCTTAAAACAGATTTCTAATATTTGGTGAACTTTGATACCACAACTCATTTTCTTGCATCAGAAAAACCAAACAGTACAGCTCACAAACCAACACACAACTTTGTTCTGAACAAACACCTCTTCCTTTGTGCAGCTCTAAATCAAAAAAATTAAATCTGTTTTACAGCAGAAAAACAAGGAATAAAAGAAGGATCATGAGCGTATGTAGACAATGGTTGTGAATGGAAACAAAGATGAAGGCACTGCCATTCTTTGATATATTTTTTTTTAACAGTGTTTATGACAGAACTGGAGGGTATTCCTCAACCTTTGTGTTTCTACAGCAGTACACCTATGCAGCAAGAGCAAAAAGATGCACAGCAGTGTACATGTGGGAGGCAGCTGCTGAAAACTGCATAAGTACCCTTGACAAAATGATTTAGAAAGTCACATACTTTTAAAAAGGTCTACTTTACTAAGATGAAGATGGGGAGTGCTTATTCACAAAAGATCTGAAATTATTTAAGATGAAAACTGTAAACAGTGACTTTTTTTTTTTTTCCTTAGGATTAGCCATCTGTTCCCTGAAGCAAGGTTAAAATAGTCAATTTAATGATTCAGCGGTGAGGAGAAAAAAAAAAAAAAGAAAAAACCCCAAACTTCTGCTGTAAGTTTAATAGCCTCTTGTCTATAAATGGCATTTGCAGAATGGTGTATTTGCTTTGTGTATAATGGGCCAGCAGGCAAACTGCAGATGGCTACCCTAGTGGGACTGCACAGGATTACTGTGATTCAGTAAGGACAGTTCCTTTTCTGTTTCCTCACTGTAAAATAAAGTAGCAACAGACTTTATCCTTAAAAAGTTCCTCCCCTGCAGCATCATGCTTCCAGCCAAAGCATATCACAGTAAATCACTGTTTCATAAGAAAGCTTGATCAAAATGCATTGATGGTTAAAATGCCCAGTGAAGCCTTCCCTATAATTTCCACTGAAGGAGGAACTGCAATATCAGGATAACCTCAGTGACTTTATTATTATTATTACTAGTCACAGTGCTATCAGAGAAGCAATTACAACTTGTCATTTCCCTTCTGTCATCAAGTTCACAAGAAGAGTGAGGTTGTGGGCTGAACATCCTTATTTGGAGGCAACATACCCTCTTCTTCTCACCCTGCCATTTGAAGGAATGTGCTTCTGCTGAGCAGAGAATATAAAAGTCCCAGGTGTGGAACCTGTGTTTGTTCTGACACCTTCCATGAATGAGAAACACTTTGAAAGACAGAAGCATACCAAAAACATGCCATCTGTGGCCAAGGAAGCCGTCTTTACTTTAGAAAGAAGATCAGTGATGTGCAAGTAACAGCAGTGAATAAGTCGCTTTCAATGCCATTAATGAACTCACCACAATGTCACACTGACAGCAGACAGCTTCTAGCAAATTGATCCTTACAAGGATTCAGATACTGACACACAGAAATAGGGAAACTATACTGCAGATTGGAAACACCTTTGCATTAAAACAGTTTTGCCTAATCAATCATTTTATCATTGTTCATACTGAGTAACATTTCTATTTTTCATAGTCAAGACTGTACAGCAACCACTCCTCTCTTGGCATACTCCTCTAAAAAGGAAAATAGTCAACTGCTTCACTCTTTTGCCTTAACCCCAAAACTTGGATTTAGAAATACAAATATTACAAACATCATCACGACTGGCAAGTTTTTACTAACTAAAGCATGTTGATTCTTACTGTCCAAGAAAGAATGTAAAATACAGAGTGTAGTTGTGGAAAACTACACCTAACTTGTATCACTAGCACAGACTTTAAATGAGTCAATCAGTCAACCCCCAAAAAGTCTCAACACACTTAAAATTAAGAGCAGCAATCCAATGATTACCTTCCATCAAACGTAATTATATGAGGGTCAGTAAATGAGTAGCAGTAGGCAGTGGGTAGATCCTTTACTGTAATCTTCAAAACAAAGAAGCACATAGTAAGCCATGTCAAATTAGGAAATAAACAGACTCATGCACATTATTTATAATGCTGGTTTACATTCTAATAAATATATTATATTATACTTTTAATCAATCTGAGTAGTTATATCAATATTAAAATCTTAAAAAAATAATTCAAATGAAAAGACAGCATTTCAATGAAAATAAAACAATGGAAAATCAACCACTTAGAAATCTTGGTGTGAGTCAGCTAGTCACAGCTGAAATAGAAGCTTCATTAACATCAGCCACATTTCTGGCCAGTTTACAGAGCTTAACATGAAGACTTTAACCTGTGTGCTTTCTGGAACATAACCATTCCACAGGAAATTCTCACTGGATATAGGTTCGACTGCAATTCTGGTAATTCTGTCTCCATCCCGCATAAAGTCTGTCACAGCAGTGAAATAAATTACAGCTTGACTACAGATTCCATTACTGCAGGGCTTCTGGAGAAGATCCACATGACAAGAAGAAAGAGCCAAGTTTAAACCTAACTGCTCTTTACCTGTTTTAATGAAAACACATCATTAGTGAGTTTTCGTCTAAATAATTCACATTTGGTATACTACTGTTAATATAGACAATGACTTATTTACAAACATTTTCATAAAGTAATTATGCATTTTTCTTGGGTTTGGTCATGCAAAACCCGCTCTATACATCTTCATATGCAAACCCAAGAAAATGGGTTTGAATTTTGGAGTTTGATAGACAAATAGAAATCATGATAGGCTTGCTAATGTGACATAAAAATGGTTGTCTGCATAGGCAAGGCTCTTCCTGGGGTTCACAAGATTTGTGCTTGAGAAAGTACTACAGAAAACAGTAATAATGGTAAAAAATGAGGACTTCACGACTGCATATACAATACTTGCAACACAAGAGGTCAACAAGATGAACAGAATTATAAACTTTGCAAGTATTACAGTATTCTGTCTACGCAAGTTAAAGAATATGGCTCCAATATCAATAGCTGCCAAAAACATCTGCTAACTTCCACAAGTAACGGATTGTGGACACATTCTTCCATACTTTCAGCAGCAGTGTATACAGCCTGTGAATATTTTGTTTTAACATTTAGAAAGGATTTTACAATGTAACAGCTTCTCTGAAGACGACCAGTGGGAATATTTAGAAAAACACATTAAATATACAAAATGCAACAAAAATCAGGATAAGACTTACCTTCATCAGTATTTAATGTTAGTGAGATTTTGCAGTCACTTTCAAGTTGGCTAAACTCAGGACAAGGAATAGGAATGCTACTTTCTATTGCCAGTCTGTATTCCTTCCCATCTTCTGATATATCGTATGTTTCTGGATGTATCTAGCACAGAAGAAACTGTACTTAAAATGCAAGCTTTGTGAGTAAACTACAGCACTGCTTACTAACCAACTAGGAGTCCAGTATAAAAAACTAGAGATGGAATGGCATGGTGCACAGCCTGCTCCACCTGATCAGGCTTATCTAGATGGTCTGAAGAGCAGCAGCACACTGAGGAGAAGATGAGGACACAGCAGCAAAAATCTTGAAGAGGTGGGAATAAGGGACAAGGATAAGGAAAAGGCAAGAGTAAAGGCTAGCTAGAAAGGTAATGAATCAGCACACCACATTAGCACCACAAAAACGTATTCTCTGGGTAGCTTCTGGAAGCTAAAATACAAACAGTTTGGTGTATTGTCTGGGGGGAAGGGAGGGGAAAGCTACCTACAGGCAACAATGTCCCGAAAGAATTTGCAAGCACCATATTTCTCCTGGGATTCCTCTCAGTAAACTTACAACACAGCTCACTATAGATGCATAATCAAAAAATCAACTAGAGATCAGTAACAGAGGCCTACACCTGACCATTGTACATTGGGTGAAATCCTGAATGCAGCCTCACAGGAAAACAAAAATAATGCGTTCACACTTTGCAGTGTGCACTACAGACTTTTTGCACTTACGTGAGATCAGTCTGGGCCCTGATCCTGCAGAAACATAAACTCAGGCTTAACTTTACGAAGGGCAAATCCTTAAGTCAACAGGACTATTCCCAACATGTAATGACATGCAGTATGTCTTTCTGGGATTGAGGTCCCATTCCTGGCCAGCAAATGAGTCCCTATAGCTACATCCACAGTAGGAATTAAAATGAGCTTGGAGATTGGCCGCTGACCAAGTGGCACGCCACAGTTTCCCTCTCTTAAGCCCAGACCAGGCTGGCCTCACCCTTCCCTTACCCCCATGGCCAGCTGGAAAGACGCCTTGGCTTAGGCTATCTTGTGAACCATGTGCTGGAAGAGCCTGCTGGCATTGGCCAAAATCATGCCAGAAAAGGCAGCAGCAGTTAAACGTAATTAATGGACAACCATGTGCCAGGGCTCAGGCCTGAGCCGTGGACCTCCTAGTTTACAAATACAGCATCAGAGTTGACTCCAGCTCCTGGAAATCAAGGCTTTCACCATGCATGTGAGTTGCTGATTCAGCCTTCCTGCACCTTGAGTACACGTGGAGTACAGAAACAACTTTGATTCTTCTGCTTTTTGACAAATTTAAGTTCACTACAGCCAACAACATGCTCCATTAATTCACAGTTAATACATTTTGAGTCTCTTCTAGTCAGAGGACTGACTGCTGGACAAATATTCAGAAAGATTCCTGCCACGATAAAGTAAAACATTATTTTCTTTCAAAATTACCTTAATGCCAGCAAAAAATTCCTTGCTTTCAACGAAAGAGCTTTGTATATCTGGCTTCTCCATGAAAAAAGAAGAACTGCTACAGTAGACCTGTAGGGCAAAAGCAGCATAATAGAATACATTTTTGGTATGAAGTGGTCACGTGAAGACAATCCAACCATCATGGGTCAGTTTGATGGACTCATCACCCCCAGTCTTCTGTTTGTACCAGAAATCTCCACTTGCCAGTGATGCTGCTTAAGAAAAACAAAGAAACAGAGCAGGCATCCTAAGACCTTTCTCTGGCACCCATCAGCGGGGCAGAGACTTCTTGAACTAAAGGCGGCATACAAACCATCACGTTTAACAAGCACCTAAGTCTCCACCGATTTAACAAATCCCTTCTGGAGCATTTCTGCATCCCATGACATCTTGTGGAAACGCATTCTATACTTTATTACATGCTATTTACTACTTCTTGTCTGTTTCACATTTTTTGCCTTTTAATTTTGCTGAGTGCCCATTAGATTTTAGATTCTGCAAAACAACCATCCCCTCCTCCTCCTCTTCTTACCATAATTTTTTCCTTGTGTTATGGGCCTGAATAATCTTTTTCAAGATGAAGAATTTACTGTGATTTCCCTCCACTGAACCAGTCCCATGCTACTAGATACTACAGTTTTGCTTAGGTTTTGTATTTTTTCCTTGTCTATTTTGCTGTATCCCTTTTGAGACGTGTTGACCACACATGCAGTACTTCAGATCCTGAGAAAAGCCAAGGATTCATAGCAGCAGCAGCAGGTAATTTATGACTGTGCCTTTCCTTTTGACTGTCACTAAGTTAACACTGTTAGGCAACTATTCACAAAGTCCCCAAAGGATTTCTGAGGATTAGCAATTGCTATTGCTGTCCCACTCAAGCAGCCTGGCTTTCGCTTGAACACACATGCACATGCACACCAACCACGTGCTTTTTTGGTTTTTAATTTGGCCAGGAAAAAATAACCTGTGTTTTGGTATATACAAGTAGAAAACTTATTGGTTTTCCGATACTTAAGCTTTTCAGAGTTATCATGAGAGCCTAGGTCTTGATTCTGCTACCACAGAAGGTAATGCAGGTACTCTCATTGCTTTTGATGACAGAGATTAAACCATTTAAATCCAGTCCTAGAGAGAAAACTATGAAGCAGCAGCTCGTTACTGATTCAGAGAAAATAAATCTATCTAATGAATTAACAACACAGCTTCTCACAACCTCTGGCTCTTACAGCCTCTCACTTAGATGCATTTACATCCAAATACCCTCTTAATTTACAGTATCAAACCAAACCACAGTAGAGGGTGAAGATGACGCAACTTGAATAAACATCTATCTCCTGGAGGCACCCTATACTGTGCTGAGACAGAGAGTCTCAAAACCTTAACGACAGTATAATTACTGAGATATTCTTTGGTATTTCCACATTCATATGGGCACCACCAACAACAACTACACTCAGTATGCTTCTGCTAAGAAAAATAATACAGCAAGGTGCTGGAAGTCTGTCTCTAACAACTGTTAGTTTTTACCGAGCCATATTTACAAAGATACAAAGAGATTATAATTATGTTTTAACATACTCTGTCTCCAAGTCTGACGTTTATCCCGTCTAGTTCTAGAAGTGCATATGTATGAACTGCTGTTTCACGTTTCAGCTCTTCTTTGATACCCTCAGGAGAAAGTCTTGACCAAGTTACAATGAATCCGACTGAGCTGTTTGCAAAAGGAACGCCAAAGGCACACCTTAGGTAAATTCTGCCTTTGATCAACTCTGCTACAACTTCAGGAATGGCTGGTAGTGGTGGTGACACAGATGGAGATGATGAAGAAGCCAGGTTACCTAGTCAAACAGAAGAATTCTGTGCAAAACCAGTATCAGATGAAATGACATTGATGTGCATTTTGCCAATTAATACACTAATAATATTTACCTTTTTTCATATGTGGAAGTACTACATAAGTGCTTAGAGAATCAGAGAAAATGTGTATGTTTCTTTTGTTAATTATTAAAAGGAGAAAAAATTCTGTCAGTCTTTGATTATATTCTAGCCAATAGGAAGATGCTGAAGAGGGGGGAATAAACCCAAAACCAAGTGAATAAAATACAATTAATTATTTTACAAGACAGGAGAGAGCAACATGCAAGGGAATTTGCCTGACAGAAAAATATTTTTTCTACTTATGAAGAAAAAAAAAAGCTATGAAAAAAGGAACAGAATAAGCAACAGTATGATTTGTAGATTCATCTTATATTTGACTCCCAAAGAATCAAAGTAATCTGTAAATCGACATTATTAAAATTACTTTTTAACATTTTGGTATTTATTCCGATCATTATGCTGAGAAAGTACTTCTGTAATCCAAAGGTTGAAATTACCTTCAAACTGCTCATTTTGCAACAGACTCAGCAATACTGTTGATAACATGAACATGGTTTCATTCAAGGCAAAATATGACTAAATGATGACATTATTGGGTCACAGATGCATAGAAAATCTTGAAAATCAAAGCAAAATACTCACTACTACAGATGCCTTGAATTTCCATTCCCATAGGATCACAGGTCTGTGGTTTTCTATCTGAAACAACTATAAATTTTTCTTAAATTGTATATTCACACACATACAGAGTACGTATACCAATGCTCTTATAAATTATGGCCCAATGTTAAAAATACACCAAATATCACAAGACACTAACTGAAGTCTTAATTAGCAGTACAGAAGAATTATTGTAATCTGATTCATATACAATTATGGTGGCAGTTGGTACAAAGCCTTGCGCTGGAAATCACAAGTAGATTGGCAACACCTAGGAGGAAGCATATGGAACATTCCACCACCTCTACATCTTTTACTGCAGAGGTACCCAGCCAATACTTACAGATGTTGTTAGTGAGTAAAAAGGAATTAAACTGTTCTCTTGAATATATATTTCTTCCCCAAATCTACATCTGAATGTTTATTCATTAACTGTAACACTGGACAGCCAAATTCAGTGCAGACCTGCTTTGAAGAAAAATAATCTTTCCTACAGGGACCTAAAAAAAAGTGCTTGTCCACTGCTATTTTTTTGGTATTTTGAACATTATTAAAAAAAGTGGAACTTTGATTAAACATGAAAATACTAGTGCATTTGTAACAGGAGTAGAAAGAGATTAGTCACTCCACTCAAACTAAATCAAAAGGGCAGCAGCAACACTGAAACCCCCCACAAAGAATGAAGAGCAGATTTTCATGTTGCATGCTTCAGTGATGCAACATTTGAATTCCTTAGCATGTAGAGGACAGACTCTTTGAAAATCTGCATCAGGTGTTTACAGGTATCAAGTGTTAAAGAGAAAACACGGTACACATGGTAACCTAGATACAAAAAGCACCACAAGAGTATAATGCGCTTTGCATGAAAACATCATCTTAAATGAGGGCTTTTAAACTCAAAACGTGTTTCAGATTTACAGTATTCAGCAGAGCCAAACCAGAGTTATGTTTTTTGCCTATTTTGTTTTGAGGCAGTAAAAATTTACTAGCTCGCTGCCTATGGTTTTTATATCCTCCTTCCTCTTCAGAGAGCCATCATCCAAAGTAAATGTAAAGTCCTATAGTGCAGGAGTTCTTCATTGCTTCAGTCACATGCATGCTGAAATGTCCCATTTCTGGCATTTTTCTTCTGACAATAAACCCCTGGAGAATGCCTTAACAATTGGACCTAAAGGTATAACGATGGACCAATAAAGCAGCAGAAAACCCACTTATAGTTTTGCTATTAAACTTTTGAAAGCAGTCAGTAATAGAGAACATGACTTAGAGCAATACAGTATATGACGCATAAAAATATTGCTAGTATTTTCACAACAGTGTGCTATACAAGCTAATAAAAATTTCCTACCACACTAATTCGTCACTATTTCACAATATTTATAACTGTAAGGATTTAACCATGCCTTCCTTAAGTTATCTAAAACATCTGGCACGAATAATGAAATACTGAAGTTTTGAGCTGTGAGCACCAATACGCTTTTGCAGCACAAGGGTCAAAGACAACGTGAGACATTGCCAAAGGACTCCAGTTCTTTCTCATAGTACTAATAAAGTGTGTATCAGTAGAGCATTTCTGTGTTGAATTTTCTTCTAGCAACAATGTGTATACTCTCCAGAAAGAGATGCCAAGAAAAATATTCCTAATGACTAAACAATAATTGATATAAATACAGTTTGGTCAAGTTCTTAAGCAAGATTTACTCTGACACGTAATTCTGTGCATATTTAGTAATGGGGACTTGCACAGTATGAGTGCCATTGTAGGTACTCTCAATTTTTACTTCCAGGTGTGTCTTGTATGTCTACCTCATTATAGGGAAAATTTAAATTCTTAAGTTTATGGACTCTGAACAATACTTGAGTGTTAAATGTAAGTTAAAAAGGGGCGGTGTGAACCCACACTACCATACCAAATCATTTTTCTATCGTCTCAATATTAAAAGTAAGGATTGCAGGAAATTTTAGCATGTGTAACTCTTTCCAGACATTTCTGCTCAGCCAAATATCGGAGAAACACACTTACTCATAAACACACACCCTTAGTTGAGTTAGAGCATGCATTTTCTCACCTTCTGCACAATACCCCATGCATCCTTGGGTGGGCTGCAGTAAGTAAACAAAGAAATCTCCACAGTTCCTCACGCTGACAGGGATTCGGAAAAGACAGCAGTCTTTTGAAGTGCTGAAGAAAAACTGCCATGTAGCACAAGCTGTTAACTGTTTGATCTCACCAGGTCGAGGCATGGATTCCGACTCCCTCAGAGACAACCAGACAGGGGCTTGAGTACCACAGTGATTCATCTTCAGCACCAGAGAAAACCATCAGAAAATGGTTAATGCTATATCAAACTGTTGCTGTGCTTCAGTGAGAGGTACATATGTACTCAATTAGTTTCCTGCATGAGCTTTCAACAAAGTTTAGACAGTATAATTGAGGGCTTGCCTACTTTCCTCCTCAAGGTTGAATACAAATATACACAAATAAGACTTACATCCTTCTTTGAGTCTAATGAATTTGTGTTTCTAAAGACAGGACATAATTTAGTGCCTGAAGAACTTAACTGGGAGCCACACCTGAGTGTTTTGCCCAGAAAACCTAACACTTGTGTTACTGCTTAGTGAGTTACCCTATACCTGTTATCCTACAGTAACTGACTACGTGAATGCTATCAGAGCACAGCAAATATAGGGTAGAACACACATACACTGAATATCAATGAAAGATGTTAAAGCCGACGTATTTTATCTGCCCTTTGCCATGGACTGACGGCTCAGCTAACCTCCTGGATTTCTTCTAAGAGATGTGGCCACCTGTTTTATTTATTTATTTGTTTATTTAGAAATAGATGTGCAACAACCACAGTGACTTTGTAGCAACCCTAAATGCTTTGGTGCCTACAAAGCAGTGGGCTTCACAAGGTCTGTGGTTCAGATAATGATTCAAGGGGTGACTGTTGTTCCCTCTCTCAGCAACAAAAGCCTTGTTCAGTGCTCTTCCTCAGGGAATCAGAAGTGTGCTGTGGAAGAGTCTCCTTCATCCCTCACCACTGTGGCTGTGTGAGGTCTTCAGATCAAGGAAGCTGCCATGCAGGTCACAACTTAACAGTAGTACCAATCATGGTAATGGAAGTGTAAGTCTGATTTAGCAGACAGCAGAGTTTACCAGTGGAGTACAGAAAAATTAATCCTGAGAAAAGGAGACAAAGAAGGAATCTGGTCCATGGGTTATCAGAATGAGTTAAAGATCACCTCCTGTCTTTCATGGGCTACAGAAAGCAAACTGAAGAGAAACGCCTAGAAGGACACAGTGTGTTAAAACCAGCATTTGGAAAATATTTACATGAAAACTATAAATCTGAAATTGTGATATTTTGAGAACCTCTTCTCCTTTATACATCACCTCAAGCATTCTTTTCTTTGAACTGGTAGTGAAACAAGTTCTTAGATTATCTTGTCTTTAGACCTCTTGGTCTAAAGACTACTGCAGACTAATTGACCAATTACCCATCTCAAAAGTGCACTTTTCTTTCTTAATCTAGAATATCTGAGCCCACCATCAATCCATCAGACAGATGGAATTAATGAGAAGTAGACAGAAATGGGACGGATTGTTTAACAGAGTCTGAATCTTTGACAAGGATTAAATATAGCTATAATAAAAGTTCTCCTAAAGGGAAAGGAAGGAGGAAACTTCTCAAACAAGACATCCATTTCAGTTTGGTTTTAATGTTTTGACTTTGATATTTCAAAATAAATGTCTTGGTTTTGTCAACAGATGCAAAGAAGCAGATGTCAATGCATAAATTTCATTTGCTGAGTAAGTTTTGAATCAATCTCTTTCCAACTGTAATTATCTGGACTTCCCTGTATTAGGATGGTAGCCTATTTTTACCAAATATTTACTAAGCACTGAGAACTTTGGTCAGATTTCTAAAACTTTCCTAGATGACCTGAGTGGGTATCTTGCTAGTCTAACCTCTGTTCTAAAAAACACTTTTTTTTTCCCCCTTGGTTTATCATGCTGGTTCTTTGCACAAAAGTACCCATTTTGAGAAAATACAACTAGTTAATTAATTTGTTTGTATTAAATCGAACTGAAAGAAAGTCCTTTAAAAATCATACTTTTTGCTAGTTTTTTGCAGTACAAAAACAAAGGTTAACAGTAACCTCTGCAATACAACCCTCCGAGTCCTTGAGTCACCTGCACATTAAAGGTACTTCAGTGGCTTTATATGGCTGTAAAGATTTACTAAAAAATAAAATAAATAAATATAAGAAGGGATGCTATAAACTCATTTTCATTTTATTACTATGTTTTAACTTTTTTGTATTCCTTTAAAGGTGTTTCATTATTAGGCTTTTCTTTCCTTTTTTTTTTCCTAAGAGACTGCGACCAGGCAATTCATTTAATTTAAAAAATCATGGTAAAATATTCTAATGACTTTTTTTTTTTTTAATAAGGAAATGTTTTAAAATAGGAAACTACAAAGATATATTGCCTTAGAATATAACAATTACAGACATGTGGGTACATGCCAAAATAAATCATTACAAGTCTAAAGTATTATATATTCAAAGTAATTCTTGAGTCTTAGGGGACTTCCAGATGACAAGGCAACTAATCTTCAGTTAGCTCAGTTAGTTCAAGACATTTTAGGGGTAATCTCTTCTCTCTAACATGATCCTTTTAAAAGCTCCACAATTACTGGATTCATGTGGCTGCAAGTCTTTACACCACTTTCACATGGCCTTCCTAACAGACTGACCATTACATAGTCGCAGTTTTACAACATATCCCTGCTACTCTGCCACAAAGAAAACCTTTTTTAGCAGTGACTACAAATGATGGTTTTTGAGTGCTCCAAAAGGGATGTAATTTATCATCCTCTGCTATTGCCCATTCAGTGTAAAATTTTCAATGCTTAAGACTTAGTTGTCCAGTTAACACATTTTAAAGTATTTGAATATTTAGAGATAATAGAGATAATTTGAGTATTTAGAGATAATAGGTACTCTCTACTCCTCCACATCAGTCTCCATAACTATTCTTTTTTTATACCTATCTTACTGAAAAATTCTTAAGAAAAAAATACATATTTCTCATAATCAAATGAGTTGTAACAATACCTCCACGCACTTGGTCGGCATCTCAGCATGCTTATCAAAAATCATAAAGCGATACCATCCTGGTGTTAAGGAATGGTCACATATTAAATCCTGAATAGCTGATTGCTGGAGGTGGGATGAATCAAAATCAACGCTTCGGTAAGGGCTCTGCAGGATCTGATGTCCACCAGGAGAGCATTCAAGAACTGTGGAGTAAGAGTATTTTGTGTATCAAGACTGAATGCCTAACAAGTATGTCAGAGAAGATGTCGAGTATTTTTAACAAGAAAATAAGGATATATGACAATATGATGTGAAGCTACTTTTACTGAAAAAAACATACTGAAGTCTTAGTAACAACAACAAATAGGTACATTAGCACTCTAAAATTTAATAGAATTCATCATGTGGTAACTTTACCTTCCTTAAGTGGACAATAAATGCAAATTAATAACCACATTAGGCATTTACCCTAGATGTAAAAACAGTAGAAAGGAGTACATTTATACTTTCTCTCTGGATTTTTACTTTCTAGTTCCACTGATACTTATGAAACCTAACAACCTGAATAAATGGGGTGTCAGATATATGAGAAGATCAAAATCTTACCTCAAGAGGAGTAAGGATTATCCAAAAGTGTTTTGTAAATAGGCTACCACTTTACAGGGTTCCTATGCACGAAATGAAGAATGCTCTCAAATGGGTGAGAGGTAGTTGCAGATCATAGCAAAAGTATGTATGAAATGAATAGATACTTAGTTACATATTTTAAGTCAATTTGCATGACTGACATGCTAAATTTTACTAAAGTAAATACTGACAAACATTTATGGACATTTAAGTGACCTTGTGGCCTCAAGAAAAATCTCAAAATTGATGATAGGTAAAATGAAGGATGGGAATCTGAGGAAGTCTTTGCAACAGTTTTTTTTAAATGCAGACTCATTCAGAAATAAAGCAGAATGCCAGAATTTCTGAGTCTGATCTGGCAGCTGAGTTGACTCCTCTTAAAGACAGTAACAATAAAAGTTCTGGCTAAGGGCATATTTGCATGCAGTGTACTGAATGGCCATTCTTGCTCAGGAATGTGCTCAGGAAGTGAAAGTGGGGGAAAATAGAGAATGTCTATAAAAAATTAACATTTAAAATAAACCTATCTATTTACCTTGCTTTTAAAAATGGATACCAACTGATGCTGGTTGTGAATGGAACTTCAGATTATACCAAATCACACAGTTAATCTTAATTCTTGCCTCTAGTATACTACTAATGAATTAAAAAAATGCATCTGTAAGCAAAGCTGTATAATCTTACATTTTGAATATTAACACTCTGACCTTCAGTTTTTGCTCCTAGGTTTCTTTGTATTTGTCCCATATTTTGCATGGTGTAATTGTGTCACTGATTACAAACATATTTTGGTTCAAATCATGCAATAACGCACTATCTTCCACATCTTCCACATTCCTCATGTCATTGTCCAGATAACCACAACTATAAAACAGTTTCAAAAACAGGTAATTCCCCTCCTTTAAATGGAGAAGATGCCCCAGTGAAAGAACAAGCTTCATCTCTTTCAAGCACAGTATGAGAATCCTATAGTCTTTCAAAGACTGAAGATTTAATCTGATATGGCTTTAGGCTACCCAGGCAGGTAACAATAGCTTTATCTTCTGTCCTCTAAGGGCAGATGGAAGTCAGTGTGATTGACTGTGCCACCACTGTGCTTCTAAGTTGCTTGTAGTAGCCTTTAGGCTATTCGTGTCCATACAGGTTGACCTCACTGAGAATTTATCCTTCATCGCAATTTGAAGAAAAACCCTTGAAGAATCACAGGTCAGCCATGTGTGTTATTGAAATGCTTTCCAAGCAAGCTACAGCACAGGCAGTTTACGAACCATGGTGAAAGTTTCTTCCTGACTTCTGTTTTTTATTGGAATTCTCCCTTTCACACAGAACCCTCATTAGTTTTCTTTCCTGTAACTGAATCACTCTTGAAACGATTAATATCTGTAACCTTTTCCATTAATAAATCAAGCTAGACACGAGACAAGTCTTTATTTTCTTTTCCTCCACAGTTTAATTAGATCATCGTTTCATAGATCTTTAAAACAGCTGACTGTACTCACTTGTAATAGGGTTATAAATCCTACTAAAGATCAAATTATACGTTTCTTATTATGCACATCACTTTAAAATGTCACACAGCTCTTCATGTATTCTTTCCTCCTTTTTAGAAGTATGCTAATATTTCCATAGTTATTGCTTGGAAATCTCATGTCGTGTAACACTGGTTGATTTTTTTTCTTTTCTTTTCCTTACCCATTCTGCAAAACAACTGAAAACAACTGCCATCATCAAGAATACAAAATATTTTATTACACATCTGAGTGTAACTGATGTGCTGCCTAACTCTAGCAACAGCAGAAACAAATAGAAGTATCGTATTTATGGACACATACACAAGAAATGAATATTGTGTTCTCTGTGAAAAAGTTACCCCTGCAGACCAGATCTGCTCAAATCATAGGCATTTAAGAGGAGAGTTGGCTAAATTTTCCACTGAAATCATGATTCCCTTATTCAGGACGGATAAAAAAAAATAATTTTGATATAAGCATTCTTTCAAACTTCTTTCTCAGAATGATGAATACCAATTTTGCTGTAATGCTCCAGAAAAGCTTTGCCTGTGTCTAACACCCAGCCATTTTCAGCCCAATGAGTCGAGTCTGACAAAATAATAAGGAACTGAACACAGGGTCTGATAACTTGGAAGTGCTAAGGAAGCTTACCTACAGGGCAAGCTGACCTAACAGCTCTGCCTAGTATGGAAGGAACATTAAAGTATGGGAAGATGTACTGTTGACTTCACTTCATCCACAATCACAAAACATTCTGACACGTTCTGACACAAAATGAAAAACCCACGTTAGTTTTAACAGAATTTATCATTTAAGCATGATTATTCTTAATGGAAATCTTTCCATATATATGGGAATATTCTTTTTATTTCTTTTTGGGCCTTTAAATGCATTAATGATTTAATAACTTTAAGTATTTGCCTTAGAATAATGAAAGTCTAATTATAAAATACACAAATGAATACTTGAGAATTAAGACGATGAAATTCAGTCTCCTCTGTACATTGGTTTGCCTAACGGAGAGACAGGTCTCCATTATGAGGAGAGACTTACTTCTAGGAAGACAAACTCTCCCATTTTGTTTGGAGGTCCAGATACTACATACTCTCTGCTGAAAAAGCAACCTGTCTTGGGAAAATATGAAGCTGTTTCCCTAGAATTTGAGTTTGCTTATCATATTCTGTGCTTCTTTCCACAAACATCCTATATACTGTATATGGTTCTTTAACCGAGGTCTCTGCGTGCCAGGAACAAATTGATTCTGTACTTGCTTTTTCCTGACCATCTTCAGGATTAATACTTTGAGTTTTGCCTGGATCCATCCCAGACCTACTTGATCCCGCCAGATACTGAGGAATGTGACCCCTAAGATGGAAAAGAATCCAACTTTTGCAACATCTTAAACACGAGGATAGCACTGTGCTGAGCCTTTTGGGAGAGATACGAGACAGAATGTCTGCCAACACACTGGGGTTTGTACCATAACTGCCACAAACTGGGCCACGTAATAGGTACTCTGACCACCACATGTTAATCAAAAGTCAAAGAGGTTCTTGAAATCAACACAGGGGCTCATTTTGCACAAAGAGATATTTAAGTGACTCCTGATGACAGCCTCGGAGGCACTCGGGTGGAAAACAAGTTGCACAAAGGAAGGACTTTTCAATTTCCTGTTCACATCTCTGTTCCAATCCTTGTGCAGAGAGGGGCTGATGATTTTCCACCTGCCCATAACATTTCCAGTGTTATGGAGCAGTCAGGGACTGAGGACTGCTGGGTGCAAACCAGAGTACAGACGGGAAAAGGATCCACTTGTGGATTACAGGCAAGGGCAGAGCGGCAGGACTGGCAACTCGGTTCCCTGGGTACGAATAGCTTATTAGTTTCTACCTCCTGCTGTCCACAGGCCAGGGTCTGGCAAATGACTACAGAGAAGCAAATAGTGCCCTTCGCAAGTGCCCACTCTGATCCTGAATGTGCTTTTTCTTGCATCTACTGACTGCAAAGGATGCAGCAGATCAACATCCTGAGGCAGAAATTAGAACCAGGACTGCATTTAATGAGAGTCCTCACATGGTACTTTTGGATTTAAACTCTTCCAAAATACTAAAATAGAAGGAATTTCACTTTTTAGAAGAAGTTATCCTGACATAATTACTTAGGGTAATACTTTTAAAGCAAAATATAAAAATGACTGTAACTATTTACCTAAAAGATACCATTTGCTTGGATGAGACATATAAACAGAACATGATCACACACGTCATAGCAATGCCAGTATCGCACTGCAATGGGACTGGAATATGAATATTCCTATCCATTTAACAGCGAAGAAAACAGAATCAACACGCACGCATTAATACATCTTTATAAATAATCTTATTGGAACGGGCATTAAAACAGTCTTCAACCACTCATGTCTGCACCTAAGGGGTGCTTTGTAAAGGTAGTAAATAGTTGCATAACCGTTAAAAAAATGTAAAGTATATGCTACTAGGATATTTTCTAGTGGTTCTCGATATAATACGCTACTGTACCTACTCTTTATGCGGATTTTCTCCCAGAAATTTGACAAGGCAGACACGGTTTTTGCAGAGGTTTTGCACAGCCTTCTGCAGAGGTGCCAGGTGAGGGTGTGCCAATGCACGCAGGGAGAAGAGGGCGAGGAAGGGAGAGCGGCAGAACCGACATTCCCGGCCTTCGACTTCCACTTGGCGGGTTCTCCCTGCAGGTGCCCCGGGCCAGTGACAACTCCCGTTCTGACGCTTCACAGAGTTTAACCTCTCCCCGCGAAACTGGTTCCCTGTAACCACCCGGCTGCAAAACTAGCGGCGTGCGGGCCAGGGGGGAAGGACCTGACCGGAGCCGCATCCCGGGACCGGCCCGGGGAAGGCTCCCGGCCAGGGCCCACTTCACACCCGGCGGGGCCGAGGGCCGGCGCCGCCCTCCCGCGCCGCAGCCGCCCGCCCCGGCGCCCTCCCGTCCACCTGCTGCCGGCGACGCCGCCGCCCGCAGCCGCCCGCCCGGCCCCGCTGCCCGGTGCGGCGCCGCTTACCTCGCCGGGGCGGCCTCGCCGCCGCCAGGCACCCCAGCACGGCCGCGCAGAGCCAGAGGCGGCGGGCGGTGGGGGCGGCCCCCGCCATGGCCCCGCTCCGCTCTGCTCCCCTCTGCCGCCCCGCTCGCCCCGCGGCCGGCGGGCTCCGTGCCGCTGCTCCCGGGCCGGGCGGCGGCTCTCCGCTCTTCTGGTGGCTGCGAGCGCCCAGCCCGCGGCCCAGTGCAGCCCCTCCCTCGGGGGGTGCTCGGCGGGGCCGGCCCTCCGCCCGCCTCCCTGGCGGGCCCCGGCCCCCGGCTCGGCCCCGACGGGGGTCGCCGGGGAGGGGGGGGTGCGGGGCCCGCGCCCGGCGGCTGTGGCGTGTGGCCGGGCGCGCCTGGGCGTCCCCTGCGCGGGGGCTCCCGGGGGCACATTTTCAGCGAGGAAATAAACGAAGCACTCGGTGACTATTGTCGGGGGCTTTATGAAGATGATTTTCTGTATCCCAGACAGACCCAAAGCTCGTCGACGTCGTGAAAGAGCAGTGCCCCACTGCCCTGTGACGCCTGATTGTATTTACTTTCTAATCTGTAGTAAAATGCTGAAAAAGAGCCGATTTCAGATTGTTTGCTGTGAATCCTTTGGGCATTTCCTTCCTTAGATCACTAAGAGTGATTTATACTTCTGCTGTAGTAATAATTACAACCTGCTGTGTTTGACGCCATTAATGCAGAGTGAGTTTAGCAAATATTTAACAGTTTTAAGCACCCAAGTTGCATGGCTTGCTGGGAGATGCTCCTCTTTAGCAGTGACTAGCGGAGGACAAATCTCAGCGTTTAAGACTTGGCAATGCTGGTATTTTTTCTTTGTAGACCTGAGGTCGTGCAGGCACTGAACTACTTTGTGCACACCAAAGGTGTACAGCAGTCTACAGAAATGTTTCACATTCTCTGTAGGATATGTAGACCCAAATCAAACAAATGTTGCTGACACTAAAACACAGCTTGCTGCTATCCACAGAACATCTGCAAGGGTAAAATGTTCAGCAAGGACTGCTTCCAGGAGGTACTGACCTGGGTGGCTCTTTGCAGAGCAGGTTTCCCTGCAGAAGGAGGTATCAGGCCTTGGAGTGCAGGCAGAGACACAGCAGCGTTGTGTGGGTAACCTCAGTCCTCTTTTGCTCACACACCCTGAGCCTCATCATTGCAAGAAGCAGCTCAGCTCCATGACAGCATCGAGTATTTTTTAATTGTTTGGACAACTATCTGTGTTATTTGTTACCAGGTAGGATCAACTTTTATCCTGAAAATCTGCATACATCTGAAATTAGTTTGGGTTTTATTTTTATTTTTTCCCAAACTACATGTTTATAAAGAAGACAAAAGGAAAGAAAGATGTATTTTACAAAACAAGTTACAAAATAAGGACCTAGAAAGAGAGACATGAGAAGCTTTGACAAAATTTAAACATTGAGCTACTTCTTTGACCCCTGCTAGCCATGATGGAGTGTTATTTACAGGAGGATTAACACCTTTCATCATGGATCATGCAGGAGACCTAAAGAGGTGGCAATAACGCTGCTGGAGTAAAGATACCTTTCATCTTTTCTGCACTGGTTTTCCTCTGCTAGCTCCCTCTGCTACTATCAGCCCTGTAGCCTCTTACAGGAACAGCCGAGCAACAACATATTGTGGTTAAAAGAGCCAACAACTTGCCAAAAGTAGTACCCAGCGCTCATGGTTGTGTCAGTGACAGTAAATTTAAGAAAAATGAAAGTAATTCTGGGGCAGACTCATGCTTATAATAGGACTATAGGTCTTTCCAGCAGGTTGCAATTTCAGAAAGTTTTAGACAGTAATTTACATAGTTTTAATTAAGTAATTCATAGCATATGTAAAATTGGTTTGCACTACTGAAAACATCTCTTTCACTAGCAACGGGATATGAAGTCAAACTACAATTTTGTATGTGCATATTATTAAGTAGCAGGATGTTTTGGAGGAAAAGCCAAGACTGTTGAATGGAGGAAGAATTTGAGATACTATAAATGATTATGTAGTCCAAGTCATTACTGTTGTAAACAGTTTAAACTTTGACTAAAAACACAACACGGGGAGCAATGGTATCAATGCTAGGGAGCATTTACACATTGCAGCACAGAGCAGCCTTTCCCAGAGTGGATTTTATGAATGACGATGAAGAAAGAGGGATGTAAGGTTGGTTTTGAAAATTATTTCAAGGCTAACTTCCAGTTTAGTAATCTCAGTCTGTTCAACAAAGCTTTAAAATATGTATTTATTTTAAGGTGGACTCTTAAGTTTCATCTATGAATGAACTAAGTTATTTGTTTGAACAAAGCCTCCACAGAAGTGCTTTTGCTGACTCAGAACTGACTTATTAGGGAGGGAAGAGCATAGTGATAAATCAGAGAAAAAAAGACGTGTTGGATGACAAGGAGCAGGGGCTTGGGCAATGCTCAAAATAGAGTCATTGCAGAAGTTTAAAAATTCAGATAAAAAAGAAGGTGACTCTGCTGATGCTAAGCCCTCAGTGCTGCAACTAGATTGTACTGGTTTAATGGTTTATCTGCATAAGCTTGTGACTGTCCAGCTCCGGTGTGTGCGTATGTGTAACAGGAGTCCTAGAAAAACCGTGAAAAAGAAAAAAGAGAACTTTCTCATAAATGCAGCCAACATAGCAACTTCCTACTTCATCTGTCACTTCTACTAACAACATGCTAGTGTGTTCTCTGAAACAGCGCACCTTAGATCGTGAACTTTGTATATATGAAATACACATTTTATACAGTATTTAACAAGATGATGTTATCTGAAATTGCATTTGGGGGAACAGTCCAGAGTGGGCAGCAGGCAAGTGAATACCAGGCTGATTAAAGATAAAGGAGTAGTAGTCTTAAGTATTTTAGGTAACTAAGTCAGGAAGAACAATCAGCAGTGGTTGCCAAAATGTGTACATTCTCAAATACGTGCGCATAGCTGTTCAGGTGTGAACTGGAAATGAGAAACCACCTTTGAGTTTTAAAAGTATTTGGCTTCAGACAAAGCCACGAATGTTTTTTGCAGTTGTATCCAGTCCCTAAACTCAGAGGTAAATAAGGGGATCACCTAGAACAAAGGCAGTGCTTGTGGTAGGCTGCTTGGAATAACAGGTAATTAGTGTGAATGCTGGTGAACAAGAGAGGGGAAGCAGAGGTTGAGAGCTGAGGGTTGCAGCTGGGTGGGTGGATGCTGTCCTGAACAATGAATCCCCAGCTCCAACACTTAGAGGTTCTTAGCCAATTAGAGAAGAACCTGATTAAGTTTAAGCTAAAATTGCCCCCTATAGCTGATTTATTATAAGCCTTTTCTTTCAAACTGTGTAGCTAAGAGTACCAACGGAGGTCTTTCTTAAAGGAATCCTCTGTGCTGTGCCATTAAGCCTGTCTGTACTGTAGGCAAGGTAAATCCGAATAAGTCCTTTAAACCTACGTTGCTGTCTTTGTTATCTGTGCAGAGATAGAACATGGATGATAACTCCAAATAAAGCTGTGAGCAGAACTTGGAAGCTGGGAGAAATTTCCGTGCAAATCTTCAAAGGGTTACTGTAGTAATGCCAAGTGCTGAATGTTTAGAAAGAGTTGCCTTCTGCAGATAACAACCCTCCTGTAAGGAGCAGATGGCTGAGAGATAGCCCACAGCTCTGGGCAGATCCAAAAGCATCAGAGAGGCATGAGTTCTCTTGCACTCACCCTTCAATGTTTTTACTTCTTTATGTTTTTAAAAAGAATTCATTTTCAATTGTGCCAGTTCATGTATGTGAATGGTAAGTGAACTTGTCCTTTCTGAAACAATAAATTGTTAACATTCTTGTCTAATCTGATCAATACTGTCCTTAAAGTCAAATTCCAATCTTCCCTACAAACTGTGGGTTGTGTGACTTTTAGCTTAGCTAAGGTTCATTTGGTTTAAAAACATGGATTAACAGCTCTGAAACTAATGTCCTGAAACATCACCAGGACACAGGAAGACACACTAAGACACATTGCCGGTCCCAGTTCAGAATGAGATATTTGGTTCTATCCCTCATCACCGTCTTTGACACCAAAGAAATAGAAACAGAGAATCAGTAATGGTCACATGCATTTATTTATTTTGGTCATTCTGTGGCTAACATTACAACATTATAAGAGGTTACATTTGCTCATGTTTATTCTGCTGGCGGCCTTTTCTGAAAACTGCATGGCTTTTGAGTGGCATTTGTTTTTCAAAATGCTTTTAAAATTTGTAGAGGGTATTTTTTAAACTGCCACGTAAATGTACTCAGTGTTGACAGTCTGTTTAGCTTTTAGAAGTAATGATATCTTCAGTATGTTTTAGCCCCTAATTCTCTTTCATATTTGACCTCTTGTATATACTATATTTGATTTATGTAATAAAGGACTTCAGTATAAAAATCTAACGTAATTTGGCTTGGATAAGCAGTATGAGGTTTAATATAAATTGTAGGAAATCTATCTCCAGGGGTTCTTAAGAGTCAGAGCAAATCAGTGGTAGGCTTTCCGTTAACTTTGATTGTCTTTGGATCAGCTCCTTACTCTTTTATGTTCTCAAGTATTTTTATATTCTTTATTACATAATGGCTTAAAACCTAACTCGAAGGTCTCTCAGCTGTATTTACTCAGAATGTGCCAGAATATTTTGAATTCTGGGAAGTCCCTTGGAATATTAATGGCATAATCTTTGTTTTACCCATACTGAACTGTGGCACTGACATGTAATTATACTGATCACTTGCATGTGATACAGTTGTCACATATTATTTCTTCTCTTTCCGTCTCCCACAGATTGTTTTTGTGTGTGTACAGCTTAGTAAGTTGCAATTTTAAAAAAAGTAGATAAAACAGGGAATTAATTCTTTAGCCTTTCTAGAATAAAGGTTACTTGAGTAAGGTCTAAAGCATTAATCTTGTAGGTAACCATGTACTTCATACTCTTAGTCTTACTGACTTTAGCCTGTTTGTATTTGCACTATTATTTTTGATATTTGTCAGATAAAAATTAACATTACTGGGAAAAGTCTTGAGTAAATTGTATGCTCTACTAAAATGCAGGTGAGAAAAAATATTCTTAAAATATATAACCTATTCAGATGATGAACAAATAATGACATATTTTTCTCAAATTCTCAGACTACCTTTGTTAGTATCAAAGGCTTTGGTCCTGTTAAGACTAAAGCACATGTTTTAGTGAAATCCCTCAAGAAGGTGATTTAAAATCAAACCTCCCACATCCCAGTGCTAAGAGCTATGTTCTTTCTTCCTGGGCCTATCATTTCTCCTCCTAGCTTTTACCTTATATGTAGTACCAGCTCACTAGTTTGTAAGTCATTAACATCACTAAGCAGCCAACTCTGCCTGTGTCTAAATACAGACATGGCACCCCTGTTAAGAGGTACATCCTATCCACATTCAGTGGTTATCTGATAACACTGAATATACAAATAAATAAACTGTGGCTAGGTCGGCAAGGAAAAGATGCATTCACCAAAGCAGAAAAAACACATTCTTTGGCTTTGTTTTGTGAAGAGGTCTGGTCCCTGACTCAAGGAGAGACTTCACAGCTGAGGATCATAAAAGGAAGGAAGCACATGAGTAGGGTTTCCTCAGCTTTGACTACTGTGCTAAGTTAGCCTGTGTCTCCTTAAGCCTTTGGCTTCATTGTAGAGAAAGGCAATATTTATTTATTTGATAAAGAGTGGGATGGTAAGAACAGATGCACTCTAAAGAGCAGAAGCACAGATCATCAATTAGCTTTAGCTGGGTAGAGTTGCACTGACTTTTGCTGAGGGTTTAATCCAGAAATCCTGTTTTCATGTGTATCTTTATACAGTAAGAAGAAACTGAGAAATAAGTCCTCACAGAGAGAAACAGATGTGATTTATTTTTCCACTCCCCTTTCCATTTGGCATTGTTGAGGCTTTAAAAAAGTATTTAGAGGATACAGATTCCCCCTGCCTCACACTAATGGAAAATATGTTTCCTGTCTGTTCCCCAGATAAAATTATGTATTTTTCTTGGATAGGAGTAAGATATCTCACTGCAGATAGCACTTTCTTGGCACAACAAATTATGAAAATGTTTTTTATCATCTGTAGTTTGAAGAAATTGGAAGGACAGTCTGTCTGGTGCCCTGTTAACTTCCCTCTCTGATGGTTTGGCCATCTGAATTTTTAGGTTAACACCACTGGTTTTTAAAATGCTTAAAAGAACAGAGCATGACTTGGTCTGACATCGATTGACACAGGAACAAAGCACAGACCTTGTTTTGAAATAGTAATAAACAAAATGTTCAAAAACTGTTTTATAAAATTGTGCAAGGTAGTGTTGCTAGTTGGATTTCTAAAAAATCAAACAATGTGAAAATCCACTACAATATTATTTCAACAATACACTAGATTTAAAAGCCTGGTGCTAAATTAATTACACTGAACTATTTTAAGGGCTATTAATTTCAAGAAGTGTTACACATGATGCAGCTACAGCGTCTGGCTCAGGAGAAAATTGAGGAATTATTTAACTTGTGTGTTCTATTTTCTCTAAGCATTATGGTATTGGTCACTCTCAGGCACTGGTACTGAGCAATATGGTTTGACTTTTCTTATGGTCTTAATCTTTAGCAAGGGGTGAACCTATAGAAAAAAAGGGATGCACAAAATAACAAGGCAGCAACAGCTACCTAACCATTGCCAAACTTACCTGGGAAACCTTAGATGGCTTGTGAATCTACCTTTCCTCTCTCCTATTGCCCCTATCTTGTAAACAAATACATGGTTTAGTTGACAGAGAAATAATTTAATTGACTTCTGGCAGACAATGAATTTAAGATTCTCTCTGTCTCTCATTGTCTCCCCTTCCTGTAGAACATTATAGTTTTGGCTATCACTACAGGTCTTAAGTTTATTAGCGAGGGTCGTTAAACATCCCTTGAGTGTTCAATGGATCCCTCTGGACTAAAACTCTCTTACATGGATACCCAGTCTTCTCTTTGGCAGGTTTGTTCAGGGCAGTGGCTTTATTCTTTGAACGCCTCTTGCAACAACTGAAGTGAGTAGATCTGAATTGTCAATGTGTATTTAACATTACATTCCAAAAGAACCTCAAGTTTTGAAGCTAACAATAGGAAGAAACAGAAATGTTGAGAAAGGAAAGCTCTAGGAGAGGTTCTGAAAGGGATAGCAAAAAAAAATTCAGAAAAATCTCAGAGAAGGGCAAAAACCTCATTTAAGTTATTTAAATAGAGGTCTGAAACTGCATTCAGGAATCTGTTTCAAGGAAAATCTTCTGGCAAAAAAGGAGACAATTATGTGGTTTCCCTGTATGATGTAATTATTTTTAAATTTTATAAATAAAATTTGAGAAGGTAGCTTTTCTTAATGAGGTGTCAACATTTGTATGAATAAAGTGCCAAAAAGCAATCTGCTTTACAGGTAATGGATCAAATCTTAAACCTATGCACAATAGCGCAGGTGTATTTATAACAATACAGATATGTAAGCTTCAGTTACTTACGGATGACAATTAGAAATGGGAGAAACTTATCTAATTCAATTAGATTAGTTTAAAGGATTAATTCTCATTTTATTGGTAGTAAAAGGAACTGTGGTAAATTCTATGTTGGGTTGTTGGGTTTTTTTTTACTGAACGTCTTTCTGGCATAATATTGATTTAAGTACTCTCTTCAGTTTTACTGGAATTTGAAGTTTTTGTTCCATTATCTTTCTTCCTCTATGCTTAGGAATTTTGATATGAACTGTGTGAGATGAGATGGTTTATGGAGGTGTAGGAGTCTGGGCCACGCTGGGGGAAAGTTAGTGCAGACAGAAGAATGCAAGGACGAAGACAAGGCCACCAAAATAAGGCTGGCAAAAACACACAAGATAGCAGATAAGTGAGAAACACCTGTGGTCAGCAAAAGCACACAAGTCTGAGCAAAACAGGGTATGAGATAAGGGAGTTTTGGCAAGTTTTGGGCTTTACGTGCTAATTGCAATTAACCAATGCAAATGCTTGTAGAGGCACGTGAACAGCACGTGTAGATGACCTGTAGCCTATTAGAAGATAGATGAGTGCGTGTACGGAACTTAGTAGAATATAAATGTAACCAGGATTGGAAAAATAAAGGATGGACAACCTGATCATCACATTGGTGTTGCGTCGTTTCTGTTCCCGCACGGAGAAATAAGGACCCCGGCTAATGGTGACCCCAATATGGAGGCAGGGATTTGAGTAAAGGTAAAGGATAAAGAAAATGTAACTGCTGTATTCTGATGTTTAATCTTGTTAAATATCTCAGTTTCGTCATTTTAGAAATTGATCGTAAGTAGATCTGAGACAGAAAGCCGGATGATCAGTGGGGAGAAAATAAATCCTTGTGGCATCTTTCTTTATCATACAAGTTTTGTTCGAATGACTACATAGGTCAAGAATGAATAAAACGATAACTTCAGCAATAAAATTTAGACAGAGGTAGTACTACTTAAAAAACCCAACAAATCAGCTATGTCATTTCTCCAGCTAACACACGGCTGTGGTGTATCAGCTTCCCCTAAATTGCATTTCCTACATAGACTGTCCATAGACATTTGTCTCTGACTTAATCCTTCCCTAAACCCCACGATTGTAACATAATTTCTTACTTTTCCAGTTAAAAATGCACCCTTTCTGTATCATAGCTGTCTGGCTTCAGAGCTGCTATGTTTATATCTATGGTCCTGACAAAGGGAAATCATGATTAACTTGTTACATTTGGTAGGGTACTGTTTGTGTTTGAGAAAACATGTAAGCAGGTGGGTTAAGGGTGAACTCCTTCTTTGCATTCCTTAAGCAAAGACTCATTAGTCCAACCTGTTGGGGAAACTTATCTCCTTTGCAGTAAAGAAGATATTATCTTTAATCTGACTTCATAGCTGTTACTTTTATAGTGCACCAAATATTTTATAAGGAGATAAAAATCTCTGGTTTCTATCTAGAAATAGCAAAGTATTAGTAAAATAAAGCTAATTATCAAATAAATGGATGTATTACACAATGTACGTGTGTGGATATATAACTGAAAAAGAGAAAGGTATTGAATGCTATTGCTAGAATTGTAATACTTTATTTTACAATATGAATGTCCTTGACATAATTACTAACGTCAAGTCCTCATTTACTTAGTATCATACAACACTACTTCAAACTTGAAAATATTCAGAAGACATGTCAGCAACTCATGCTCTTTCTGACAAAGAAATATGATTTTGATAAATACCTAAAGGTTTTCATAGGTGAACAGAACAAAGCCATGAACCTCTGTGTCTTTTCTGTCAGCAGGAGGAAGTCTAGTGCTGGTAAAACACAGTCCTATTTCCTGCTGTATCTCAGTTTTCAATTGCATGACGTTCATCAGCTGGAAGAGCTTTGAGCTGCTGTGCTTTAAGGAGCTACAGAAATACTGTGTTACTGTTGGTTGTAGAGCGTCCTACTACTACTGGTATTCTAAGTGTTCTTCTTCATGAGCCTGAGGTATGAAAATATAAAATTAAATAAAAGTATCTTATTATTAATAACGTCCTGTTAGACTATTGGTCTGTAATACTGTTCCGTTTTCAACTCCTTTGCTGTATGGTTCAGAGGCCACCCATGGGCTTGGAGAACACTTTCAGAAGGTCATTTCTGAAACTGTCAGATGAAATGAGCATAAAAGATACCAGAAAAAATGTAAAAAGCAGAGCCAAATTATACTTTTATATATTCTACAGCAATTTCTGAATGCAAGTTGGGAGCAAGGTTGAAAAGAATGGAAGATGTTGGGTGTTGTAATAGTCCCAGTTACACTGGTGGGACCCCATTGAACTACATGACTGGTAAAAGTTGGTCATAGGATTTATATGATTTTAATACAGTTCCAGTGATTAGGGAGAGAAGATTTTGCATTTAAATGGGTTTTCTTTCATTCCTGCCTGTGTGTTTTCAGTTTTCCATTGCAGATAATACTTTTGCAGGATCTACTCTCATGAATTCAAAATACAGTCCACAAATATAAAATCAAACAAGAGCTAATGAAAAACACTGTATAATAAAACTTCCCATATCTTCAACAGTCCTCAAACACCTGTTAACCTACCCTGAGATAGGATGGAGATTAATGCTTATGAGTCCCTTGTGAAAATGTAAAATATCACAGTTTAAAGCTTAACGTACGGATTGACAGATAATGTATATCTCAAACACATCTACTGTGTGCACCAGGATTATTCCAAGATGATGCCCTCTGCTTTCAGATGAAAAGAATAATTATCCTGGTCAATGCTGGTTTTTAACCGTCGGAAAGCAAATGTGATCTGTTTAGTTACTAACCTAAAGTGATTATTGCTCAGAAGTGAAGATACTTAGACATAAAAGTGATCAATACAGTGAAACATTTCCTTTCTTTCATTCTGCTATATTTAGACTGGTCTGAGTTTATATATATTACAAAGGAACAGGCTGTTTAAAATCTGTTAATTTTTGTTTACATAGTGATACAGACTTGTTCACAGGAAAAGGGACGGTCAATAAAGAAGAGACAGATAATATAGAGGAGGTGAAAAGATTGTTGTTTGCCTTGTATGATGACATTGTTAGAACTGAAAACATATTTATAAGCAAGAGATGTCCTCTGTAGCATTTCTTTCCCACTCAGTCCTTGATAACCTCTTGGCTTCTCTTTTCAGTGTACTCCCGCATATGTAGAAGCCAGCTCATCTGTATTTTGAGGGTGAAGGGTCATTTTAAATTCCACAACCCATTAACAGCCTGTTTACTGAAGTTAAAACATGCCCTCTGCAAAGGAAGTATAATCAGTCAGGATTTTATTTCCCATCTTTCCTCTTTCATGATATAGATTTAATTTAGAGATATTGCATTTGCTGATTTATAAAACTAGGAGTTCCCCTTCTATGGATCTGTGACTCTTAGTGATGCTCTTACCTCTGTTTCCAGACTTGCTAAGAACAGATGTCCTCCTGTTCGACTGGAGCCTTAGCGCTGTGTATTTGAAGATAATCCCTAGACCACCAGCATCTTTTCGGCATCTGTGAACATAAAGGTTATGACAATTGCCCCTTCTGGGTGTAATCTTTGGTTTTACAAGAATTCTGCTAAAAGATTTTCAAGCTGTGATTATCTCTTCCTGATTTGTGTGGTATTGCTAAGGAAAAAAAATACTGGAAGTTTTAATAGCAGTACATTCTGCAGTGTTTTAAGACTGTTTAAGACTAGTAATTTGCAACTAAATTATGTACTTAACTTTACACACTTGACTTCTTTGGACTATTTAACATCTTACACTGCAGCACATGTTTAAGTGTTTGCAGGATCAAGATCCCCATCCTCTCTGCGCCATTGAATGTTTTGCTATTGAAGAGTGGTTAGATTCCCCAAGGGGTTGTCTTTTATGTATAAATGGAGAACATCCATGGCTTGCATCTGGGATTTCTCATCTTGTTTGGGTGATCTAATCTCCTTAGTGTGTATGTGTATACTCATGCACTTAAATATGTAGAAACGGTAATGACCAGAATAAGCTTGCTGGGGGATAAAAGCAAGCAGGGGAAGGAATCGCCAAATATTCCTTAGAGCATTTCCCCCCATTTTGTGGAAATTTTAAAACATTTTGGTTTCTGGCCAGCTCTATAAATTATCCACTGCTTCCCTGTATTCTGTCTGCCTAGCAAAGCTCAGGGCAATTTTCAGTATCCCAGACATCGACTAGCATTTTGTGTACAAAATACAAAACAGTTAAATCCACCAAATATTACTTTTCCTTTTTTCTTCTCATATTAAATTTCATCTCTACTTCTTTGGGCCTCCCTCCAATGCTGGTCTGAAGCAGTTCATCATAACTTATATATATGTATGTGAGTGTATATATATATATGTTTAATGTGTATATATGTATATGTGTATGTGTGTGTGTGTGTATGTATATGTATATATAAGAAGTGTATATATATGTTTATAGATCCATATGAAGAATATATGTGTGTCTCTGTGTGTGTGTGTAAATAAATACACACGTGCCTTTCACATATAAAGGATACATAGTGATATTGAAGGATATAAGACTTTTATTGTTTTGTCCTATGGTTTAAACTGTAAATCTGCCTAAAGCATCCATGCACAATTTTGCCATGCAATTTTGTGTTCAGTGTAAGTCACATTACAGACACCAGATTTTAATATATGGGGGTGTTTTTGTGTTCATGACCTGATTCATCACTTGTTCATCACCTGATACTATCAATTCTCTGCAAAGACCTTTTAAGCCCTCTGTAAGAAGATTGTAGTTTTTTCATTGTGTAAAGTTTGTGACTCACAAAAAGGTTACGCTGATAGCTCTGGAAGTATTGTCCAGCATTTTAGTCCTCGCCCTTATCACAGAACAGAGATAGCACCATGAAACCAGTTCAGTCTTACTCTCCTTGTTACCTGCAGTCCCACAGGTTCCCCACTCTAGAAAGATTTTCAGATCCTTGGGTTTGAAGGGGATAATGCTCAGTTGAATGCCTCTGCAGAAACCAAAACCTGAAAGACTTCTGAAGCGGCCACACTGAGCAAAGGAGAGAAATAAGTCCTTCAGTACTGTTCCAGTGTTTGACCATTGTCAGCTTCCTGTATTTCAATTTGTGCCCATTACTTCTTGTCCTTTAAATGAGCACCATTGAAAAGAGTTTGGTTCTGTATTCTTTACTCCCCCTCCATCAGGTATCTCTACCCATGGAGATCCCCCTGAGCTTTCCCTTCTCCAGACTGAACGGTCCCAGCTGTCTCAGCCTCTCCTCATATGTCAGATGCACCAATCCCTTAATCATCTTCCTGTCCTTTCACCATACTCAATCCAGCATGTCCATGTCTCTGTTGCAGCAGCGAGCCCAGAAGTGGATGGAGAACCCCAGATGTGTCTCACCACTGCTAAGTAGCGGGGAAGGATCACCTGCCTTGACCTGCTTGTGACACTGCCTAATGCAGCCCAGGTGCTGTTGGCAGCCTTTGCTGCTAGGGCACATTACTGGCTCATGTCCAACTTTTTGTCCTCCAGATCCCTTCCACAAAGCTGCTTTTCAGCCAGTGGTCCCACCCTGCACCCCCTGCATAGGATTATTCTTCCCAGGGGCAGGACATCTGCATTTCTCTTTGCTGAACATGAGATTCCTGTTTGCCCGTTTTTTCTAGCCTGTTGAGGTCCCTCAAGAACTCTTCCCAATGGCAAAGTTGCTGACAGTGCACTCTGTCCCATCATCCAGGTCATGAACGAAGGTATTAAACATTGGGCCCAGTATTGACCCCTGGGATTCACCACTAATCACTGGCCTCCAGCTGGACTTTGTGCCACTGATCACAAACCTTTGAGCCCAGCAGTCCAGACAGTTTTAAGTCCATGTCACTGTCTGTTTATCTAGCTCATACTTCATCAGCTTGTCTATAAGGAGGTAAAAAGAGATAGTGTTGAAAGCTTTGCTAAAGTTGAGATATATGAAATCCACTGCTCTCCCTTTGTCCACTGAACTAGTAATTTTGCTGTACAAGGCCATCAGACTGGTCAGGCATGATTTCCCCTTCGTAAATCCCTGATGACTCTGCCCAACCCCCTTCTTGTCCTTACTGTGTTTGGAAATGGTTTCCAGGATGGTTGGCTTTATCACCTTCCCATGGTTCAAGATGAAGCTGACCAGCCTGTAGTTTCTGGATCGTCCTTTTTGCACTTCTTGAAGACAGTGGAGACCTTTGCTTTCTTCCCAGCCTCTGGAACCTCCCCTGATGGCCATGACATTTCAAAGATAACTGAGACATTGGCCAGCTGCCTCAGCACATGTGGCTGCATCCCACCCAGTCCCAAAGATTTATGTCCAGTTGGTTTAAATGTTTCCTAACCTGATCTTCCTCTAACAAGAGAGTTCATTCCAAATTATTTAACTGGCTTTATTTGTTAGATTTTGAAAATTCAGCATCTTTAATACTTTCCACAATTATTTCTGGACTTTTCAGTAGCTTGAATAAATCATTATCAGTTATTGCAAAGCAATCTTACTAATGTTCTTTGAAAATCTTCAAGTTCTTACAAAAAATCTTCAGACTTTCAAATAGTGCAGTAGCATTGTCCACTGGAATAAAAACATTAAACCTGTTGATCCAGAGGCCCTTTCTTTCAGCTGAAATTTCACTGTGGAGCTATTCTCTGTACAGTAAATATTAAGGCTGCTTTTCCAATCTATGGAAATTTATCTAAGTAAAAATAAACTGTAGCTGACAAGGTGTCGGTCTAATAGGGCATATTAGTGACTTAAAATGGTGAAAAACATTGCTATGTGTAAATACAATAATCAAGCTTCTTGTATGAGACCTTGTGTCTCCTTTCATGGCAAAATTCGTATCTTTCAATGAACACAAGAAATTCCTTACAGTTTATTGTGAGCTTAATGTATAAGTGCAAATTCATTAGTTTTAACGATATTTATAACTTTGATTGATTTTTCTTAAAGCTTGCAGAGTAGCAGTAACCATGCAGGCACATCTCCATGAATGAAGACAAAGTACCGGAATATACCTGCAAAGTGCTGTTTTTAAATAAACTGATCGTAAATCAGTAGATAGGTTTTATAGATTTTCACTAATATAGGCACAAAGAATATACTGTTTTACCTTCTCATAAGGTTTTGTAACTGTAACCGATGGATTCTAGAGGAGTCAGGTGATTAATAGAAACATTTCTCAGCTGCTTGGGAACAGTGTGTTTTGCCAGCAATTCAGTACGAAGACGTGCTCTCCGATCTTGGCTCGGCATTAACCTCACACTCTGTAGCACAACCATTTGACACCACGGATGTGGTTGAAGATATCCCACACTATAGCTCCCGGGACTGAGAGGGCTTCATGCGTGCGTGCGTGTGTGCATGTTTGTGATTATTTCAGAAGTAGTTCTGGAGTTAGTTTTCAGCAAAAAGAGTTCCATAAAAGCTTACTGAATAAACATTAAAGACGTTTTAAAAATCCTAGATGAGATAGCCGTAAGCCACTGAGACTCATTTGCACTAGAAAATAAAAAACATCTGTTTATTTTTGTAAAAGCTCTGCTATCATGGGTTTTTCAAACATACACTCCAGAAAACCAAAACAAAACAATGAAAATCAAAAAACTGGATGTATGCCATTGCTCACAGCAGTATGATAACGAAATAAAAGCTACATTTATGGTGTTGGTAGTATAGGGTTTTCCTCTTACTAAAATGTTTGTCTCTTATGTATATTCCTCTGTAAAAATGTAGAAGAGAACGTTTCAGACAGAAAGATTAGTTGTCTCTAGAAGTAGTTGCAAACAAAGTATCTCAGGGACAAATTCTGTCATGTTTTCTCAAGTAGACAGAGTGCTTTAGGCTCAAATTCTACAAAACATTTTGATTATAAACTTTCCAATTCATGTAAATCATGTGTGCAGAGCTGCAGCAGCAGCCTGCCGTGAAATAATTTTTCCTCCCTTCTAAACACCATCTCCTGAAAGATCCTCAGGCTCTTTAAAGAGCTGCCACAAACCTGGAACATTAGTAACATGTTTCCCCCCCACAGCTTGGTATTTAGATTATTTCACTATAGGCAATTATGGAGTAAAGCATTAGTATCATTTAAAGAATGGAATATTTGAAATAATCTTGAAGGCTACAAGTCTCATTAAATAAAAATCCTACATGAAATGTGAGACAACATATTAATTTTTTTTTTAAATTTTATGACTCAATTTAAATATAGGGTTTTAAAAGTCACTCAGACAAGACCTCTTTTATTTTAAGTATAGGAATAGCTCTAATTTTGCGTGACTTTCTAAACTAAATCTAGGTGAAAGCAATGACTGGGCATAGAGGTCACCCCATACAGTGATTTCATTTTCCTAGAAAGCAAAAACATAATGTGCTGAGTTGCTATAATCTGAATACTTCTTAGATGTGAAAACCATTCCTTACATATTATATAGCATTCTTTTACTTAGATGTCAATATTTGGCTAGTTGCAGACCTTATACTTAAAAAAAATAATCAAAGCTCTATGACAACTTTTCACATATCTCAAAAGCTCTTTCTAAAAGGGACTATGTAGAAATGCTGAAAGCAGGAAGAATGCTGTAAGGATTTGGAGCACAAGTAGCTTCTTGTGAAGGATGCATTTTAAAAAACAGCTTTAATGATGATCTTCAGACAATAATGATGGCTTTGAAACTGACTTGTTTTCTTGACCAAGTCAAATGCAGAATGTTGCTCCAGGGTACATGTTTTCCTGATCATCTTTTCTTGCGGCCATGAGCACAAACAGAGCAAGTGGTGGTTTACTTCCAGCACTGATGAAAAACAGTGTGTTGATGAAGGATTCTAACACAGGGCTTAGCAAATGGACAAACCTGCTTACTGAATGAAGCTATGTGATACTTCACAGCTTATCTTGCCATTCAGCTCTTATTACTCAAAAGGAAGTGCATATCCATTCACTGCTTGTGACAACACAAGCAGCAACTGATTTTACTGGGGACAGAATTTTGTTCAGCCTCTGGTGCCCCTGTGAAAGGATTCTACACATTGTAGTGATCTGCGCCTCTACCGCTTATGGAGCCCCTTATAAAAGAAAACTGTTCTCCTGTTGTGCCATTTATGGACATGATAGACTTAATTTGAATATTGCAGGAAATATAACCTTAGAAATATCAATGGACAAGTCCTTTATCTGCTGTGAGTCTAAGAATGTCTTTCACCTATATATATAAGAAGAGGCACAAGCACACAAACAGATATGTATAAGAAAAGACAAAGTTGTACAAAATACTTCTTCACGTTTCTTACATATGCAAAAAAAAAATGGCTTTGGAGTGAAACTGGAAATAACTGAAGGACTTACTGTCCCCTTGGGATAAAATGCACAGCTAGCTAACATAGATATCTTTCAGGAAGGGTTGACCCTGTGTATTATCTTTAACTTGTTAATATGCCACACTGAACAGTTTCATTACTGAAGTTTTGGGTTGCATTTAAATTGGACTTGCAGGAAAATCTGAGACATTGGTTAAAAGCTCACAGTTAAGTGTGAAATTTTTAAAATGCTTTGATGTTATAGAAAATATTTGCAATTCTCCAGTTGTTGGATGAAAGACAGAAAAAAAGATTTTAAAGGGCTCTTCTAGATGAAGAAAAGTATATCCTAAACTTACAGGCTTATGAAGGAATTGTTTTAAATTGAACAACAAAGGTTTAAGAGGATTCAAGATCTGTAAACTGTTACTTCTTTTTGTAATTGATTATTCTTGTAGTGTCTTGGTTGAGCCATACTATGAATGTACCACTGTCTTCTCCATTACTTAAAATACACTTCTGTCTGTGCTAAAATTAATGGTAATTTTGGAATTACCTTTGATGAGAGAAAGAATAGATTTTTGCCTTTTGAAAGTATTAGTACTAAACCACACTGTTATGATTTTTCCCAAACATTATCACAAGAATTTATCTCCCCAGCAAACCCTGAGATCATGGTCCCCTGGTTATTGTCTCCAAGTCCTGGTCATGGTCCCCCCATGATTATTGTCTCTAAGTATTGTACCTATGAGATAGCACATCTAGAAGATCTAAGAACAAATCTCAAATCTTCCAGTGAGTATTATTGTATCTGAAGTGCTTTGGGGCTAGATGCGGCTGTCAACTTTTCTAATGTCTCTACTCAGTCAAAACTTCCCTCTCTGATTTTGGGTTGTGTAGTAAAATAGAATATCTTTACAGAAACCTGATTTGTACCATTGTTTGTAGATAGCTATATACTTCTATGTCTATGAAATCTTTTGTTTATATCCTTGACTTCAACTTTGGATATACATATTTTAATTCCACTCAGTCATCTTAAACATGCATCTGTTACCATGTTCATTAGTAATGAATGCATATTCTCGTGCATTTCTCTTTCAAAAGGAGCTTCATTAATTGTTGATGCACGTGATTCATGAGGAGATGCATAATATGTAGTGATTCCTTTGTTAAGACTGTTATTGCCTTTCATATCCAGAAATGTATGGAAGGGGAAAAATCAGACCACAGGACATCATATCTGGTGTGGGCAGGATGGCAGTGGGCTCAGGATTTTATTGGCCAAAAGGCCAGATGAAATATTCTGAGGGAATGACATAAAATTCCAGTGATGTACAGATAACTATGCTGCATTCATTCTAAGGCTCCCCAAAACATCAACACGGACAGGTCCGCAATTCTGCTGTAATTAGGTCCCCAACCGTGCCTATTTTCATCTCCTTCCTTTTCCTCCCAGCAGGTCTGATAATGCATGGCACAAGAAAAATCTAGTCCAAATTAGAGCAGGTTGGCAAAACTTCCAACAAAAGAGTTTGTTGTCCTGATGGAAAACACCTCCATTCCTGTGAAATTTCAGTGAAACAATAATCTGGTTCTTCACCTGGCAGGCTGTTTAGGAGACCAGGTTTTCCAAGTCTGTGGTCCCTGAAAGCTTCATCATGACTTATCCTGAGGCTGACAATCTCAAACAATAAAGCAGGGAAGCTAGAAGTACAGAAAACTTTTAGCTAAGTGTGGTGGGTTGACCTCAGCTGGCAGCTAAGTCCCCACCTACTTGCTCACTCAGTCCTCCCACAGTGGGATGAGGGAGAGTATGAAAGAATCAAAATCAAGAAAACCTGTGGGTTGAGATAAAACCAGTTTAATAATCAAAGGGGGAAAACAGAGGAAAAAAAAAGTAAGTGATGCAAAAGCAATCACTTACCACCAGCTGACCGATGCCCAGCCAGTCTCTGAGCAAAGGCTCTTTGGAAAAACACCCCCCAAGTTTTATTACTGAGCATGACATTATATGGATGGACCCTCTGGCCAGCTGGGGTCAGCTGTCCCAACTGTGTCCCCTCCCAGCCTCTTGCCCACCTCCAGCCTACTGGCCATTGATGGGGTAGTTGGTGAGAGAGGCTTGACACTATGCAAGCACGGTTCAGCAGCAGCCAGAACATTGGTGTGTTAACAACACTGTCTTGGTCAGAAATGTAAAACACAGCACCATATGGGTTGCTATGAAGAAAATTAACTTCATCGCAACGAGCCCCTGTACAATAGGATTTTAAATAAGTGTTTGGCCCTGCATTGCACAAAAAAAAGGCTGTGTCAGTGGTAACTCTTCTAGGGGAGACAGAGTACTTTTGCTCTAACGTCCTAATTCCCTAGGAAGATACTAGAATATTACATCAAAACACTTTTGCCAATTTGCCCAGTTTTCACTAGGAAGTGGTGATTGCTTGCAAACAGTAAAGGCTTCATATCTGCAAATAACCTGTTTGTCAGCTGTAACTTTTTCTTCTCATGCATGTTTCCCAAAGAAGGGAGCAGTTAGGAAAAGGATCCTATATTTACAGCTTTTAGATTTAGATGTTGTATGCTATTCACTATTTTTCCCTTGCCTGAGTTTCCAGACCACTTTTTTTGCATATTTGATGTGTACCTGCATAACTCGGTAGTGTAGGAAGAGAAAGCATGCAGTGTGAGAGTCATTTCTACAGAAGTCACAATGAGGCTTGTGTATCATTAAAGTTACAGATGGATGGTTTAATAGGACTTAAATGATGCACTAGCTTTGTACTGACTTTCACACAGGGTGGATTGCACGCCATACTTTTAAAACTTTTAATCTCTAGCTGAATATAAATACCTAGCTGTTCACTAGCTGTTAAACAGCTTCTGGGGATGTTAGCATCTTATTTATTTTTGTATGTCTTAAACATCTGATACTATGTGGCTTTCAGAATTGGAACGTTAAGATTGTTGTATTCTTAACTTCAAGCAGAATCAATCCCACTTGAAATCAGCTGAAGGCCTTGGTGGTTATATAACTTGTAGTTAATTGTCCTGTTGGGTCAGTCCTTAAAGGTTCTTCTAGTTTCCTGAATTAGGAGTTATTGAACCCTTTTAGATATGTACTAATAACATCTTTTATTAGGAACAAATTCATGGATTTTTTTTTTAAAGATTGTTTTGCTAAAGAAATGAAGTTCACAAATGTGTCATAATACAGCCTGCATCTGTATCAGCCACAGATGCGTTGCCAATTACCCAGGTGAGCAGCTAACAACATGGGAAGAGCTGGTGGGTGGTGAAGTTATTTTGCTTCCTCACACACCAGCTTGGCTTTTCATTCGCTTTATAATTATATATGCAAACACATTATACAAGCAATCAGGCTCAAGGGAACTCCTCTTATTTATTATCTGAATAAAGTACATTGACATTAAATAACTATCATGAAGAAGTAAGTCATTGTCTCCCACGGGGAAGCTGTTCTTTTATCTTGTCTTGGAGATTGATAATTTCAGAGCCCACAGACAGGTCTCATCTTCTTTTCCATGTTTTTCCATTTACATATGCTAATGGCTATTCTGTCTGTAGATGGTACCAGTTTCCTAAAGTCATTGTTACAGAAAATTAAATTTCTCAGAATTGATGGATGACACAGTTAAAAAGTTAACTTAATTAAAAAGTATAATTAGTAGCATGTGAGCTAACCTTGACAGAAAAAATAGAGCATGAGGAGTAGACTTACACAAGTACTATCACAAAAATAAACTAATATAGTTGATAGAATGAAATTTATTATGATCCCTCAGATTCCATACAGGATGTACAGAACAGCTATTTTATCACTATAAACAGTATCAGTTATTCTCCTCAAATAAAATAAAATTATTTCTTGATTCTCCTAAGTGGAAACATAACTGTCTACCTTAAGTTTTATAAGAGTATTTTAAACCTTCTAATGTACTAGTCATAGATGCCAATATAGTTCATGTGGAATGAGGGGCAGAGAAAAATACCACGCAGAAATACCTCCTTCACTACTGTGTGACTTAATGTCACATCTATTTTCTGTGGAAAGTCCCATGCATTAGGGTTTCACCTTCTCACATACACATCAGAATGGGGGAAAGAGGAAAGTAGGGCCTCACTTTTTCAGGGAACTGCCTGTGTGTACAGCTGAATCTTCTACTGAAGCTCATATTGCACATACTTGAATTTCCAGAGTCCCAAGGAGGTGTTGGCATGGAGAAGACAAAGTGTTTTCATGACACCACAACTCTTCAATCTGTGATGATTTGCTGTCCACAGTTCTTATATTCAAAGCTTTCAAGTTTCCCAGCTCTACAGTTGAGCAGAACAAGGGGTCAATAAAAGGTGCAGGAAAGTTTCCCTGTTGACTTTACCCTGAGTGCCATCTCAGTGGCAAACCACAGTCTTATTTTATTTATGTACAAAAGCTGAGGTTGAATTTAGAAACAAGCTACCAAATCACAAGACACAGGGAAGAAGAGAGGGTTCTCAGGAACAATTCTAAAAAGAACCCCAGAAGGGTCATTGTAGTGGCTGACTCCATTCTGAGGGGTGTCAAAGGCCCCAGATGCAGACCGGACCTGCTTCATAGAGAAGTCTGCTGCCTCCCTGGGACCCGGGTAAAGGACCTCACGGCAAAACTCCCCACTATAGTGAGACCCAAGGACTACTACCCTCTCTTGGTTTTTCAGGTAGGTAGTGACGATATTACCAAGAGAAGTCCTAAATCAATGAAGAGAGATTTCAGGGCCTTGGGGAAACTGGTTAACGGGTCAGGGGCACAAGTAGTGTTCTCCTCCATCCCTTCAGTTGTGGGGATGGATGAAGAACATTACAGGAGAACTCAACAGATGAACTTGTGGCTCCGAGACTGGTGTTACCAGCAGGGCTTTGGATTTTTCAATCATGGGTTAGTATACAGGACATCAGACCTTTTGGCATCAGATGGGATGCACCTGACCCAGAGGGGGAAAAGGATTTTGGGACAGGAGTTAGCTGGTCTCACTGAGAGAGCTTTAAACTAGATTTGAAGGGGGAAGGGGACAAAACTGGAACTCCCGGATATAAGCCCCAGGGTAGATTACCACAGTTTGTGGGCTGTTGTGCCAGCGATGACCCTCACCCTGCTATCCCAGTGGAGGCAAGGGATGGAGACATGCAGTACAACAAAGATGCAGGGGATATTGATGGATCAGTAACTGTGGTAACACCTGTGAAAGGTCAGGCCGTACTTAGGACCTCTAAATGCAAAAAGGTGCTGGGGTCATCAGCCCATCTGAAGTGCATGTATACCAATGCACACAGCATGGGTAACAAACAGGAGGAGCTTGAAGCCATGATGAAACAGGAAAATTATGATGTAGTGGCTATTACAGAAACACGGTGGGATGTCTCCCATGATGGGAGTGTGCCAATTGATGGCTACGAGCTCTTTAGAAGGGATGGACAAGGAAGGAGAGGTGGTGGGGTGATGCTGTGTATTAGGGACTGTTATAATTGCTTTGAGTACAAGTGTAGTGAAGACAGGGTGGAGTGTCTTTGCGTTAGTCTCAGGGGGAAGGCCAACAGGGCAGATGTTGTAGTAGGAGTCTACTATAGGCCACCCACCCAGGACAGAGAGGTGGATGAAATATTCTATAGGTACTTAGGAGAAATCTCACAATTGCTTGCCCTTGTTCTTGTGGGAGACTTTAACTTCCCAGACATCTGCTAGAAATACAACACAGCAGAGCGGGACCAGTCCTGGAGATTCCTGGAATGTGTGGGAGATAACTTCCTGACACAGCTGGTGAGTGAACCGACCAGAGAAGGTGCCCTGCTGGATCTCCTCTTTGTGAACAGAGAAGGACTGGTGGATGATGTGGCTGTTGGAGGCCGACTAGGGCACAGTGATCATGAAATAATAGAGTTCTCTATTCTTAGGGAGGCCAGGAGAGGAGGCAGCAGAACTGACATCCTGGACTTCAAAAGGGCTGACTTTGTCTTGTTTAGGCAACTGCTTGACAGGATCCCTTGGGAGACAGTCCTGAAGGGTATAGGGGTCCAGGAAGGCTGGACACTCTTTAAGAAGGAAGTCTTAATGACACAGGAACAGGCTGTCCCCAGGTGCTCTAAGAGAAGCCAGCGGCAGAGAAGGCCACCCTGGCTGAACAGGGAGCTTTGGCTGCAACTCAGAGAGAAAAGTAGAGTTTACAGCCTTTGGAAGAAGGGGCTAGTGACTCACAATGATTACAAAGATGCTGTGAGGCTATGCAGGGCAGAAATCAGGAGGTCTAAAGCCCAGCTAGAAATTAATCTGGCTTCAGCAGTCAAGGATAACAAGAAATGTTTCTATAAGTATGTGAGCAGCAAAAGAAAGACCAGGGAGAGCCTCCATCCCCTGCTAGATGTGGGAGGAAACATGGTAACAAGTGATGAGGAGAAGGGTGAGGTGCTTAATGCCTTCTTTGCCTCAGTCTTTAATAACAAGACTAGTTGTACTGAGGGAATCCAGCCTCCTCAGCCAGAAGACAGAGACTGGGAGAACGACCCCCCCCACAATCCAGAAGGAGACAGTCAGTGATCTACTGCATCACACACACATACACAAGTCTATGGGACCAGATGGGATACACCCGAGGGTGCTGAAGGAGCTGGCTGGGGTGTTTGCCAAGCCACTTTCCATCATTTACCAGCAGTCCTGGCTGACTGGGGAGGTCCCGACAGATTGGAAATTGGCCAATGTGATGCCCATATATAAGAAGGGTCGGAAGGATGATCCAGGAAATTACAGGCCTGTCAGCTTGACATTGGTGCCTGGGAAGCTGATGGAGCAGCTCATCCTGAGTACCATCAGGCAACACATGCGGGACAACCAAATGATCAAGCCCAGTCAGCATGGGTTTATGAAAGGCAGGTCCTGCTTGACAAACCTGATCTCCTTCTACAACAGGGTGACCCATTTATTGGATGAGGGAAAGGCTGTGGATGTTGTCTACCTTTAGTAGACTTTAGTAAGGCCTTTGACACCGTTTCCCACAGCATTCTCCTGGTGAAACTGGCTGCTCGTGGCTTGGATGATCGCACGCTTCGCTGGGTAAAAAACTGGCTGGATGGCTGGGCCCAAAGAGTTGTGGTGAATGGAGTTAAATCCAGTTGGCGGCCGGTCACGAGTGGTGTCCCCCAGGGCTCGGTTTTGGGGCCACTCCTGTTTGACATCTTTATTGATGATCTAGACGAGGGGATCGAGTGCACCCTCAGTAAGTTTGCAGATGACACCAAGTTGGGTGGGAGTGTTGATCTGCTCGAGGGTAGGGAGGCTCTGCAGAGAGATCTGGACAGGCTGGAGCGATGGGCTAAGGCCAACTGTAGGAGTTTCAATAAGGCCAAATGCCGGGTGCTGCACTTGGGCCACAACAACCCCCAGCAGCGCTACAGGCTTGGGGAGGAGTGGCTGGAGAGCTGCCAGTCAGAGAGGGACCTGGGGGTGTTGATTGACAGCCGGCTGAACATGAGCCAGCAGTGTGCCCAGGTGGCCAAGAAGGCCAATGGTATCCTGGCTTGTATCAGAAGTAGCGTGGCCAGCAGGGATAGGGAAGTGATCTTACCCCTGTACTCGGCACTGGTGAGGCCGCACCTCGATTCCTGTGTTCAGTTTTGGGCCCCTCACTACAAAAAGGACATTGAATGACTCGAGCATGTCCAGAGAAGGGCAACGAAGCTGGTGAAGGGTCTGGAGCACGTGTGGTACGAGGAGCGGCTGAGGGAACTGGGGTTGTTTAGTTTAGAGAAGAGGAGGCTGAGGGGACACCTCATCACCCTCTACAACTACCTGAAAGGAGGTTGCAGAGAGCTGGGGATGAGTATCTTTAACCAAGTAATAAGCGATAGGACAAGAGGTAATGACCTCAAGTTGTGCCAGGGAAGGTTTAGACTGGATATTAGGAAGCATTTCTTTCCAGAACGGGTTGTTAGGCGTTGGAATGGGCTGCCCAGGGAGGTGGTGGAGTCCCCATCCCTGGAGGTGTTTAAAAGTAGGGTCGACTTAGTGCTGAGGGATATGGTGTTGTTGGGAACTGTCAGTGTTAGGTTAATGGTTGGACTGGATGATCTTCAAGGTCTTTTCCAACCTTGATGATTCTGAGATTCTGTGAAGTAGATAGCACTGTGTATGACATCTGCAGTGTGGCTAGGAGGAAGAGGGGACTAGTTTTAACTTAATGCCTAGGGCTTCTACCAATCTAACATTACATCTACATGTAGATGGCATAAACACATTTGAATTAATCAGTCCTGAAATGGAGTCTCCCAGACAAGGTTCTTAACAGGCCAGTCTTCATGTTTCAAAGGAGGATATCCGTAGGTTTTAATACAATATTCCGTATCCTCTCTTTGACTGCATACATAATAGATATGACATTAGCAATTCTGGGTGTTTGAAGAAATATGAAAATATTTTTTATACACATTAAATATGAAATGAGCACATTACTTCACCTGGTGCCTCAACCAAATGCATTTGAGTTCCTTTTGGTTATAACTTACTGATTTGCAGTGTTTAGAACATGTAGGTTCTGGTGCTCACAGAGTAGGCTCCTTTCTTTAGAACAGGGTTCCCTTACAGGCCTAATTGCTGCAGGGAAAGTGTGGTTTAAATACTTTATTATGTTGTCAAACTGGAGATAAAACAATTCCTTATTGAAGCTGAAAACTCAGCAGTCTCCCTAGGGATTGCAGTCCTGGACTTTTTTTTCATTGCTGATTTATCCTAGGTCTTCAGGAAGAAAGTGAGTTCTCAGATATTAAGGTCACCTTCCACATCTTATTAAAGACAACATTTCTAACATTTCTCCTCTGTGTCTAGTTCTTCAAATGCATTGTGTATATTGTTAAAAAAAAGTCTGTACTTTAATTTCCTGCAGGAAGAAACCAGAGACAAAAAAGTTAACCCTCACAAGCTGAGGCTTAGAGTCCTATCTCACAGATGATGTAGAAAAGCTGTTAAATGGGACATTTGGAGGGGCCAAATTCCAACAGTACTTCTATAGAACCTGATTTTTGTCAGCAGCTTTGCTCATGCAACCTGAGGCAATTAAATCTCCAACACTTCAATGCATGACAAATTTCCTTTTGTCTATAGTGAAGTACGGACATATCTAAGAGTATTTTCTGGTTGCTGTGTTTTTTGCCTTCATGTGACTGTTTGGATTTCAATAATAGTGTTCGCTCAAGCTTTCATCGCTGTTGTGATTTCCTTCAGAGTGAACCTAGCAAAGCAATGAATAAAAAAATGGCCCTATCTAGTCTGGATCTAATATGAGAGTGCATGTTAGACTACAGTGACAGTTAAAGGAGGAAGGAAACTCAGACAGGGTCCACTGAGTTACTGATATCCTTAGATGCTGTGTGTTGACAGGTAAAATTTGTCTTAGGAGCTTAAGGCAATTTTTTTCTTGGTTATGCCTTTATCTTTCTTACTGACATATCAGCAGTTGCAGGAGGGACACTAAGGGACACTAAGTTTTAAAATAGCTTTTCACAGAGGTATTTTTTTATTGTTTTCTTCAAAAATTTTTAAAAATGAGTGTCAAAAGCCCTAAGGTTTGACAATGCGGGAGTACAAGTGACATTGGTCAAAGAGATCAAGCCAAAGCACTTGATAAAATGAATTAGTTGTTCATCTGCACCCTAATATACCCTGTCCTACGACAAAAAGCACACTGCAGGTGAAAGTACATAAGACATAGGTTTACAATAGCATGCTAGTGTCTATGTTCAAAAGTTTATACTCTTTTACAGTCTGAATTTTGTCATACCAATCAGATAACCATCCTGTTGTGCAACAAATAATTTTCCAGATATAAAACCTCAAAATGGCCAAGAACTTGGTTACACTAGAGTGGGGCCACATATTTGGTAGCCATGTTTGAAACTGTGTGAAAACTATGGTTCTTTTCATTGCAGCAGTCTTTCACCCTTCTGGTGATGCTGGTACAATCAAAGCTGAATGTCATCACTAAAAGTTTAATCCTTTTGCTGCATTGTAGTCATATGGCAAATTTTTATAGCTATAACTACTCCTGCTTTATTTGTTATCCCAGCAGGGCATGGCTGAGATATAACAATATTGCACAGCAGGGCTGTCTTATTTCACAAAACATTCATTGAGGCTTTTGAGCTATCTCCTACTAATCAGATTTCTCACCGAGGTGCCCACCCACCCAAATCAAGTGTGGTCAGTGGACCTGGCAGGTTACCACATTCCAAACAGTTTAATGAATATCTACCCATTTAATTTTGCTTAAGAAGAACCAGCAGGGTGGCTTCATAGGGTGGGATTATTGCCTCTGCATCCTGTTGTTTTTGACTGTGGGTTTAATTCCTGCTTCTGCAATAGGAGTTGGTAATTGTAATCCGAGATAGTACATTTGATCTTGCTGCTCCTGGCAATGGAATCCCATGGAGCCACCTATTCCAAAACAAAGTGTGGAGGTTTCTTATAAACCTAAATATTGCCTGACATAAAATAACATGTCTAACTGTAGAGCAACAGCTGGCACGCTGAGGATATATTCATTTGCACCCTTCTGCAGTGCCTCAAGCAGATATTGCTATACATAAAAGAATTGGAAGATGACATTAAAAATATTATTTGTAGAGATGGTATTTGTTTCCACAGCTGTTTTCAGCCCTCTTTCCTTGTTCCTAACGTTTTGCAGTTTCCTTCTTATTCTTGTTTCTCTGGTCGCACCTGTGATGCAATTTTGAAACTTTAATAAACAATATTCTTTGCAGAATCTTCCAGGTAGAACTGTAATTTGTCTTATAACTGTTACAATATAGATCATTACTTACTTTTCAGGAATATGATCAGACAACTTTCCAGTCCAAAGGATTAAGAAATTAAACTAAAAGCAGTTGAAAACTGAATACCAGATAACTTGGATAGGTTCTGAAATATTCATTATTTTGCTGTTTATGCCTTACATAGTACAAGGCAGTCTAGAATTCAGCCTCAGCTCTGCATATAATGGTAATTTTTTTGATAGCTGTGTTCCAACTTCTTCATTAGGGACTTAATTCTGCAATTGTTTAGGAACAGAATTCCCACTGAAGACCTTGAAAATGCATTCAGATTACAGAAGGAAAAAAATGGTCTATAGAAATATGATTGCAAATACAGCTATAAACAAGTGGGTTGCTGAAAGTGTCATACAAAAGAGGACACTTAGCCTGAAGGTTTTCATCTGATCATAAATTCCTGTAATACAATAAGAAAGATATAGCTGTCTGGAAGAGAGTTATGTTTTCTCTAAAATAAAGTGAAGCTGTAGACAGAAAATGAAAGCTTAATCAATTTGTGGTGTTTGTTTGTTTCTTTTTTTCTCCAGTCTATATGGTTCAAGTACATTTCACTCCACTCTACCTCTTCTTGCGGGATTTGCAGGACGTTACTTTGCAAGCACAGCTTACAGGCGTTCTTTAGATTGTCTCATGGAGACAAAGTTTGCTTTTTTTGTGGATAAATGATTATATTACATTTTTCAGTGTGACTGTCTGGAGACAGGGTCTTGGACTTTTCAAAGCGCCAGTGTGGATAAACACATTCCAATCAAAAGATAGAAGAAGGTGTTCATGGGATACTATTTTAGAAACTTCAGAGTTGCACTAAACATTTACCTTTTAATTGCCACAAGGAACCCTGAAGCTCTGATGCAAGAAACACTGAAGCTGCATGGAGAACAAATCTATCACCTACACAAGGATAAGATCTGCCTGAGTTGCCTCTCCAGGCTAAACAGTCCCAGCTCTCAGCCTCTTCTCATATCAGGGTTCCTCCAGTCCCTTAATCATCTTCATGGCCCTTCAGTGGGCTTGCTCCAGTGTGTCCATGTCTCTCCTGTATTGAGGAGCTCAGAAGTGGACACTCTATTGTTATACCACTAATAACTAGAAGGCAGATAGGAAGGAAAATATAGCAGAAGCTCCAAAGTAATTTTTCAAACTGATCACCTGTGACCTCCTGAATTAATCGTCCAGAGCTGTGGGTTTCAAGGGCTGCAAAACTTACACAAAAGTGACTGTTAGAAAATGTGAAATAACTGTTTTCTTCAAGAGAAATCAATGCAAACCAGAAATCTGCATTGGACATTTGGACCATCCTTGCAACAGAAAGGTTTAGAAATTATATTATACTGTTGTGATGCTGAAAAAAAAAAAAAAAAAACCAAAACTTTAATCAATCTTTTTACTCAGTATTTTCCCTTTTACAGATGCAGTGGTTGGGGGAAGAAGACAATGGTTAACCTACTACACACCAGGAAGCAAAACGTGAGAGAACAAAATGGAGTTATTGAACTAGTTAATGAGTATGCTGAAAGCATCCGTCTTTTCATTCTGTTTATAATTTTTCAGAAGAATGCTGATATATTTTGACATGTCAGAATGAATGAATCGGAAAACCAACAATATTAGTGCACTGTAAAAAAGGAAACTAAAATCTCAAGAGGAATGGGAAATGAGAAATTTTCATGTTCTTCCATAAAGAGAATCACTCTTTATCTAAATTCCTAAATCCCAGCTTGAAAAGCATAAAGTAATGAATTCAATTTCCTGGCTGTAGGTAGTAGCTTATAAGAGACCATCATGGGGTATATTTCCTGTTCATGTAAATGCTGAACTTCTGGAATAAATCAATAATATTTTGTCCCCACTCCCAGGACCATTTTCAAAGGACAGTATTGAGAGATGCTGTCAAATTTGAATGTTTGGTTTCTTGGTACTTAAAAATGAAACTCTTTATAACTGCATATATCATCAGGGGGTTAAAAATAATGAATACCATTTTTTTTTTCCTTCTTTTGCTTAAGAAGATGGAATCTTTCCAAAGTCTGGAAGCTTTATAGCTATACACTGAATGTTCTGTTCAGCATCAAGGCAAATCCCAGGCTAAGCTATCAGAGACGAAGAACAACAATACCATCACCTTATCTAAAGCTTTCCTTCAGAGGATTCAAAAACATTCAGTAAACATTAGCGAATTTAAGTAATTGTCTGTGAAGCAGATAGTCAGAATTTTCAAAAGCCTGTAAGTGCCAGGAAATACATTAACTCTCTACTATCAAAGGGCATCCCAGAGTAAGCCAAGGAAAAATAGAGTATGTTAGAAGAAGGTCAGTC